>NC_091830.1:70034023-70664737 GCF_038994185.2 Dermacentor albipictus
CATTGTAGTTCACAGTCTTGTTGACCTGTTTTTCATGAGGTTTACAACAGGGAACTGTATTTGTCAGGGTGAGAGTGCCATGGGTGCACTGGCACATTTGATTCACCATATCATTCGCTGCGTCAGCACAGATAAGTTTAGAATGCACTACAATACCGTGACCAGTTTTACATATGCAATTGGTTCAGTCTGGTAAAGTATTAGGACAAATTTGACAAGCGCATAGTAAGCGAGCTTTATTGCCAGTCTGTCGTCGACTTCAATAAATTCACGAACACAAACAGATTTTAAGTAGAGGTTCGAGGCATACGCCTAAGCGCAAACCCTTGGCTTTGCAGCTTTTGGTGCAGGCACTGGGGTCTGGGCATCCAGAGCCATAAACTGCAGCAAAGAGATGATAAAATTCGCAATAACATCAATTATTACACTTCAATTAACTATTGATGTTAGCGTAACAGGGTAACGTTCAATGCTTACTTATTCGAACATTGCTATATCTCGACACACCTTATAGGCTAATCGAAAATTCGATCTTCCAAGAATTGGTCGAACCATCAGCTCATTTAGAACAACGGGAACACCGCTTCGCACCTCACACTTTCGCATTGTCCACCTTGACAACTTTATCGCGAAGCGAACCAGTTCACCCTCCACTACCATGTCACGATTTTCTGATGTATCGGGATGAACACACAGATACTCAGCCACATGCATACTTTCCCTGTCACAGATATTACCGAGCGCTATAGGTTCTACATTGTTCAGTTACAGGTATGTTCAGCTTGAAAGTGGGCAACTCTTATGGCGTATATGATGTGTAGGCTGAGTGACAAAAGCGTGCCTTCTTCACAGCTTAAGGCTATTGCGCCTGTAAACAAGGGCACAATCATTCAAGAATGTCGATAAATATATACAATGAAAACTGCACGGAAGGATTAATACTGTGTTAAAAACCCTATTAAGCGAACATGTTTAGTTCACTCTTCTCACACTGGAGTCGTCTCTACATGGCGTGGTATCGGGCACAGTGCGTCAATATGCCACCGGATATTCTCACCGCATGCGTACTCTAAAAACAAGAGAGGGTATCGCAGGAGTGAAGCGGCCGATTAACTCTTCAAAGCCTTGTTCTACTCTGACAAAATGTCGCATGGAGTGAAATGCATTGTTCACTCTGTCACTAAGAGAGAGTGAAATGTGCCTATCATTCTGCCCTTCTGAGAAAGAGCATAATACCCATTCTGCTCTTGCGGCAGTAAAGTACAAAACGAAGCGTAATCTTCTGCTTGAACTGCAGGAGGCTGGCGCCGAACATCGCGGTGTATCACTCGCTCACGCTGAGCAAAGAACACACTGTTTTGCTTCTAGGAGAACAGGCAGCTGCAGTTGAAAGGAACGCCGAGCGAGCGCTTCACTTTTTTCACTCGGAGTTGCACCACCGCTGTCCCGCTCAACATCGTGGTGTAGCACAGCACTAGAGAATAACGACCCGCCCAGCGAGCAGCAACGAAGGCCATCCAAAGAAGACCGTGTGTCAGCCATATCGTGTCGCCGCGAAAACACGACAGTCGTTCGTCCTTCCTTGGATATAATGACAAATCTTTTACGGTCAGTGAATTCTATCTTAGGTGCACATTCTGCGTACATAACGTGCTATCGCCAGGAAGTCGTCGCGGCGCTTAGCTGACACCATTGACAACGGACTAGGCAAGTGTTCTGTGTCTCTCGATTTAAATCGCGAAAGCCAGTAGTCGCGATAACTGCGTGCGATTGTATCACTTGCCGCATCCGTAAGTGCTTTGACAATCGCAAACGCTGCCAGAACCATAGTATATTCAATAAGACTTGAAGCGAAAGGACGCTTAAAATGGTTTGTTCACCAGCCCATAATTCCGAGCCTATGCGGAGACTGGCTAGCGTGCTTTTGGTGTGTACACAGTCAGGAACATCCATAAGCTGTGTAGGACGCTAAGAAATGAGCTGCTGTTTTAGAATATGGCACACAAAACAAGCTTCCTGCACAATTTATCTACATTACCAACCACATGCTTAGGAGCTCATCTGGTAATCTCTGCCATATAAGTACACTCGTGTTGTGCCAGAAATGCGTTTGCTGCCCAATAATGTGGCGTATCTTTGATCATAGTGTCAATACTTTGTGGGTTTCCAGATGCTTGTTCTATTTTTAGCTTTCCACTGTATACTTTATTTTTGAAAACAAGGTGCGTATTGAAATAAAGGATATTTCTGCACTGTAATAGTGATGAAACTTTAGAGAATATACTTATTTTTTATTACATGTGTTCGAAATTTCATGGGCATCACTGCAATTTGATTTTTTGTTTTTGTCAGTATGCTTCTCAAATTGTTATTCAATTTGTATTGCAACTCATCAATAAATATTTGGCCTTTTAGGAGAGAAAATATTTCATTCGAATAACTCAGCGACGACAGATTCTTTGTTTTAGAGTGTATCAAATTGGTATTTGCTCAAGGTAACATCCCTAATGAGATTTAACAAGAATGCGGTATGCATATTTCTCACATTTGAAAGTCATTAGACACAATATATGCAAAGAGGCCTTATGTCAAAACCACAGCATAGGTGTTTACATAATATTATCGCAATAATCCATACGCGTAAGAGCGGTTGCAGTCATGAGAAAGTGTTCGCACTTCGGCTGCCGACGTGCTGTCCACAGTAGTAACTATACATTAGATTGAACTTATAGTTCGCAGAGCGTATATACCGGAATTAATTGTAGAAAAAAGTGCTGGCAAGGCGCATTGAATAAATCTGACACAAAATATTCATAGTTACCGCGTTTTATATTCCGGTAAACACCGGCAGCTCGGGTGCAATAGCCGGTGATGAGGGGCAGCCACGTGTGTGGCCTGCAAGGTGCAGCCACTGGTAGCACAGAACTAAACCGAACAAAGTCAGAGCTACTTACAGCCGGTAGAAGGCGTATAATCGTTCTCGGGTGGTTCAAATTTGCGGCAGCGAAAAATAAGAAAATATTTCCTTGCATTTATGACTCCGTCTTTTACTCGTTTAGCACAGCACCTCATTCGGCTGCGCCGTGGAGGCACTTCATGTTTGCATCACCACTCTCCCACCATGCCGCTCAATCTTCCAGTATTTAGCGGAATACTGAACAAGCTAGAACTATCTACAGTTTGACTTACTATCTCCCGTGCGCGCCTCGTCATTTCCTTCGTCGGCGGCTGTGATCATCACCGCGAACGCTGCAAACACAAGGACAATCAAAACATCAACAATAGAACATCAAAACCTAAATAAATATTTATTTGCCAATCTAGAATATTCTTCTACTGTTAAACAGGCTGCGTAATCAGAAACATTGTTCGCAATAACATGAAAGAAGGAATGACCCATTCGTATTATTTTCACGGAAGCTCAACGTCACAATGCCGGTGCATGCAATGTATTAGATAAAGCACTAAGATGCAGCTATAGAACGGGGATTCTGTGACGTGTCCAGTAGTGAATTTCGGGTATATTCTGATTATTGATTCCATTTTGCGTAATATCTTATCTGTTGACGAGACAAGACTTGCTCACCTGCAAGGAGTGCGACGAGTGTGATGGCAGCGGTGAACTTCATCTCAGCAACGAGTCTTTCTTGTCTGTGAAGACAAAGAGAAAAGTACATCTTTGGTGGCTAACGAAAGAGAGCGTACAGATGTCCAAAAGTGAAATTCAAGTGCCCTGGATGATGAGTGCCTTCAAGCATACTTAAAATACCTAAAATATTGTCAACCTGTTCCTCATCATGAGCACCTATGAGAAAGGAGCACTTTGAGAACCTAGGGTTTTGTGACTTGAGCAGATATGTCTAAGATTAGGCTTCGCAACATGACTTTTTGGCACATTTTGGGGAAAGCGTATTGGTCAACGTATTTCAAATATCATAATCAGAAAACCTACAATAGCACAGAAAATCCGAATTTGTATTTTAAGTTCTGACATGCTCGATTTCGAGCCATCTAAACATTTAGCTCTAATGCAAGCAAAGCGTTACAGAACGCTGATAAATGAGAAGATAACACAGCCATGGCTTTTAGACTGGACGCGCAGTAGCAAATAATAGAGCGATAGAGGAGAAAATTCGTTGATTGCTCGGACAAATATGAACGTACCTGATGGGAAGAAATACCAGTTGGAGGACAGCGACTGTATCGAGCTACTGATGCAAGGTGCATGAAGGCCCGAGCCTCCGTGTCTTTTATATCTCCGCTCTGGCGAGAAATAAAAGTGCACGTGGAGGAAACTGCCACGTAGTTGTTTTCAAATACATTTTGCACGGGTGAATGTCTTTGCCGTCATCGTTTTCATGGTGTTCTTGGTTTGTTTAAATAACAAAACAATGAATTCATGCCAAGAATCTACTGATAAACAGGAAACCGGATGCATACTTTGCTTATTCATAGGCAATTTTTATATCCATGTCCCAAGTTAGCTCCGCTTTCGGTTTTACGTGTATTACATCCGGAAAAAATGACTTGTCCTATCCTGTCATAAATATGAGTGGGAGAACGTTTTGTAAATATCGCACTACGCTATTTTACATGGCTTAAGTTTGTCTTCTGCGACGCGAGGGAATATCGGCACAAAAGTATTTGACACTAAAAACTATATGCACCCGTCAATCGCAGCAGTGCAGTTAATAAGATATATTCTTTACAACCACTGCGAATAGAGCCATTTTCCTCGATTGTGCAGAGAGAAGAATCATGTCAACACGTATACCAGTTTTGCATACTGCGTATCACTCATGTTTTAGTGCCACGGTGCGAGCAATTAGACACTTGTGTGAAAGGATGCGATGAACGAAACGTAGAAGCCAATATGTACGAATGAGTTGCAAGTTCCAGCCCGCAATTTACCTCAGGAAATCCCCGCGCGAAGTGTGCCTGCTTTTCTTTGCTTCTTTTTCATTACCACCGCGAGAAATGCCCTCATTAACATCATTGTCCCATTGAGAGCCAAGGAGGGGGCTGGTAACGCTTCACACGTCTGTGCGGACTGAGGCATCTATTCTCGTACAGATAGGAATGGGAGCTGTAGTAAAAGTGGTAATTCAGCCAGGAGACTCGGAAAATATCGGGATATTGCGGGGAAGACATTGAAATATTGTCTACGAGAAAATATTACACTTTATTCGTAGTACCGATTTTATGAGATGCATACCCACAGGGAAAACAAAGTTCTAGTGAAGACAGATACGTTAAATAGAGAACAAATACCAGAGAGTCTTAAGAGAAGCAGATGTGTCTGTGGTCTTGGGTGTAGCTCCTTTCAGCGAGGACTGTGGCACTAATGGTTGTCAACGGCCACTCTGAGGTTCCCTTAGGGGCAATGTTTGAAGTGCATCGCACAACCAGTGCGAAGACGTGGGATCACTCCCCAGATGCGGTAAATTGTTTTGTAATCAGCTTTCATTGCCATCATTTGACATTTCTTTAATTCATTTAAGAAGTACAAGTATATTGCACGGTTTCTCTTGTTGTCTTTGTTTCCTAGCTTCTGATAATATAAATACCAAAAATTGCATTCTCGGTTAACCCTCTTTCTAAAGGTAAGATGGTGTCAAAATCATGTCAGTTGGCGGAAAGTTACATCGCTAGCGCAACCTTAAATGTGCGCTTAAGGCACTCAGTCATCGCATTTGTCAACACTTCTTTGGTAGTTGCCACGCCTTCTGGCGAGTAGCCTAAGGGGAAAGCATGCTTAAAGCTATAGAGCTATTGTTCACACATAGTCTGAACAACATATATGGTGGATTTAACATTAATTTCGAAAGGACAGCAGTAAGTGTATGTATCAGTTTTAACAGAATTTGCAAGGGTGCCCTGAACGTACATTATCTCAGCTACTGCAACTAGTGCCGAAATATGGAGCTCAGGTGCGCTGACTACGTTGAGGCGATAGCAGCGACCATCCTGTGCTGCGAAATGTTCCCAACCTAGATGAAGCACAGATACCGTTACATTACCAGAAGATGTATTTACGAAACTGCTGTCCGCATAGGCATAAATTGAACGATGATATCTGCACAAAGCACTTGCCGTGGGATTATATCCACACGATCACCCCGTCATGCTAGCTGCGCAGACTTCCTCGCTGAAGAATCACCTTTCCTATACGACGTCTGCGCAAGCCATACATCACTTGACTGGCTGCACTAATCGGTAACAGGACCAATCGGGTGGTCGGACTTCCTCTCTGTGCTAGCACACAGGTACTCATGAAATTGCCATGCTCTAAGACAGTCACCGAACTCGTTCGCAACCACCACCATCGTAGGAGCTACGCCTACAAAAAGCAAAACACCCGGTGACCATCTTACGTAGCGTAGCGCCATACCTGAAGCCACAGCCCTTGCTTATAGACTTGCATCAGACCCTGCATAAGGTATGACTTGACCCTGCATCAGATATGACCTCGCTCATGGGATATTGACCAGAAATATAACGAGGTGGTTAGGGAAGGACGAGTGGCATTTTCTGCACAATGCACAGCAAATGTCACCTCAGTGTCGCATACTAGTAAGGCCACATAGACTGTACATCAAATAGTATGTACAATTCCGGAAGTTGACCGTCACCTCCGTATATTGCACACAGATCATGCACACAACCTCCTCCAATAGCGCCGTACTAGAGGGGATCGCGGCTGCTACCCAGCCCCTTCCTCGCTCAACCACACGGAAAGGAACATAGGCGAAACTATTATGACTCAATCAGAGCAGCATGTTTACCAGCCGACCAATGTAGTCTTGAAGACTGGTTTTTAAGGGATCTCAAGGAATCGACGAGAATTCTGCATGGGCTGCGCAATACATTGCCGCATTATTGAGGCCGATCAAGCAGGCCCTGAAGAATTAGTAGCGAAGCAGCCAGACCAAAAGCCATATGGGGTCAGACGTCGGATATCCCCCGATGTGTACACCGTTATCCAGTACCCTCAAAACGGGCTCATCCGACAACAACAAGCCGTGACATTCCGAGGCGTCAACGATATGCACATTTTAAATGGCCTACAGATCAAAGATTGACCACTTCGCAATCATCTCGAGGGTAACCACAATGGTCCCCATGTTTTCTGTCCCTATTTGTTCACACTAAATCCCACACCCCCTCGCACTACCCAGAGGGATAGCAGCAATGCTCATTGTCTTAACAAAGCAACGTGGTGCCGAGACCAAGTGCTGATTACAGCCGCTATCGGCTACGAGCTGCAGAATGCTCAACGCTATTTGTGGGTACTTGGGCACAAGGGAAATGTGTATCAGGAGGATTGCATAAGGCTGCTTCTCAGATTTTGGAACGGCTTATTTAAGCCATGGCGTGAAAGAGTGCAAAATATCTGCTGGTCATTATATAAGGCTACTCAGTTGTCCCTCACTGGCAACAATCCCATGAAAATTACCTCCCAACTAAACTAGGTATAGAGCCCGACTCAGGTGCATGAACCATTGCACCTAAATGCGCAGACACATTGTACACGCATATGACACTTAGGAGTTTCAGAGCGCGGCTCTTAGGCGTCCATTTCATGCTCTAGATTTCTATACCACTGTGATGTGCCACACTCATATAAGCGAAATCAGCGTCACTCTATCGAATAATATTAAAATTTTGTCACGCAATAAACATATTTTATATATATACATTACGCTTAGCCTATACTGTGCTATACTAGCCTTTCTTTTTGTCTTACTCATAAAGTATTGCTTTTCGGTTTGGCTAATGCCTGTGCATCAAACATCCAAATGGTGTACAGATGTTTAAAATAAAACCCTTCGTATACTTCAAGCATGTCTGATGAAGCCTCGCCTCTTAATATACGTGAACGATATAAAATTACCCCAGTAAACTTAATATCAGGGTAGGCATGAGGGTTTCTACAAAACAGGCGCTATCATGAATTCAATTTTTTTTCCAAGGGTAACGATGACTGCGGTTCATCTGTGATGGTATACATTTCAGCTAAATTCTGTATTATTGAACTGTATATTGTCCTGACGATCACCACTTTCCCAGCACTCCCAGATTTAGTTGTGAACTATCTGCTCTACCTTCTTATCGTAAGTGGCATTTGGCGCCCCTTCTTGCCTGTAAACGTTTTAATGCATGCAATGCAATGATGGACAAGTGCATAACAAATAATATGCTTCACTTTCTCGTTTTCTTTCTTCCTTCATCCTTTCTTTTTTATGCTGACTGCGCTTTGCCGAATAACAATTTATCTTACTTTTTCATAATCATGTATTCCATAGGATCGAGCTCCTCGATGAAAAACTAGTATGGATTCTTTCGAGCCTTCTATTGCTGGGTTTTTTATTATTTATTGTCGCAACAGGCAGTGTTCTGCAATTAGCCAAGAAATTAGCCAAGCGGTCGTATAGACTGTTTCTTCGTCTCAAACTCCCATTTGTGCTTGAAGCTGAACTGAAATAATGTTCGATTTGATTTGATTGGGCGCACAACTGAAACATTACTAATACTTAAAGCACAAACAGACACAGCAGACTGTTTTAATTGCTGACACGTATACGAATTGTTTAATAACCTTTTATGATATGGTTCTGCTGTTCCACCAATCATTATCACCATCTACATGCGCGAACAACCAGTGAAAACCAAAAAAGCTCATTAACGTCGCGCAATAGGCACCCTTCACTTCGTGTAAACGAAGGCAAGACACATTCGAAGTCAAATATTCTTTGTACTTAGTCAACACGACACGGTTAAATGAAGCTGCACGCAATTTTGTGAAAACAGGGCACCACGTGTTACCCGATAGTGGCGTAGGGGGCAAGCGTTACCCGAACCAATGCTGGCTTCATCGTGTAGGGAAGTCTCTACTTACAAATGATGAATATTGCTGGCGCCACGCGTCTAGCACAGAACTTTTATTTAGCAAGTCATGTCAAAATATCGAGGCAAGGCTTATCAATTGTAACAGCTAATACTCGCTTGTTATTATAGCGTTGTTTTCGAGATTTACAGAAAATTTTCAACAAATATGGACTCTGCGTTCTACTTATAGCTATTCATTATCGTAGTTTAGTTACACTTGTTCTGCTCAAAACTGCAAGAAAAACCAATTTTTCATACGCAGAAAAAAACTGTAATTGCGATGAAGTTCCACACAATATAAACCTATTTTTTACCCACTTTTCATGCAGGCAGCATAGCAGAAAAAAAGGGTCTCTGCCGAGTCTCAATATTGAGCACGGACATTCTAACTAAATCCCTCCAGCCAGCATTCAATGAGCGGCAGTGAATGTCATCTCGTGGCTTATAAAAGAAACGCAGGACATTCAGGAATAAATTTGCTACGCGACTGACGTTATGACGTTATGACGTTATGATGACGTTATGTTATAACGTCATCACGCAGCCAAACCGGGAATGGAATCAGTTTATTCAGTGCCGGCGTACATATATATATCGCTAGTGACGTCACATGGATCATGGCCGTTAGCGCGCCCAGTACACATGCGGCATGACGTGCTGCGCTATCACAACTCTTTCCCGCTCAAATAAATACATGAGTTAGTCAACTAGAATAACACCTAGTAAGATTAGGTACAGTGTAATTAACAATTTAACATTACCACCTGACTAATTTAGAGGAAATTACTTAAAGTCCTCCGATCTAAACCAGTCCGGTTGCCGGCGCACACGAGCACACCGACGTAGTGGTGGCTGTTCCTCCGAGTTGGGTGCAGCTGGCGCCGCTGGCACGTGCGACTCCGCCAAGTCTTGCGGTACAGGCTGCTGTGTGGGTGGCGGTACTGATTCGTCGTGCTCTAGTGTTGTTCTGCGATCGGAGTCTGCCGGCGTGCCAGGGGAACTGGGACCATCCTGGTCTGCCTGCGGTTGTCTTGGTGTCGGAGTGCGGTCGTCTGCCGGTAGCTCTTCTGGTGGCGTTTGTTTTACACCCCCCTCCGCGTGCGGGGGCGTCTCGCCGGGGTCAGCATGTCCAGGACGCAGGTGATCGGCGTGTGTGAACCGGAGTTGATCGCGCACTTTCACCATATATGTCACAGCACTGACAATTTGGATCACAACACCTTCTTCCCACGAAACGCGCTCACCACGCACAGTTTTCACCAACACCCGGTCCCCCACCACGAAGCTGCGCTCCTGCCCACGAAACAAATCGCGCTGCTCTTTTAGTTTTTCCTGCTTGTCTCGCATGGATTTTGCAAAATCAGGTTGGAGCAGTGAAAGCTTTATGCGTGGCTGGCGCCCCAAAAATAGTTCAGCTGGTGATTTGCTTGTCACACTGCTCGGTGTGCTCCGGTAGGCCATCAGAAAACTATCAATATTTTCCTGTACTGTCTGCTGCCTACCCGAGGCCTCACGCTCGAGTACCTGTTTCAGTAACGCCTTTTTCACGGTTTGTACTGTTCGTTCTGCAGCACCATTGGACGCTGCGTGATAAGGCGGAATACGAACGTGTTTTACACCGTTGGTGCTCATGAATTCTGCGAACTCCTCTGAGGTGAACTGTGGCCCGTTGTCACTCACCAATACTTCGGGCAAGCCACAAGCGGCAAAAGAACCCCGAAGTTTATCCAATGTTTTTTGTGCAGAGGTTGAGGACATCGGCCATACTTCGATCCATTTCGAGAATGAGTCGACCAATACCAGAAACACGTTCGTACCCTTCTGTGCAAAATCTACATGTACGCGTGACCAACACTGGGTGGGGTATTGCCAAGGGTGAAGAGGAACCGGCCGAGAAGCTGGCTGAACTGCTTGTCAAATCTTGCACCGCTGAACGTACTGTTCAATGGCCAAATCGATTCCTGGCCACCATACGAAACTCCTCGCTAGCATTTTCATGCGGCTGGTGCCAGGGTGCTCCTCGTGCAGCATGTTTAGCACGCGGTCCCTCAGCAGCTCCGGAATTACGACTCTTACGCCCCACGTCACGCAGCCTTGCTCTAGTGACAGCTCATCGCGGCGAACATAGTAAGATTTCAATTCATCTGCTTGCTGTCTAGGCCACCCGTTTAGCGTATATTGTGCCACGTGGCATAGAGTTAAGCTTCGCTTCAAGACCCTTGCAATCTCCTCTGCTGTTAGCGGGAGACACTGAAAGATTGACATGCAATCTGATGACTCGTCGTTCACCGGTCCTGGTTGGGGCAGCCTAGACAAGGCGTCTGCCACTTCAAAATTTTTTCCTTTCCTAAATTTCAGCCGGTACCTGTAAGCTGCGAGGGTTAAAGCCCAGCGTTGCATACGCGCGGCAGCGATAGTCAGTATACGCTTATCGTGCCCTAGTATCCCAAGCAGTGTCTGGTGGTCTGTATAGATAGTGAATTCTCGTCCGTACAGGTACCGGTGAAATTTCTTTAGGCCAAAGATCAACGCCAGGGCCTCGCGTTCACACTGCGCGTATTTTTTTTCTGCTTCCGACAGTGTACGCGAAGCAAAAGCAATTGGTTTTTCTTCACCTTCCGCCGTCTCGTGAAAGATAACGGCTCCTAAGCCATATGACGATGCATCGCAAAGCATTGCGAGCGGTTTCTTGACGTCATAGAATGTGAGTACCTTGCTGCTTGTTAGCAAGTGCTTCGTATCTTTAAACGCGGTGCTGCACTCCTTTGTCCATGACCATTTTTGTTCTTTTCAATGTAGCCGATAAAGCGGCTCTGCTACTGTCGAAGCGTTCTTAAGAAACTTCGAGTAAAAGTTCCACATACCCAAGTACGCCTTAAGCTCTGTAACTGTAGTGGGCTCGGGGGCTTGTAAGATAGCGCTCTTCTTGGTGTCGGTAGGGTAAATGCCTTGCTCAGTCACTGTGTGACCCAAATATGTAACCGATTTACGGAAAAAGCGGCATTTATCCAGGTTAAGCGTGATGTTGTATTCACTGAGGCGTTGCAAGACACGTTCTAGTGTCTCCTGGCAGTCGCCGATATCTGTCTCTGTGACGATAACGTCGTCAATATAACAGCGTACATGTGGGATGCCATGAAGTACCTCGTCCATCATTGCCTGAAAGATAGCGGGTGCACTTGCCACCCCGTAAGGAAGGCGCTGAAATTCGAACAACCCAAGACTAGTGTTTACTGTCAAAAATGGTCGTGACTCCGGAGTGAGTGGCAGCTGCTGGTACGCCGAAGAAAGGTCTAGTACACTGAACACCTTTCCTCCTGCTAAGGCAGTGTATAAGTCCTCCGGTCTGGGTAGGGGGTAATGATCTGTTTTGAGAGAGGGGTTTACTGTAGTCTTGTAATCCCCGCATAACCGGACACTGCCGTTTTCCTTCACAACTGTGACAAGTGGGGTAGCCCAGTCACTCCGCATTACAGGACGCAGCATGCCCGTTTCCACGTGTTCTCGCAGTTGCCGCTCAACTTTTTCCTGCAACGCAAACGGAACTGGTCTAGCGCGGCAAAATACAGGAACTGTACCCGGTTTCATAACAATCTTTGCTTCAAAGTTTTGTATTGTCCCCAGCTTTTTAGAAAACACGGAAGGGTACTTCTGTTTTAGCACCGCGACTCTGTCTTCAACTGCAATCTAGCCAATTTCTAGCCAGTCAAGCTTCAAACGTTCTAACCAATTTCGCCCCATTAGTACAGGCGACTTCCTCCCGTTGTTTTTTACAACAATGACTGGTAGAGTCATGCACTGATTGTTGTACTTAACCACCACGTCACACTGCCCTTTTAGCTGTATTTGCTCCCCAGTATACGTGCGAAGCGACATTTTGCAAGGTTCACATTTTACGTGTGGAAACTCGGACAGGTACACTTGCTCCGGGACAATTGTGACAGCCGCTCCGGTGTCAATGTGCATATTCAGTTTACGCCCTTCTATTTCCACACTCACTTCATAAGATGATTGGTTGGCGTTAATGACATGGTACAGCTCCTGCTCCGAGTCCTCGTCAGAACACTCGAGCGCATGCATGTTTTTTGGCTTCGCTCTAGCAACTGGGCACATGCTTTTCAAATGACCTACAGCCGAACACTTGCGACAAATAAAATTTTTGTACCAACATTCTTCCGACGAGTGTCCCCTGCCGCATCTTGCGCATTTTTCGTTCTTGCGGCCTTCGACATGCTTAGGATTAGCTGGTCTCTGATACTGGTGTTGTCAGCTTTTCACGACTAGCACGAGTGCCTCTCGTTCTCTTGCCCGCAGTTGTTCAGTGTCTCGCGCCGCTAGTTCTCTATCTAGGGCGATTTTGCAAGCCCCATCAAATGTCAGCTCTCGTTCAGCAAACAGGGCACGCTGGGTCTCTTCGTTCCGTATGCCAGCAACCAGCCTATCTCGGAGGGCGTCTTGCAAAAAGTCACCGTAGTCACACTTTCTGACTAAATGTTTAGGTTCTACGATGAACCCCTCCACGCTTTCGCCCTCCTGTTGTACGCGCCGGTTGAACTTGCATCGTTCTGCTATAACGGAACTCCTGGGGCTGTAGTGCTCCTTCAGGAGGTGTTTAACTTCTGCGTATGACTTTTCTGCCGGGGCAGCCGGCACAACAAGACTTCTCAGTACTTCGTAAGCCTCTGGTCCTATGACTGTCAAAAAGATGGGAAGGCGCTTTGCGTCGGCGATATCATTAGCCGTTAAGAAATGTTCAAAACGCTCTAAGTACGACTCGAAGTTTCGCGTTTTCGGGTCGAACTCGGACATCTTTCCCAGTGGCGGCATTTCGACAGCAGTACATATATCCGTTACTCATCAGTTTGGCGTTTCCTTGCTTGGACGTGCTGCCAGCTCCAAGCCCCGTTGTCGTTCCTTGTGGCCGAGTGCTTCCTCCGCAGGGGTGTTCGGTGGGCGGTGCCCTACTCCGGGAGCCCGTGCAGTGCCTTGAAGCTGGACGAAAACTCCGCTCGCTTGCTTCCGTTCGTGCCTGTCCACCCGTGCAGGACCAAGGCCGTCGCTTACGTGGGTATGCAAGACCCTCGTCGCCAGTTGTTATAACGTCATCACGCAGCCAAACCGGGAATGGAATCAGTTTATTCAGTGCCGGCGTACATATATATATCGCTATGTGACGTCACATGGATCATGGCCGTTAGCGCGCCCAGTACACATGCGGCATGACGTGCTGCGCTATCACAGCTTTCAATTAAAAATACTATGCAGACAATACAGATTGTTTATTACCGATGGTCTCTTTAATTCAAAATTTATTTAAATGCTACAATGTTCTTTTGAAATTTGTTTATTTATTTATTGTCATACTCTCAAGGCCCGGAGGCATTACAGAGTGGAGTGGTGATTATTACAAACATATTCGTTAAAAACATTCTTGAAGTTTGTGGCGTCAGAAACGGCAGTGATGGAGGCAGGGAGGCGGCTGCAGTCATTCGTAGTTCTTGGTATAAAGGAATCAAAATAAACGTTGGCGCGATAGTTGGAACTTCAAGCTTAAAACGAGGATCCATGGGTGACGATATGTATGACGGCGGGGAGATTAGTTCATCCTAAAGTGTTTCGTTAGAGTAATAAATCTTGTCAAAAAGGCATAGGCGAAAGTATTTACGACGTAACTCTAGGTTAGGAAAGTCAAGGGTTAGTTTCATTGATGAGACATTTGCATGACGAGAATAATTGGAAAGAATAAAACGAGCAGCTTGGTTTTCAATAGATTAGATGGTGTTTTTTAGCTTTAGAGGAAATATATTATTCATGTATTTGTAAGCTGCCCAAAGCTTGTTGCTTTTTTCGAAGCCACACTTACCTAGTGCTGTTTCCGGATCTGTAAAGTATATTGCATCAAAATAAGTGTCCTAATAAAGAAAAAAACAAATCAATAAATAAAGTTTGCTGCGTTAGAAGCTTCACAAGATCGAAGAGTAGTGACATGTGGTTGGGGTGAAAGCCTCCGACCAATGTTGTGCCTTCTGTTTCACTGTTATTGCTGAAGAAGATACCGCCAAATATGTTTCTTCTTTTCGTTGATTAAACTTATTGTCGATATGTTTTGCACAATTAGATTGAAAATACGCATATTTTCTAGGGGTATGTATATATGGCATCTTAAAATGGTAAAGCGTCTCTCACTAGTTGGCTCGACCTACGCCATGTTTCTAAATCAGGCTATAATCGGTGGCACTGAATTGTATGTCGCTATGTTTTTTTCAAAACTATCAAAATGTTTAATGCAAGAGACGCGCAACAGTTGACTAATCAACCGCAAGAAGTTTCGCAGTTCGACTGAGCGATCACTAAAGTTTTCTTCATGTACTTTAACCGCACATCGCAATCAGAATCACTTCATTTTGTTTAAGTACCCCAATTGCGGATTTACATAAGAGGAAGGTTTACATAATATAGGCGGGCACAATGGTTTCGAATGTTGACCGGCAAAT
This sequence comes from Dermacentor albipictus, assembly GCF_038994185.2. NCBI lineage: Eukaryota > Metazoa > Arthropoda > Arachnida > Ixodida > Ixodidae > Dermacentor > Dermacentor albipictus. The sequence goes on from NC_091830.1 coordinate 70,049,407, forward strand.
ATAACTCCATGCATGACCGCGATCTCCGGACATTAGTTGCGAGCAGCATCTCCAACCAATTCTGAATAAAAAATATAGTTTATTACGACCGTTTCTATATCAGGACGCATGAAAACGCTTCCAGCCTATCGAAGGAGCACATAAATCGCCAGACAGCTCATAGCGTTTGAAATAGGGAGAAAAAAGTACACGTATGCCATAAATTGTCGAACGACTGCATTCACGGGAGCAGACGAGATAAACGTGCTACGCATAAAAGTGGCGCTTTTTTCGTTCTTTTTCAAAGAATAATCAATATTCTCCCTCGGGATTTTTCGTACTCACTCACCAACCTAAGATTTACGAATAGGGGAAATATTGATGTTCGAATAGTGCAGGAAATAATTACAGTACTTGCACCATTCTAAAGGCAATTTTGTTAATAAAAACATGCGTTAAACACGCATTGAAATTTGCGTGTGCGTTGCAATCTTGGCATATGCTATTCAAACTGAAAAAGAACACAAGCTTGTTAGTACAAAAAGAAAAGTTCAGTGAAAAGTGGCTAGCGACACTGCCATTACACGGATGTTGTTTTTTTTGGCTGTTAGAGAGCGAAAAGAAGGATTCGTCGATGTCTGATCGTAACTACTCGGAGAGAAATGTCGTTGATCGTGTCTGTTGGCCTTTGTGCGTTCCACGAAGTTCCTTAAACAACATACGCGTCGACTTAGGTGTCTTCATATTCGCGGCGGAAACGGCCCCAATTTATTTTATGCGAAGCATATTACGAGAGCTCAACCCAGCTCCTCAGGCGCGGCGGTGTCGCCTTGAAACCACGTGACACCGTGACGTCACGACAGAGGAGAAGTGGCTTTGGCTCAACTCTTGCAAGACGGGCTGGGTGGGAATCGAACCAGGGTCTCCGGAGTGTGGGACGGAGACGCTACCACTGAGCCACGAGTACAACGCTTCAAAGCGGTACAAAAGCGCCTCTAGTGAATGCGGTGTTGCCTTAGAAACGAGCTGTTTATAAGGCGTGCGTCTCTTGCTCAGGCGCACATTTCGTTGCCGCGCCGAACGCTGCTTTGCTCGACGCTCACCGCGTCCAATGCGGGGCGCGTAGTCGCTGCCCTGTAGCCCATTGTCTTACACCCCTTGGCGGGTCGACGGAAACGCTGTCGCGTTCCACTCTTGAAGGCGAAGCAGTAATGCATGAGTTGTTTCTTCGTCTAGCCGAACCAAATATAGCCAAGCAACAGCAGTTCACCAGGCTAAACAGTGGTTCAACAACTAAAATAAAGGCTAGTATGCTTCGCATCCTGGGCTTAACCTTACCTAAGCCACAGCCATTTTTTTAATAATATTTGGCCGGTATCATAACTTTGTTTTCCAGTTCGGGGGTCTGTAGGTAATCGTGCAAATGCATGTTAACCAAGCGCAAATAGGTTTCTTGCGTCATCCTCAATGAATAGTTTTCCGAAAGAAGCGCAAAAACATACGTAATTAATAGTGCATTTATTTTGGTATTTTTCTTAATTTACAGTCAATCTTCATTGAAACCACGACATCACTATGTTATCATTATAGCAACAAAATGCTACACATTATTCTAAAGGCAAAGCACAAAACGTGCTCTTACTCTCCTCAAATCGGCCCACAAATTCACTGCAACGAAACTTCTATGGAAAGACATTGCGATGTTATCGAACGCAGCAAAGAATATTCAAGGAACAGAATGGTATGACTTATACAAGGTGCACAGTTATGCGACCTACGCTGCAAATGTATAGGCCGAAACTCATCTGGATATTCTTTAGCACCAAAACTCATAATGAATGGTCTGATTGAATGAACCTTACTGTGAGATTCTTAACAGTGTGGATCGCATTGCAGAGGTTATATATTGCTGAAGATATATGCTGATTCCAAACCCTGTACTCATTCTAATGATCGCCTGTTTTACACATACCAAATTTCTTCTGCAATCAGAAAAGATAGTGAGTTGTTTGGCGTTGTCAGGCCAAGGCCTTGGCTGTTTGTGATTAGTAATATTGTATAGTGAGTGCGCTGACCGAGAATATTCCATAGAGTAATTCAAGGTGCGTATCTGAAGACATGTCAGAAGCAACTGAACTGTATCACACAAAAAGTGTACTTCATGCATGGTCCCTTGTTCTGACCTCACTGCAGTGTTCTCTTACAGCAATGGTTTGTGTTCAATTCCACATTAAAGTGTGATGTTAAGGCGAAAAAAAGTCAGGTGAAATAAATTGTAATACTTGTAAAAAGAGAAGTATATATTAAGCAGATTTCGTTTTCATCCATTCATCCTTTAGTTATTAGTAATGTCCTCTGAATTTAAGCAACAGCATGTCATACATCTCCCGAGTGTTGTTTATTCGACTTTCTAATGGTACTTTGGTACACCCAGTCTGCGGACAGATGACCATTGGAATGTGTTTAGCGAGTGAGAGCTTTCAGAGCACCTTAGAGTGTAAAGAAACGCAATTTCTTTTCACCTATGCAGTAAGATAACGCATAGGGTAACACAGATTGGCCTACATTCACAAAGGTAAGAATACTCCAGCGTTGAGAATATATGGGGTACGGAATAAAGTTTATCAAGAATAAGTGGTTTCCTGAAATACTTATTACTCTGGATGGAACAAGCAATACTATGGTAGAATAACCTGTCATATAAGCAGGACACTCCCAAAAGTGGCATCACAGTAAAAAAACAAAGTAAAACACAATGTTTGATCGACAATAATTACTAGTATGGAAGCAACTGAAGTAACAGGGCTGACAGGTAATTTCAGAAAGCACCAGGAAAAGGGCGAATGAACTAAATTTCTTCGAAACTACCCTTCTGCTAGCAACGTAAGGACCTTGGTGGCGTAGTGGATTTGACATAGCACTGCTAAGCTACATTGCGCAGGATAATATGCCGGCCAGAATGCCCACATTTTGACGGTGGCAAAAAGAAAAAAACATAAAGTGCATTGAGCGCACAATAAAGATCCTCGAGTTTTCAGCATAATCAGGAGATGGCCACTACAGCATCCTTCATGATCACGTTGTACTTTTGGCAGATATAACCCGAGGTTTTCATTTACATAGGGAAAAAGTATAAGCATAAGAACATATGCTTTTACACAATCATCTGATAGCTGCTACGTTTAACAATATTTGATACTTTCTAAATAAGATATTGTCAGATGATTTGAGCGAATATCTCCGTATGCCAAAATACCCTTCTGCTAGCAACGTAAGGACCTTGGTGGCGTAGTGGATTTGACATAGCATTGCTAAGCTACATGGCGCAGGATAACATGCCGGCCAGAATGCCCACATTTTGACGGTGGCAAAAAGAAAAAAAACATAAAGTGCATTGAGCGCACAATAAAGATCCTCGAGTTTTCAGCATAATCAGAAGACGGCCGCTACAGCCTCCTTCATGATGACGTTGTAGTTTTGGCAGATATAACCCGAGGTTTTCATTTACATAGGGAAAAAGTATAAGCATAAGAACATATGCTTTTACACAATCATCTGATAGCTGCTACGTTTAACAATATTTGATGCTTTCTAAATAAGATATTGTCAGATGATTTGAGCGAATATCTCCGTATGCCAAAATAATTGTTAATATATTTCATATGGCTCATTCTACGTACTTTCTTTTTAACTAAGTACTGTCTACAGCGCAGGCGCACACTATAACTAAAGAAACCGACACGACTGAATAAAGTGCATGGAATTGTTTGAAGCGATAGCCCAAGTGTGCTTTATGATTGTAACTTATGCAAAGGGCTTTCGCACTTCTTGACATTACGGACTCCTGGGCAGCAGCACTAGTCACTCTAGACCTCCTTCGATCTGTTGTTGTCCACAAAATCAGGCAGATCAAGAATATAACCTGAGTTTGGAAATGGTAATGCGTCCTGTTCGCTAATGATGAGTTTAGGATCACTGACCCAAGTCAAGCCAACTGATCTCCTTACCTGGCAGGTTAAGATCGTGGTCTTGCTTCAGAAAGAGCGCACTGATGGCAAGTTTCATGGTTCAAGGCACTTTTGTCAGAGCTGGGTGAATCGCCACACTGTTGAAGATCAATCGTCTTAACAGACCCGAACCCGGCTACGGAGATCGGTCCTTCGGTACCCAGTGCGGAAACGTAAACGAGCTCGGAAACGCAGATGCGGGACCCGGGAAGAATTTTCTTTTCTCTGTAAGGATATCCAGTCCCTGGAATTGGTTCACCCCGAGATAGGCACCGTGGCTCCATAGAACAGTGCGGCTTTTGCTCGGTCCAGTGCGCTTCTATCGGCCCTCGAAAATCCGAGTGTGGGATTGTGATTTTTGTGCCGGATCATACCCACATCTGCAGCACGTCTCCAATGTGAACAGCCTCTAGTCGATAGACCAATGTAGGTAAGGGAAGTCGGCAAAACCGATCCGTAAGCTTGGGAAAAGGATTGGCTATGAGGGCTTGGCCGGTTGGGCTGGGGTCCAGAAGCAGGAACGGCACTGCATCGGGACTCGGTACTGAATCATGACTAGCAAATGAAGTTGCTGATGGTGAAGTATTCTCAGACCAATTTAAGTGTCATAGAAAGGACAGATACTTGCATGGCTGAGGCGTATTTATTCTTGTGGATTCTAGAATTTCTTCTTCTCAGATAAATGCTGGTGCCGATGAATAAGAGGCTGTATGGTGGAGACTGACACTTAATAATAACAATGTTTTAACTGTGTGTTCATTCTACCATTCGCCCGATTCACTCGTCGATGTGCTTGTGCAGTTGGCAGTGACAGTTGACGCAGTTCAAATAGACTTCATGGTAGTGGGAGGTGATTTCAATCTGCCTAATATTGATGGAGATCACCAACCTCACTCTCACTCTTTTTCGGGTCGGTCCTGTCAGGAACTGATTAACTTGGTTGAATTTTTTGCGTTTCATGAAACTGTTTTCGAACTGACACGTGGGAACCATATCTTAGATTTGTCATTCACAAATAAACCTGTATTCGTCCGGTCTACTCAAGTGCTACCTGGAATAAGTGATCATAATGCTGTGCTCTGTGAAATGAATGTTGAACATTTAAGAAGCATTGGAACAGCAAACAGACAGTACAAAACTACGAAAAAGCAAATGTAAGCTGGATAAATAAAGCGTCGAATGAGTAGCGGAGGGAATTTGAAACATATGCACTAGAGCAACTGGACTACACTGGAGTAACTGAATTATGGCTTATATTTAAGGAGATGTTTAAGCTAAGCCAGCGCTTTTTCCAGGTGGTTACATTAACAAAAAGAAGAAATAAAACTAAACCTTGGTTTGGTAGGGAGTTACGAAGTTTTACACGCAAAAGGCAACTAGCTTACAGTAAATACAAAGGAAAGCCGACAGTGATCATTGGTTGAAGCTGCATGAAACTACCGAAAAAATCAAAGTTGCAGTGGCAGCTGCAAAGTATTCATTTGGAATTTCAATGGAGTCGAAATGAAAGGATAATCCGAAGGAATTCTGGAAACATGCAAAGAGAAATGGAAAAGACATATGACTATACCACGGCTTATGTTTGGTAACAGCTTTATTGATGATGATGTAGGAAAAGCTGAGTACTTTATTACGCTTTTTAGCTCTGTTTTCAGCTGTGCATTGCAACAGAGCCATGATTATATCAATACCTTGAATTATCAGACGGTGATGAGTGTTATGGGTGATGTTGTTATTAGCATTAATGGTATAGAGTCTCTGCTGCAGAATCTGAAGATTGCTAAGGCTGGGTGTCCTGATGACTTGCCAAACCAGTTTTATAAATTTTGTGCTCAGTCGGTTGCACCGTACTTGAAGATTACCTTCAAAAATCGCTCGACAAATCGTGCCTTCCAGATGACTGGAAAATCACAAGCATACTGCCAATTCAAAAATCCTGTCCTCGTGACACCGTCTGAAATTGAAGGCCAATATCACTAGCTTTAGTTGCGTGCACAACTCTTGAAGATATCTTGTATACTAGTATAGTAGCACATATGGACGCACATGTATTGTTTAATCCTTGTCAGCATGGTTACGTCTTGTATTACGCAGCATGGATACGTAGCCTTGTATTACGCAGTTGACTGAACTGATGCACCACCTGGTAGGAGCACTGGACAGGCGTCTTAGGGTGGACGGGGGGGGGGGGTTTCGGATTTCAAAAAGGCATTTGATACGCTGACGCATTGTTTACAAATAAAAGATGGCATTTTACACAATCAGACCTCAAGTGATATCATGGGTAAAAGATTACCTATGTATACGTCAGCAGTTTGTGGTGGTGAATGGTACTCAGTCTCGGAAGGTGCGAGTTGTGTCCGATGTTCCGCAAGGCTCCGTGTTGGGGCCGCTATTCGTCTTGCTGTACGTGGACGAAATTAGTGACAGAATAGTGTATGAAATGTGGCTATTTGCGGATGAGTGAGTCCTCTCTAGAGTAGTCACTTGTGACCGTGATATTGAGATGTTTGCGGAAGACGAATAGAATTTCAGGCCGGTATTTTGTAGCGATGCCTTTTCCGATTCTATGCCTTTTCAGGCTTTTCGCGCTTGGCCACTGGTCAGAGCGACGGTCCGCCCACATTATCAACGCGATCAGACGGCCGTGTATGGTGGATGATAAGAAAAGCATAGAAATAGGCATAAGGCATCGCTACAAAATAGCGGCCCAGAGTGGTGCGTCAAATGGAATAATAATTTGAATTTGTTTAAAACTGTTCATATGAAATTTACAAGAAAGAAAACCTTGATATGCTACCATATATTATTAGGAATGAAATGTTGGAACAGGTGTTCGAATTTAAGTGTTTGGGCGTTTATTTTACTCCCGCTGTGAATTGGTGCCATCAAGTCGATTTTGTCGCTGGTAATGCATGCAAAACACCGGGATTTCTTCGGCGAAATGCAAACTCTTTTCCGCAGTCATGTTGGGACATCTTGAACAAGACTTTTGTGAGGTCGATTCTGGAATACGCATGAACGGTTTGGGACCCGCATATTCGTAGAGATAAACATGAGCTGGAGTGCGTGCAGAACATCGCCGCTCGTTTCGTATCTGGCATCGTAACAGTGCATCGCTTACGAAGGAAGCACTCAACTGGGAATTGCTAACACGTGCCGTAATAAGTTGAGTCTGAAGTTCTTCCAAGCTATTTATTATTCAGCTGTCCGGGTTGATCGCGAAAAGTGTGCAGGAGCGTCTTATAGAACCGATCGCGTTGAGCATGATCTTAAGGTCCGTAAGTTTCCGACAAAAACTGAATTGTTTAGAATGCCTTTCTTTCCTAAGACCATTAGGGTATGGAATGGACTGCCGAGAGATGTTGGGAGGGTTGAGTCGAATGATGCTTTTTCTTTGTTGTTGTAGATTGTCGATGTGGATTGCGAAGGATTTTGCCATATTTTCGTTTTTTTTTCGTTTTTCCTCTTTTGTTATCGCTTTTAACACTGTCCAGGGGCAGAGGTAGCGTATGTGTTTCTTCTTGCCCTCCCCCCCCTCCCTTCTATAATGTTTTGGTGCTGTGGGTTCATTAAGAAATAAATAAATAAATAAATAAATAAATAAATAAATAAATAAATAAATAAATAAAGTACTTTGCACAGAATGCCAGTTACAAGTTTAATGGGCTTAGAAGAACACCTGAAGAAGACCTTGTTGTTTCAAAGGGCTCTTTTGGTTTCAATACATCAAGTTACCTTGGGATTACCTGCACATGTGGTCCTTTAGCGTCCCCGTGAAGTTGACATTTAGCTGTATGTACCAGGAGACACAAATATTTACCTGTTCTATTTCGCTCCACGCAAAGAATGCTCGAGTGTCCAACCCTAGCTAGCCGAGTTATGTTGAGGCACCACGCTGAGACTGCCGATGCCTTAAATGTACACTTTTCGGATTAGGATTTGTTGATTTGCAAGTTTCTTGGAAGGAAAGGTGGCGCTTACAGATTTCTAGTCTGGATTTCATTTAGTGAGGTAACATGACCGCGAAGGTGTGGTCACTGACTTAGTGATTATCATCACGTAAGGGAGGAGATGAACTACACAGCTAAACGCAAGACGTAAGCAAAATTCGCCGGTCTGTTTCATTCACATTTAGAATAGGAGCATGTGTTCCGGCTGAGAGTATAAATAAATGAATAAATGAATGAATGAATGAACTTTCCTTACAAAGCCAGGAGCCTTATCCTGAAAAGTCTGCATTCGAAGTCATGAGTAGGATTAGCTGGCGGGCTCAAGATAATTCAGCGTGCTCAGAAGAAATTACTGACTGCAGAAGTATGCCAACAGACAATACAGGGCATCAAAGCCAATCCATTCTTTGCCATGTGCCAACTAAAGGATCATTGTTCACGAGTTTGCGGATACATGACTTCATGCCAACTTCATGCCGGTGCTAAGGAAGCACCAGTGCAGAGAGTTGCAGAAAAGAACTTGATGCCGTAAGAGAAAGGCACCCACTCAAACCATAGAAACTTGTCTTCCTACAACAACACTTAACCCAAACATTTTGTTTTGGGCAAGAGAAGACGCATCAACACTGGTGCCTTGCCTTACTCAGTAAAAGTCACAGGCGCCGTGGATGGCACCGTCAGTGTAATTCAGCGTAAGCGCAAGAACATACGTAACAATTTATATATTTGTTTCGTTTTTTATTAACTAAACCTGGACTGAAACGGCCACATCACTCTGTTACGATTATAGGAACAAAATACTACACGTTAATCTAAATGTGAAGCACAACACGTCCTCTTTCTCTTCTCAATTATACCCACCGATTCAATGCAAGGAAACTTGCATAAAAAGTTCTTGACGTGCCATTGAAGACAGAATGGTAGGACTTATGGAAGGTGCACAGTTTGGGGCGACTTACGTTCCAGATGTATAGACATAAACTTAGCTCGAGTTTGTGTAGCACTCATTGCATGCAGGGCACTTTCGTCAGGGTTGGTTGAATTGCCATAGTGTTCAAGTTCATTCCACTTCGCGGAATGCCAGTTGCAAGTTTGGTGGGCGTAAAAGAAACCTCAAGATAAATTTGTGGTTTCAAAGGGCTCGTTTCGTTTTAATACATACAGATTCCTGGACATTATCTGGACAGGTGGCACGTTAGTGTTGCCGTGAAGTTGACATTTAGCTGTATGTCAGATAAGAGACGAATATCTATCTGCTCTAGTTCGCTCCTTGGAAAAAATGCTCGATTGTCCAAGCACAAATTTTCTGTAAGCACTGAGCTCTTGCTGGCTTCCTTCGCAGCTAGACGAATTATCTTGAAACCCCACGCTGAGACTGCCGATGCCTTAAAACGTAGACTTTTGGATTAAGATTATCTGGTTTGCAAGTCTGAAGAAAAGGTGGGACATACAGATTTCTTGTCAGGATGCGATTGCGATGGACGGGTAAGGGTCGGTTACAGTACTCTGTCAATAGATTATGTAGAAGGTGTTGTCATGCGTTCGACAAAAATTCAATTATTCAAGTAACATGAGGTCGATGTTGTGGTCGCTAACAAAATTTGTCATTATAGACACTTTTAGAGGTAAAATGAAGTTTCATCTTACCTCTAAGGACACTTACACAACTGAACCCAATGTCTAACCAAGATTTGCCGGTTCGTTTGACCCACATCTTGAATAGCCACTTGCGAGTGCCACCTTTTCTTCAACCTCACTTGCAAAGCCAGGAGCCTTATTCACAAAAGTCTGCATTCGATGATTTCGGTAGCGGCAGTTTGCGGCCTCAAATTACTGACTTTACAAGTGTGCCAACAGAAAATGAAGGGCATCAAAGCCGAATCCGGAATGTGCCAACTAAAGTATAACTGTTCACTAGTTTCATGCATGACTTTAGGTCAATTTCATGCCTATGCCAAATAAGCACCAGTGTGGCCAGTTGCCAAAAAAAAACTTGATCCTGTAAGATCTGTGCAACCAAAGAAATCACAGGAACTTGTGCTCCGACAGCAGCACTGAACCTAGATGTGATGTTTTGTATATGGCAAGAAACATCAACGCTGGTGCCTCGCTTGGCTCGATGAAAGTCATCTGCGCTGTGAAGGGTGCCGTCAGTGTATTTCCTCCCGAAAACTAGGCCCGCACCGGCACTTTCATTGCGCTGTACAAATTGTAGAAACACATCCTACAAGGGGATCTGCCTTAGAGTGAGCAATATGGCCGTATGGCACCTCCAAAACCAACGGAACCAATGAACGCGAACTCAAACCAACAAACCTAGCTTGATCAGTGCTCGTAACTAGCCTCATGTCGTAGCCTCATGCCGGCTTTTCCTAGAATTCTTTCTAGGCATGGCAGAAGCTTGCTTTGCTGTGAAGGCACGTAAATATTGAAGAGTCATGCATCAACACCTGCAAAAACAAGTGCGTAGAGCACCCAGGTATCGATGGAAATGAAGTACCACTATAGCGCAGTGCTCACTACGTCAGGAAAAAAGCCAATGTATAAATGACTGGATGTGCAACCATGTTAGCTTGACGTTCAAGTCATTTGGCGGTCACCTGCTTGCGGACAGCTGACGCATTATTTTGATTGAAAACTGTGCGACTGCGGTAATATATGAGGACTGTAAGATTGGCGAGATTTGTGAGGCTTTCGTTATATGTGCGACAGGGAAGCTGTGAGGTCGTGACCTTACCTGATGATTATCAGATAGCAAGAATGATGATTTATTATTGTAAATAAGTGCCAGAGTAGCCATGCCATGTGTCCTTTTCGCCGTTGTTCGCGCAACATGCATCGAAGATTTATCTTTTCTCCCTATTTCGCCTCCCGCCATATATTGGTATGCCTGCAGTAAAATTGCGTACTGCTTAGACTTTGGCATATCCTGTGACCTCCTTACCTTTCCTATGAATTGTGCGTTAATAAGGCTTTTTTTGTGAAAAAGTTCTCCTTTAAGGCATAAATCAGCTCCAAGGCAGCTTGAAATTACGGATTGTAAGCATCCTCTGTAAACATGTCCATAAGGAACATTGTAAAACAGCCTATAAGAACATGAATTTATTTGTCGCCCTGGACAAGCCTTGTGTTTTCTTCATTAACATATTTCTCAACACATTTCCAGAGGAACATTGCCAAACAGCCCAAGCCAACCCTTGACTCTTCTTAACATATTTCTCAAACCTCAAGCACACCATTGATGTTAGGATAAAGCTCTCCATATCATGTTATCTTGTCAATGAAGCAAAGCACCGCGGTTCCTGGATGTTGTGTTACCTTACTCCTACATTCTGTGAAAATGTGAGGCTGGTCTTGTCTGACCAAGGGATGTATTCTCGGGTGATAACTTTTGATGATATCATTGTCAGTGCGTGCTTATTGGCTGATCAAAGAATACGTCACGCAAAGGCAGTAGTATCGCCGTAAGTGATCACCCTAGAGTACGTCGCAGGGTGAAAACCATTGCATCAATGGTACTGACATCAGCAATGATGGGAATGTAGAAGTTCATTGCATGAAATTCATGTGTGTCACAATGGTTCGATGTCATCGTACAGCACATTGATCATGCTCTTGCGTGTACTACAAACAACTCATCTTAAACCTCACTGACAATGACTAGATGGTTCATGCACTAAGACCTAAATATACCTTCCTTTGCATGCAGTTAATAGTCATCCTCAAACATCACGTTGTTCATACGACTACTGTGCGCACACATCGAACGTTATCTGCCACACTTCATCCGTAACCTCGTTAGTTCTACGCCGCACATCACACCCATCTAGTACACGCTCTACGCATTTTCATAGCGCTACGCATACATCTCTACCATTCGTAAAAATCTGTGACGCACATCATACCGGTCTCGCACATTTCTGTGGGATATTTTTGTAATATGCATAGTATATTGTTTACTTCTCGTGAAATCTGTCTGAAATGCATGCATCTCATTCGTATGTTGCAGAATTCTCAAACAAATTGTTTGATATGGTGTTATAGTTATGGTGGATTGGAGGTCTCTTGTATACATGTGAAATAACAGAGGTCCAATATAGAAAGTTTGGGTGCACAATCCTGCACTATATTGAAGTAAGAGCCGCAGTCATGAGAATCATATTTTGAGTTAATAATTACAATGTGTTCTATCTATCTTAGTGACAATGTGTTCTATCTTAAACTAATAGAAGCAATGTTTATATGCTGATGATTTCGAAGTAGAAGTGATGACATACAACGCTGAATGCACATGACAAATCTAGAAATATGCGATCTGCAATAACAGAATTCTACAGAGCGCGGTGCAGTTTTCACGTTAAGGGAGTGTCTGCGCTTGAAATGAATTTTCATAGTCACGCTCTCAGAAAGTAACAAAAGTGGTTCATCGAGAGGAATGTAACTAAATAAAGAGTGAATAGGTACCAATCATGTTGCAACAGCTCCTTGTGAGCAACTCGAGTGGCTATTTAGCAGGGGATGACTTGTCTTCGAATTTCTGGTGTGGAAATACGATTGTACCGTTTTATTTTATTGCAAATGCACGTGGTACAGAAATTCATGAATAATTTTCAATGGATATATGCGGTTAATAGTAAACAATAGAATGTAATAGGCAATAGAATATGCGGCTAATAGATTTTCTAAAACCATCACATAATTGAGTCATACCCTCAAGAGCACATATGTTTTAGTGATTATATGATGAGATGCTTTACGTATGGTTTAAATAAAAAGGCATGGCTATGAAGGAGTGAAGACATCTCAAAAGTGTCGAAGCACTTCACATAACCGGAAAATCATTAAACGGTACGCCAATAAATAAAGCTAGTTTCCTCCATATGACTTCGAAAGAAGCTTTCTGTAATCTTAATTAAATTCCTTTGGGATAGAAATACTGATACCGAATGCTCGAAATGAATTGTCACTGGTGTCTGATGAAATACGTAATAAGGGAGTTTCAATCAGTTTGGTTTGTGCGAAATCAGCGTTCTCGAAGAAAAAATACGCACTTTTGTTGTTTCTGATTGAAACCTGGTTAGCGCAAAGGCATAGCATTAATCCAAGAGCCTTTAAATATTAATAATATCGTAGTAAAAAGTTAGACAATAATTCAACTATCTTTTCTTCTGCACCACGCATGCAGGCGGGTGTTCTAGGAAAAGTTTTCAGGCTATTTCAGTCAAAGCATATTGTCTGGATCGCAGGGAGGGGGTAGTGTGTGACTGTGACAACTTGAAAGCGAAGATTGTTCACCTGTGATCAAAGTCAACGCAGCTAAACAATTTCCAAATCAGGTTTGGGGAAGTTTTTCTTTGAAATGTGTGCCACTGGTTTGAGCTGTTCCACAGCCACAGCCTTGGCCTGGTAAGGTTTAGCTACAATATTACGGTGTCTATATAGTACCCGTGTTGATTTCTGACGAACATAAGCAGTGTCCTTCTGATCATGGTTCCGTACTTTGTTTATGATTCGCTTCACCACGCTATTAATGCCTGACACTGCATATGCAATGAAGTTGCCTAGCTCATGGTTGAATTGACAGGTCCAATATCGCTACTTGCCTATTGCCTCCAAGAAATCCCGCTCCATGTTGGTAAAAGCTATTAAAACTTAAAATAAGCGCTTTGTAGCGCACAGTCTAGTCAACGCGTTTTCCGTGAGGTTTTGAACAGGGAACCGTGTTCATCAGGGGGAAGGCGCCATGGGTGCACTGGAACATTCGATTCACCATATCATTCGCTGCATCAGCACAGATAAGTTTAGAATGAACTACAATACCGTGACCAGATTTACATATGCAAATGATTCAGTCTGGTAAAGTAGTAGGACAAATTTGACAAGCGCATAGTAAGCGAGCTTTATTGCCAGTCATTCGTCGACTTCAATAAATTTACGTACACAAACAGACTTCAAGTAGAGGTTCGAGGCATACGCCTAAGTTCAAACCCTTGGCTTTGCAGCTTTTGGTGCAGGCACTGGGGTCTGGGCATCCAGAGCCATAAACTGCAGCAAAGAGATGATAAAATTCGCAATAACATCGATTATTACACTTCAATTAACAATTGATGTTAATGTAATTTAGTCACAGTGTAACGTTCAATGCTTGCTTATCAGAAAGTTGGTATATCGCGACACACCTTATACGTTAGTCGTAAATTTGGGCATACATGAATTGTTCGAGCCATCAGTTCATTTAGAATAACGAGAACACCCCTTCGCACATGACACTTTTGTGTTGTCCACGTCGACAGCTTTCTCGAGATGCGAACCAGTCAGCCCTCCACTGCCGTGCTGAGATTTTCAGGGGTATCGGGATGAACACACAGATACTCAGTCACTTCCACACAGTCCGTGTCACAGATGTAACCAAGAGCTGTAGGTTCTACATTGTTCAGTTAAAAGTATGTTCAGCTCGTAAGCGGACCACTCTACTGACGTATATTACGTGTAGGTATAAGTGACTACAGCCTGTATTCTTTCCAGCTAAAGGGCTTTGCGGCTGTACACAAGACCACACTCTCATGAGAATCTCAATAAATGCATACAATGAAAACAGCACGGAAGAATAATTGCTGCGCTAAAGATGCTACTAAAAGAATATGTTAAGTTTACCCTTTTCACATAAGATTCGTCTCTTGCCATCGGATATTCTCACCTACATACACTCTAAAAAGTAGAGAGGGAATCGCAGGAGGTAAGCGGATTATTTACTCTTCAAAGCCTTGTTCTACTCTCACAACCTGTCGAGTGGAACGAAATGCATTGTTCACTCCGTCACCAAGAGAGAGTGAAATGTGCTTTTCACCTTGCCTTTCTGAGAGAGTAGAATGGCCGTTCTGGTTTTGGGGCAGTAAAGAACAAAACGTAGCGTAATCTCATGCTTCGTCTGCAGGAGCCTGGCCCCGAACATGGCTGTGTATCACTCACGCACGCTGAGAACACTCACGCAGAGAACAGGTAGCCACAGTAGAAAAGAACGCGGAGCGAGCGCTCTACTTTTTCACTCGGAGTTGTACCAACGCTGGCGCGCTCAACATCGCGGTGTAGCACAGCGCTAGAGAATAAGGACCCGGCCAGCAAGCAGCAACAAAGGCCATGCAAGGGAGATCGTGGGGCAGCCGTCTCGTGTCGCCGCGAAAACGCGACAGTCGTTCGTCCTTCGTTGGATATAATCACAAATCTTTTACGGTCAGTGAATTCTATCTTAGGCGCAAATTCTGCGTACATAACATGCTATCGCAAGGAAGTCGTCGCGGCGCTTAGCTGACACCATTGACAACGGACTTGGGAAGTGTTCTGTGTCTCTCGATTTCAATCGCGAAAGCCAGTCGTCGCGATAATTGCGTGCGATGGTATCACTTGCTGCTATCCGTAAGTGCTTTGACAATCGCAAACGCTGTCAGAACCATAGTATATTCAATAAGACATGAGGCGAGAGGACGCTTAATATGGTTTGTTTACCACCCCATGATTCCGAGCCTATGCGAAGCGTGGTTAGCGTGCTTTTTGTGTGTACGCAGTCAGGAACATCCATAGCCTGTATGGGACGCTAAGAAATGAGCTGCTGTTTTAGAATATGGCACACGAAACAAGCTTCCTGCACAATTTATCTACATTAACAGCCCCATGTTTAGGAGCTCATATGGTAATCTCTGCCAGATAAGTACACTCGTGTTGTGCCAGAAATGCGTTTGCTGCCCAATAATGTGGCGTATATTTCTCTTTGATCATAGTGTCAATACTTTGTGAGTTTCCACATGCTTGTTCTATTTTTAACTTTCCACTGTATACTTTATTCTTGAAAAGAAAGTGCTTATTCAGATGAAAGGATATTTCTGCACTGTAATACTGATGAAACTTTAGAGAATATACTTATTTTTTTTACAAGATGTGTTCGAAATTTCATGGGCAACATTGCAATCTGTTTTTTTTTTTGTTTTTCAGTGTGCGTCTCAAATTATTATTCAGTTTGTCTTGCGACTTATCAATAAAGATTTTGACCTTGTAAGAGAGAAAATTTTTCATTTGACTAACTCGGCGACTACAGATTCTTCGTTTTAGAGTGTATCATATTGGTGCTTGCTCAACGTAACCTCCCAAATGAGATTTAACAAGAGTGCGGTATGCATATTTATTAAATTTGAAAATTATTAGACACAATATATGCAAAGACGCCTTATGTCAAAGCCACAGCATAGGTCTTTAGATAATATTATCGCAATACTCCACTCTCGTAAGAGCGGTTGCAGTCATGAGAAAGTGTTCGCACTTCGGCTGGCGACGTGCCTTCAACGGTAGTAAATATACATTACATTGAGTTTATATTTCGCGCAGCGTATATACCGGAATTAATTGTCGAAAAAAGTGCTGGCAAGGCGCATTGAATAAATCTGATACAAAATATTCATGGTTATCGTGTTTTATATTCCGCTAAACACCGGCAGCTCGGGTGCAACAGCTGGTGATGAGGGGCAGCCACGTGTGTGGCCTGCAAGGGGCAGCCACTGGTAGCACAGAATTAAACCGAACAAAGCCAGAGCTACTTACAGCCGGTAGAGGGTGTATAATAGTTCTCTGGTGGTTCAAATTTGCGGTAGCGAAAAATAACAAAATATTTCCTTGCATTTATGAGCCCGTGTTTTTCTCGTTTAGCTCAGCGCCACCTGTTGGCTGCACCGTGGAAGCACTTCATGTATGCATCACCACTCACCCACCATGCCGCTCGATCTTCCAGTATTTAGCGGAAAACTGAACAAGCGAGAACTATCTACAGTTTGACTTACTGTCTCCCGTGCGCGCCTCGTCATTTCCCTCATCGGCGGCAGTGATCATCACCGCGAACGCTGCAAACACAAGGACAATCAAAACATCAACAACAGAACATCAAAGCCAAAATAAACGTTTATTTGCCAATCTAGAATATTCTTCTACTGTTAAACAGGATGCGTAATCAGAAACATTTCTCTCAATAACACGGAACAAGGAATGATCCATTTGTGTTAATTTTCACGGAAGCTCAACGTCACAATGTGGGTGCATGCAATGTAATAGATAACGCACTACGATGCAGCTATAGAACGGGTACTCTGTTGCGTGTACAGTAGTGAATTTCGGGTATATTCTGATTAATGATTCTATTTTGCCTAATATATCTCTTGACTCGACAAGACATGCTCACCTGCAAGGAGTGCGACGAGCGTGATGGCAGTGGTGAGCTTCATCTCAGCAACGAGTCTAACTTTCTTGTCTGTGCAGACAAAGAGAAAAGTACATCTTTGGTGGCTAAAGAAAGAGAGCGTACAGATGTCCAAAAGTGAAATTCAAGTGCCCTGGATGATGAGTGCCTTCAAGCATATTTAAAATACCTAAAATATTGTGATCCTGTTCCTCATCATGAGCACCTATGAGAAAGGAGCACTTGGAGAACATAGGGTTTTGTGACTTGAGCAGATATGTCTAAGGTTAAGCTTCGCAACATGATTTTTTGGCACATTTTGGGGTGAGCGTATCGGTCAACGTATTTCAAATATCATAATTAGACAACCTACAATAGCACAGAAAATCAGAATCTCTATTTTAAGTTCTGACATGCTCGATTTCGAGCCATCTAAACATTTAGCTCCAATGCAAGCAAAGCGTTACAGAACGCTGATAAATGAGAAGATAACACAGCGATGGCTTTTAGAATGGACACCCAGTAGCAAATAATAGAGTGATAGAGGGAAAATTCGTTGATTGCTCGGAAAAATATCAACGTACCTGATGGGAAGAAATACCACGTTGAGGCCAGGTAGTGGATCGAGCTACTGATGCAAGGTGCACGAAGGCCCGACCCTCTGTGTCTTTTATATCTCTACTCTGGCCAGAAATAGAAGTGCACGTGGAGCAAACTGCCACGTAGTTGTTTTCAAGTACATTTTGCACGGGTGAATGCCTTTACTGTCATCGTTTTCATGGTGTTCTTGGTTTGTTTAAATAACAAAACTATGAATTCATGCCAAGAATATTCTGATAAACAGGAAACCGGATACATACTTTTCTTATCCATAGGCAATTTTTATATCCATGTCCCAAGTTAGCTCCGCTTTCGGTTTTATGTGTATTACATCCGGAAGGAATGACTTGTCCTATCCTATCATAAATATGAGTGGGAGAACGTTTCGTGAATATCGCACTACGGTATTTAGCAAGGGCTAATTTGCTCTTCAGCGACGCGAGGGAATATCGGCACAAAATTATTTGATACTAAATCCGAAATGAACCCGTCAATCGCAGCACTACAGGTCATTAAAATATATTGTTTAAAACCCCAGCGAATGGAAACATTTTCCTTGTATGCACACAGTATTGTCATGCCAACACATATACAGTATTGGATACTGCTTATCACTCATATTTTAGTGCCATGGGGAGAGAAATAGGACAATTGTGTGAAAGTTTGCGTTGAACGAAATGTAGAAGCCGAAGTACGAATGAGTTGCAAGTTCCAGCCCGCGATTGGCCCCAAAAATCCCCGCGCGAAGTGTGCGAATATCCCCGCGCAACGCCCTCATTATCATCATTGTCCTATTGAAAACCAGGGAGGGGGCTGGTAACATTTGACACGCCTGTACCGACTGAGGCATCTCTTCTCGTACAGATAAGAATGGGAGCTGTAGTAAAAGTGGTAATTCAGCCAGGAAACTCGGATAATATCGGGATATTGCGGGGAAGACATTGAAATATTGTCTACGAGAAAATATTACATTGTATTCGTAGTGCCGATTTTAAGAGATGCATACCCACATGGAAAACAAAGTTTTAGTGAAGACAGATACGTGAAATAGAGAACAAATACAAGAGAGTCTTAGGAGAAGCAGATGTGTCTGTGGTCTTGGGTGTAGCTCCTTTCAGCGAGGACTGTGGCACTAATGGTTGTCAACGGCCACTCTAGTGGCAATGTTCCCCTAGTGGCAAGTTCCCCTAGTGGCAATGTTTGAAGGGCCTCGCACAACTAGTCCGAAGACGGGGGAGCATTCGCCAGATGCGGTAAGTTGTTTTGTTACCCACTTTCATTGCCATCATTTATCATTTGTTTGATTCAGTTGGGAAGTACAAGTATATTGCCCGGTTTTTTTTGTTGTCTTTGTTTCTTGGCTTCTAATATAATAAATAACAAAAATTGCGTTCTCGGTTAACCCTCTTTCTAAAGGTAAGATGGTGTCGAAGCCATGTCCGTTGGCGGAAAGCTGCATCGCCAGCACAACCTTAAAACTGCGCTTTGGGCATTCAGTCAGCGCATTTGTCAACACTTCTTTGGTAGTTTCCACGCCTTCTGGCGAGTAGCCTTAGGGGACAGCATGCTTACAGCTATACAGCTATTGTTCACACATAGTCTGAACAACATAAATTGTGGATTTAACATTAATTTCTAAAGGACAGCAGTTAATGTATGTATTAGTTTTAACATAATTTGCAAGGGCGATCTGAACGTACGTTATCTCAGCTACTGCAACTAGTGCCGAAATTTGGAGCTCTGTTGTGCTGACTACGTTGAGGCGATGGCGGCGACCATCCTGTGCTGCAAATGATCGCAACCTAGATGAAGCACAGATAGCGTTACATTACCAGAAAATATATTTACAAAATTGCTGTCCGCTGTCAGGATTGGGGGCTCAATCCCATCGTCCGAGGTCCTTTGCCAAGATTGGAGTTCGGCATGAATTCGAAGGTAGCTGGCCCATGCCGTCGTCCAACTTATTTACGCTGAGATCGTTGATGAAGTGAAGAACTGCTTCTCATCGAGAACGAGGAAAAGGGTTTATTTACAGAAACTAAATCAGTCTAACATGACTGCTTGAGAAAAAGAGTATTAGTCCAACAGGACTGCATGAGAGAAGTGACTCAGTCTAACAGGACTGCTCAAGAGGAGTGTTCTCAGCATTCGCACAACCACAGTTTTTATACACTCGATCCGCCGGTCCTACGACGCGGCGACTGTTCGTTTACTCATCACCAACGCGCCGCTGCTCTGCAGACCAGTTTACGTACACAAAGGCAACCGCGCTCTGTACACAGAGGCAACCGGCGCCGATCGAGGGTCGCTCGTTGTTCCGTGCTAGGCCGAACCGTGAGAAGCACAAAAATACGTCGTTCCCGCGGCAGCTTGTCCAGCCGTGTCAAATCAGCTCCGCGTTGGGGAACTCTGGAATCATTGTCCACACACCGAACTCGTCCCGTCACAATGTCGATGGGGCTGGAGGAAGGAAGCGGGTTTTCAGCACAAAGGCCGCTTCTTTGAACGCCTCCCAGCTGCAGCGACAAAGAGGGAGAGGTGCGCGTCTTGCACCCCTTGTCGTAATCGGGTGGCAAGGTGGCAATCCTGCTCAGCGGCTCGCCATTCTTGACACCGCATAGGCACAAATTGAACGATGATATCTCCACAAAGTGCTTCCAGTGGGATTATATCCACACGATCCCCCCGTCATGCCAGTTGCGCGGACCTCCTCACTGAAGAATCACCTTTCCTATACAACGTCTGCGCAAGCCATACATCACTTGACTGGCTGCACTCACCCGTAAGACGACCAATGTGGTGCTCGGACTTCCTTTCTTTACTAGCACACAGGTACTCATGAATCTGCCATGCTCTGAGACAGTCACCGAACTCATCCGCAACCACCACCATCGTAGGAGCATACCCACAAAAAGCAAAACACCCGCTCAAAATCTTGCGTAGCGCAGCACCATACCTAATCCCACAGCCCTGGCAGATAGACTGCCACTCAATGTACAAGGTTTATCCCTGCATCAGATATGACCTCGCTCATGAGATATTGACCAGAAAAATAACGAGGTCGTTAGGGAAGAACGAGTGACATTTTCTGCACCATGCAAAGCGCATGTCACTTCCGAGTCGAATACTAATAAGGCCACATAGAGCGCACATCAGATGGTATGTGTAATTTCGGAATTTGACCATGGCCTCCTTGTAGTACACACAACACAGATCATGCACACAAGCTCCTCCAATTGCACCTTGCTAAAGGGGATCGCGGCAGCTACCCAGCCCCTTCCTCACTCAATTACAGCAACATTTTTATCAGCCGATCAAGGTAGTCTGGAGCACTGGTTTTTAAGGGATCTCAAGGAATTGACGAGAATTCTGCATGAGTTGCGCAGTAAATAGCCGAAATATTGAGGCTGATCAAGCAGGCCCAGAAGAATCAGTAGCGAAGCAGCCAGACCAAAAGCCGTATGGGGTCAGCCGTCGGATATTCCCTATGTGTACACCGTTATCAAGTGCCCTCAAAACATGCTCATCCGACAACAAGCCGGGTCCTTCCTAGGCGCCACCGATATGCACATTTTAAATGGCCTACAGATCAAATATTGACCACTTCGCAATCATCTCCAGGGTAACCACAATGGTCCCCATCTTTTATGTCCCTATTCCCCCTCACACTAAAGCCCACACCCCCTCGCACTACCCTGAGGGATAGCACCACTGCTCATTGTCTCAACAAAGCAACGCGGTGCCGAGACCAAGTGCTGATTACAGTCGCTATCGGCGACAAACTGCAGAATGCTCAAAGCTCTTTGTGGGTACTTTGGCACAATGGTAAATATGGATCAGGAGGATTGCATAAGGCGGCTTCTCAGATTTTGGAACGGCTTACTTTAAGCCATGGGGTGAAAGAGTGTAAAATATGTGCTGGTGATTACACAAGGGCTACTGAGTTGTCTCTCACTGGCAACAATGCGATGACAATTCGCTCCCAACTAAATTAAGAATAGAGCCCGACTCAGGTGCATGAACCATTGCACCTAAATGCGCAGACACATTGTACACGCAGATGACATTCAGAGAGCGGCTCTTAGGCGTCCAATTCATGCTCTAGATTTCTATACCACTGTGATGTGCCACACTCATGTAAGCGAAATCAGCGTCACTGTCTCGAATATTATTAAAATTTTGTCGCGCAATAAACAACTTTTGTCTATTTAAATTACGCTTAGCCTATACTGTGCAATACTAGCGTTTCTTTTAGTCTTACTCATAAAGTATTGCTTTTTGGTTTGGTTAATGCCTCTGCATCAAACATCCAAATGGTGTATGGGGAACCAGCGCTGGAGTTTTCATGACGCCTGCAGCGCCGCCTTGGCGGTGAGAACGTGCACAATTCAGCCTCCCCCACGGACGAAAATTGCTACTGGTAGTTGCGTTGCGCGCCCTGAAAGTCGAAGGAAAACAAAAGGACGCCGACGATACTAATGCGTATACAAGTGCCACAACTACTGCGGGATGAGGGAGTATATGTCCTACTGCGTCTCTCCATCTAAACCCTACGAACGAGAATACAGGCGGCGTTGGATCCAAGCAGTCAGGCGAGCGGAGTATGTTCCCGTCTTGTCGCCCGGTCAAGCGTTGTCGGGCTGGTTTCTAAATCGAATTTCGTGTGTTTGCTTGGTTTATTCGATAGTTAAGACGGTAAGCCGTGGCAGACAGTACCAAACAGCAGAATCTGCAGTCGGCATTTCGTCGTAAACAAAATGAGCAATAGCATGCACCATCCGGCAAATGTAGCAACCATTTTTCCTTAATACCACCGCCAAGCCCCTTCCAACGCCACTGCACGAAGCGAAAGATACGAAAGGCAAATATTATACATTCATTGCCAAGAATTATGCAGGAGGGAAGCTGCCTTGTAATACGAGTTGTGTGCGCGTACTGCCGGCGCACGCGCGACTAAGCCGGTTATGTGTTTTTACGAATGCGCATGCGGATGAGGACTCGGAGCTTACATGCGTCCGGTAAATTTATGTAACAAGTGCTAAATGTAGCCAGCGTTGTTACGGATCCAGCAGCGGAGCACTCAAACCTTTGCTTGCGCCAGTCAGCTGATGCGATAAACCTTTCTTCTCCATTGCCACGTAATATATGCACCCCGAGCATGACAAAGGGCGCCGCAAAGCCCGTGTACGATACATTGGCCGCATGCTTGCAAACATCCCGGAAACACACACTTTATACACGGACACATCACGCACTCAAGAAGGCTATACCTCGGTAGTTGTGGATGGCTCCGAATCCCTGAGAGACTCTGCTGCAATGCGCTGAACAAATGCCGCTTACGGAGAAATTCTCGGTGTTGCTCTTGCAATTCGTTACGCCATCCGTGTTCCTGAGGAACTGTATATATTGACGGACTCGCAACAGGCATGCCGGGCGTTCCGATCAGGACATGGCATCCCGAGAGCGGCGCACCAATTTCTCGAACAGATCCCGCAAAACACACCAACCACAGCTCCCCGCATCCACTTACTCTGGACCCCTGGTCATACCTCGCTGCCGGGTAACGAACGCGCACATGCGGTTGCCCGAGAAATTTCTCTCCGGGCGACTCGGCGTGGTGAGGCGACTAGTTCAGAGTGGGGGGATCCCTTGCTCCGTTATAAAGACATACTCCGTCATTATACACGCATTCGTCGCCCCCACGCCGCACCACCGCCGTCCTTCTCGCGGGAAAAAGCAGTGGCATTACGCCAGTTACAAACCGCAACTTTTCCTAATCTTGTCTCTCTCAATAAATTCTACCCACACTGTTATGCAGATCCCTGCCCGGCTGTGGCAGCTCGCCCACAATCTTCCACGTAACGATTGAGTGCACTGCAAACCTCTTTCCTCCCTTGCCAACTCTCCTTTACCCCCTACGCAACAAAGATGCCCTCCGCGACGGACCTCCCGAGGTCCTCCGAGCAGTGATACAACGGGCTTGAAACATCGCCGGAATCATCTTAGGGACCCTGGACTGAGGGCTCCTCCCACACCTCTCTCGCCATTCAAATAATATTAATAAAGATGTTTTACTCTCTCTCTTCTCCATTGACTGTTGTGGCGAAGTAACATTAGAATTTTTTATGTCTAGCGAGAGAAATATGGAATGTCTTCAGGCCAACTAATACTTCCGAAACCATAGCGCAGCACGACCGGAGCCGTAACTGCTAGATTCTAGGCAGCTAGGCGCAACCGTTAAAGAAACGCTCGCGCTCGCCGCGACAACCTGTGAAAAATATATAAATCTTAGAAAGCTTCTTTCGTCATTTCTTCACATGATGGCGCTAGCTTCTTTACGAAAACTGTCCACTTGAACCAGCGCGAAAACGGAAACATACGAACTCTAATACGGCCGCACACGTGTGTGTCGTCTGGTCGGGAGGCAGGAATATGCCGCGTCTCGTCGCCAGGGCGGCGTGCAACGCACTCTTTTCGACGCGGCGCCTATCCAGCGGTGGTTCCCCATAGATGTTTAAAATAACACCCTGCGAATACTTAAAGCATGACTGATGAAGCCTCGCCTCTTATTATTAGTGGGCACGGGACCAACGTTGGCAGCGTTGTGCTTAATCGGCACGTTTTTGCGATGCAGGCGGTGTTATCGCTAGCCCTTGCTTGGCTCTCGTCAGCTCCCGAATCCCGGACCAGCCTTACCTCACCGTTGCCGAGCTTCGACTACAACCATGGCTCCTACCCCGATGGCCCATTTCTGGTTTCAACTTCCGTCGCACAGCTCCCGCCAGTCTACCCAGCGCCATCGTCAACGTCATCACTTCTGCCTGAGAATTTAAACAGCTGGCACTCTGGCACGCTCTTCAGTGGGCACGGGAGCAACGTTGGCAGCGTTGTGCTTAATCGGCACGTTTTTGCGATGCAGGTGCGTACACGGTTCTTGCTACACACTAAAAAAACTGATGAACTCTGCCTGATTGTATTCCCGTGCCCACGGGTGTTGTGCGAGTCGTTGCTCGAGTGCTACGCAATGTCGATTTTATTGTTATGCGCTGGAGACATTGAATCTAACCCTGGACCTAACACACGTACTGTCGCCTTATCTGAACTTGATGAATTACCTGATGATCCCGCAGACCAAATGAAGATCATGTTTAAACTGCTTAAGGACGTACACTCTCGTTCACTACAGTCTTCTAAGTGTCAAACCGAACTTGTTTCAGATGTCAAAGCCATTAAAAACGGACAGAAAAGCATACAAACTGAGTTAGCAGGTATCAAGAAAAGGCTTGACGATTTAGAAGAAAAATCAAAATCCCTAGACCGTTTCGACACTAACCTAACACGCATGCAAGACAACGTAGATAGCCTCGCTGCTCAGAACAGCTCCTTATTATCGCGTCTGGATGATCTGGAGGACAGGTCTCGTCGCGATAATTTAATATTTCATGGCCTTCCCGACTCGAAAGAAACCTGGCAACAGACAGAAGAAAAACTAACCTCAGTACTTAACGCTGCTCTTGGATCTTTTCCCAGTAGTTCAATTCAGCGAGCCCACCGGCTCGGCACTTACCAAGCTAACAAATGTCGCCCGATAATTGCTAAATTTACTAACTACAAAGCGAAAGAATCGGTACTTTCATCACGCGCGCAGTTAAGACCTAACAACATTGCAGTTAATGAGGACTTTTCACCCGCAACTCGACTAGCCCGTAAAAAACTAATTGAGTTTGCGAAATCACAACCAGACTCGCCACAGTTTAAACTCAGCCACAAGAAACTGCTACTCAACAACAAATGCTACATGTACCACTCTAACTCGAATAGTATTCAGGAAATGCCAAGACGCAACGTCGGCCTAAACCATGTTTCAGCTGCCTCGCAACACGTTCCTACCTAGGGACACGTGAGGGGCAGTGGGCATGCGCAAAATAATCAAGTCAGCATCCTTTATACTAACATCAGAAGTGTTCTGAAAAACCGTGACTCATTATCATCCGCAATTGGCACGTGTTCAGCCCATATAATAGCTTTAACTGAAACATGGCTCTCAAATGACATTCAAGACTCAGAACTGTTTCATGATAGCAAACAATTCACGATATACCGCTGTGACCGAACAGAGCGCCGTGGTGGCGGCGTACTTCTTGCCCTTTCGAAACGCATCCCATCGTCACCCATTCACATCAGCACCAATCTAGAATCAGTGTGGGCTACAGCAACTCTGAACCATCAAAAGGTAATTTTAGGCGTTTGCTATCGTCCACCTTCCTCGTCACCCGCATTTACCAACGAATTGCATGATATCATTAGTACCATTACGACAAAGTTTCCTTCTGCACCTCTTTTCTTATTTGGTGACTTTAATTTTCCTAATATAGTTTGGAACAGTGATATACCTAACTTATTATCTTCTTCTTCTGATTCAAAAGATTTCTTGGGTATTTGTACTACATTTTCATTAACTCATTTAGTCACACAAGCGACGAGATTTACATCCACTTCCGCAAACATTCTCGATTTGATCCTAACCAATCGTCCCGATTATGCCTCTACCATCCATTACTTACCGGGTATCAGTGACCACTTATTGCTAAATATTCATTTTAATACTGCGTTTGTGAAACTTCCGAAGACTAAAAAAATAATTAGAGACTACAAGAGAGCTAACTTCGAAGCAATAAATAATGAACTCAGTCTATTTCTTAACATATTCATGAGTGATTTTGAAAATCGTAGTGTGCAGTCAAACTGGAACATGTTTTCGGCAGAGGTAAATCGCTTAATCAATAAACACATCCCAACCCGTACTATAACATGCAACCCGCGCGCGCCTTGGTACAATAATCATTTAAAACGACTATCCAACAAAAAAAGACGACTGTATCGTTCCGCGACGCAATCACCCACTGACTCACGTGGGAAAGCCTACACATTAGCATCTAACACCTATGTAGCCGCACTCAAATGCGCTAAAGAAACATTCTTATCAACCACATTACCATCTATGCTGATAACTAACGTAAAAAAATTTTGGCGTGTCATACATCCACCTTCCGATGATTCTATCACTCTTAACACTTGCTCTGGTAACCCTGTTCCGAAAAACCTATGCGCAACTCTCCTGAATAATAACTTTGTTAAAAATTTCTCGTGCACAGTTGATATTGAACTACCTATCTTGAATGACTATAACTTCTTAACTATGCCTCCAGTGACTGTTGAAGTTCCCGGAGTTATTCGACTAATAGACTCATTGAAGATGGATTCGTCACCCGGCTTTGATAACATCAGTGCTAAATTTCTGAAAAACACCTGCACTTATAGTTCCATTATACTAACCAAAATATTTCAACAATCACTCAACACATCTACTGTTCCATCAGAATGGAAAATAGGAAAAATAATTCCTTTGCACAAATCTGGCAGCAAAACATCACCTACAAATTATCGCCCGATATCATTAACCAGTACCTGCTGCAAACTGCTAGAACACGTTATTTTTACTAAAATTGCGGATTTTCTTGAATCTAATTCATTTTTTTCGTCATCACAACATGGTTTTCGAAAATCATTCTCATGTGAATCACAATTATTAACATTTACTCACAAACTACACCAAATACTTGACTGTTCTTCTCTTGCCGATTGCATCTCTTTAGATTTTTCGAAAGCCTTCGACAAAGTGTGTCATAAACTTTTACTTTATAAACTAAGCAAATTAAACCTCGATCATAACGTTCTCAAATGGATTGAGTCATTTCTCGCTAACCGTTCTCAGTTCGTAACAGCTAATGGCCATGACTCACCTCATAGCGACGTTCAGTCCGGTGTGCCCCAAGGTTCCGTCCTGGGACCTTTATTATTCCTTATCTACATTAATGACTTACCTTCAGCAATAACCTCCGACATACATTTATTTGCAGATGTCTGTGTAATCCTTAGAGAAATAACTAACGAACACGACATCTCCCTGCTTCAGGCCGATCTCAATAACGTCAGCAAATGGTGCCGATTGTGGCGAATGGAACTCAACATTAACAAATGCAAATTTCTGAGAGTATCCAGATCTAACGATAATCTGCCTGTGTACTACTTGAATAATGTTGCTTTAGAATCTACTAACTCATATAAGTATTTAGGCCTACATATAACATCTAAATTAACATGGAATCATCACGTCGAATACATAATTAATCAAGCTAACCGCTTGATGGGATACTTACGCCGCAACTTTTCTCATGCTCCCACTCCTTTAAAATTACTACTTTATAAAACCCTGTTACGGCCAAAATTAGAGTACGCTGCAGCTATATGGGACCCTTACCACGAAAACCTAATACATTCCCTTGAACTCATCCAAAACAACGCCACTCGTTTTATTCTATGGAATTACTACCGTGGTGCGAGTGTTTCTTCAATGAAATCGAATCTGGGTCTTCAACCACTAGCAACACGTCGAAAAATTTCCCGCCTTTCATTTTTTCATAAGCTGTATCACCACCCTACACTTCACCCAAAATTCATATCGCTACCATACTACTTATCTCACCGTACAGATCATCATCATAAAGTTAGAATTGGTACATGTAACACGACACACTTTTTACACTCATTTTTGCCACGTACGTCGAAAGATTGGAATGAACTTCCTTCTGACATTGTTTCCATTAATAACAATGATCATTTTCGAAAAGCACTAGCTAACAATATACAATAGCAAACATTTGTACGAACTGCTCCTGGTGTTTTCCTTTTTCTTGTTTAATGTTACTTTTATATGTCAAGTTCTATTACTGCATTTTTCATACTTATAGCTAACATTGTATAATTAGCAAATATTGTGTATAAGCTCATGATTTATTTCCTCCTTATTTGTTGTATAACCCACTCCCCTCTCTAATGCCGAAAGGCCCTGAGGGTAAATAGATAAATAAATAAATAAATAAATAAATAAATAAAGTACGTGAACGATATAACATTACCCCAGTAAACTTAATATCGGGGTAGGGATGAGGGTTTCTACAAAACAGGCACTATCATGAATTCACATTTTTTTTAAAGGGTAACGCTAACTGCGGTTCATTTGTGATGGTATACGTTTCAGCTAAATTCTGTATTATTGAACTGTATATTGTCCTGACGATCACCACTTTCCCAGTACTCCCAGATTTATTTATGAAATATCTGCTCTACCTTCTTATTGTAACTGGCATTTGGCGCCCCTTCTTACCTGTAAATGATTTACTGTATGCAATGCAATGCTTGACAAGTGCATAACAAATAATATGCTTCACTTTCTCGTTTTCTTTCTTCTTTCATCCTTTCTTTTTTATGCTGACTGCGCTTTGCCGAATAGCAATTTATCTTACTTTTGCATAATCATGTATTCCGTAGGATCGAGCTCCACGATGCAAAACTAGCACGAATTCTTCCGAGCCTTCTATTGCTAGGTTTTTATTATTTATTGACGCAAAAGCCTGTGGTCTGCAATTAGCCAAGAAATTAGCCAAGCGGTCGTATAGACTGCTTCTTCCTCTCAAACTCCCATTTGTGCTTGAAGCTGAACTGAAATAATGTTCGATTTGATTTGATTGGGCGCACTACAGAAACATTACTAATAATGAAAACACAAACAGCGACAGCAGACTGTTTTAATTGCTGACACGTATACGAATTGTTTAATAACCTTTTACGATATAGTTCTGCTGTTCCAGCCATCATTATCACCGTCTACATGCGCGAACAACCAGTGGAAACCACCAAAGCTCATTAACGTCGCGCAATAGGCACCCTTCACTTCGTGTAAACGAAGGCAAGACACATTCGCAGTCAAATATTCTTTGTGCTTAGTCAACACGACACGAATAAATGAAGGTGCACGCAATGTTGTGAAAACGGGGCACCACTTGTTACCCTATAGTGGCGCAGGGGGCAAGCGTTAGCCGAACCAATGCTGGCTTCATCGTGTAGGGAAGTAGCATGGACATTCTAGCTAAATCCCTCCAGTCAGCATTCAATGACCGGCAGTGAATGTCATCTCAATACTATGCAGGCAATACAGACCGTTTATTAACGATGTTCTCTTTATTTCAAAATTTATTTAAATGCTACAATGTTCTTTTCATATTTATTTTTTATTCATTTATTGTCATACTCTCAAGGCCCGGAGGCAATACAGAGAGGAGTGGTGATTATTACAAGCATATTCGTCAGCAATATACTTGAAGTTTGTGGCGTCAGAAATGGCAGTGATGGATTGCAGGGAGGCGGTTCCAGTCGTTCGTCGTTCTTGGTATAAAGGAATCGAAATAAACGTTGGTGCGACAAGTTGGAACTTCAACCTTAAAACGATGATCCATGCGTGACGATATGTATGATGGCGGGGAGATTAGTTCATCCTTAAGTGTTTCGTTAGAGTAATAAATCTTGTGAAAAAGGCATAGGCGAAAGTATTTACGACATAACTCTAGGTCAGGCAAGTCACGGGTTAGTTTCATTGATGAGACACTTGCATGGCGAGAATAAATGCAAAGAATAAAACGAGCAGCTCGGTTTCGAATGGATCCGATGGTGTTTTTTAGCTTTAGAGTATATATATTATTCATGTATTTGTGAGCTGCCTAAAGCTTGTTATTTTTTGCAAAGCCACACTTACCCTGTGCTGTTTCCGGATCTGTAAAGTATCTTGCATAAACAAAATGAAATAAATAAATAAATACATTATTATTAAACAAACAAATAAATAAATAAAAAAATCTGCGGCGTTATAAGCGTCACAACTTGGAGATGTAGCGACATGTGGTTTGGGTCGAAACCCAAACCACATTTAGATGTAGATGTATAGTGTAGATGTGGATTGCTAAGGATGTTGCCATATTTTCGTTTTTTTTCGTTTTTCCTCTTTTTTATCACTTTTAACACTGTCCAGGGGCAGAGGTGGCGCATGTGTTTCTTCTTGTACCACCCACCCCCCCTATCAGCCCGCTGTAAAGTCTTGGTGCTGTGGGTTCCTTATTAAAAAAACAAATAAATAAATAAACAAATAAATTCTTTTGCGCAGAATGCCAGTTGCAAACTTAGTGGGCTTAGAAGAACATCTGAAGAAGACCTTGTTGTTTCAAAGGGCTCTTTTGGTTTCAATACATCAAGTTTCCCTTGGATTCCCTGCACAGGTGGTCCGTTAGCGTCGCCGTGAAGTTGACAGTTAGCTGTATGTACCAGGAGACACAAATATTTACCTGCTCTAATTCGCTCCATGCAAAGAATGCTCGAGTGTCCAACGCTGTGATTTTAGGTCAGCATGGGCTCCTGGTGGTTTCCTTCCCAGCTAGCCGAGTTATCTTGAGGCACCACGCCGAGAATGCCGATGCCTTAAATGTACGCTTCTCGGATTAGGATTTGTTGATTTGCAAGATTCTTGGAAGGAAAGGTGGCACTTACAGATCTTTAGTCTGGATTTTATTTAGTGAGGTAACATGATTGCGAAGCTGTGGTCACTTACTTAGTGATTATCATCACGTTAGGGATGAGACGAACTACACAACTAAACGCAAGGTGTAACCAAAATTCGCCGGTCTGTTTTATTCGCATTTAGAATAGGCACATCTGTGCCGGCTGAGAGTATTAATAAATGAATGAATGAATGAATGAGCTTTCCTTGGAAAGCCAGGAGCCTTATCCTGAAAAGTCTGCATCCGAAGTCATGAGTAGGGTCAGTTGGCGGGCTCAAGATAATTCAGCATGTTCAGAAGAAATTACTGACTGCAGAAGTATGCCAGCAGAAAATAAAGGGCATCAAAGCCAATCCATTCTTTGCCATGTGCCAACTAAAGGATCATTTTTCACGAGTTTGCGGATGCACGACTTCATGCCAACTTCATGCCGGTGCTAAGGAAGCACCAGTGCAGAGAGTTGCAGAAAAGAACTTGATGCCGTAAGAGAAAGGAAACTCAAACGATAGAAACTTGTCTTCCTACAACAACACTTAACCCAAACCTGTTGTTTTGGGCAAGAGAAGAAGCATCAACAATTGTGCCTTGCCTGACTCAGTAAAAGTCACAGGCGTGGTGAATGGCGCCGTCAGTGTAATTCCTTCCGAAAATGAGGCCCACACCTGCCCTTTCAGTGCGCTGTACAAATCGCAGAAGCACATCCCACACCATTGGTTGTTTGTCTTAGTGTGAGCAAAGAACCCGTATGGGCCTCCAAAACCCATCGACCGAATGAACGCAAACCCAAACTAACGAAGCAGGTTTGTTCAGTGGATGGATGGATGGATACAACTTTCTTGTACGTCCGGCAAGGTTTAACGCGACCCGGGCTCAGGTCTCCCATGGAGGAACGTCAAGGCCCTGCCTCAACGCCGCCTCACGGGCTTGCTGGACTGCCCACGTCTGGATTCCGAGGTCTGAGCTGCGCAGAGCGGCGGCCCACCTCGACGACAGGGTCTCCGGAGTAACTGCCATCCCTCCTATAACTACATTGCACTCCCACAGCATGTGTTTGAGTGTTGCTGGTCCTTCCTGGCACAATTTGCACGTGTCGTCCTGATGCTTATCTGGGAACATGCGTTTGAGACGGAATGGATTAGGGAACGTGTTTGTCTGGAGTTGTCGCCAGGCGACGGCCTGCCTCCTGTTCAATTTGGGACTCGGCGGGGGGTATATCCTTCTGGCGTTCAAATATGCACTGGTGATGTCGTTGTATCTTGTGAGCCTGTCCCGTTCTGCTCGAGAAGCGTTCGCTATCGTGCGAGAGGCGTTTCCCTGTTCGGCGCGGCGGGTCATGTCTCACGCCGTCCGGTGCGCCGTCTCGTTTAGGTTCGGGAGCGCGTCGCCTTCCGTGGTGACGTGCGCGGGGAACCATATGATCCTCGAGTTCGCGGTTTTGGATCTGCCCGCTTTGGCCAGAATGGACATGGCTTCCTTGGAAATTCGACCTTTGGCATAATTCCTTACTGCCGTTTGCGAGTCACTTAGTACGACTTCGCATTCCTGTTCTGTGAGGGCTAGCGCAATCGCTACTTCCTCCGCTATTTCTGAGTGTTTGGTGTATACACTACATGTGGTTCTGATTTTTGATTCTGCGTCTATGACTACGGCGGCGTATGTTTGGCCGTTCGCATATTCGGCTGCGTCGACAAAGCGCGCGTTTCTGTCCCTGCCGAATGAACGGAGCAGAGCCTCGGCTCTTGCCTTTCGTCTACCTCGGTTGTAATCGGGGTGCACGTTTCTTGGGATGGTTGCCACCGTAATGGTCTCTCTGATTTTGTTGGGGATTGGCATTTTCTGGCCGTGCTGGTTGTGGTACGTTATGCCGAGCGTGTTCATAATGTGTCTTCCCGTCGTGGTGGTCGACAGGCGTTCGAGCTGCGAGATGCGTTGTGCTTCGGCTATTTCTTCTATGGTGTTGTATATGCCCAGCTGAGTCAGGAGCTCGGTGCTCGTCGATTCCGGTAGGCCCAGGGCTATCTTGTACGTTTTCCTTATGAGCGTGTTAATCTTGTTCTTTTCCGCGACGTACCAGTTGTGGTAGGCGGCTACATAGGCGATGTGGCTGACAGCGAATGAGTGGATCAGTCGAATGACGTTGTCTTCCTTCATGCCCGCGTGTCTATTGGTTATTCTCTTTATGAGTCTCGTGGCGCTGATGACTTTGCCTTCGATCTTCCTCACGGTTTCACCGTTAGCTCCGTTGGCCTCAATGATCATTCCGAGGATTTTGATCTTGTTCACTTTGGGGATTGCGTTTCCGTCTTGGGTGTACAGGCGGATTTCCTCGTACTCCCGGGGTCCTGTGTAGCTCTTTGGTGGCATGCCTCTGCGCGTGGGCCGGTAAAGGAGTAGTTCGGACTTGCTCGGGGAGCATTTGAGGCCCGTTCCTTGGAGGTACTCTTCCACTTTGTTAATGGCCGTTTGTAGTGCGTGTTCAATTTGCCCATCACTGCCGCGGTCTGCCCATATCGTTATATCGTCTGCATATATAGCGTGGTGGATTCCTTCGATTTCGCGTAGTTTGCTGGGGAGACCCAGCATGACTAAGTTGAAAAGGAGCGGAGATATAACTGAGCCCTGGGGGGTACCTCCACTTCCCTGGGCTCGTTCTTCGGACTCGAGGTCGCCAACCGTAAGGGTGGCTTTGCGATCGTTCAGAAAGTCCCTCACGTAGTTGTAGGACCTTTCCCCCAGGTTCAGATTAGACACTTGTTTAAGGATCGACTCGTGAGCGACGTTGTCGAATGCTTTCTCCAGGTCTAGTCCTAGGATGGCTCTGGTGTTTCTTGTCTTGTCGTCAAGGATCTGGTTCTTTAGTTGTAACATGACGTCCTGCGTGGACAGGCGGGATCGGAAGCCTATCATGGTGTGGGGGTAGGCTTCCGTCTCTTCTAGATGGCTGTTGATAGGGTTCAGGAAGGCGTGTTCCAAGACCTTACCCACGCACGACGTGAGAGAGATTGGGCGTAGGTTCTCCAAACTCAACGGCTTTCCGTGCTTGGGTATGAGGATAGCCTTGGACCTCTTCCACTGCTCCGGGATGCGGCCTTCTCTCCAGCACTTGTTCATATAGCCCGTGAGTTTGGTAACAGATTTGTCGTCCAGGTTTTTGAGCGTTTTGTTGTTAACCCTCTCCGGTCCTGGGGCTGACTTGCTGTTGAGTCCTTGGAGTGCCGTTCTGATTTCCGCCTCACTGAAGTCTTCATCTAACTTGGGACTAGGACTGCCAGTGTACCGGCCGTGCTCGACCGTCGGTCGTTGCGGGAGGTATTTGTCGCAGAGTTTCATGACGATTTGCTTCTCGCTCGCCACCCCTTTTTCTTTGTGCAGAAGTCTCTGCATGTCGGCTCTTTGCTTGGATTTGCACTGGGTTTCGCCCAGTAGGTGCCTCAGCAGTCGCCACGTATTTCCGTTGTGGAGTTGGCCATCCGCGGCATTGCAGACTTCGTCCCACTGTTGCTTGCTCAAGGTGTTGCAGTGCTCTTCGATTTGTTTGTTTAAGTCGGCTATCTTTTTTCTCAGCTTTCGATTGAACCGCTGGCCTTGCCATCGGGTTTTTATGGATTTCTTGGCTTCCCAGAGGTGGGCGAGGCGACTGTCCATCTTCTCCGTCAGGAAATCGGGAGTGATGGTTTGCGTGGCCTCCCCGACATCCCTGGTCAAGTCTGCGATCCATCTGTCAATGTCACCGATTGGCTCGTCGTCTTGCCTGGTATCCCGGTGCTTGCGGAACTTGTCCCAGTCTGTCCATTTGAAGCTTTTGACTGGGAGGGTGGTTCCCGCTCGGGGGATCGTGATCTCGATGATCATGTGGTCGCTACCTAGGTCTTCTAGGGTGTTTCTCCAGGTAGCCCTCTCGATGTTTTTGACCATTGTTAAGTCCGGTGTGGTATCTCTTGCAACCGAATTGCCCATACGCGTTGGGGCGCTGGAATCCGTGATGAGCCTGTATCCCAAGTCTTGCGAGTCCTGCCATAACTGTTTGCCCTTGGTGGTGGTGTGGCCGTATCCCCAGGCATGGCACGGCGCGTTGAAATCCCCACCCACTATTAGCGGGTTCAGGCCGGCGAGCTCGGCTGCCTTTTTGAGCAGGGAGAGAAAACGCTGCCGTCTTTTGGATGGGCTACTGTATATGTTCAATATGAAGATGCTATTCTTTTGCGTTCTGTTAGGAATAATTTCTATCATTATATGCTCGGCCTGCGGGCCTGTAATCTCATGTTCAATGGATACTAGACCCTTTCTGATTAATGTGGCAATGCCCCTATCGTTTTAGAATTTAGGGACGAGGGCGTGGTAGCCCGGGATGTTGGCCGACGCGCCCACGGTTTCTTGAAGCATTATCACATCGGGTTTGGGTTGGATGTTTCTTACGTATTGTTGTAGGACAGGTTTTTTCCCGGCTATACCTCTGCAGTTCCACTGCCAGACCAATAACTCTTTATCGTGTCTGGCCATCCTGGAGTCTTGAAGAAGAAGCTGTTGAAAAACTGGAGCGGTGCACGGGGGGCGGTGCCACCATGGGAACGTCTGAGATTACGGGATTTATATTATGAGTTCCCATGTTTGGCTGTGGTGATTGCGACAGAGACGGTGCCCACATCGCACATTCTTCGAGCTTGACCACCCGGGTTGTGAGGCCGGATGTGGCGGAAGACAGATTGGCGATTGCACTTTGTAGTTCGGTAAGCGTGGCTTTTATTTCCGATCTAGCCTGTTCGGCGCGGCTGGTGTCTTGGCTTTGCACGGCTCGCTTTTTCGCGGGTGGGGTTGCGTTGTCCGGTTCCTCGCCATTGTTGCTCGGAGCAGGAGTACTGACGGGAGTGGGTATGGGGATTTGCGCGGGAGGCGCGACCTTTCTCAGTTCGCGTACCTCTTGGGTTAGCTGTTGTACAAGGCTCTTGAGCATGGCGTTCTCACGTTTTATTTCTGCAATTATCTCATTGTCTATGTTCTTTGTGACTTGCGGTTCTGAGGCAGTTACTCCGTATACCCCGCGCCTTGGCGCACCCTTGACCGCGTCTGCCCAGCTCACCTTTTCTGGGAGGGCCTGGATGGATCTGGACCTGGCCCGGCCCGGTCCTGGGGTGCGACTGCGAGCTCTGCTCCTCGACTGGCTGTGCTGGCGGGAACGAGGGGTCGCGGTAGCCGACGTCGATCTGGACCTGGCCCGGCCTCTGGATCTGGATCTTGGCTTTTGCAGGGCGGGGGCTTGATCTTCTCTGGATTCCTTGACCGCCTCGAGTTCTGCTTCCGCTTCGGCTCTTTTCCTTTCCCATCTTCGTTTCTTAACTATATACGGGGTCTTGAATTTTGCTCGGCAGGATTTGTCTGCCGTAGGGTGTTTCCCTCCGCATAAGCGGCAGTTTGGCGTGCACTGGTGATTGGGGTCTGGGTTCTTGGCACCGCAGCCCCTGCAGATCTTGTCCTGGGGATTTGGGCAGACGTCCATACGGTGCCCCAGTCTACCGCATTGGTGACAGATGTCGACCTGCTTCCTGTACAGCGAACAGCGAAGCAGAGTGCCTCCATACCTGACGAGAGTGGGCACTTTTAGGCCTTCGAAGGCGATGATGACTGTGGTCGTGTTGCTAAGACGCTTGGCTGCCAGGGCTGTCGGGTTCCTGTCGTTCACGATCTTGGAGTTAATTGTCCTGGAGTCTTCTTCGAGTGGTATGCCTCGGATGACTCCCTTGGCCGTATGATCGGGCGCCGTTTCATAGGCGTTGACTTCGTATTGGCGGTCGCCGATCCTGATGACCTCGAGCTTCCTGTATTTTTCTGCGTTGGTGCTGCTGGGTGTGCTGATAACGACGATATTTTGGTGGGTGTTGGGGCAGACGGTGTCTTCGCTGGCGTCTTGATCGGACACTCCTGCAGCCCGGTATATAGCTGACGCAATCCTGACTGCGCCAATCGTTGCGGTGTTGAGGCCGCCCTTGGGTCTAACGACGATCTTGATGTCGTTCCTCGCGAGAGCCGGCATTCTGCTGGCCTTGAGTATTTGTTGTTTTACGTTCCGTGAGCGTCGTGGCGTTTGTCGACCGTCTCCCTCGCCTGTGCGGGAGTAGGCTTCGTTCTTAGGTCTATCCCGCGATGCGCTGGGGCCGGACCGGCTTTTGGAGCCGATCATGCACCAGCCGGCATCTTCACCGAATTCCTCAGGAGACATCTCCTGTCCGTCGACCTGGACCTCCATGCTTGGCGAAAAGTGATTCTTAGGGCTTGGGTATTGTTAGGCCTGGCGGGCGGTAGCTCGCCTAGGCTTGCCTCCAGGCGTGCCCAGCGTCTGAACGCGGCGTCGGCGTTGCTCGGGCGGAAGTGCTTTCTAAAGTAGCCAAACAACGTTTCGCACCTTGAAACTTGATACCAGCACGCTCCTGGCAGCTTGCTGCATTCGAAAATTGCTGAGCTAGAAAAATAGCGTTCTGGCTCGCCGTTTGTTCAGTGCTTAGAAAAGTAGCCTCAAGTCGGCTTTTCCTACAATTCTTTCTCGGCATAGGAGAAGCGTGCTTTACTGTGAAGGCAGATGAATAATGGTGAGGCCTGCTTGAACCCCTGCCAAGAAGTGTGAAAAAACAAGTACGTAGAGAGCACAGAGGGGTCGATGGATATCAAATGCCATTATCATGGAGTTGTAACTACCTCAGCAAGCAGGCCAATGTATACATGCCTGGATTTGTAAATATGTCAGCTTGATGCTGAGGTCATCTGGCAGTCATCTTCCAGTCGACAGCGCACTTGCATTATTTTCATTGAACACTGTGCGACTGTGGCAATATATTGACACGTGTACTTATCTTTATCGGGCAACCACGTTTCGCAGCCTAACAAATGTAATCGCACAGCGTGGGATGCGCCGGTGTGTATCCGAAGTTTCTGGAAAGGTATCGATGCTTCTATCCGCTGTCTGTTGTCGCCGAACCTTGTATTATCTCATCTCATCGCGTGACCGAATGGTGTAGAACTTTGTGGAAGGCACGCGGGTCCGAAAGATTAGTCCGGAACATTCGACGACTGCTCTATAAAAGCCGACGCGCTTGACCCGCTGATCAGATTTTCGACGATTGCCGAGCATGTTCGCCGCTCTCGTTGTGCTATAAGTGTAGCCTGTTTTGTGGGCACAGGTTTGCCCAATAAAAGTTAGTTTTCTTGTTCACAGTATCGCTACTGTGTTATTCAACGTCACCACCACGTGACATCTGGTGGAGGTGCTTTGCGTTCATGCACCGGACCCCCCCACAAAGCCGTGACCCAAGCCCTCACTCGGAAGACACCAGCGTCGACAAGAACCAGCGAGGTAGCCGCAGGCTGCAAGGACTGCCCCCGGAGCACGGACTTTTGCTCGAGACGACTAGGAGGATGGCCACCAAGTCCACCCCAATGGCAGCCCCAGCGTCACTCGTCGTGCTGCAGCAGCCCAGGGAGCCTCCGACGTTCCGCGGTTCAACTTTCGAGGACCTGGAAAGCTGGCTTGAGACGTACGAGAGAGTCGCTACCTTTAACAACTGCAACAGCGACGACAAACTGCGATATGTGTTCTTCGCTTTGGAAGACGCGGCCAGGACGTGGTTCGAGAACCGAGAAGCCACCTTAACGACCTGGGAACTTTTCCGAAGCGGCTTCCTGCAGACATTCGCAAGCGTCGTACGCCGAGAACGAGCCCAAGCGCTACTAGAAACGCGGGTGCAGTTACCTAATGAGACAACCGCGATCTACACGGAAGAAATGAGCCGTCTCTTCCGCCTCGCCGACCCTGAAATGGCCGAGGAGAAGAAAGTCCGCCTCCTGATGCGTGGTGTGAAGGAGGAACCCTTTGCCGGAATGGTACGAAGCCCACCGCAGACCGTCGACGAGTTTCTTCGCGAGGCCACCAGCATCGAGAAGACACTCGAGATGCGAAACCGGCAATTCGACCGCCGCACGAACTCGACAAATTACGCCGGAGTTCAATCACTGGCCACCGACGACCTGCGGGAGACTATCCGAGCGGTCGTGCGGGAGGAGCTGCAAAAGCTGTTCCCACCATCACAGCCACATTGGCTTCGATTGCTGACGCCGTGCGTGAAGAGCTCCAACAACAACTTGGAGTAGCACGTGTATCGCCCCAGCCTGAGCCGCAAGCGATGACCTACGCCGCCGTCGCACGCC
The DNA here is from genome assembly GCF_038994185.2 of Dermacentor albipictus. NCBI lineage: Eukaryota > Metazoa > Arthropoda > Arachnida > Ixodida > Ixodidae > Dermacentor > Dermacentor albipictus. The sequence continues at coordinate 70,088,804 of NC_091830.1, forward strand.
GTCAAGGTCCCCCTCCGCGATCGCGCCATGGCCCTGTCACGCCGCAGTTCCGTCGTCCGCCGCCGCCGCCGCCAGCACGACCACCCGTCGCCCAGCGCACCTACGCGAGGAAGACGGACATTTGGCGCACTCCTGACCACCGCCCACTCTGCTACCACTGCGGAGAAGCGGGTCACGTTTACCGACGATGTCCATACCGGGAGATGGGACTGCGAGGTTTCGCCGTAAACGCTCCGCGCCCGCAGCAAGATGAACGCCCCCGCGATATCGCCGATTACCTCGCCGCTACTCAGTGGAGCTCTCGACGACCGTCGCGTTGGCCGTCACCAGGCCGCTACCTGTCGCCGCAGCGCCGACCATACACTGGCCCAGCCCGGGGCCGGTCAGCGAGCCCATATCCGGAAAACTAAAAGCAGTAACCGATGGAGGTGCGGTTGCTGTTCGTCGAACTGACGAAGATCCTCCGCTGCCGACGAAGACACCGAAGAAAGTACCTCGACGACATAACGACACGCCGCTGTCCCGACGAAATCAGGAAGCCAAGACAACACCGATGAAAGGCGACTTGACGACGCGACGTTCCAGCTTCAGTTCAACGCGACGCAGCCGTGATCCGACGCCAAGACCCAACTGCGACGCCAGACAAAGAACCACCGACCTCGACGTACTTCTCGACGGCCACGCAGTCACTGCCTTAGTCGACACAGGGGCCGATTACTCCGTAATGAGTGGACACATTGCCGCCCAGTTGAAGAAGGTTAAGACTGCATGGGAGGGCCCCCAAATTTGGACTGCTGGAGGACACCTCATTACGCCGACTGGAATCTGCACGGCAAGAATTACCGTTCATGACCGGACTTACCCTGCCACCTTCGTTATCCTCCAACAGTGTTCACGAGACGTCATTCTCGGCATGGACTTCCTGAATCAACATGGCGCAGTCATCGACCTGAAGTCGAAATCGATAACGCTGTCACAAGATCAAGCGATACCGCCGGACAGCTGTCGTAGTCACCACGCCTTGAGTGTGCTTGAAGAGCAAGTGAGCATCCCGCCGCGCTCCAGCATTATTATTTCCGTCGGCACTGAAACACCCGCTGACGTAGAAGGCGTCATCGAGGGCGACCAACATCTACTGCTCGACCGTGAAATTTGCGTAGCCAGAGGGATCACTCGACTTCATGGAGGGCAAGTGGAAGTTATGCTAACCAACTTCAGCCAAGAGTTCAAGCACATCAACAAGGGCACGACAATCGCATACATCGAGGAAACTGCGGAAACCAGCAATGCCTTTGTCCTCTCGGATTCAGCCGCATCTACCCCGATGAGAATTGTCCCCGAACCAGACTTCGACGTGAATCGAAGTCTTCTTATGAGTAAGCAGCAACAGATCAGAAGTCTTCTCCAACGATACAAAGACTGCTTTTCGACGTCATCGAGGATTCGACAAACACCAGTTGCAAAGCATCGCATAATAACCGAAGAGAGCGTTCGACCACTCCGCCAGAGCCCTTACCGAGTTTCGACGCGAGAACGTGAAGCTATTAGGCAACAAGTCGACGAAATACTGCGCGACGACATCATCCAGCCGTCGAAAAGCCCGCGGGCCTCTCCTGTAGTCCTGGTAAAGAAAAAGGACGGAACCCTACGCTTCTGCGTCGATTATCGTCGACTGAACAAGATCACGAAGAAGGACGTGTACCCCCTTCCACGGATAGACGACGCATTGGATCGGCTCTGCAACGCTAAATATTTCTCGTCGATGGACCTCAAGTCTGGCTACTGGCAAATAGAAGTCGACGAGAGAGATCGCGAAAACACTGCCTTCATCACGCCAGACGGCCTCTACGAGTTCAAGGTCATGCCATTCGGACTTTGCTCGGCGCCTGCAACGTTTCAGCGCGTCATGGACACGGTGTTAGCCGGACTGAAGTGGCAGACGTACCTTGTTTACCTGGATGACGTCGTTGTCTTCGCCGGAAATTTCGATGATCACCTTAGGCGGCTTGCGACAGTGTTAGAAGCCATCAAGTCATCAGGGCTCACTCTGAAGCCGGAAAAGTGCCGTTTCGCTTACGGTGAGCTTTTGTTCCTAGGCCACGTGATCAGCAAATCAGGAGTACGCCCCGACCCACAGAAGACAGCTGCCATCGCAAAGTTCCCGTAGCCAACCGACAAAAAGGCAGTGCGCAGATTCCTTGGCATGTGTGCCTACTATAGGCGCTTTGTCAAGGACTTTTCACGCATCGCGGAGCCGCTAACACATCTAACCAAATGTGATGTCGCGTTCAAGTGGGAAACGCCGCAGGCCAAGGCGTTTCAAGAACTCAAACGACGCATGCAGTCGCCGCCGGTACTTGCACACTTCGACGAGGACGCCGATACCGAAATCCACACTGACGCCAGTAGCCTAGTCCTCGGTGCCGTCCTAGTCCAGAGGAAAGAAGGACTTGAAAGGGTGATATCGTATGCTAGCCGGTTGCTGTCAAAAGCCGAAAGCAACTATTCTACGACTGAAAAGGAATGCCTCGCCATCATTTGGGCTACAGCTAAATTCCGCCCTTACCTCTATGGCAGGCCATTCAAAGTCGTCAGTGACCATCACGCATTGTGTTGGCTAGCTAACTTAAAGGACCCTTCAGGATGGCTGGCGCGGTGGAGCCTCAGACTACAAGAATATGACGTCACGGTAATATACAAGTCCGGAAGAAAACACTCCGACGCCGACTGCTTATCGCGCGCCCCCATCGATCCCCCGCCGCAAGACGACGAGGACGACGACGCCTTCCTTGGGATAATAAGCGCGGAAGACTTCACTAAACAGCAACGAGCCGACCCGGAGCTAAAAGGCCTCGTCGAGCATTTGGAAGGGAACACCGACGTTGTCCCTAGGGCATTTAAGCGCGCGTTGTCTTCGTTGACGCTACAAAACAACCTGCTCGTGAAGAAGAACTTCTCACCAGTCCGCGCCAGCTACCTTCTTGTGCTACCGTCAGCGCTGCGTCCAGAAATACTGCACGCCCTACACGACGATCCAACCGCTGGGCACCTCGGATTCTCCCGGACGCTGTCGGGAATATAGGAAAGGTATTACTGGCCGCGCCTAACCGCCGACGTCGCCCGTTACGTCAAGACATGCCGAGACTGTCAACGACGCAAGACACCACCGACAAGGCCAGCAGGATTGCTACAGCCGATTGAACATCCTCGCCGACCATTCCAGCAGATTGGGATGCATTTGTTGGGGCCATTTCCGATATCAACATCCGGGAATAAGTGGATTGTCGTTGCGACGGACTATCTCACCCGTTTTGCTGAAACTAAAGCTCTACCAAAAGGCAGCGCAGCCGAAGTGGCGAAATTTTTCGTGGAGAACATCCTGCTGCCACATGGTGCCCCAGAAGTCCTCATCACCGACAGAGGAACGGCTTTTACAGGAGAGCTCACCCAAGCCATTCTGCAGTACAGCCAGACAAGCCACAGGAGGACAACTGCCTACCATCCGCAGACGAATGGTCTCACGGAGCGCCTGAACAAGAGCCTCGCCGACATGCTAGCAATGTACGTGGACGTCGAACACAAGACGTGGGACGCCGTCCTGCCATACGTAACCTTTGCGTACAACACGGCGGTGCAAGAAACAACACAGATCACGCCGTTCAAGCTGGTCTACGGCAGGAACCCGACGACGACGCTCGACGCCATGCTGCCGCACGTCACTGACGAGGAGTACGTTGACGTCGCTACCTATCTCCAGCGCGCCGAAGAAGCCCGACAGCTCGCCGCCTGCGAATCAAGAGTTAGCAGAGGAACGATAGCCGACACTACAACCTCCGACGACGCTTCGTCGAGTACCAGCCCGGCGACCGTGTTTGGGTGTGGACCCCTATACGCCGACGAGGACAGAGCGAGAAGCTTTTGCGTCGCTATTTCGGACCGTACAAGATCATCCGACGTATTGGCGCACTGGACAATGAGGTCGTGCCAGACGGCATTTCGGTGTCACAGCGGCGCCGCTCACGACCTCAAATAGTCCACATTGTGCGACTCAAGCCGTACTACTACCTTTGGACTTTTGTTTCTTTTCGTTGTTTTGTTACGTATGTTTAATAAGTGTCCTTTTGTGTTTCACTCTCTTATATTTGTAGCATCGGGACGATGCTTTTTAAGAGGGGGGTATTGACACGTGTACTTATCTTTATCGGGCAACCACGTTTCGCAGCCTAACAAATGTAATCGCACAGCGCGGGACGCGCCGGTATGTATCCGAAGTTTCTGAAATGGTATCGATGCTTCTATCCGCTGTCTGCTGCCGCCGAACCTTGTATTACCTGATCTCATCGCGTGACATGAATGGTGTAGAACTTTGTGGAAGGCACGCGGGTCCGAGCGATTAGTATGGAACATACGACGACTGCTCTATAAAAGCCGACGCACTTGACCCGCTGATCAGATTTTCGACGATCGCCGAGCGTGTTCGCCGCTATCGTTGTGCTATAAGTGTAGCCTGTTTTGTGGGCACAGGTTCGCCCAATAAAAGTTTGTTTTCTTGTTCACAGTATCGCTACTGTGTTATTCAACGTCACCACCACGTGACAATATAAGGTCCATAAGGCTGGCGAGATTTGTGAGGATTTCCTTATATGTGTGACACGGAACCTGTGAGTTGGCTACTCCTCCAGCGGATTATCAGATAGCACGACGGCTTATTTACCGTAGTAAAACAAGTGTCATAGCAGTCATGCCATGTGTCCTCTTCGCAGGTCTGCGAGCAACATGCATTGCAGATTTATTTGTTGTCCCCCATTAGCCTTTCTCCTTATGTTGATATGAAAGCAGTAAAATTGGATGGTTGGTAAAATCTGTTACGTCCTGTCAACTCCGTACCTCTCCTATGAATTGTGGGGTAAATAAGTTTTTTTTGGAAAGTGTGCGCCTTTAAGGCATAAGCGAGCTCCACGGCAGTTTGCAATTTGGGCTTGTGTAATTCTCTCGAAATATGTTCACGAGGAACATTGCAAAATCGGCACCCTAAAAAAGACTTGTCCACTTATCGGCCTTCTGCATTTTCCCTAAGATATTTCTGAAAACCCAAACTCAAAACTGATACTGAGGTAAAACCACTTCTTATCATACATCCTTGTCAATGAAGCAAAGCTCAATGGTTTCTGGATGTTGTGGTACCAAGTACTACATTGCATTGGAAACTTAGGCTGATCATGTCTGACCAAGGGATGTATTCTCGGACAATAGCTTTGGACGATATCATTCCCAGCGTGTGTTTATTGGCTTGTCGAGGAATGGGTCATGCAAAGGCAGTAGTATTGCCCTAAGTGTTGACCTGAGAATACGTCCCCAACCCCATTTGTCTACGAATTTCTGGTGTGCAAATGCGATTGTACCATTTGGTTTTATTGCAAATGCACGTGGTAGAGAAATTCATGGATCATTTTCAATATACAGATGCGGATAACAGAACACAGATTTTCAAAAAAGCATCACATACTTGGGTCATACCCTAAGAGCAGTTATGTTTTAATGATTATATGATGAGGTACCTTACCTATGGTTAAAAAAACGCACGGCTATAAACGAGTGAAGACATCTGAAAAGTCTCGAAGCACTTGACATAACACAAAAAGGTCAAAAATATTCAAAGCACTTGCGTAGCGGACAGATGATTGGGATTGCCGGACGGGACACTGAGGGCAATAAAGCGATTACATTGTACATTTTGAGACACGAACTCTAAATCTTTTAACCATGATGGACAAACTGTTAGATAAAATTTTGTTAGCGCTTTTCATGCTGGGCACTTAAGTATACATCACAGATTGATAAGCTACCCAACGTGAAATATTAGATGAGAGCTCTGCTGAACCATGAAGCTGTTTCTTTACGCTTGATGTTTTATTATGTGCGGTGTGCCATTTTGCATGCGGATGATAAGTGATTCTGTCACTTGGAATATGTGAAGTCATTAGCCGATCTACTTTTGTAAGGAACATGTTCCAATTTGGCTGAACATAAAGAAAATTTAAAGCGTTAAACAGCATGGCCATAAATAAAGCATGTTTCCTTATATGACTTGAAAGGTAGCTTTTGTGTAAACTTCAATAATTTCCTTTGGGATAGAAATATGGATACCGAACTTTCGAAATGTATTGTCACGGATGTCTGATGAAATACGTTATAAGGGAAGTTCAATCGGTTTGGTTTGTATGAAATCAGCGTTTTCGAAGAAAAAATACCTACCTTTGTTGTTTCTGATTGAAGCCTTTTTAGCGCAAAGGCATAGAATGAAGCCAAATGCGTTAAAATATGATTAACATTGTGTTAGAAGGTAGTACTATTATTAAACTATATTTTCTTCTGCACCACGCATGTAGGTGGGTGTTCTTGAAAACGTTGTTCAGGCTATTTCACTCAAAGCTTACATTCTGGATCGCAGGGAGGGGGTAGGGTATGACTGCGACAGCTTGAAAACGAAGATTGTTCACCAGTGATCAAAGACAACCCATCTAAAGAATTTCGAAATCAGGTTTGGGGAAGTTTTCCTGGGCATTGTGTGCCACTGGTTTGAGCTGTTCCACAGCCACTGCCTTGGCCTGGTAAAGTTTAGCTACAATATTACGGTGTCTATATATCCGTGCTGATTTCTGACAAACATAAGCAGTTTCCTTCTTATCATCCTTCAGTACTTTGGTTATTATTCGCTTCACCAGGGTAGTAATGCCTGACACTGCATATGCAATGAAGTTGCCTAGCTCATTGTTGAATTTGCAGGTCGAACATTTCTACGTCCCTATTGGTTCCAAGAAGTGACGGTCATGCTGGAACTAACTATTATATTTTAAAATAAGCACATTGTAGTTCACAGTCTAGTCGACGTGTTTTTCATGAGGTTTAGAACAGGGAACTGTATTCGTCAGGGTGAGAGTGCCATGGGTGCACTGGCACATTTGATTCACCATATCATTCGCTGCGTCAGCACAGATAAGTTTAGAATGCACTACAATACCGTGACCAGTTTTACATATGCAATTGATTCAGTCTGGTAAAGTAGGAGGACAAATTTCAAAAGCGCATAGTAAGCGAGCTTTATTGCCAGTCATTCGTCGACTTCAATAAATTTACGTACACAAACAGACTTGAAGTAGAGGTTCGAGGCATACGCCTAAGCTCAAACCCTTGGCTTTGCAGCTTTTGGTGCAGGCACTGGGGTCTGGGCATCCAGAGCCATAAACTGCAGCAAAGAGATGATAAAATTCGCAATAACATCGATTATTACACTTCAATTAACAATTGATGTTAATGTAATTTAGTCACAGTGTAACGTTCAATGCTTGCTTATCAGAAAGTTGGTATATCGCGACACACCTTATACGTTAGTCGAAAATGTGGGCATACATGAATTGGTCGAGCCATCAGTTCATTTAGAATAACGAGAACACCGCTTCGCACCTGACACTTTTGCGTTGTCCACGTCCACAACTTTCTCGAGATGCGAACCAGTCAGCCCTCCACTACCGTGGTGCGTATTTCTGATGTATCGGGATGAACACACAGATACTCAGCCACATGCATACTTTCCCTGTCCCAGATATTACCGAGCGCTATAGGTTCTACATTGTTCAGTTACAGGTATGTTCAGCTTGAAAGTGGGCAACTCTTATGGCGTATATGATGTGTAGGCTGAGTGACAAAAGCGTGCCTTCTTCACAGCTAAAGGGTATTGCGCCTGTAAACAAGGGCACAATCATTCAAGAATGTCGATAAATATATACAATGAAAACTGCATGGAAGGATTAATACTGCGTTAAAAACCCTATTAAGCGAACATGTTTAGTTTAATCTTCCCACATTGCAATCGTCTCTACATGGCGCGGTATCGGGCACAGTGCGTCAATATGCCACCGGATATTCTCACCGCATGCGTACTCTAAAAACAAGAGAGGGTATCGCAGGAGTGAAGCGGCCGATTAACTCTTCAAAGCCTTGTTCTACTCTGACAAAATGTCGCGTGGAGTGAGATGCATTGTTCACTCAGTGAATAAGAGAGAGTGAAATGTGCCTATGATTCTGCCCTTCTGAGAAAGAGTATAATACCCCTTCTGCTCTTGCGGCAGTAAAGTACAAAACGAAGCGTAATCTTCTGCTTCAACTGCAGGACTCTGGCGCCGAACATCACGGTGTATCACTCACTCACGCTGAGCAAAGAACACACTGTTTTGCTTCTAGGAGAACAGGCAGCTGCAGTTGAAAGGAACGCCGAGCGAGCGCTCTACTTTTTTCACTCGGAGTTGCACCACCGCTTTCCCGCTCAACATCACGGTGTAGCACAGCACTAGAGAATAAGGACCCGTCCAGCGAGCAGCAACGAAGGCCATCCAAAGAAGACCGTGTGTCAGCCATATCGCGTCGCCGCGAAAACACGACAGTCGTTCGTCCTTCCTTGGATATAATGACAAATCTTTTACGGTCAGTGAATTCTATCTTAGGCGCAAATTTTGCGTACATAACATGCTATCGCAAGGAAGTCATCGCGGCGCTTAGCTGACACCATTGACGACGGACTAGGCAAGTGTTCTGTGTCTCTCGATTTCAATCGCGAAAGCCAGTAGTCGCGATAACTGCGTGCGATTGTATCACTTGCCGCTTTCCGTAAGTGCTTTGACAATCGAAAACGCTGCCATAGCCATAGTATATTCAATAAGACATGAGGCGAGAGGACGCTAAGAATGGTTTGTTCACCAGCCCATGATTCCGAGCCTATGCGAAGCGTGGTTAGTGTGTTTTTTATGTGTACACAGTCAGGAACACCTAAAGGCTGTACAGGACGCTAAGAAATGAGCTGCTGTTTTAGAATATGGCACACGAAACAAGCTTCCTGCACAATTTATCTACATTACCAGCCCCATGTTTAGGAGCTCATCTGGTAATCTCTGCCATATAAGTACACTCGTGTTGTGCCAGAAATGCGTTTGCTGCCCAATAATGTGGCGTATCTTTGATCATAGTGTCAATACTTTGTGGGTTTCCAGATGCTTGTTCTATTTTTTGCTTTCCACTCTATACTTTATTTTTCAAAACAAGGTGCTCATTGAAATGAAAGGATATTTCTGCACTGTAATAGTGATGAAACTTTAGAGAATATACTTATTTTTTATTACAACATGTGTTCGAAATTTCATGGGCATCATTGCAATCTGATTTTTTGTTTTTGTCAGTATGCTTGTGAAATTTCATTCAGTTTTTATTGCGACTTATCAATAAAGATTTTGGCGTTTTAAGCGAGAAAATTATTCATTTCAATAACTCGGCGACTACAGATTCTTTGTTTTAGAGTGTATCAAATAGGTGCTTGCTCAAAGTAACATCCCTAATGAGATGCATATTTATCTAATTTGAAAATCATTAAACACAATATATACAAAGACGCCTTATGTCAAAACCACAGCATAGGTGTTTAGATGTCATTATCGCAATGATCCACGCACGTAGGAATGGTTGATGTCATGAGAGGGTGTTCGCACTTCGGCTGCCGATGTGCTGTGAACGGTAGTAAATATACATTAAATTGAATATATATTTCGCGGACCATATATACCGGAACTAATTGTCGAAAAAATTGCTGGCAAGACGCATTGAATAAATCTGACGCAAAATATTCATAGTTACCGCGTTTTATATTCCGGTAAACACCGGCAGGTCGGGTGCAATAGCCGGTGATGAGGGGCAGCCACGTGTGTGGCCTGCAAGGTGCAGCCACTGGTAGCACAGAACTAAACCGAACAAAGTCAGAGCTATTTACAGCCGGTAGACGGTGTATAATCGTTCTCTGGTGGTTCAACTTTGCGATAGCGAGAAATAACAAAATATTTCTTTGCATTTATGACACCGTGTTTTACTCATTTAGCACAGCGCCTCCGGTTGGCTGCACCGTGGAGGCACTTCATGTTTGCATCACCACTCGCCCACCATGCCGCTCGATCTTCCAGTATTTAGCGGAATACTGAACAAGCCAGAACTATCTACAGTTTGACTTACTATCTCCCGTGAGAGCCTCGTCATTTCTCTCGTCGGCTGCAGTGATCGTCCCCATGAATGCTGCAAACACAAGGACAATCATAACATCAACAACAGAACATGAAAGCCAAAATAAACGTTTATTTGCCAATCTAGAATATTCTTCTACTGTTAAACAGCATGCGTAATCAGAAACATTTCTCTCAATAACACGGAACAAGGAATGATCCATTTGTGTTAATTTTCACGGAAGCTCAACGTCACAATGTGGGTGCATGCAATGTAATAGATAACGCACTACGATGCAGCTATAGAACGGGTACTCTGTTGCGTGTACAGTAGTGAATTTCGGGTATATTCTGATTAATGATTCTATTTTGCCTAATGTATCTCTTGACGCGACAAGACATGCTCACCTGCAAGGAGTGCGACGAGCGTGATGGCAGCGGTGAACTTCATCTCAGCAACGAGTCTAACTTTCTTGTCTGTGCAGACAAAGAGAAAAGTACATCTTTGGTGGCTAAAGAAAGAGAGCGTACAGATGTCCAAAAGTGAAATTCAAGTGCCCTGGATGATGAGTGCCTTCAAGCATATTTAAAATACCTAAAAGATTGTGAACCTGTTCCTCATCATGAGCACCTATGAGCAAGGAGCACTTTGAGAACATAGGGTTTTGTGACTTGAGCAGATATGTCTAAGGTTAAGCTTCGCAACATGATTTTTTGGCACATTTTGGGGTGAGCGTATCGGTCAACGTATTTCAAATATCATAATTAGACAACCTACAATAGCACAGAAAATCAGAATTTCTTTTTTAAGTTCTGACATGCTCGATTTCGAGCCATCTAAACATTTAGCTCCAATGCAAGCAAAGCGTTACAGAACGCTGATAAATCAGAAGATAACACAGCGATGGCTTTTAGAATGGACACGCAGTAGCAAATAATAGAGCGATAGAGGAGAAAATTCGTTGATTGCTCGGAAAAATATGAACGTACCTGATGGGAAGAAATACCACGTTGAGGCCAGGTAGTGGATCGAGCTACTGATGCAAGGTGCACGAAGGCCCGACCCTCCGTGTCTTTTATATCTCTACTCTGGCCAGAAATAGAAGTGCACGTGGAGCAAACTGCCACGTAGTTGTTTTCAAGTACATTTTGCACGGGTGAATGCCTTTACTGTCATCGTTTTCATGGTGTTCTTGGTTTGTTTAAATAACAAAACAATGAATTCATGCCAAGAATCTACTGATAAACAGGAAACCGGAAACATACTTTTCTTATCCATAGGCAATTTTTATATCCATGTCCCAGGTTAGCTCCGCTTTCGGTTTTATGTGTATTTCATCCGGAAGGAATGACTTGTCCTATCCTATCATAAATATGAGTGGGAGAACGTTTCGTGAATATCGCACTACGGTATTTAGCAAGGGCTAATTTGCTCTTCAGCGACGCGAGGGAATATCGGCACAAAATTATTTGATACTAAATCCGAAATGAACCCGTCAATCGCAGCACTACAGGTCATTAAAATATATTCTTTAAAACCCCAGCGAATGGAAACATTTTCCTTGTATGCACACAGTATTGTCATGCCAACACATATACAGTATTGGATACTGCTTATCACTCATATTTTAGTGCCATGGGGAGAGAAATAGGACAATTGTGTGAAAGTTTGCGTTGAACGAAATGTAGAAGCCGAAGTACGAATGAGTTGCAAGTTCCAGCCCGCGATTGGCCCCAAAAATCCCCGCGCGAAGTGTTCGAATATCCACGCGCAACGCCCTCATTATCATCATTGTCCTATTGAAAACCAGGGAGGGGGCTGGTAACATTTGACACGCCTGTACCGACTGAGGCATCTCTTCTCGTACAGATAAGAATGGGAGCTGTAGTAAAAGTGGTAATTCAGCCAGGAAACTCGGATAATATCGGGATATTGCGGGGAAGACATTGAAATATTGTCTACGAGAAAATATTACATTGTATTCGTAGTGCCGATTTTAAGAGATGCATACCCACAGGGAAAACAAAGTTCTAGTGAAGACAGATACGTGAAATAGAGAACAAATACAATCTAGTCTTAGGAGAAGCAGATGTGTCCGTGGTCTTGGGTGTAGCTCCTTTCAGCGAGGACTGTGGCACTAATGGTTGTCAACGGCCTCTCTAGTGGCAATGTTCCCCTAGTGGCAAGTTCCCCTAGTGGCAATGTGTGAAGGGCCTCGCACAACTAGTCCGAAGACGGGGGAGCATTCGCCAGATGCGGTAAGTTGTTTTGTTACCCACTTTCATTGCCATCATTTATCATTTGTTTAATTCAGTTGGGAAGTACAAGTATATTGCCCGGTTTTTTTTTGTTGTCTTTGTTTCTTGGCTTCTAATATTATAAATAACAAAAATTGCGTTCTCGGTTAACCCTCTTTCTAAAGGTAAGATGGTGTCGATAGTGTCGGAAAGCTGCATCGCCAGCACAACCTTAAAAGTGCGCTTTGGGCATTCAGTCAGCGCATTTGTCAACACTTCTTTGGTAGTTTCCACGCCTTCTGGCGAGTAGCCTAAGGCGAAAGCATGCTTACAGCTATACAGCTATTCTTCACACATAGTCTGAACAACATAAATTGTGGATTTAACTATAATTTCGAAAGGACAGCAGTAAGTGTACGTATCAGTTTTAACAGAATTTGCAAGGGTGCCCTGAACGTACATATTCTCAAGTACTGCAACTAGTGGCCAAATATGGAGCTCTGTTGCGCTGACTACGTTGAGGCGATGGCGGCGACCATCCTGTGCTGCGAAATGTTCCCAACCTAGATGAAGCACAGATACCGTTACATTACCAGAAGATATATTTCCGAAACTGCTGTACGCATAGGCATAAATTGAACGATGATATCTCCACAAAGTGCTTCCAGTGGGTTTATATCCACAGGATCGCCCCGTCATGCCAGTTTCGCAGACTTCCTCATTGAAGAATCACCTTTCCCATACAACGTCTGCGCAAGCCATACATCACTTGACTGGCTGCACTCATCCGTAAGACGACCAATGTAGTACTCGGAATTCCTCTCTGTGCTAGCACACAGGTACTCATGAAATTGCCATGCTCTAAGACAGTCACCGAACTCGTTCGCAACCACCACCATCGTAGGAGCTACGCGTACAAAAAGCAAAACACCCGCTGAACATCTTACGTAGCGTAGCGCCATACCTGCCGAGCACCATGCCGCTCAATGTACAAGGTTTATCCCTGCATCAAATATGACCTCGCTCATGAGATATTGACCAGAAAAATAACGAGGTCGTTAGGGATGAACGAGTAACATATTCTGCACCATGCACAGCGCATGTCATTTCAGAGTGGCATACTAATAAGGCCACATAGAGCGTACGTCAGATGGTATGTGAAATTTCGGAATTTGACCGTGGCCTCCGTGTAGTGCACACAACACAGATCATGCACACAACCTCCTCCAATAGCGCCGTGCTAAAGGGGATCGCGGCAGCTACCCAGCCCTTTCCTCACTCAACCACACGGAAAGGAAGATAGGCGCAACTATTATGGCTCAATTACAGCAACATTTTTATCAGCCGATCAAGGTAATCTGGAGCACTGGTATTTAAGGGATGTCAAGGAATTGACGAGAGTTCTGCATGAGTTGCGCAATAAATCGCCGAAATATTGAGGCTGATCAAGCAGGCCCAGAAGAATCAGTAGCGAAGCAGCCAGGTCAAAAGCCATATGGGGTCAGGCGTCGGATATTCCCTATGTGTACACCGTTATCAAGTACCCTCAAAACGTGCTAATCCGACAACAACAAGCCGGGACCTTCCTCGGCGCCACCGATATGCACATTTTAAATGGCCTACAGATCAAAGATTGACCACTTCGCAATCATCTCGAGGGTAACCACAATATTCCCCATGTTTTATGTCCCTATTTCCCCACACTAAAGCCCACACCCCCTTGCACTGCCCTGAGGGATAACACCACTGCTCATTGTCTCAACAAAGCAACGCGGGGCCGAGACCAAGTGCTGATTACAGTCGTTGTCGGCGGCGAACTGCAGAATGCTCAACGCTCTTTGTGTGCACTTAGGCACAATGGTAAGTGTAGATCAGGAGGATTGCATAAAGCGGCTTCTCAGATTTTGGAACGGCTTACTGTAAGCCATGGGGTGAAAGAGTGCAAAATATCTGCTGGTGACAATATAAGGGCTACTCAGTTGTCTCTGACTGGCAACGATACCATGAAAATTTCCTCGCAACTAAACTAGGAATAGAGCCCGACTCAGGTGCAGGAACCATTGCACCTGAATGCGCAGACACATTATACACTCAGATGACAGTTAGGAGTTTCAGAGCGCGGCTCTTAGGCGTCCATTTCATGCTCTAGATTTCTGTACCACTGTGATGTGCCACACTCATATAAGCGAAATCAGCGTCAATCTCTCGAATATTAAAATGTTTTCACGCAATAAACAAATTTTGTATATTTACATTACGCTTAGCCTATACTGTGCTATACTAGCCTCTCTTTTAGTCTTACTCATAAAGCATTGCTTTTCGGTTTGGCTAATGCCTCTGCATCAAACATCCAAATGGTGTATAGATATTTAAAATAAATCCCTTCGTATACCTAAAGGATGTCTGATGAAGCCTCGCCTCTTAATATACGTGAACGATATAAAATTACCCAGTAAATTTATATCGGGGTAGGCATGAGGGCTTCTACAAAACAGGCGCTATCATGAATTCACATTTTTTTTCAAAGGGTAACGCTAACTGCGGTTCATCTGTGATGGTATACATTTCAGCTAAATTCTGTAATATTGAACTGTATATTGTCCTGAGGATCACCACTTTCCCAGAACTCCCAGATTTAGTTGTGAACTATCTGCTCTACCTTCTTATTGTAACTGGCATTTGGAGCCCCTTCTTACCTGTAAACGTTTTACTGTATGCAGTGCAATGATGGACAAGTGCTGAACAAATAATATGCTTCACTTTCTCGTTTCCTTTCTTCTTTCATCCTTTCTTTCTTATGCTGACTGCGCTTTGCCGAATAACAATTTATCTTACTTTTGCATAATCATGTATTCCGTAGGATCGAGCTCCTCGATGCAAAACTAGTACGAATTCTTTCGAGCCTTCTATTGCTAGGTTTTTATTATTTACTGTTATTTACTGTCGCAACAGGCAGTGCTCTGCAATTATCCAAGAAATTAGCCAAGCAGTCGTATAGACTGTTTCTTCCTCTCAAACTCCCATTTGTGCTCGAAGCTGAACTGAAATATTGTTCGATTTGATTTGCTTGGGCGCACAACTGAAATATTATAATAAGGAAAACACAAACAGCGACAGCAGACTGTTTTAATTGCTGACACGTTTGAGAATTGTTTAATAACGTTTTATGATATGGTTCTACTATTCCACCCATCATTATCACCATCTACATGGGCGAACAACCAGTGAAAACCACCAAAGTTCATCAATATCGCGCAATAGGCACCCCTCACTTCGTGTAAACGAAGGCAAGACACATTCGAAGTCAAATATTCTTTGTGCTTAATCAACACGACACGGTTAAATGAAGCTGCACGCAATGTTCTGAAAACAGGGCACCACTTGTTACCCGATAGTGGCGTAGGGGGCAAGCGTTACCCGAACCAATGCTGGCTTCATCGTGTAGGGAAGTCTGTACTTACAAATGATGAATATTGCTGGCGCCACGCGTCTAGCACAGAACTTTTATTTAGCAGTTCATGTCCAAATATCGAGGCAAGGCTTGTCAACTGTAACAGCTAATACTCGCTTGTTATTTTAGTGTTGTTTTCGAGATTTACAGAAAATTTTCAACAAATATGGACTCTGCGTTTTACTTATAGCTATTCTTTATCGTAGTTTAGTCACACTTGTTCTGCTCAAAACTATAAGAAAAACCGATTTTTCATACGCAGAAAAATGCAATTGCAATGAAGTTCCACACAATATAAACCAATCTTTTACCAACTTTTCATGCAGGCAACATAGCAGAAAAAAATTGGAGGACGTTTAAGCTTCGCCTTCAAGAGTGGGACGCGACAGCGTTCCCGTCGACCCGCCAAGGGGTATAAGACAATGCGCTACGGCACAGCAATCACTTACGATGCGCCCCGCATCGGACTTAGCGCCCACCTATCGCGCGGTGAGCGTCGAGCAACGCAGCGTTCAGCGCGGCAACGAAACGTGCGCCTGAGCGAACGAAACGAACCAAAGAACTCGGTGTCTCGGAGGGGAAACGATCTACGCCAGCCAAACGTCGTGATCGGCACGGGCAGAGAGATAGATAGTAATCTAAACCGGGAGCACGGCGAAGCGTCGTCAGGGGAGAGGGAGTCCCGCGACGCGCCTGGCAGCGGTCCCAATGCGCGCGCGGCGCGCCTCCTGTCGGGGCAGCGCCGTACATTGAGAGGAGGGGGTCTTCTGTGTTTGCCGCAAGATGGCTCTGCGTGTGCGGAAAGCGCAGAAGAAATGCAGCGGAAACGCACTTCGCAACTCGTGTAATTGTGACTTCTGTACGTTACATGTTCATAATTACCGATATACACCGCAGTATAACTTTCCACGGCTCGTTTCGAAGGCAACACCGCATTCACTAGAGCCGCGTTTGCACCGCTTGGAAGCATCGAACTGGATAGCAGAAGAAGAGGCTTGTTCGAACGGCCACGTTTGCGATGAGCTCCGCTGGAAACAGCGCATCGGCCCTTGGCCGAGGATCACACCCACAGTCATCTACCGATTCCGGTAATTATAAAGTCGTTCTTCCTCGTCTACCGACTGGCAACACCGTCCTCAATTCAGTTTTCCTGCATGCTGACCTGGCAGGGCGGCCGTATCGGGCCCCGGACTTTCGCGATGCTCTCCTGTCAGTGCTAAATGCAACTGACATACTCGGCGCTGGACAATACCAGATGAGCCATTTGTGGTTGGTGACATGCGTTAATAGCATCGCGAAACAGAAACTTGTCGACAAAGGCGAGTTGTTGGTGAAGGGCCTCAAGTGCCTTGTCATTGACCCTGAATGCAAGAATATCAAGATGAAGCTTCTTTGGCTTCCCCCACACCTCGAACAGAGACGGATTGTTGAAGCGCTAGAGCCATATGGCACAGTGCAGTCCATCACGAGAGAAATGTGGCGGTGTGACGGCATGGAGGGCTGGCAAATGACTAACCGAGACGTGGCATTCACATTGAAAGATGGCGTTTCTGCCAGTAATCTGCCACATCTGTTGAGCATATATGGCCACCAGTGCCTTATCTTGGTACCTGGCCGACCACCACTTTGCCTCCGGTGCAACAGAGTTGGGCATATCCGGCGACAATGTCGAACACCACGCTGCAGTAACTGTCACCGCTACGGTCACCCTGCAGATGCATGCGTCGGAACCTACGCTGACAAACTTCGTGGAAATAGACCAGCCGAGGATGATGCCATCACCGATCATCTAATGGACGTGAGCGAAGTTGTGGACGCAACTGGCGAAACACTCCCTGACACTCATCGACCAGAACAGGTTAAGCCGTCATCGGCTGACATTAGCCTCAGCCAGAAGCCTGCGAGCGAGGATGAGACTACGGTGCCTGACGACGAACCATCTGTGTCATGGGCAGAATCGCCACCAGTTCAAGATCGCCCACCGTCAGTGGAATCTGGATCGATGTGCGAGGCCGCTAAGAAGCGTCCAGCGCCATCTGACAATTCATCGCCCTCGGGAAAAGAGGCTCGCGTTCCCAAGGTGTCAAAGTTGACAAAACCGCTCCGGGGAACGCCTACTCCTGCAGATGTCCCTTGTGTTAACGTGCACCATAAGGCCCATTGTGCATCACCTCATCAAGAAGGGAGTGGTGCACCTCTGGAGCAGTGTTTAGACGCTGCACCTCCATAGGTAATCATGGCGGGCGCTCTTCCCTTCCATTTTGGCACTTTAAATGTCCGTGGCTTACGCAGTAAGCGACGGCAAGTACAGCTTCTTCATTTGTTGCGCAATAGAAAATTAGACATTGCTGCTATCCAAGAAACAAAGATTGAATCCGATGAAAACACAGAAGCAGCTCTATCTCCATTCCTATCTGACTATAATGTTTGTGTCAGCCATGCAGTCGGCGTTTCCGCAGGCTGTATGTTATTTGTTAGAAAACATTTACCATGTGATTTGCTACATTTGTTTACAGATAGGGAAGGGCGCCTAATCTGTTGCGATATGGATATCAGTGGTATGAGCTTTAGATTTGTGTGTGTTTATGCTCCGAACAAGTTACGTGAACGCGAGTGCTTCTTCTTATCTTTAGAACATCATTTCTGTACTGATCGCGCATTGGTCCTCTTTGGAGACTTTAATTGTGTATGTAACGCGCAAGATCGTACGTCACTGAAGCTGAGACATGATCCAAGTAGTGATGCATTGCAACGCCTGATGTGTGATTATCAGCTTGTGGACATTGGGGAAAATGAAAAGGCAGGATGTCGATATACGCACTTCCAGGGCACCTCGCATGCAAGGCTTGATCGAATTTACGTTTCACTTAGCGCACTACCTCTTATATATGGTTACACTGTGCACCCTATATTCTTTAGTGACCATTGCCTAGTCTCAGCATCGTTTGGCAGCCGTCGGTATCAAAGTCGGCGTATGTGCTGGGAGCTGTGGAAGTTTAATAACCAATTACTTTCGCGTGAGTGTTTCTTAAATCGTGTTACTGAGCTTATAGCTCATGCATCATGCCGCAAGGACTTGCCACTATTTGCTGTGTGGGAATTATTCAAACAGGAAGTTAAAATGATAGCTATCGAGGAATCATCAATATTGGCCTTTGAAAAAAAGAATAATTACAAAACATTGTATAAACTTCTGAGTGAACTGCATGAGCTTGAATGCCTACATCCGGGTCAATATATTGATGATATTTATAAGGTCAAGGCACAGTTACAAACTTTGAACGCAGAAAAATACAGAGGTGCACTAGTGCGTGCGCGAGAGCAACGTTTCCTGGAAGAACAGCCTTGCAGTAGGGCCCTTGGTGATGAACGCCGACACGCGCTGTCGAAACAAATACTACATATAGAGTATGGTGGAATCATTGTTAATGACCCTACTCTAATAACTAAAGCGTTTTTCGAGCATTATCAAAAACTATTTCGAGACCACAAGCCATTGGATACAGATGCTGCCAAAAAAATTGTATCGTTGCTGCCCCAGTTAAATCAGGATGATTACAATTACACAAATGAAAACATTGATATCAATGAGGTAACTTCATGCATCGATTCGTTAGCGAAGGGCAAGACGCCCGGCCCCGATGGCCTTACTGCCGAATTTTATCAGTGTTTTCGTTCCCTCTTATCACCATTATTACTTCAGGTGTACCGTGAGGCCTTGGAAGTAGGTTACCTAACCGCCACAATGTACGAAGGACACACCGTCCTTATAGCCAAAAGCGATGATGAGACTAAATTGCAAAAAGTTGACGGATATCGGCCTATCTCCTTATGCAATGTTGATTATAAAATTTTTGCTAAGGTATTAGCTAACCGTTTGCAAGTTGTAATAAGATCTGTGGTCGGTGATCATCAAACATGTGGCATCAGGGGCCGGTCCATTCAGACGAACATTCATGTTGCGAGATCGGTGCTCGAGTGTGTAGCTGAGGGGTTTGGACAGGTGGCAATGGTACAGCTAGATCTGGCTAAGGCGTTCGACAGGGTAAATCACTCATTCCTGTTTACTGTACTAGAGCATATAAATATCGGGTCCCTGCTCCTTAGAGGCGTCAGGATATGTTATGCTAATGGTTCAGCGAGGCTGATAGTGAATGGCTCTCTCTCCGATTCGATTAGGCTTGCATCATCAGTACGACAAGGATGCCCTTTGTCACCGCTTCTGTTCTGCTTGTATTTAGAACCACTTTGTATGAGCATTGTTAAAGAACAAAATTTCCAAGGGTTTAAATTACTGACTAATGAGGTTCGGGTTCTTGCGTATGCAGACGATGTGGCCTTTTTTTGTACAGATAAAGAGAGTGTGATGACTGCTCTTGCAATTACAGAAGAATATTGTGCGGCTTCTGGTGCAAGCGTTAACTTTGAAAAAAGTTCAGGTTTTTGGTTTGGATTATGGGCCACAATGCCATCACATTACGCAGGCATTCAATGGAAAGAAGATCTGCGTTATTTAGGTGTGCCTCTCTCACAGTATAGAAATAGCAACGCTCATTGGTCGGGAGAAGTTGGCAAAATTCAACGTAAAGTGAATTCATGGCGAAGGCGGAATTTGTCAATGTTCTTTCGTGCTGAAGTGTGTAACGTTTTCTTAGCTTCCCGTCTTATGTATGTGCTGCAAGTACTGCACTGCTCACGGCTTCGCCTTCAGGCACTGCATCGCGTATTTGCAACATTTATTTGGAGTTCCAGTTGTGAATCGATGCGGCGCGACAATCTGTTCCTCCCTCTTGAACGTGGTGGTCTAGGATTAGTCCACCTCTTCATCAGGCAAATTGTTTCACGCCTGTTTTTCTTTCGAGACAATGACCATCCATTTTTGCGTGAAATGTTGCAACTCCGTTTAGTTCATTATATTCCTAATATAGTAGTGTCATCAAATGCCAAAGATGTCCCGCAGGCTCCTTGGGGCTTTCTTAAGGAGGTCGTTGACACATTTCTTTTCTTGAAAGTTAGATTCAGCCTGGAGTACGTGTTCACTGCGAGTCGAAAAGCAATTTCTGCGGCACTGGTGGACTCTATTTTCCCAGATCCTTTGTATCGTGCACCTTATTTAAACCGACCTTATCAGGATGTACTTAAGCGCGTCCGAAAAATGTGTGTACCTCCTGGAGTAAAAACATTTTTCTTTAAATTACATTCGGAAACACTCCCTGTTAAAACTTGGTTGAATTCGAGGGGTTGCTTTGTGCCGTGGTCAACAAACTGTCGGCTCTGTCCACGTGCCGAAACCATAGATCACTGCTTCATAGACTGTAGGGACGCTGTATTCTTTTGGGACATTCTCCAACGGACGCTCAAAAAGGACATTGACATGACTCCATATACAATTAGGTTTCTACCGTTTAAGGTTACGGGTGGTCCTCCCTATGACATGTTCATAGTACTTGGTTTACATAGCCTATGGAGAAGTAGACTGTGTGACCGCCATGCCGAAAGCCCGCGATCTACAAAGTCCTTCTTTCGGGAAAGTGCTGCTTATGTAAGAAGTGTCTACGCTGCGCAGGAACCTCCGCCCGACTGGATGCACTTGTTGGATGCATGTGTGTCTTTGCCTGAGTTTTAAGTGTGTAGTGGTGTCCACTTTGTAATACACCTTCAGTTTTCTTTTCCATGTAATAAAGAAAAAAAAAGAACTCGTGGCTGAGTGGTAGCGTCTCCGTCTCACACTCCGGAGACCCGGGTTCGATTCCCACCGGGCCAATCTTGGAAGTTGCTTTTTATTTTTGAAGCGTCTGCCCTGATTTATCGCTCACGGTCAACGCCGCCGACGCCGACACCCGACACCGACGCCGACGACACCGGCTTTTCTGCGACACGAGGTCCTTAACGCTATCGCGTTAAAAAGGGCCTCTGCTGAGTCTAAATATTGAGCATGGACATTCTAGCTAAAGCCCTCCAGCTAGCATTCAATGACCGGCAGTGAATGTCATCTCGTGGCTTATAAAAGAAACGCAGGAAATTCAGGAATAAGTTTGCTACGCGACTCGCTTTCATTTCAAAATACTATACAGGCAATACAGACCGTTTATTAATGACGTTCTCTTTATTTCAAAATTTATTTAAATGCTACAATGTTCTTTTCATACTTATTCATTTATTGTCATACTCTCAAGGCCCGGAGGCATTACAGAGAGGAGTGGTGATTATTACAAGCATATTCGTTAACAATATTCTTGAAGTTTGTGGCGTCAGAAATGGCAGTGATGGATTGCAGGGAGGCGGTTCCAGTCATTCGTCGTTCTTGGTATAAAGGAATCGAAATAAACGTTGGTGCGACAAGTTGGAACTTCAACCTTAAAACGATGATCCGTGCGGGACGATATGTATGATGGCGGGGAGATTAGTTCATCTTGTGAACTTGTGAAAAAGGCATAGGCGAAAGTATTTACGACGTAATTCTAGGTCAGGCAAGTCACGGGTTAGTTTCATTGATGAGACTCTTGCATGGCGAGAATAATTGCAAAGAATAAAACGAGCAGCTCGGTTTCGAATGGATCCGATTGTGTTTTTTGCTTTAGAGTATATATATTATTCATGTATTTGTAAGCTGCCTAAAGCTTGTTATTTTTTGCGAAGCCACACTTACCCAGTGCTGTTTCCGGATCTGTAATGTATCTTGCATCAACAAAATGAGATAAATAAATAAATACATTATTAATAAACAAACAAATAAATAAAAAAATCTGCGGCGTTAGAAGGGTCACAACTTGGAGACGTAGCGACATGTTGTTTGGGTGGAAACCCAAACCACATGTAGATGTAGATGTATAGTGTAGATGTGCATTGCTAAGGATATTCCCACATTTTCGTTTTTTTTTTCGTTTTTCCTCTTTTGTTATCACTTTTAACACTGTCCAGGGGCAGAGGTGGCATATGTGTTTCTTCTTGTACCACCCCCCCGCCCCCCCAAACCGCCCGCTGTAATGTCTTGGTGCTGTGGGTTCCTTATTAAAAAAACAAATAAATAACTAAACAAATAAATTCTTTTGCGCAGAATGCCAGTTGCACACTTAGTGGGCTTAGAAAAACATCTGAAGAAGACCTTGTTGTTTCGAAGGGCTCTTTTGGTTTCAATACATCAAGTTTCCCCGAGATTACCTGCACAGGTGGTCCGTCAGCGTCGCCGTGAAGTTGACATTTAGCTTTATGTACCAGGAGACACAAATATTTACCTGCTCTAATTCGCTCCATGCAAAGAATGCTCGAGTGTCCAACCCTGTCATTTTAGGTCAGCACGGGCTCCTGGTGCCTTCGTTCCCAGCTAGCCGAGTTATCTTGAGGCACCACGCCGAGAATGCCGATGCCTTAAATGTACACTTTTCGGATTAGGATTTGTTGATTTGCAAGATTCTTTGAAGGAAAGGTGGCACTTACAGATTTTTAGTCTGGATTTTATTTAGTGAGGTAACATGATTGCGAAGCTGTGGTCACTGACTTAGGGATTATCATCACGTTAGGGATGAGACGAACTACACAACTAAACGCAAGGTGTAAGCAAAATTCGCCGGTCTGTTTTATTCGCATTTAGAATAGGCACGTGTGGGCCGGCTGAGAGTATAAATAAATGAATGAATGAATGAGGTTTCCTTGGAATGCCAGGAGCCTTATCCTGAAAAGTCTGCGTCCGAAGTCATGTGTAGGGTCAGCTGGCGGGCTCAAGATAATTCAGCATGTTCAGAAGAAATTACTGACTGGAGAAGTATGCCAGCAGAAAATAAAGGACATCAAAGCCAATCCATTCTTTGCCATGTGCCAACTAAAGGATCATTGTTCACGAGTTTGCGGATGCACAACTTCATGCCAACTTCATGCCGGTGCTAAGGAAGCACCAGTGCAGAGACTTGCAGAAAAGAACTTGATGCCGTAAGAGAAAGGAAACTCAAACGATAGAAACTTGTCTTCCTACAACAACATTTAACCCAAACCTGTTGTTTTTGGCAAGAGAAGAAGCATCAACACTGGTGCCTTGCTTAACTCAGTAAAAGTCACAGGCGTGGTGAATGGCGCCGTCAGTGTAATTCCTTCCGAAAATGAGGCCCACACCTGCCCTTTCAGTGCGCTGTACAAATCGCAGAAGCACATCCCACAAGCTTGTTTGTTTGTCTTAGTGTGAGCAAAGAACCCGTATAGGCCTCCAAAACCCATCCACCGAATGAACGCAAACTCAAACTAACGAAGCAGGTTTGTTCAGTGCTTAGAAAAGTAGCCTCAAGTCGTCTTTTCCTACAATTCTTTCTTGGCATAGGAGAAGCTTGCCTTACAGTGGAGGCACATGAATAATGAAGAGGCATGCATGAACCCCTGCCAAAAAGTGCGAAAAAAAAAGTACGTAGAGCACAGAGGGGTCGATGGATATCAAATGCCATTATCGTGGAGTTGTAACTACCTCAGCAAACAGGCCAATGTACAAATGACTGGATTTGTAATTATGTTAACTTGATGCTGAGGTCATCTGGTAGTCATCTGCCAGTCGACAGCACACTTGCATTATTTTCATTGAACACTGTGCGACTGTGGCAATATATAAGGTCCATAAGGCTGGCGAGATTTGTGAGGATTTCCTTATATGTGTGACACGGAACCTGTGAGTTGGCTACCCCTCCAGAGGGTTATCAGATAGCACGATGGCTTATTGATCATGGTAAAACAAGTGTCATAGCAGTCATGCCATGTGTCCTCTTCGCAGTTGTGCGAGCAACATGCATTGCAGATTTATTTGTTGTCCCCCATTCGCCTTTCGCCTTATATTGATATGAAAGCAGTAAAATGGATGGTTGTTAAAATCTGTTACGTCCTGTCACCTCCATACCTCTCCTCTGAATTCTGGGGAAATAAGGTTTTTTATGGGAAAGTGTGCGCGTTTAAGGCATAAGCGAGCTTCATGGCAGTTTGCAATTAGGGATTGTATAATTCTCTCAAAACATGTTCACGAGGAGCATTGCAAAATCGCTACCCTAAAAACGAAGACAAGTTCACTTATCGGCGGTCTGTATTTTTCCTTAACATATTTCTCAAAACACAAACTCAAAACTGATATTGAGGTAAAAGCGCTTCTTATCATACATCCTTGTCAATGAAGCAAAGCACAATGGCTCCTGGATGTGGTGGTACCAGGTACTACACTGCATTGGAAACTTAGGCTGATCATGACTGACCAAGGGATGTGTTCTCGGACAATAGTTTTGGACGATATCATTGTCAGCGTGTGCTTATTGGCTCGTCGAGGAATGAGTCATGCAAACGCAGTAGTATTGCCCTAAGTGTTGAACTGAGAATGCGTTCCCAACCCCATTTGTCTTCGAATTTCTGGTGTGGAAATACGATTGTAGCATTTGGTTTTCCCGCAAATGGACGTGGTACTGAAATTCACGGATAATTTTCAATAGATATATGCGGGTAATAGAACACAGATTTTCTAAAGAGATCACATACTTGGGTCATACCCTTAAGAGCAGTTATCTTTTAATGATTATATGATGAGGTACTTTACATATGGTTCAAATAAAAAGGCATGGCTATGAGCGAATGAAGACATGTGGAAAGTGTCGAAGCACTTCACGTAACAGAAAAATGCCAAAAATATTCAAAGCACTTTCAAAGCGGACAGATGATTGGGATGGCGGGACGAGACACTAAGGGACATAAAGCGGTGTGATTGCAGAATTTGGGACACGAACTCTAAAGTGTTTAACCATAGTGGGCAGACTGTTAGATAAAATTTTGTTAGCGCTTTTCATGCTGGGCAGTTAAGTATATATCACAGATTGATAAGCTACACAACGTGAAATATTAGATAAGAGCTCAGCTCAACCATGAAGCTGTTTCTTTACGTTTGATGTTTAATTATGTGCGGTGTGCCATATTGCATGCGGATAAGTGATTCTGTCACTTGGAATATGTGAAGTCATTTGCCGATCTACTTTTGTACGGAACATGCTCCAATTTGGCTGAATATAAAGATAACTGAAAGCGTTAAACAGCATGCCCATAAATAAAGCTAGTTTCCTTATACGACTTGAAAAGTAGCTTTTCTGTAATCTTCAATAATTTCCTTTGGGATAGAAATAATGATACCGAACTTTCGAAATGCATTGTCACGGATGTCTGATGAAATACGTTATAAGGGAAGTTCGAATTGTTTTGTTTGTAGAAAATCAGCGTTTTCGAAGAAAAAATACCTACCTTTTTTGTTTCTGATTGAAGCCTTGTTAGCGCAAAGGCATAGAATGAAGCCAAAGGCGTTTAAATATGATTACCATGGTGTTAGAAGATTGTACTATTATTAAACTATATTTTCTTCAGCACCACGCATGTAGGTGGGTGTTCTTGGAAACGTTGTTCTGGCTATTCCACTCAAAGCTTACATTCTGGATCGCAGGGAGGGGGTAGGGTATGACTGCGACAGCTTGAAAACGAAGATTGTTCACCAGTGATCAAAGACAACGCAGCTAAAGTATTTCCAAATCAGGTTTGGGGAAGTTCTCCTGGGCAATGTGTGCCACTGGTTGGAGCTGTACCATAGCCACTGCCTTGGCCTGGTAAGGTATAGCTACAATATTACGGTGTCTATATACCCGTGCTGATTTCTGACAAACATAAGCAGTTCCCTTCTTATCATCCTTCCGTACTTTTGTTATTATTCGCTTCACCAGGCTATTAATGCCTGACACTGGATATGCAATGAAGTTGCCTAGCTCGTGGTTGAATTGACAGGTCCAACATCTCTACGTCCCTATTGGTTACAAGAATTGACGGTCATGCTGGAAATAACTATTATATTTTAAAATGAGCACATTGTAGTTCACAGTCTTGTCGACGTGTTTTTCATGAGGTTTAGAACAGGGAACTGTATTCGTCAGGGTGAGAGTGCCATGGGTGCACTGGCACATTTGATTCACCATATCATTCGCTGCGTCAGCACAGATAAGTTTAGAATGCACTACAATACCGTGACCAGTTTTACATATGCAATTGATTCAGTCTGGTAAAGTAGTAGGACAAAGTTGACAAGCGCATAGTAAGCGAGCTTTATTGCCAGTCAGTCGTCGACTTCAATAAATTCACGAACACAAACAGATTTTAAGTAGAGGTTCGAGGCATACGCCTAAGTTCAAACCCTTGGCTTTGCAGCTTTTGGTGCAGGCACTGGGGTCTGGGCATCCACAGCCATAAACTGCAGCAAAGAGATGAAAAAATTCGCAATAACATCGATTATTACACTTCAATAAACAATTGATGGTAATGTAATTTAGTCACAGTGTAACGTTCAATGCTTGCTTATCAGAAAGTTGGTATATCGCGACACACCTTATACGTTAGTCGTAAATTTGGGCATACATGAATTGGTCGAGCCATCAGTTCATTTAGAATAACGAGAACACCGCTTCGCACCTGACACTTTTGCATTTTCCACGTCGACAACTTTCTCGAGATGCGAACCAGTCAGCCCTCCACTACCGTGGTGCGTATTTCTGGGGTATCGGGATGAACACATAGATACTCAGTCACTTCCACACAGTCCATGTCACAGATGTAACCGAACGCGTTAGGTTCTACATTGTTCAGGTAAAGGTATGTTCAGCTGGTAAGCGGACCACTCGACTGGAGTATATAACGTCTAGGCTAAGTGACTACAGCCTCCCTTCTTCCCAGCTAAAGGGCTTTGCGGCTGTAAACAAGCTCTCACGAGAATGTCAATAAATACATACAATGAAAACTGCACGGAAGAAGAAAGACTGCGTTAAAAATCCTGCTAAAAGAACATGTTCAGTTTACTCTTTTCACAATGGATTCGTCTCTACATGGCGTAGTATCGGACACAATGCGTCACTTTGCCATCGGATATTCTCACCTACGTACGCTCTAAAAAGTAGAGACGGAATCGCCGGAGGGAAGCGGCCTATTTACACTTCAGAGCCTTGTTCTACTCTCACAACATTTCGAGTGGAGCGAAATGCATTGTTCACTCCGTCACCGAGAGAGAGT
The DNA here is from genome assembly GCF_038994185.2 of Dermacentor albipictus. Taxonomy (NCBI): domain Eukaryota; kingdom Metazoa; phylum Arthropoda; class Arachnida; order Ixodida; family Ixodidae; genus Dermacentor; species Dermacentor albipictus. The sequence continues at coordinate 70,116,578 of NC_091830.1, forward strand.
GAAATGTGCTTTTCACCTTAACTTTCTGAGCGAGAGTAGAATGCTCCTTCTGCTTTTGCGGCAGTAAGGAACAAAACTTGGCGTAATCTTATGCTTCGACTGCAGGAGGCTGGCCCTGAAAATGGCTGTGTATCACTCACGCACGCTTGCAAAGAATACAACGTCTTGCTTCTAAGAGAACAGGTAGCCACAGTTGAAAAGAACGCGCAGTGAGCGCTCTACTTTTTCGTTTGGAGTTGCACCCCTGCTGTCCCGCTCAACATCGCGGTGTAGCACAGCACTAGAGAATAAGGACCCGTCCAGCGAGCAGTAACGAAGGCCATCTCGCGTCGCCGGGAAAACACGACAGTCGTTCGTCCTTCGTTGGATATAATCACAAATCCTTTACGGTCCGTGAACTTTATCTTAGGCGCACATTCTGCGTACATAACATGCTATCGCCAGGAAGTCGTCACGGCGCTTAGCTGACGCCATTGACGATGAACTAGGCAAGTGCGCTTTGTCCCTCGATGCCAATCACAAAAGCCAGTCGTCGCGATAACTGCGTGCGATTGCATCACTTGGCGCTATGGATAAGTGCTTTGACAATCGCAAGCGCTGCCAGACCCACAGTATATTCACTAAGAAATGAGGCGAGAGGACGCTTAAAATGGTTTGTTCACCAGCCCATGATTCCGAGCCTATGCCAAGCGTGGTTATCGTGCTTCTTGTGTGTACACAGTCCGGAACATTCATAGGCTCTATAGGACGCTAAGAAATGAGCTGCTGTTTTAGAATATGGCACACGAAAGAAGGTTCCTGAAAATTTATCTACATTACCATCCCCATGCTTAGGAGCTCATCTGGTAATCTCTCCCATATTAGTACACTCGTCTTGTGCCAGAAATGCGTTTGCTGTCCAATAATGTGGCGTATCTTTGATCATAGTGTCAATACTTTGTGGGTTTCCAGATGCTTGTTCTATTTTTAACTTTCCTCTGTATACTTTATTTTTAAAACAAGGTGCTTATTGAAATTAAAGGATATTTCTGCACTGTAATAGTGATGAAAATTTAGAGAATATACTTATTTTTATTACAACATGTGTTCGAAATTTCATGGGCATCATTGCAATCTGATTTTTTGTTTTTGTCAGTATGCTTCTGAAATTGTTGTTCAGTTTGTATTGCGACTTATCAATAAAGATTTTGGCGTTTTGAGAGAGAAAATTGTTCATTTGAATAACTCGGCGACTACAGATTCTTTGTTTTAGAGTGTATCAAATAGGTGCTTGCTCAAGGTAACATCCCTAATGAGATGCATATTTCTCACGTTTGAAAGTCATTAAACACCATATATACAAAGACACCTTATGTCAAAACCACAGCATAGGTGTTTAGATGTCATTATCGCAACGATCCACGCGCGTAAGAACGGTTGATGTCATGAGAGGGTGTTCGCACTTCGGCTGCCGACGTGCTGTCAACGGTAGAAAATATACATTAAATTGAAAATATATTTCGCGGACCGTATATACCGGAACAAATTGTCGCAAAAATTGCTGGCGAGGCGCATTGAATAAATCTGACACAAAATATTCAATGTTAGCGTGTTTTATATTCCGGTAAACACCGGCAGGTCGAGTGCAATAGCCGGTGATGAGGGGCAGCCACTGGTAGCACCGAACTAAACTACACAAAGTCAGAGCTATTTACAGCCGGTAGAGGGTGTATAATCGTTCTCTGGTGGTTCAACTTTGCGACAGCGAGAAATAAGAAAATATTTCTTTTCATTTATGACACCGTTTTTACTCATTTAGCGCAGCGCCTCCGGTTGGCTGCACCGTGGAGGCACTTCATGTTTGCATCACCACTCGCCCACCATGCCGCTCGATCTTCCAGTATTTAGCGGACTACTGAACAAGCTATAACTATCTACAGTTTGACTTACTATCTCCCGTGCGCGCCTCGTCATTTCTCTCGTCGGCGGCAGTGATCGTCACCACGAACGCTGCAAACACAGGGACAATCAAAACATCAACAACAGAACATCAAAGCCACAAAAAACGTTTATTTGCCAATCTAGAATATTCTTCTACTGTTAAACAGGATGCGTAATCAGAAACATTTCTCTCAATAACAGGGAACAAGGAATGATCCATTTGTGTTAATTTTCACGGAAGCTCAACGTCACAATGTGGGTGCATGCAATGTAATAGATAACGCACTACGATGCAGCTATATAACGGGTACTCTGTTGCGTGTACAGTAGTGAATTTCGGGTATATTCTGATTAATGATTCTATTTTGCCTAATATATCTCTTGACGCGACAAGACATGCTCACCTGCAAGGAGTCCGACGAGCGTGATGGCAGCGGTGAACTTCATCTGAGCAACGAGTCTAACTTTCTTGTCTGTGCAGACAAAGAGAAAAGTACATCTTTGGTGGCTAAAGAAAGAGAGCGTACAGATGTCCAAAAGTGAAATTCAAGTGTCCTGGATGATGAGTGCCTTCAAGCATATTTAAAATACCTAAAATATTGTGAACCTGTTCCTCATCATGAGCACCTATGAGAAAGGAGCACTTTGAGAACATAGGGTTTTGTGACTTGAGCAGATATGTCTAAGGTTAAGCTTCGCAACATGATTTTTTGGCACATTTTGGGGTGAGCGTATCGGTCAACGTATTTCAAATATCATAATTAGACAACCTACAATAGCACAGAAAATCAGAATTTCTTTTTTAAGTTCAGACATGCTCGATTTCGAGCCATCTAAACATTTAGCTCCAATGCAAGCAAAGCGTTACAGAACGCTGATAAATGAGAAGATAACACAGCGATGGCTTCTAGAATGGACACGCAGTAGCAAATAATAGAGCGATAGAGGAGAAAATTCGTTGATTGCTCGGAAAAATATGAACGTACCTCATGGGAAGAAATACAACGTTGAGGCCAGGTAGTGGATCGAGCTACTGATGCAAGGTGCACGAAGGCCCGACCCTCTGTGTCTTTTATATCTCTTCTCTGGCCAGAAATAGAAGTGCACATGGAGCAAACTGCCACGTAGTTGTTTTCAAGTACATTTTGCACGGGTGAATGCCTTTACTGTCATCGTTTTCATGGTGTTCTTGGTTTGTTTAAATAACAAAACAATGAATTCAAGCCAAGAATCTACTGATAAACAGGAAACCGGATACATACTCTTCTTATCCATAGGCAATTTTTATATCCATGTCCCAAGTTAGCTCCGCTTTCGGTTTTATGTGTATTACATCCGGAAGGAATGACTTGTCCTATCCTATCATAAATATGAGTGGGAGAACGTTTCGTGAATATCACACTACGGTATTTAGCAAGGGCTATTTTGCTCTTCAGCGACGCGAGGGAATATCGGCACAAAATTATTTGATACTAAATCCGAAATGAACCCGTCAATCGCAGCACTACAGCTCATTAAAATATATTCTTTAAAACCCCAGCGAATGGAAACATTTTCCTTGTATGCACACAGTATTGTCATGCCAACACATATACAGTATTGGATACTGCTTATCACTCATATTTTAGTGCCATGGGGAGAGAAATAGGACAATTGTGTGAAAGTTTGCGTTGAACGAAATGTAGAAGCCGAAGTACGAATGAGTTGCAAGTTCCAGCCCGCGATTGGCCCCAAAAATCCCCGCGCGAAGTGTGCGAATATCCACGCGCAACGCCCTCATTATCATCATTGTCCTATTGAAAACCAGGGAGGGGGCTGGTAACATTTGACACGCCTGTACCGACTGAGGCATCTCTTCTCGTACAGATAAGAATGGGAGCTGTAGTAAAAGTGGTAATTCAGACAGGAAACTCGGATAATATCGGGATATTGCGGGGAAGACATTGAAATATTGTCTACGAGAAAATATTACATTGTATTCGTAGTGCCGATTTTAAGAGATGCATACCCACAGGGAAAACAAAGTTCTAGTGAAGACAGATACGTGAAATAGAGAACAAATACAAGAGAGTCTTAGGAGAAGCAGATGTGTCTGTGGTCTTGGGTGTAGCTCCTTTCAGCGAGGACTGTGGCACTAATGGTTGTCAACGGCCACTCTAGTGGCAATGTTCCCCTAGTGGCAAGTTCCCCTAGTGGCAATGTTTGAAGGGCCTCGCACAACTAGTCCGAAGACGGGGGAGCATTCGCCAGATGCGGTAAGTTGTTTTGTTACCCACTTTCATTGCCATCATTTATCATTTGTTTAATTCAGTTGGGAAGTACAAGTATATTGCCCGGTTTTTTTTGTTGTCTTTGTTTCTTGGCTTCTAATATTATAAATAACAAAAATTGCGTTCTCGGTTAACCCTCTTTCTAAAGGTAAGATGGTGTCGAAGCCATGTCCGTTGGCGGAAAGCTGCATCGCCAGCACAACCTTAAAAGTGCGCTTTGGGCATTCAGTCAGCGCATTTGTCAACACTTCTTTGGTAGTTTCCACGCCTTCTGGCGAGTAGCCTAAGGCGAAAGCATGCTTACAGCTATACAGCTATTCTTCACACATAGTCTGAACAACATAAATTGTGGATTTAACTATAATTTCGAAAGGACAGCAGTAAGTGTATGAATCTGTAGCGGCGCGGCGATGGAGCTGCGCACCACCCCCGCAGCCATAAACAACTCCGCGGGGCGTCCCGCGGGCCTCCCGTAAGCGGACCTTCGCGAGTGTTGGACACCAGGCACACGGACACATGATCCGACTCACTGTGCCGAACGAGCTCCCTTTTCTTATTACTTCGTTTACTGCTTTCCTTTCGCACTAGGTCCGTGCACCGCACTTCTCTATGCTCCTTTTCCCTCTTTTCTCCTCTCGCTCTCTAAAGCCCTCGCCACTTCCGGCGCGCTGGGCGCGCCCGCTCAATTCTCTCTTTTGACAGAATAAACTAGACCTTGTTACCGAAAAGACGTGTGTCCGTCTCGTTCACCACGGCTCTACATATCAGTTTTAACAGAATTTGCAAGGGTGCCCTGAACGTACATTATCTCAGCTACTGCAACTAGTGGCCAAATATGGAGCTCTGTTGCGCTGACTACGTTGAGGCGATGGCGGCGACCATCCTGTGCTGCGAAATGTTCCTAACCTAGATGAAGCACAGATACCGTTACATTACCAGAAGATATATTTCCGAAACTGCTGCCCGCATAGGCATAAATTGAACGATGATATCTCCACAAAGTGCTTCCAGTGGGTTTATATCCACAGGATCGCCCCGTCATGCCAGTTTCGCAGACTTCCTCACTGAAGAATCACCTTTCCTATACAACGTCTGCGCAAGCCATACATCACTTGACTGGCTGCATTCATCCGTAAGACGACCAATGTAGTACTCGGAATTCCTCTCTGTGCTAGCACACAGGTACTCATGAAATTGCCATGCTCTAAGACAGTCACCGAACTCGTTCGCAACCACCACCATCGTAGGAGCTACGCGTACAAAAAGCAAAACACCCGCTGAACATCTTACGTAGCGTAGCGCCATACCTGCCGAGCACCATGCCGCTCAATGTACAAGGTTTATCCCTGCATCAAATATGACCTCGCTCATGAGATATTGACCAGAAAAATAACGAGGTCGTTAGGGATGAACGAGTAACATATTCTGCACCATGCACAGCGTATGTCATTTCAGAGTCGCATACTAATAAGGCCACATAGAGCGTACGTCAGATGGTATGTGAAATTTCGGAATTTGACCGTGGCCTCCGTGTAGTGCACACAACACAGATCATGCACACAACCTCCTCCAATAGCGCCGTGCTAAAGGGGATCGCGGCAGCTACCCAGCCCTTTCCGCACTCAACCACACGGAAAGGAAGATAGGCGCAACTATTATGGCTCAATTACAGCAACATTGTTATCAGCCGATCAAGGTAATCTGGAGCACTAGTTTTTAAGGGATCTCAAGGAATTGACGAGAGTTCTGCATGAGTTGCGCAATAAATCGCCGAAATATTGAGGCTGATCAAGCAGGCCCAGCAGAATCAGTAGCGAAGCAGCCAGACCAAAAGCCATATGGGGTCAGGCGTCGGATATTCCCTATGTGTACACCGTTATCAAGTACGCTCAAAACGTGCTAATCCGACAACAACAAGCCGGGACCTTCCTCGGCGCCACCGATATGCACATTTTAAATGGCCTACAGATCAAAGATTGACCACTTCGCAATCATCTCGAGGGTAACCACAATATTCCCCATGTTTTATGTCCCTATTTCCCCACACTAAAGCCCACACCCCCTTGCACTGCCCTGAGGGATAACACCACTGCTCATTGTCTCAACAAAGCAACGCGTGGCCGAGACCAAGTGCTGATTACAGTCGTTGTCGGCAGCGAACTGTAGAATGCTCAACGCTCTTTGTGTGCACTTGGGCACAATGGTAAGTGTAGATCAGGAGGATTGCATAAAGCGGCTTCTCAGATCTTGGAACGGCTTACTGTAAGCCATGGGGTGAAAGAGTGCAAAATATCTGCTGGTGACAATATAAGGGCTACTCAGTTGTCTCTGACTGGCAACAATACCATGAAAATTTCCTCGCAACTAAACTAGGAATAGAGCCCGACTCAGGTGCAGGAACCATTGCACCTGAATGCGCAGACACATTGTACACTCAGATGACAGTTAGGAGTTTCAGAGCGCGGCTCTTAGGCGTCCATTTCATGCTCTAGATTTCTGTACCACTGTGATGTGCCACACTCATATAAGCGAAATCAGCGTCAATCTCTCGAATATTAAAATTTTTTCACGCAATAAACAAATTTTGTATATTTACATTACGCTTAGCCTATACTGTGCTATACTAGCCTGTCTTTTAGTCTTACTCATAAAGTATTGCTTTTCGGTTTGGCTAATGCCTCTGCATCAAACATCCAAATGGTGTATAGATATTTAAAATAAACCCCTTCGTATACCTAAAGCATGTCTGATGAAACCTCGGCTCTTAATATAGGTGAACGATATAAAATTACCCAGTAAATTTATATCGGGGTAGGCATGAGGGCTTCTACAAAACAGGCACTATCATGAATTCACATTTTTTTTCAAAGGGTAACGCTAACTGCGGTTCATCTGTGATGGTATACATTTCAGCTAAATTCTGTAATATTGAACTGTATATTGTCCTGAGGATCACCACTTTCCCAGAACTCCCAGATTTAGTTGTGAACTATCTGCTCTACCTTCTTATTGTAACTGGCATTTGGAGCCCCTTCTTACCTGTAAACGTTTTACTGTATGCAGTGCAATGATGGACAAGTGCTGAACAAATAATATGCTTCACTTTCTCGTTTCCTTTCTTCTTTCATCCTTTCTTTCTTATGCTGACTGCGCTTTGCCGAATAACAATTTATCTTACTTTTGCATAATCATGTATTCCGTAGGATCGAGCTCCTCGATGCAAAACTAGTACGAATACTTTCGAGCCTTCTATTGCTAGGTTTTTATTATTTACTGTTATTTACTGTCGCAACAGGCAGTGCTCTGCAATTAGCCAAGAAATTAGCCAAGCAGTCGTATAGACTGTTTCTTCCTCTCAAACTCCCATTTGTGCTTGAAGCTGAACTGAAATATTGTTCGATTTGATTTGCTTGGGCGCACAACTGAAACATTATAATAAGGAAAACACAAACAGCGACAGCAGACTGTTTTAATTGCTGACACGTTTGAGAATTGTTTAATAACGTTTTATGATATGGTTCTACTATTCCACCCATCATTATCACCATCTACATGGGCGAACAACCAGTGAAAACCACCAAATTTCAGCAACGTCGCGCAATAGGCACCCCTCACTTCGTGTAAACGAAGGCAAGACACATTCGAAGTCAAATATTCTTTGTGCTTAATCAACACGACACGGTTAAATGAAGCTGCACGCAATGTTGTGAAAACGGGGCACCACTTGTTACCCCATAGTGGCGTAGGGGGCAAGCGTTACCCGAACCAATGCTGGCTTCATCGTGTAGGGAAGTCTCTACTTACAAATGATGAATATTGCTGGCGCCACGCGTCTAGCACAGAACTTTTATTTAGCAAGTCATGTCCAAATATCGAGGCAAGGCTTGTCAACTGTAACAGCTAATACTCGCTTGTTATTTTAGCGTTGTTTTCGAGATTTACAGAAAATTTTCAACAAATATGGACTCTGCGTTTTACTTATAGCTATTCTTTATCGTAGTTTAGTTACACTTGTTCTGCTCAAAACTATAAGAAAAACCGATTTTTCATACGCAGAAAAATGCAATTGCAATGAAGTTCCACACAATATAAACCAATCTTTTACCAACTTTTCATGCAGGCAACATAGCAGAAAAAAAGGGCCTCTGCTGAGTCTAAATATTGAGCATGGACATTCTAGCTAAATCCCTCCAGCCAGATTCAATGACCGGCAGTGAATGTCATCTCGTGGCTTATAAAAGAAACGCAGGAAATTCAGGAATAAGTTTGCTACGCGACTCGCTTTCATTTCAAAATACTATGCAGGCAATACAGACCGTTTATTAACGATGTTCTGTTTATTTCAAAATTTATTTAAATGCTACAATGTTCTTTTCATATTTATTTATTTATTCATATATTGTCATACTCTCAAGGCCCGGAGGCATTACAGGGAGGAGTGGTGATTATTACAAGCATATTCGTTAACAATATTCTTGAAGTTTGTGGCGTCAGAAATGGCAGTGATGGATTGCAGGGAGGCGGTTCCAGTCATTCGTCGTTCTTGGTATAAAGGAATCGAAATAAACGTTGGTGCGACAAGTTGGAACTTCAACCTTAAAACGATGATCCGTGCGTGACGATATGTATGATGGCGGGGATATTAGTTCATCCTTAAGTGTTTCGTTTGAGTAATAAATCTTGTGAAAAAGGCATAGGCGAAAGTATTTACGACGTAACTCTAGGTCAGGCAAGTCACGGGTTAGTTTCATTGATGAGACACTTGCATGGCGAGAATAATTGCAAAGAATAAAACGAGCAGCTCGGTTTCGAATGGATCCGATGGTGTTTTTTAGCTTTAGAGTATATATATATTATTCATGTATTTGTAAGCTGCCTAAAGCTTGTTTTTTTTGCGAAGCCACACTTACCCAGTGCTGTTTCCGGATCTGTAAAGTATCTTGCATAAACAAAATGAAATAAATAAATGAATACATTATTAAAAAACAAACAAATAAATAAAAAAATCTGCGCCATGTGGTTTGGGTGGAAACCCAAACCACATGCAGATGTAGATGTATAGTGCAGATGTGTATTGCTAAGGATATTGCCATATTTTCGTTTTTTTTTCGTTTTTCCTCTTTTGTTATCACTTTTAACACTGTCCAGGGGCAGAGGTGGCATATGTGTTTCTTCTTTTACCCCCACCCGCCCGCTGTAATGTCTTGGTGCTGTGGGTTCCTTATTAAAAAAAAGACAAATAAATAAATAAACAAATAAATTCTTTTGCGCAGAGTGCCAGTTGCAAACTTAGTGGGCTTAGAAGAACATCTGAAGAAGACCTTGTTGTTTCAAAGGGCTCTTTTGGCTTCAATACATCAAGTTTCCCTGGGATTACCTGCACTGGTGGTCCGTTAGCGTCGCCGTGAATTGACATTTAGCTGTATGTACCAGGAGACACAAATATTTACCTGCTCTAATTCGCTCCATGCAAAGAATGCTCGAGTGTCCAACGCTGTGATTTTAGGTCAGCATGGGCTCCTGGTGGTTTCCTTCCCAGCTAGCCGAGTTATCTTGAGGCACCATGCCGAGAATGCCGATGCCCTAAATGTACGCTTCTCGGATTAGGATTTGTTGATTAGCAAGATTCTCGGAAGGAAAGGTGGCACCTAGAGATTTTTAGTCTGGATTTTATTTAGTGAGGTAACATGATTGCGAAGCTGTGGTCACTGACTTAGTGATTATCATCACGTTAGGGATGAGACGACCTACACAACTAAACGCAAGGTGTAAGCAAAATTCGCCGGTCTGTTTTATTCGCATTTAGAATAGGCACATGTGTGCCGGCTGAGAGTATATATAAATGAATGAATGAATGAGCTTTCCTTGGAAAGCCAGGCGCCTTATCCTGAAAAGTCTGCATCCGAAGCCATGAGTAGGGTCAGTTGGCGGGCGCAAGATAAAATCAGCATGTTCAGAAGAAATTACTGACTGCAGAAGTATGCCAGCAGAAAATAAAGGGCATCAAAGCCAATCCATTCTTGGCCATGTGCCAAATAAAGGATCATTGTTCACGAGTTTGCGGATGCACGACTTCATGCCAACTTCATGCCGGTGCTAAGGAAGCACCAGTGCAGAGAGTTGCAGAAAAGAACTTGATGCCGTAAGAGAAAGGAAACTCAAACGATAGAAACTTGTCTTCCTACAGTAACACTTAACCCAAACCTGTTGTTTTGGGCAAGAGAAGAAGCATCAACACTTGTGCCTTGCCTGACTCAGTAAAAGTCACAGGCGCGGTGAATGGCGCCATCAGTGTAATTGCTTCCGAAAATGAGGCCCACACCTGCCCTTTCAGTGCGCTGTAGAAATGTCAGAAGCACATCCCACAAGCTTGTTTGTTTGTCTTAGTGTGAGCAAAGAACCCGTATGGGCGTCCAAAACCCATCGACCGAATGAACGGAAACCCAAAGTAACAAAGCAGGTTTGTTCAGTGCTTAGAAAAGTAGCCTCAAGTGGGCTTTTCCTACGATTCTTTCTCGACATAGAAGAAGCGTGCTTTACTGTGAAGGCAGATGAATAATGATGAGGCCTGCTTGAACCCCTGCCAAAAAGTGTGTAAAAACAAGTACGTAGAGAGCACAGAAGGGTCGATGGATATCAAATGCCATTATGATGGAGTTGTAACTACCTCAGCAAGCAGGCCAATGTATAAATGCCTAAATTTGTAAATATGTTAGCTTGATGCTGAGGTCATCTGGTAGTCATCTTCCAGTCGACAGCACACTTGCCTTATTTTCATTGAACACTGTGCGACTGTGGCAATATGTAAGGTCCATAAGGCTGGCGAGATTTGTGAGGATTTCCTTATAAGTGTGACACCGAACCTGTGAGTTGGCTACTCCTCCAGTGGATTATCAGATAGCACGACGGCTTATTTACCATAGTAAAACAAGTGTCATAGCAGTCATGCCATGTTTCCTCTTCGCAGTTGTGCGTACAACATGCATTGCAGATTTATTTGTTGTCCCCCATTCGCCTTTCGCCTTATATTGATATGAAAGCAGTAAAATTGGATGGTTGTTAAAATCTGTTACGTCCTGTCAACTCCGTACCTCTCCTATGAATTGTGGCGTAAATAAGGTTTTTTTGGACAGTGTGCGCCTTTAAGGCATAAGCGAGCTCCACGGCAGTTTGCAATTAGGGCTTGTGTAATTCTCTCGAAATATGTTCACGAGGAGCATTGCAAAATCGGCACCCTAAAAAAGAAGACTAGTTCACTTATCAGCCTTCTGCATTTTTCCTTAAGATATTTCTGAAAACCCAAACTCAAAACTGATACTGAGGTAAAACCGCTTCTTATCATACATCCTTGTCATTGAAGCAAAGCTCAATGGTTCCTGGATGTTGAAGTACCAAGTACTACATTGCATTGGAAACTTAGGCTGATCATATCTCACCAAGGGATGTATTCTCGGACAATCGCTTTGGACGATATCATTCCCAGTGTGTGTTTATTGGCTCGTCGAGGAAGGGGTCATGCAAAGGCAGTAGTATTGCCCTAAGTGTTGACCTGAGAATACGTCCCCAACCCCATTTGTGTACGAATTCCTGGTGTGGAAATATGATTGTACCATTTGGTTTTATTGCAAATGCACGTGGTACAGAAATTCATGGATCATTTTCAATATACCGATGCGGATAATAGAACACGGATTTTCAAAAAACATCACATACTTGGGTCATACCCTAAGATCAGTTATGTTTTAATGAATATATGATGAGGTACCTTACGTATGGTTCAAAAAACGCACGGCTATAAACAAGTGAAGACATCTGAAAAGTGTCGAAGCACTTCACATAACAGAAAAATGTCAAAAATATTCAAAGCACTTGCAGAGCGGACAGATGATTGGGATTGCCGGACGAGACACTGAGGGACACAAAGCGATTACATTGTACATTTTGACACACGAACTCTAAATCTTTTAACCATGATGGCCAAACTGTTACATAAAATTTTTTTAGCGCTTTTCACGCTGGGCACTTAAGTATACATCACAGATTGATAAGCTACCCAACGTGAAATATTAGATGAGAGCTCTGCTGAACCATGAAGCTGTTTCTTTACGTTTGATGTTTTATTATGTGCGGTGTGCCATTTTGCATGCGGATGATAAGTGATTCTGTCACTTGGAATATGTGAAGTCATTAGCCGATCTGCTTTTGTAAGGAACATGTTGCAATTTGGCTGAATATAAAGAAAATTTAAAGCGTTAAACAGCATGCCCATAAATAAAGCAAGTTTCCTTATATGACTTGAAAGGTGGCTTTTCTGTAATCTTCAATAATTTCGTTTGGGATAGAAATATGGATACCGAACTTTCGAAATGTATTGTCACGGATGTCTGATGAAATACGTTATAAGGGAAGTTCAATCGGTTTGGTTTGTATGAAATCAGCGTTTTCGAAGAAAAAATACCTACCTTTGTTGTTTCTGATTGAAGCCTTGTTAGCGCAAAGGCATAGAATGAAGCCAAAGGCGTTTAAATATGATTAAATTGTGTTAGAAGGTTTTACTATTACTAAACTATATTTTCTTCTGCACCACGCATGTAGGTGGGTGTTCTTGGAAACGTTCTTCAGGCTATTTCACTCAAAGCTTACATTCTGGATCGCATGGAGGGGGTAGGGTATGAATGCGAAAGCTTGAAAACGAAGATTGTTCACCAGTGATCAAAGACAACGCAGCTAAAGAATTTCCAAATCAGGTTTGGGGAAGTTCTCCTGGGCAATGCGTGCCACTGGTTTGAGCTGTACCACAGCCACTGCCTTGGCCTGGAAAGGTTTAGCTACAATATTACGGTGTCTATATACCCATGCTGATTTCTGACAAACATAAGCAGTTTCCTTCTTCTCATCCTTCGGTACTTTGGTTATTATTCGCTTCACCAGGGTATTAATGCCTCACAGTGCATATGCAATGAAATTGCCTAGCTCGTTGTTGAATTTGCAGGTCGAACATCTCTACGTCCTTATTGGTTCCAAGAATTGACGGTCATGCTGGAAATAACTATTATATTTTAAAATGAGCACATTGTAGTTCACAGTCTTGTCGACGTGTTTTTCATGAGGTTTAGAACAGGGAACTGTATTCATCAGGGTGAGAGTGCCATGGGTGCACTGGCACATTTGACTCACCATATCATTCGCTGCGTCAGCACAGATAAGTTTAGAATGCACTACAATACCGTGACCAGTTTTACATATACAATTGATTCAGTCTGGTAAAGTAGTAGGACAAATTTGACAAGCGCATAGTAAGCGAGCTTTATTGCCAGTCAGTCGTCGACTTCATTAAATTCACGAACACAAACAGACTTTAAGTAGAGGTTCGAGGCATACGCCTAAGCGCAAACCCTTGGCTTTGCAGCTTTTGGTGCAGGCACTGGGGTCTGGGCATCCAGAGCCATAAACTGCAGCAAAGAGATTATAAAATTCGCAAAAACATCGATTATTACACTTCAATTAACTATTGATATTAGCGTATTTTAGTCACAGTGTAACGTTCAATGCTTGCTTATTAGAACATTGCTATATCGCGACACACCTTATAGGCTAATCGAAAATTCGAGCTTCCAAGAATTGGTCGAACCATCAGCTCATTTAGAACAACGGGAACACCCCTTCGCACCTCACACTTTCGCATTGTCCACCTTGACAACTTTATCGCGAAGCGAACCACTTCACCCTCCACTACTATGGCACGATTTTCTGATGTATCGGGATGAACACACAGATACTCAGCCACATGCATACTTTCCCTGTCACAGATATTACCGAGCGCTATAGGTTCTATATTGTTCAGTTACAGGTATGTTCAGCTTGAAAGTGGGCAACTCTTATGGCGTATATGATGTGTAGGTTGAGTGACAAAAGCGTGCCTTCTTCACAGATTAAGGGTATTGCGCCTGTAAACAAGGGCACAATCATTCAAGAATGTCGATAAATATATACATATGAAAACTGCACGGAAGGATTATTACTGCGTTAAAAACCCTATTAGGCGAACATGTTTAGTTTACTCTTCTCACATTGGAGTCGTCTCTACATAGCGTGGTATCGGGCACAGTGCGTCAATATGCCACCGGATATTCTCACCGCATGCGTACTCTAAAAACAAGAGAGGGTATCGCAGGAGTGAAGCGGCCGATTAACTCTTCAAAGCCTTGTTCTGCTCTGACAAAATGTCGCGTGGGTGAAATGCATTGTTCACTCTGTGACTAAGAGAGAGTGAAATGTGCCTATCATTCTGCCCTTCTGAGAAAGAGTATAATACCCCTTCTGCTCTTGCGGCAGTAAAGTACAAAACAAAGCATAATTTTCTGCTTCAACTGCAGGAGGCTGGCGCCGAACTTCGCGGTGTATCACTCACTCACGCTGAGCAAAGAACACACTGTTTTGCTTCTAGGAGAACAGGCAGCTGCAGTTGAAAGGAACGCCGAGCGAGCGCTCTACTTTTTTCACTCGGAGTTGCACCACCGCTGTCCCGCTCAACATCGCGGTGTAGCACAGCACTAGAGAATAAGGACCCGTCCAGCGAGCAGCAACGAAGGCCATCCAAAGAAGACCGTGTGTCAGCCATATCGTGTCGCCGCGAAAACACGACAGTCGTTCGTCCTTCCTTGGATATAATGACAAATCTTTTACGGTCAGTGAATTCTATCTTAGGCGCACATTCTGCGTACATAACATGCTATCGCAAGGAAGTCGTCGCGGCGCTTAGCTGACACCATTGACAACGGACTAGGCAAGTGTTCTGTGTCTCTCGATTTCAATCGCGAAAGCCAGTAGTCGCGATAACTGCGTGCGATTGTATCACTTGCCGCATCCGTAAGTGCTTTGACAATCGCAAACGCTGCCAGAACCATAGTATATTCAATAAGACATGAAGCGAGAGGACGCTTAAAATGGTTTGTTCACGAGCCCATGATTCCGAGCCTATGCGAAGCGTGGTTAGCGTGCTTTTGGTGTGTACACAGTCAGGAACACCTAAAGGCTGTATAGGACGCTAAGAAATGAGCTGCTGTTTTAGAATATGGCACACGAAACAAGCTTCCTGCACAATTTATCTACATTACCAAGCCCATGCTTAGGAGCTCATCTGGTAAACTCTGCCATATAAGTACACTCGTGCTGTGCCAGAAATGCGTTTGCTTCCCAATAATGTGGCGTATATTTCTCTTTGTTCATAGTGTCAATACTTTGCGGGTTTCCCCATGCTTGTTCTATTTCTAGCTTTCCACAGTATACTTCATTTTTGAAAACAAGGTGCGTATTGAAATAAAGGATATTTCTGCACTGTAATAGTGATGAAACTTTAGAGAATATACTTATATTTTATTATATGTGTTCGAAATTTCATGGGCATCGCTGCAATCTGATTTTTTGTT
This sequence comes from Dermacentor albipictus, assembly GCF_038994185.2. NCBI lineage: Eukaryota > Metazoa > Arthropoda > Arachnida > Ixodida > Ixodidae > Dermacentor > Dermacentor albipictus. The sequence continues at coordinate 70,132,197 of NC_091830.1, forward strand.
TTTGTCAGTATGTTTCTCAAATTGTTATTCAATTTGTATTGCGACTTATCAATAAATATTTTGGCCTTTTAAGAGAGAAATTTTTTCATTTGAATAACTCGGCGACTACAGATTCTTTGTTTTAGAGTGTATCAAATTGTTATTTGCTCAAGGTAACATCCCTTATGAGATTTAACAAGAATGCGGTATGCATATTGCTCACATTTGAAAGTCATTAGACACAATATATGCAAAAACGCCTTATGTCAAAACCACAGCATAGGTGCTTAGATGTCATTATCGCTATGATCCACGCGCGTAAGAACTGTTGCCGTCATGAGAAGGTGTTCGCACTTCGGCTGCCAACGTGCTCTCAACGGTAGTAAGTATACATTAGATTGAATTTATATTTCGCAGAGCGTATATACCGGAAATTATTGTAAAAAAAGTGCTGGCAAGGCGAATTGAATAAATCTGGCACAAAATATTCATAGTTACCGCGTTTTATATTCCGGTAAACACCGGCAGCTCGGGTGCAATAGCCGGTGATGAGGGGCAGCCACGTTTGTGGCCTGCAAGGTGCAGCCACTGGTAGCACAGAATTAAACCGAACAAAGTCAGAGCTATTTACAGGCGCTATAGGGTGTATTATACTTCACTCGTGGTTCAAAGTTCGGGCAGCGAAAAATAACAAAATAGTTCCTTGCATTTATTACTCCATGTTTTTCTCGTTTAGCACAGCGCCTCCTGTTGGCTGCACCGTGGAGGCACTTCATGTTTGCATCAGCACTCGCTCACCATGCCACTCGATCTTCCAGTATTTAGCGGAAAACTGAACAAGCGAGAACTATCTACAGTTTGACTTACTATCTCCCGTGCGCGCCTCGTCATTTCCCTCGTCGGCGGCAGTGATCATCACCGCGAACGCTGCAAACACAAGGACAATCAAAACATCAACAACAGAACATGAAAGCCAAAATAAACGTTTCTTTGCCAATCTAGAATATTCTTCTACTGGTGAATATGATGCGTATATAGAAACATTGCTCTCAATAACAAGAAACAAGGAATGACCCATTCGTGTTAATTTTCACGGAAGCTCAACGTCACAATGTCGGTGCATGCAATGTATTACATAAAGTACTAAGATGCAGCTATACAACGGGTATTCTGTTACGTGTCGAGTAGTGAATTTCGGGTATAATGTGATTATTTCCTAATATCATATCTGTTGACGCGACAAGACTTGCTCACCTGTAAGGAGTGCGACGAGCAAGATGGCAGCGGTGAACTTCATCTCAGCAACGAGTCTAACTTTGTTGTCTGTGAAGACAAAGAGAAAAGTACATCTTCGGTGGCTTACAAAAGAGAGCGTAGAGATGTCCAAAAGTGAAATTCAAGTGCCTTCGATTATGAGTGACTTCAAGTATACCTAAAATACGTATAATATTGTAAACCTGTTCCTCTTCATGAGCACCTATGAGAAAGCAACACTTTCAGAACCTAAGGCTTTGTTATTTGAGCAGTTATGTCTAAGGTTAAGCATCGCAACATGACTTTTTGGCACATTTTGGTATAAGCGTATCGGTCAACGTGTTTCACATATCATAGTTAGAAAACCTACAATAGCACAGAAACTTAGAATTTCTATTTTAAGTTCTAACATGCTGGATTTCGAGCCATCTCAACGTGTGGCTCTAATGCAAGCAAAGCGTTACAGAACGCTGATAAATGAGAAGATAACACAGTGATGGCTTTTAGAATGGACGCGCAGTAGCAAATAATAGAGCGATAGAGGAGAAAATTCGTTGATTGCTCGGACAAATATGAACGTACCTGATGGGAAGAAATACCAGGTGGAGGCCAGGTACTGGATCGAGCTACTGATGCATGGTGCACGATTCCCGACCCTCTGTCTTTTATATCTCTCCTGTGGCCAGAAATAAAAGTGCACGTGGAGGAAACTGTCACGTAGCTGCTTTCAAATACATTTTGCACGGGTGATTGCCTTTACTGTCATCGTTTTTATGGTGTTCTTGGTTTGTTGAAATAACAAAACAATGAATACATGCCAAGAATCTACTGATAAACAGGAAACCGGATACATAATTTTCTTATCCGTAGGCAATTTTTATATCCATATCCCAAGTTAGCTCCGCTTTAGGTTTTATGCATATCACATCCGGAAGGAATGACTTGTCCTATCCTATCATAAATATGAGTGGGAGAACGATTTGTAAATGTCGCGCTACGGCATTTAAAATGGCCGAATTTGCTCTTCTTCGACGGGAGGGAATATCGGCACAAAACTATTTGATACGAAATGCACCCGTCGATTGCAGCAGTAGAGCTCCTTAAGATATATTCTTTAACACCACAGCGAATGGGACTATTTTACTAGAATGTACAGAGAATTATCATGCCAACACGTATAACAGTTTGGCATACTGCGTATCACTCATGTTTTAGTGACACGGGGTGAGCAATTAGAGAATTGTGTGAAAGTAGGCGAGGAACGAAATGTTCCTGCCCGAAAATGGCCCACGAAATCCCCGCGCTATGTGTGCTTTGTTTTCTTGGTTTCCTTTTCAGTAAGGCCGCGCGCAACGCACTCATTATTATCATGGTCCTATTGCAAACTAGGGAGCTGGCTGTTAACTTTTCACACACTTGTGCTGACTGAGGCATCTCTTCTCCTACAGATAGGAGTGGGAGCTGTCGTAAGCGTGGTAACTAAGCCACGAGACTCGCACAATATCGGGATATTGCGGGAAAGACCTTAAAACATTGTCTACGAGGAAATATTACAGTCTATTTCGTAGTGCGGATTTTATGGGATGCATAGCTAGGGGGAAAACAATGTTTTAGTGAAGACAGATACGTGAAATATAGAACAAATACGAGAGAATTAAGAGAGGCAGATATGTCTGTGGTCTTCTGTGTAGCTTCTTTCGGCGAGGACTGTGGCACTAATGGTTGCCAAAGACCACAATGAGGTTCCCCTTGTGGCAATGTTCGAAGAGCATCGCGCAACTAGTGTGAAGACGTGGGCTCATTCCCCAGATGCGGCAAATTGTTTTGTTACCCACTTTCATTTCCATCATTTATCATTTCTTTTTATTCACTTAGGAAGTACAAGTATATTACCCGGTTTTTCTTGTTCTCTTTGTTTCCTGGCTTCTGATAATATAAATAACAAAAATTGCGTTCTCGGTTAACCTTCTTTCTAAAGGTAAGACGGTGTCAAAGCCATGTCAGTTGGCGGAAAGTTACATCGCTAGCGCAACCTTAAATGTGCGCTTAAGGCACTCAGTCCTCGCATTTGTCAACACTTCTTCGATAGTTGCCACGCCTTCTGGCGAGTAGAATAAGGGGAAAGCATTCTTACAGATATACAGCTATTGTTCACATATAGTCTGAACAGCATATATGGTGGGTTTCACATTTATTTCGAAAGGACAGCAGTATGTGTATGTGTTAGTTTTAACATTATTCGCGAGGGCTACTATTGCCGAAATATGGAGCTCTGTTGTGCTGACTACGTTGAGGCGATGGCGGCGACCATCCTGTGCTGGCAAATGTTCACAACCTAGAAGAACCAGAGCTACGCTTACATTACCAGAAGATATATTTACGGAACTGCGGTACGCCTAATCGTAAATTAGATGATGATATGTCCACAAAGTCAAGTGTTCGACGAAACTCGTCTGGCGGGGAAACCTAATGGTACCAGAAACGTACACTCGACAAGAATGTCCCTTGATCACAATGAAGATGTAAGCATGAGCGCGCGGCTATGTATGGGTGAGGTGGCGGAGTGTTAGGGCGTATATCTCGGGAAGCTTACCATCAAGAGACCCGTACGGGGCCTGAAGCGTCGGTTCTTTTTATTTATTTCATTCTTGGCGGGTGCACGTTTTTTTTGGCACCATAACTCCAATGTGCTTCCAGTGGGATTATATCCACACGATCGCCTCGCATGCCAGTTGCGCAGACTTCCTCACTGAAGAATCAATGACCTTTCCTATACAACGTCTGCGCAACCCATACATCACTTGACTTGCTGCACTCATCCGTAAGACGACCAATGCGGTGCTCGTACTTCCTCTCTGAGCTAGCACACAGGTACTCATGGAATTGCAATTCTCTAAGCCAGTCACCAAAGTCATTCGCAACCACCACCATCGTAGGAGCTGCACCTACAAAAAGCAAAACACCCGCTCAACATCTTACGGAGCGTAGCGCCATACCTAAGGCCACAGCCCTTGCTGCTAGACTTCCACTCAATGTACAAGGTTTATGCCTGCATCAGATATGACCTCGGTCATGGAATATTGACCAAAAAGACAACTAGGTTGTTAGGGAAGAACAAGTGGCATTTTCTGCACCATGAACAGCGGATGTCACTTCCGAGTGGCATACTAATAAGGCCACATAGAGTGTGCATCAGATATCATCTACAATTTCGGAAGTTAACCGTTGCCTCCGTATAGTGCACACCGATCATGCGCACAAGACCCTCCAATAGCGCCGTGCTAAAGGGGATCGCGGCAGCTGCCCAGCCCCTTTCTCAATCAACCACACTGAAAGAAACGTAAACGCAACTATTGTGACTCAATTACAACAGCATGTTTATCAGCTGATCAAGGTAGTCTGGAAGACTGGTTTTTAAGGGATCTCAAGGAATTGACGAGAATTCTGCATGATTTGCGCAATAAGTTGCCGAAATGTTGAGCCTGCGCAAGCGTGCCCAGAAGAATCAGAAGCGAAGCAGGCAGACCAAAAGCCATATGGGGTCAGACGTCGCATATTCCCTTTGCTACATCGTTTTCGAGTACCCTCAAAACGTGCTCATTGGACAACAACACGCCGGGACCTTCCTAGGCGCCACCGATATGCGCACTTTAAATGGCTCAGAGATGAAAGATTTACCACTTCGCAATCATCTCGGTGGGAACCACAATGGTACCTATGTTTTATGCCCATATTTCCCCACATACACCCCACACCCCCTTGCACTGCCCTGACGGATAGCACCACTGCTCATGGTCTCAACAAAGCAACGAGGGGCCGAGACCAAGGGTTGATTACATTCGTTATCGGTGACGAACTGCAGAACGCTCAACACTCTATGTGGGTACTAGGGCACAGTGGTAAAGGTAGATCAGGAGTATTGCATCAGGAGGCTTCTCAGAATTTCGAACGGCTTACTGTAAGCCATGGGGTTAAACAACGCAAAGTATCTGCTGGTATTTATATCAGGGCTACTCAAATGTCACTCACTGGCGATCATCCCATGAGAATTCGCTCCCGACTAAACTAAGAATAGAGCCTTGTCAGGTGCGTGAACCATTGCACTTAAGAAATGCACAGACTCATTGTAGACGCAGATGACACTTACGAGTTTGAGAGCGCGGCTCCTAGGCGTCCATTTCATGCTCTAGATTTCAATACCACTGTTATGTGCCACACTTATATTAGCGAAATCTGCGTCACTCTCTCTAAATTATAAAAATTTGTCGCATAAACGAATTTCGTCTATTAAAATTACGCTTAGCCAATACTGTTCTATAATAGCCTTTTTTAGGCTTACTCATAAATTATTTCATTTCAGTTTGGCTAATGCCGCTGCATAAAACATACAAATGTTGTATATATGTTTAAAATGAAACCCTGCGAATTGCTAAAGCCCGTCTGATGAAGCCTCGCCCATTAATATACGTTAACGATATGAAATTACGCCCGCAAACTTAAAATCGGGGTAGAGATGAGTGTAGCATGAATTTAATTTTTTTTCAAGGTTAACACTAACTGCGGTTTCTCTGTGATGGTATACCTTTAGGCTTAATTCGGTATTATTGAACTCCATATTGCCCTGTTGAACACCACTTTCCATTTAGTTGTGAGTTATCTGCTCTACCTTCTTCTTATTACTGGCATATGGCGCCCCTTCTCACTTCTAAATGCATCACTGAATGCAATGCAAAGCTGGACAAGTGCATAACAAATAATATGCTTCACTTTCTCGTTTTGTATCTTCTATCATCCCTTTTTTTTATGCTGGCTTCGCTTTGCAGAATTGCAATTTATCATACTTTTGCATAATCACGTAATCGGTAAGATCGAGCTCCTCGATGCAAAATGTGTACGGATTCTTTCAAGCCTAATATTGCTTGGTTTTTGTTATTTATTCTTGTTGCAACAGGCAGTGGTTAGTTGCGGGCTCGAGAAAGTAGCCAAGTGGTCATTTAGACTGTTTATTCCTCTCAAACTTCTATTTATGCTTCAAGCCGAACTGAAATAACGTTGGAATTGATTTCATTAGGCGCACAACACAAACATTACTAATATTGAAAACACAAACCGTGGCAGCAGACTGTTTTCATTGCTGACACGTATTGGAGTTGTTTAATAAGCTCTAATGATATGGTTCTGCTGCTCCACCCATCATCATCACCATCTACATGCGCGAACAACCAGTGAAAACCACCAAAGTTCATTAACGTCGCACAATAGGCACCTTTCACTTGGTAGAAACTTAGGCAAGGCATATTCAAAGTCGAATATTCTTTGTATTTAACGAACACGAGACGAATAAATAAAACTGTACGCAACGCATTTAAAACAGGGCACCACTTACCACCAGATAGTGGCGTAGGGGGCAAGCGTTACCCGAAACAATGCTGGTTTCATCTTGTAGAAAAGTCTCGACGAACAAATGGCGAATATTGCTGCCACAACGCGGTTAGCCTAGAACTTTCATTTAGCAATTCGTGTCCAAATATCGAGACTAGGCTTATTAACTGTAAGGCTAATACTCGCTTTTTGTTTTAGCGTGGTTTTCGTGATTTAAATAAATTTTTCAACAAATATGGACTTTGCATTTTACTTATAGCTATTCATTATCGTAGTTTAGTTACACGTGTTCTGATCAAAACAATAAGAAAAACCACTTTTTCATGCGTAGAAGAAAACTGCAATCAGCATGAAGTTCCACACTATACAAACCCATTTTTGACCATCTTTTGATGCAGACAGCCTAGCAGAAAAAAGGTTTTTCTGCTGAGTTTTAATATTGAGCACAACCATTCTGGCTAAATCCCTCCATCCAGCATTCAATGACCGGCAATGAATGTCACTTCGTGGCTTATAAAAGGAACGCAGGACATGCAGGATCAAGTTTGCGGTGCGACTCGCTTTTATTTCAACATACTATGCAGGTGATACAGGCCGTTTATTACCAATGTTCTCTTTCTATTAGGATTTATTTAAATGCTACAATGTTCTTCTCATATGTGATTTACATATGTGTATTTTGCCTAAATCCTGTTATATTTTGCGATGCCACACTTACCCAGTGCTCTTTCCGGACCTGTAAAATATCTTCCATAAATAAATATATAAATTACCTAATAAATAAACAAATAAACAAATAAATATATAAGGTCTGCGGCTTTAGAAGTGTCAGAAGTTCCAAACGTAGCGACATGTGGTTTGAGTGAAAGCCTCGAACCAGTGTTCCCCCTTCTGTTTCACTGTTAATGCTGAAGAAGATACCGCCAAGTATTTTTCTTCTTTTCGTTGATTAAGCTAATTTCGATATGATTTCCACATTTAGATAGAAAATACGCATTTTTTCTGGGGTTGTTTATTATTATATATGGCATCTTAAAAGGTCAACGTGTCTCTTACTAATTGGCTCTAGCTACACCATGTTTCTAAATCAGTCATTAATCGAAGGCACTGAATTGTGTCACCATGCTTCTTGAAGAACAATCAGAAGGTTTACGGCCACAAACGCGCAACAGTTTACAAGTTTTGTAGTTCTACTAAGGTATCACTAAAGCGCTCTTCATGTACTCTTCATGTAACTTCATTTTGTTTAAGTGGCCCAGTTGCGGTGATACATAAGATGAAGGTTTCCATATTAAAGACGTGCACAATGGTTTCGAATGTTGACCGGCAAATATAACTCCATCCATGTCCACGATCTCCGGACATTACTTGCGAACAGCTTCTCCAACCAATTCTGAATAAAAAGTATAGTTTATTATGACAGTTTTCAGAGCAGAACGCATGAAAACGCATCCGGCCTATAGCACCAGCACATAAATCGCCAGGCCACTCATAGCGTTTGAAATAGGGAGAAAACAATACACATATGCCATAAATTGTCGATCGGTTGCATTCACGGGAGCAGACGAGATAAACGTGATGAGATAAAAGAATAATCAATATTCTCCCTGGGGATTTTTCGTAGCCGCTCATCAACATAATATTTATAATATCGAACGCAGCAAAGAACATTCTAGCAATAGAACGGTAGGACATGCAAGGTGCACAGTTAGGCGACCAACGCTGCAAATGTATAGACCGAAACTCAGCTTGATATTCTTTAGCACCAATCCTCGTAATGAATGGTCCGATTGAATGAACCTTACTGTGAGATTCTGAACAGTATCGATCACATTGCAGATATTATATATTGCTGAAGATCATATGCTGATTCCATACTCTGTACTCATTCTAATGATCGCCTGTTTTACACATACCAAATTTCTTCTGCAATCAGAAAAGGTATTGAGTTGGTTGGCGTTGTCAGGCCAAGGCTATGGCTGTTTGTGATTAGTAATACTGTATACGTGTGTGCGCTGACCGAGAATATTCGATAGAGTAATTCAAGGTGCGTATCTGAAGACATGTCAGAAGCGACCGAACTGTATTACACAATAAGTGTACACCCAGTCTGCGGACACATGACCATTGGAATGTGTTGAGTGAGTGAGAGCTTTCAGGGCACCTGAAATGGTAAAGAATAGCCAACAATTTCTTTTCACCTATTCAGTAAGATAACGCATAGGGTAACACAGTTTACACTACATTGATGAAGGTAAGAATGCTCCAGCGTTGAGAATATATGGGGTACGGAATAAAGTCTATCAGAATTAGTGGTTTCCTTAAGCACTTATTACTCCGGAGGGAACATGCAATACTATGGTAGAATAACCTGTCATATTAATAGGACACTCGCCAAAGTGGCATCACAGTAAAAAAAGAAAGTGAAACACAATGCTTAATTGTCAATAATTGCTAGTATTGAAGCAACTGATGTAACAGGGCTGAAATGTAATCTCAGAAAGCAGCACTAAAAGGGCGAATGAACTAAATTTCTTCGAAAATACGCTTCTGCTAGCAACCTAAGGGCCTTCGTGGCTTAGTGGATTTGACATTGCATTACAAAGCTGCAAGGCGCAGGATAATATGCCGGCCACAATGCCCACATTTCGATGGTGGCGAAAAGAAAAAAAAACATAAAGTGCGTTGAGCGCACATTAAAGAACCTCGCATTTTCAACATATTCAGGAGACGGCCACTAGAGCCTCCCTCATGATCACGTTGTAGTTTTGGCAGATAAAACCCGAGGTTTTCATTTACATAGGGAAAATAGTATAAGCGTAAGAACATATGCTTGTACACAATCATCTGATAGCTGCGATGTTTAACAAAATTTGATACTTTGTAAATAAGAAATTGTCAGATGGTATGCGAAAATATCTTCTTATGCCAAAGTCATTGTCAATATATTTTATATAGGTCATTCTACGTAGTTTCTTTGTAACTAAATACTGTCTACAGCGCAGGCGCACACTACAACTAAAAAAACCGACACGACTCAATGAAATGCATGGAATTGTTTGAAGCGACAGCCCAAGTGTGCTTTAAGATTGTAACTTATGCAAATGGTTTTCGCACTTTTTGACATTACGGACTCCTGGGCAGCATCACTAGTCACTCTAGGCTTCGTTCGATCTGTTGCTGTCCACAAAATCGGTCAGATCAAGACTATAACCTGAGTTTGGAATTGGTAATGCGTCTTGTTTGCTAATATTGAGTTTAGGATCACTGACCCATGTCAAGCCAACTATCTCCTTGACAGGCAGGTCAAGTTCGTGGTCTTGCTTCAGAAAGAGCTTACTAATGGCAAGTTTCATGGTTCAGGGCACTTTCGTCAGAGCTGGGTGAATTGCCACACTGTTGAAGATCAATCGGGTTAACAGATCCGAACCCGGCTATGGAGATCGGTCCTTCGGAACCCAGTGCGGAAACGCAAACGAGATCGGGAAAGCAGATGGGGGCTCCGGGAAGAGTTTTCTTTTCTCTGTAAGGAGATCGAATCCCTGGAATGGGTTCACCCCGAGGTAGGGACGGTGGCTGGGACAGACCAATTTAAGTGTTATAGAAAGGACAGAGACTTGCATGGCGAAGGCGAATTTATTCTTGTGGATTCTAGAATTTCTTCTTCTCACATAAATGCTGGTACCGATGAATAAGAGGCTGTATGGTGCAGACTGACGCTTAATAGTAACAAAGTTTTAACTGTGTGTTCATTCTACCGTTCGCCCGATTCACTCGTCAATGTGCTTATGCAGTTGGCAGTGACAGTTGACGCAGTTCGAACAGATTTCATGGTAGTTGGAGGTTAGTTAGTTAGTTAAATGGGGTTTAATGGCGCAAAAGCGGCTGAGGCTATGCTGCGCCAAACACGAGGTGTTTTAAAATACGGTTTATAAAGTGAAAGACTGTGTTAATAATCTATATTTTATTTAAAAATCCAGTGTCGTCTAAAAATTTACGGACGTCACAAAAAGGGACTAGTGGATCATCGCCCAAAATTAGAGCAGGGTGTAACGGTATGTGTTGTTCATATAATTTTTCCAAGAGTGCTCGTCTGTGTGTTTCAATCTGCGTACATGTGAGTAATATGTGCATAACTGTTAGTGGCTGTTGACATTTCTCGCATGTTGGTGTGTCTTCTTTCCTAAGTAGGTAATTGTGTGTGATGTGTGTGTGCCCGATGCGTAGTCGGCACAAAACTACTTCGATGAACCGCTCCTGATGATAGCATGACTTCCACTCCCCAACTATGGGTTTCGTGAGATGTAGCTTGTTGTCAGAACAACGGTCCCATTCGCGTTGCCATTTTACTTTTAAGGCTTTTCTAATTGCGCGGATGCTATCTTTGTATGGGAGTGTTGTGTTTGTAATGTCTTCGTGTGCTGCCATCAATGCATATGTATCAGCTGCTTCGTTACCCGGTATCCCAACATGGCTTGGGACCCAGCAGAAACGAATTGACCTCCCGTATTCATTAAAAGCCACCATGTTTAAAATGTCTCCAATCAGGGGTTCACACTCAGATTTCAGATGTAGTGCCTTCAGTGTGCTTAAAGAATCTGTGTATATGACTGCATTTGTGTGTTTATTAGCGATAATGTTTTTCACTACAACCCATATGGCGAAAACTTCGGCCGTGAAAACAGAGGCGTGTTGTGGCAATCGAATACTTTTTTCCCAATTTTCCGTTATGACCCCCACACCCACGTGTTCTTTCGTTTTGGAGCCATCAGTGTAATATTGCACGTTATTTTTATATTTCTCCTGAAGTTCACGGAATTCTTGTGTAATGTGTTCACGTGGGGTGTCTTTCTTCTTTAAATGTGTCAATGTCCAGTCACATAACGGTTCAAAATCGCACCATGGGGGCAAACGCTGTGGCTTTCTGGCAACCTCGAGGACTTCGCAAGGAATGTCATAATCCCGGACATATTCCTCATATCGCAGGACAAGCGGTTTGATCATGTTCGGTTTATTTGTATAGTGTAGGCGTGAGTTGCATTGTGTGAGGATGTTGTAGCATATGTGTTGTGGTGATGACTGAATTCTTAGTACGTAGGAAAAAGTGAGGTATGCTCTGCGGTGCTGTAAGGAGGGTTCATTACACTCGACGTATAAACTTGGAATAGGTGAAGTTCGGTAGGCACCACTTGCCAGTCGCAGTCCAAGGTTATGTACCGGGTCAAGTTGTTGGATGTAGGACTGTCTGGCTGAGCCGTAAACCACGGAGCCGTAGTCTAAAAGGCTACGCACAAGAGACCGGTAGACACGTAAAAGGCATGTTTGGTCGGAACCCCAGTGCTTATGAGACAGAATTTTAAGGATATTTAGAGCTTTATTTGCTTTCATCTTCAGTGCTTTTATGTGAGTTAGGAAGTTAAGTTTGGTGTCAAAGGTTACTCCTAAAAACTTATGGTCTTGTTTCACCGGCAGTATGGTGTCGTTCAATTTTAGGACTGGATCGCTGTGTAGCCCTCGTTTCTGAGAGAACAAAACAGTAACTGTTTTCTGTGTGGAGAAACGGAAACCATTTTTGTTAGCCCATTGTGTAAGTTTATTAATTGTTATCTGTAGCTGCCTCTCACAGGTTAGCAAATTTGAGGCACGGCAAGCAACTTGGAGATCGTCTACGTATAAGGAGTGCATAAGACACGACGGTATGATCTTATTAACTGTATTCATTTTTACTATAAAAAGTGTCGTGCTGAGAACACAGCCTTGTGGAACACCATTTTCCTGTTTAAAAGTATGAGATAGTACTGAGCCCAGACGTACCTGAAATGTTCTATTGCTCATAAAATCAGCTAGGCAGTTCAGCATTTTACCCCGGATGCCGAGGTCAGCCAGGTCTTTTAAAATTCCATATCTCCATGTGGTGTCGTAGGCCTTTTCTAAATCGAAGAAAACTGTTAGACAGTGTTGTTTGTGTAAAAATGCATATCGAATTTCGTTTTCTAGACGGACAAGAGGGTCAGTGGTTGAACAACCCTTTTTATATCCACACTGATGGGGGTCAATACGGTTTCTTGATTCTAAAATAAATGAAAGTCTTATGTTGATGATGCTTTCATATGATTTTGCCAAACAGCTCGTGAGGGCAATGGGTCTGTAGCTGCTTGCGGATGTTGGAGATTTACCGGCTTTTAGAAACGGAACAACTATTGCTTTTTTCCACTCCTCGGGCATTATGCCAGATTCCCAGATTAAATTAAAAAATTTAAGGAGAGCTTCTAGAGATGCCTGAGACAGATGAGCCAGCATGGCGTAGTGAATTCGGTCGTGACCTGGCGCTGTGTTTTTCCCTGCAGAAAGAACTCTGTTTATTTCTTGTTGTGTGAGGGGGGAATTGTATGGTTCGTTTGATGCACCAGTTGTGGGCAGCTTCTGTTTTTCAGCAGACTGTTTGTATTGTAAAAATTCCTTTGTATAATTCCCTGAACTGGATACATCACGAAAATGTTCTCCAAGTATATCTGCCTGTTCTTGTATTGTTGTTTGTGTGCCTGGACTTGTAAGTAACGGTATTGTGTAAGATGAGTACTGTCCTCTAAATTTCCTCACCTGGTCCCACATTCGTTTCGGTGTTACCGTACTATTAATTGAGGAGATGTATCTTTGCCATGATGATTTTTCAGCATGTCTTCGAATGAAACGTGATTTGGCTTTGGCTCGTTTAAAGTTTACCAGGTTGCTATAGGTGGGGTACCTCCGTAGGATTCCCCAGGCCTTATTTTGTTCTTTTTTAGCGTCGGTACACTCCTTCGTCCACCAGGGGTTTAGCTTTTTTTGCACTATGCCCGATGTCAGGGGTATGGCCTTTTCTGCCGCACAGATTATAACTTCGCTGATTTTTTGATTAAGTTCGTCAATACTAAGCCCTGGCGAAAAGACAGTTTCCACTTTCGCATTTTCCATAAAAACCTGCCAGTCAGCGAGCTGTATTTTCCATCGGCGTGGTCTTGTTACTAATGTTTGTGGTGATGGTTGGAGTTTGATGAGAGCGGGTAAGTGATCACTACCATATGAGGTGTCGAGAGCTTCCCATTTAAAATCGGTAAAAAGAGAGGGCGAACAAAGAGCTAAATCTAAACAACTAAATGTGCGGGAAGTCGGTGAGAAGTAAGTTGGCGCACCTGAATTTAAAAGGCAGATATCATTGGATAGCATAAAATCTTCAACCAGCTGTCCTCTTTGGTCAGTTTTGACGCTGCCCCAAAGAGTACAATGAGCATTAAAATCCCCTACTAAAACAAATGGTTCTGGTAATTGTCCTGTTAAATTTTCTAACTGTATAGTAGTGAAGTGGGTGTGAGGTGGAATATACAGTGAGCAAACGGTGATGGTTTTGTAAGACAGAATGGTGACAGCTACGGCTTCTAAGGATGTATTCAATTGGACATTTCGGGTAGGAGTGCCGCCCTGCACGACTATAGCCACTCCGCCTGACAAACGGGTGGAACATTCGCGGTCCCTTCGGACAACGGTGAAACCTTTGAGAATTTGACTATTTTTTGGACCGAGATTTGTTTCCTGAAGACATACGGCAACTGGTGAAAAGATGTTGATGATGTCTTTGATGTCACCTAGATTGTGCATGAAACCTCTACAATTCCAATGAATAATAAGAGCCATTTTAAAATTGAAGGGTAAGAATTGGCACTATGGAATGAATAAGAGGTGAGATGTTAGGTGACATGGAATTTAAAAGGCTCATACAAATGAGCGATAACCATTAGGTTATCGCTTTCTTATTCAGAGTGGTTATGGGGATCTTGTCCCTCTTACCGCGCTCAAGAGAGCGCTTGTCTTTTGGTGTCAATGACACCGGGGTTTTTGCGTCGACCTCCATCGCTCTCTCTGAGGCGCGGGAGGCTCGAGAGTTAGGCGCCGAGACACGTGTCTCGGGCCTTGGGGTTCGCTTGATCTTAGGGCCCTGCGGGACTGGTGTCTCCAGGGCGTTTGAAGAGGATGGAGCAGCGTCGGCTGCTTCCACCACGGGGGCGGGAGGGGTCACTGCGGGACCACTGCGCGTGGGCTCGGAGGACTCCTGAAGCCTCTGTGACGCTGCCCCCATCTGCGTCACATCGGCGTAACTTCTTCGCGGAAGGTACGACAGCCGCTTTCTGGCTTCATAGAAAGAGATTTTTTCTTTGACTGTTAGAGCAATTACTTCTTTTTCTTTCTTCCAGCAAGGGCAGGACCGCGAATAAGTGGGATGATCTCCCTTGCAGTTGACACAAAGTGGCGAAGAGGTGCAATTGTCAGTTTGGTGATCGTTCGAACTGCATTTAGCACAAGTCGTTCGTCCTCGACATGCATGTGAAGCATGTCCAAACCTTTGGCATTTGAAACATCGTCTGGGGTTCGGAATATATGGTCTAACATTTACCTTTACATAACCTGCATCCAGCGAGGTAGGCATTACACTCGTTCCGAAGGTAAGTATTACATGTTTTGTGGGGATTTCTTGGTCGTTCCTGCGGATGACAATTCTTTGGACCTTGGTAACATTTTGTTCCTGGAAACCTTCCAGCAGTTCTTCGTCGCTTAAGCCAAAAAAATCTTCCTCTGATATTACACCCCTGCTTGTATTTAATGTTCTGTGCGGTGATATTGTCACTGTTGCTTTACCAATACTGGTAAGTTCTGTGAGGTTTTGCGCTTGGTCTTTGTCATTGAGTTCTAGGAGGAGGTCCCCGCTAGACATTTTTGAGGCTTTGTATGTAGGTCCGATTTTTTCTTTTAGACACTTGGCCACTAGGAATGGAGAGAGCTTTCTCACTGGTACGTTGTTTTCACTGTGCAGTACATAGAACTTAGGAAATGATGGAGCGTTGCTCCAAAAAGAGAACTGGAACGTTGCTTCGGTGCGGCATCTTTTAAGACGCCGATCATAGAGAATAGAGGCTTG
Source organism: Dermacentor albipictus (assembly GCF_038994185.2). Lineage (NCBI taxonomy): Eukaryota > Metazoa > Arthropoda > Arachnida > Ixodida > Ixodidae > Dermacentor > Dermacentor albipictus. The sequence continues at coordinate 70,147,762 of NC_091830.1, forward strand.
CGCTGCCATGAGAAAAATGTGTATATTCGGCAACAGCGCCGACCGCCCACCACGGAGCCCAACGAGGGGACGCGGCAGAGCTTGTGTACAAGTCTGCACGACGCCAGTCGTACGCCGCCGCTATAACCAAATATGGTGTACCCAAGGTAGGATAGCCACAGAAGGTTAACCCTAGCCGCCGTGGAGAAAGGAAGTAAATGGAAGAGAGAAGAGGACAGGAAAGATCAGAAAGTGAGAGATAAAGACTAAGATTTGGGGAGAAAGAGACAGGAAGAGACGACTGCCGATTTCCCCCGGGTGGGTCAGTCCGGGGGTGCCGTCTACGTGAAGCAGAGGCCAAAGAGGTGTGTTGCCTCCGCCGGGGGGCCTTAAAGGTCCGAACACCCAGCATCGGCTCAACCTCCAGGATCCCCCTTTCCCCGGACACGGCTAAGCCGCGCACGGCTACACGCGGGAGGGTCCAACCCTCGTGTGCTCGGGTACGTGGTGTCGCAACACACCAAACGCCTGCTGACGAAGACGCCCCTGCGGGGGTAGTTGGAGGTGATTTCAATCTGCCTAATATTGATTGATATCGCCAACCTCACTGTCACTCTTTTTCGGGTTGGTCCAGTCAAGAACTGATTAACTTGGTTGAATTTTTTGCGTTACGTGAAACTGTTGTGGAACTGACACGTGGGAACCATACCTTAGATTTGTTATTCACAAATAAACCTGAATTCGTCCGGTCTACTCACGTGCTACCTGGAAAAAAGCGATAATAATGCTGTGCTCTGTGAAGTGCATGTTGAACGTTCAAGAAGCATTCGAACAGCAAACAGACGAGTATATAAGTACGAAAAAGCAAATGTAAGCGAGATAAATAAAGCGTTGAATGAGCACCGGAGGGTATTTGAAACATATGCACTGGAGCATCTGGACTACACTGGAGTTACTGAATTATGGCTTATATTTAAGGAGATGTTTGAGCTGAGCCAGCGCTTTGTTCTGGTATGGAAATTAACGAGAAAGAAGTAAAAGTAAACCTTGGTTTCTCGGGAGTTACGCAGTCTAACAGGCAAAAGGCAACCAGCTTACAGTAAATACAAAGGAAAGCCGACACGTGATCATTGGTTGAAGCTGCATGAAACTACTGAAAAATTAAAGTTGTAGTGGCAGCTGCAAAGCATTCATTTCGAATTTCAATTGAGCCGACATTAAAGGATAATCCGAAGGAATTCTCGAAACATGCAAAGAAAAATGGAAAAGGCACTGTTACTATACTACAGCGTGTGTCTGGTAACAGCTTTATTGAGGATGACGTAGGAAAAGCTGAGTTCTTTATTACGTATTTTAGCTCTGTTTTCATCTGTGCATTACAGCAGAAACATGATGATATGAGTACCTTGCATTTCCAGCCGGTGATGAGTGTTATGGGTGATGTTGTTATTAGCATTTGTGGTATAGAGTCTCTGCTGCAGAATCTGAAGATTGGTGAGGCTGGGTGTCCTGATGACCTGCCAAACAGGTTTTATAAATTTTGAGCTCAGTGGGTTGCACCGTACTTGAAGATAAACTAGAAAATCGCTCGACAAATCCTGCCTTCCAGTTAACTGGAAAATCACAAGCATAGTGCCAATTCCAAAATGAGGTCCTCGTGACAATGTCTCAAATTAAAGGCCAGTATCACTAGCTTCAGTTGCGTGCACGACTCTTGAAGATATCTTGTATGCTAGAATAGTAGCACACATGGACGCGCATTTATTGTTTAATCCTGGTCAGCATGGTTTTCGAAGGAGCCTGTCTTGTATAACGCAGGTGACTGAACTTATGCACGACTTGGCGGGAGCACTGTACAAGCGCAAGCGTCTTAGGGTGGACGGTGTGTTTTCGGAATCCAAAAAGGCATTTGACACCCTGACGCACTGTTTCCAAATGAAAATGACCTTTTAGACGATCAGTTCTCAAGTGATTTGATGGGTAAATGATTACCTACGTTTACGTCAGCAGTTTGTGGTCGTCAATGGTACTCAGTCTCAGAAGGTGCAAGTTGTGTCCGATGTTCCGCAGGGCTCCGTGTTGGGGCCGCCATTGTTCTTGCTGTACGTGAACGAAATTAGTGGCGGAATAGTGTCTGAAATGTGGTTATTTGCGGACGACTGCGTCCTCTATAGAGTAGTGACTTGTGAGCGTGATGGTGAGATGTTTGCGGAAGACTTGAACAGAATCTCAGAGTGGTGCGTCAAATGGAATATCAATTTGAATTTGTTTAAAACTGTTCATATGAAATTTACAAGAAAGAAAACCTTGATATGCTACCATATATTATTAGGAATGTAATGTTTGAACAGGTGTTCGAATTTAAGTGTTTAGGCGTTTATTTTACTCCCATTTTGAATTGATGCCGTCAAGTCGATGATGTCGCTGCTAAAGTATGCAAAACCCCGGGATTTCTTCGCCGAAATGGAAACTCTTTTCCTCAGTCTTGTCGGAACATATTGTACAAGACTTTTGTGGGGTCGATTCTGGAATACGCGTTGACGGTTTGGGAGCCGCCTACTCGTAGAGATAAAAAAAAGCTGGAGCGGGTGGAGAACATCGCCGCTCGTTTCGTATCTGGCATACGCGGGGCTCAGTACAGTGCATCGCGTACGAAGGAAGCACTCAACTAGAAATTGCTAACACGCGCCGTAAGAAGTTGTGTCAGAAGTTTTTCCAGGCTATTGATTATTATGCTGTTCGGGTTGATCGCGAAAAGTGCGCAGGAACCTTTTCATAGATCCGATCGTGTTGAGCATGATTTTAAGGTCCGTGAATTTCCAACAAAAACTGAATTGTTTAGAATGCCTTTTTTCTAACACCAATAGGGTATAGAATGGACTGCCGAGTCATGTTGGGAGGGTTGAATGGAATGATGCTTTCTTTTTGTTCTTGTAGATTGTAGATGTGGATTGCTATGGATTTTGCCAGAATTTCGTTTTTTGTTTCGTTTTTGCTCTTTTGTTATCATTTTACCACTGTACAGGGGCAGTGTTAATAAATAAACAAACAAACAAATAAATAAATAAATATATAAATAAATATGTAAATAAATATATAAATAAACAAAAAGGTAAATAAATAAATAAATGATTTGCTTTGCACAGTATGCCAGTTGCAAGTTTAGTGGGCTTAGAAAAACACCTGAAGAATACCTTCTTGTTTCAAAGGGCTCTTTTGGTTTTAATAGATCAAGGACAGAAATATTTATCTGCTCTAATTCGCTCCATGCAAAGAATGCTCGAGTGTCCAACTCTGTGATTTTAAGTCAGCACGAGCTTCTGGTGGCTTCCTTCCCAGCTAGCTGAGTTTACTTGAGGCGCCACGCTGAGACTGCCGATGCCTTAAATGTACACTTTTTGGATTAGGATTTGTTGATTTGCAAGTTTCTTGAAAGGAAAGGTGGCACTTACAGATTTCTAGTCTCGATTTCATTAAGTGAGGCACATGACTGCGAAGCTGTGGTCACTGACTCAGTGATTATAATCACGTTAGGGACGAGGCGAACTACACAACTAAACGCAAGACGTAAGCAGAATTCGCCGGTCTGTTTTGTTCACATGTAGAATAGGCACATGTGTGCCGGCTGAGAGTATAAATAAATGAATGAATCAATGAATGAACTATCCTTGCAAAGCCAGGAGCCTTATCCTGAAAAGTCTGCATTCGAAGTCATGAGTAGGGTTAGTTGGCGGGCACAATATTATTCAGCATGTTCAGAAGATCTTACTGGCTGCAGAAGTAGGCCAGCAGAAAATAAAGGGCATCAAAGCCAATCCATTCTTTGCCATGTGGCAACTAAAGGATCATTGTTCACGAGTTTGCGGATGCAGGACTTCATGCCAACTTCATGCCGGTGCTAAGGAAGCACCAGTGCGGAGAGTTGCAGAAAAAAACTTGATGTCGTCAGAGAAAGGCACCCACTCAAACGATAGAAACTTTACTTCCTACAACAACACTTAACCCAAACCTGCTGTTTTGAGCAAGAGAAGAAGCATCAACATTGGTGCCTTGCCTGATTCAGTAAAAGTCACAGGCGCGGTGAATGGCGGCGTCAGTGTAATTCCTTCCGAAAATGAGTCCCACACATTCCTTTTCAGTGCGCTGTACAAATCGCAGAAGCACATCCCACAAGCTTGTTTGTCTTAATGTGAGCAAAGAACCCGTATGTGCCTCCAAAACCCATCGACCAAATGAACGCAAACCCAAACGAAGCAGGTTTGTTCAGTGGTTAGAAAAGTAGCCTCAAGTCGGCTTTTCCTACAATTCTTTCTCGGCATAGGAGAAGCTTGCTTTACTGTGAAGGGCATGAATAATGAAGAGGCATGCATGAACACCTGCCAAAAAGTGTGAAAAAAAAAGTACGTAGAGCACAGAGGGGTCAATGGATATCAAATGCCATTATCGTGGAGTTGTAACTACCTCAGCAAACAGACCAATGTATAAATGACTGGATTTGTAATTATGTTAACTTGATGCTGAGGTCATCTGGTAGTCATCTCCCAGTCGACAGCACACTTGCATTATTTTCATTGAACACTGTGCGACTGTGGCAATATATAAGGTCCATAAGGCTGGCGAGATTTGTGAGGATTTCCTCATATGTGTGACACGGAACCTGTGAGTTGGCTACCCCTCCAGAGGATTATCAGATAGCACGACGGCTTATTTATCATGGTAAAACAAGTGTCATAGCAGTCATGCCATGTGTCCTCTTCGCAGTTGTGCGAGCAACATGCATTGCAGATTTATTTGTTGTCCCCGATTAGCCTTTCGCCTTATATTGATATGAAAGCAGTAAAATTGGATGGTTGTTAAAATCTGTTACGTCCTGTCACCTCCATACCTCTCCTCTGAATTCTGGGGAAATAAGGTTTTTTATGGGAAAGTGTGCGCCTTTAAGGCATAAGCGAGCTCCATGGCAGTTTGCAATTAGGGATTGTATAATTCTTTCAAAACATGTTCACGAGGAGCATTGCAAAATCGGCACCCTAAAAAAGAAGACAAGTTCACTTATCGGCCGTCTGTATTTTTCCTTATCATAATTCTCAAAACACAAACTCAAAACTGATATTGAGGTAAAAGCGCTTCTTATCATCTATCCTTGTCAATGAAGCAAAGCACAATGGCTCCTGGATGTTGTGCTACCAGGTACTACATTGCATTGGAAACGTAGGCTGATCATGACTGACCAAGGGATGTATTCTCGGACAATAGTTTTGGACGATATCATTGTCAGCGTGTGCTTATTGGCTCGTCGAGGAATGAGTCATACAAAGGCAGTAGTATTGCCCTAAGTGTTGAACTGAGAATGCGTTCCCAAGCCCATTTGTCTTCGAATTTCTGGTGTGGAAATACGATTGTAGCATTTGGTTTTACCGCAAATGGACGTGGTACTGAAATTCATGGATAATTTTCAATAGATATATGCGGGTAATAGAACACAGATTTTCTAAGAGATCACATACTTGGATCATACCCTTAAGAGCAGTTATCTTTTAATGATTATATGATGAGGTACTTTACATATGGTTCAAATAAAAAGGCATGGCTATGAGCGAATGAAGACTTGTGAAATGTGTCGAAGCACTTCACGTAACAGAAAAATTCCAAAAATATTGAAAGCACTTGCAAAGCGGACAGATGATTGGGATGACGGGACGAGACACTAAGGGACATAAAGCCGTGAGATTGTACAATTTGGGACACGAACTCTAAAGTGTTTAACCATAGTGGGCAGACTGATAGATAAAATTTTGTTAGCGCCTTTCATGCTGGGAAGTTAAGTATATATCACAGATTGATAAGCTACACAACGTGAAATATTAGATAAGAGCTCAGCTGAACCATGAAGCTGTTTCATTACGTTTGATGTTTCATTATGTGCGGTGTGCCATATTGCATGCGGATAAGTGATTCTGTCACTTGGAATATGTGAAGTCATTTGCCGATCTACTTTTGTACGGAACATGCTCCAATTTGGCTGAATAGAAAGATAACTGAAAGCGTTAAACAGCATGCCCATAAATAAAGCTAGTTTCCTTATACGACTTGAAAAGTAGCTTTTCTGTAATCTTCAATAATTTCCTTTGGGATAGAAATAATGATACCGAACTTTCGAAATGCATTGTCACGGATGTCTGATGAAATACGCTATAAGGGACGTTCAAATTGTTTGGTTTGTAGGAAATCAGCGTTTTCGAAGAAAACCTACCTTTGTTGTTTCTGATTGAAGCCTTGTTAGCGCAAAGGCATAGAATGAAGCCAAAGGCGTTTATATATGATTACCATGGTGTTAGAAGATTGTACTATTGTTAAACTATATTTTCTTCAGCACCACGCATGTAGGTGGGTGTTCTTGGAAACGTTGTTCTGGCTATTCCACCCAAAGCTTACATTCTGGATCGCATGGAGGGGGTAGGGTATGACTGCGACAGCTTGAAAACGAAGATTGTTCACCAGTGATCAAAGACAACGCAGCTAAAGAATTTCCAAATCAGGTTTGGGGAAGTTTCCTGGGCAATGTGTGCCACTGGTTTGAGCTGTTCCACAGCCACTGCCTTGGCCTGGTAAGGTTTAGCTACAATATTAAGGTGTCTATATACCCGTGCTGATTTCGGACAAACATAAGCAGTTTCCTTCTTATCATCCTTCCGTACTTTGGTTATTATTCGCTTCACCAGGCTATTAATGTCTGACACTGCATATGCAATGAAGTTGCCTAGCTCGTGGGTGAATTGACAGGTCCAACATCTCTACGTCCCTATTGCTTCCAAGAATTGACGGTCATGCTGGAACTAACTATAATATTTTACCATAAGCACATTGTAGTTCACAGTCTAGTCGACGTGTTTTTCATGAGGTTTAGAACAGGGAACTGTATTCGTCAGGGTGAGAGTGCCATGAGTGCACTGGCACATTTGATTCACCATATCATTCGCTGCGTCAGCACAGATAAGTTTAGAATACACTACAATACCGTGACCAGTTTTACATATGCAATTGATTCAGTCTGGTAAAGTAGTAGGACAAATTTGACAAGCGCATAGTAAGCGAGCTTTATTGCCAGTCAGTCGTCGACTTCAATAAATTCACGAACACAAACAGATATTAAGTAGAGGCTCGAGGCATACGCCTAAGTTCAAACCCTTGGCTTTGCAGCTTTTGGTGCAGGCACTCGGGTCTGGGCATCCAGAGCCATAAACTGCAGCAAAGAGATGATAAAATTCGCAATAACATCGATTATTACACTTCAATTAACAATTGATTTTAATGTAATTTAGTCACAGGGTAACGTTCAATGCTTGCTTATCAGAAAGTTGGTATATCGCGACACACCTTATACGTTAGTCATAAATTTGGGCATACATGAATTGGTCGAGCCATCAGTTCATTTAGAATAACGAGAACACCGCTTCGCACCTGACACTTTTGCGTTGCCCACGTCGACAACTTTTTCGAGATGCGAACCAGTCAGCCCTCCACTACCGTGGTGCGTATTTCTGGGGTATCGGGATGAACACACAGATACTCAGTCACTTCCACACAGTCCATGTCACAGATGTAACCGAACGCTGTAGGTTCTACATTGTTCAGGTAGAGGTATGTTCAGCTCGTAAGCGGACCACTCGACTGGAGTATATAACGCCTAGGCTAAGTGACTACAGCCTCCCTTCTTCCCAGCGAAAGGGCTTTGCGGCTGTAAACAAGCTCTCACGAGAATGTCAATAAATACATACAATGAAAACTGCACGGAAGAAGAAAGACTGCGTTAAAAATCCTGCTAAAAGAACATGTTCAGTTTACTCTTTTCACATTGGATTCGTCTCTACATGGCGTAGTATCGGACACAATGCGTCACTTTGCCATCGGATATTCTCACCTACGTACGCTCTAAAAAGTAGAGACGGAATCGCCGGAGGGAAGCGGCCTATTTAGACTTCAAAGCCTTGTTCTACTCTCACAACATGTCGAGTGGAGCGAAATGCATTGTTCACTCCGTCACCAAGAGAGAGTGAAATGTGCTTTTCACCTTGCCTTTCTGAGCGAGAGTAGAATGCTCCTTCTGCTTTTGCGGCAGTAAGGAACAAAACATGGCGTAATCCTATGCTTCGACTGCAGGAGGCCGGCCCGGAAAATGGCTGTGTATCACTCACGCACGCTTGCAAAAAATACAACGTCTTGCTTCTAAGAGAACAGGTAGCCACAGTTGAAAAGAACGCGGAATCAGCGCTCTACTTTTTTCACTCGGAGTTGCACCACCGCTGTCCCGCTCAACATCGGGGTGTAGCACAGCACTAGAGAATAAGGACCCGTCCAGCGAGCAGAAACGAAGGCCATCCAAAGAAGACCGTGTGAGCCATATCGCATCGCCGCGAAAACAGGACAATCGTTCGTCCTTCCTTGGATATAATGAGAAATCTTTTACGGTCAGTGAATTCTAGCTTAGGCGCAAATTCTGCGTACATAACATGCTATCGCCAGGAAGTCGTCGCGGCGCTTAGCTGACGCCATTGACAATGAACTAGGCAAGTGCGCTTTGTCCCTCGATGCCAATCACAAAAGACAGTCGTCGCGATAACTGCGTGCGATTGCATCACTTGCCGCTATCCGTAAGTGCTTTGACAATCGCAAACGCTGCCAGAACCATAGTATATTCAACAAGAAATGAGGCGAGAGGACGCTTAAAATGATTTGTTCACCAGCCCATGATTCCGAGCCCATGCCAAGCGTGGATAGCGTGCTTGTTGTGTGTACACAGTCAGGAACATTCATAGGCTGTATAGGACGCTGAGAAATGAGCTGCTGTTTTAGAATATGGCACACGAAACAAGCTTCCGGAAAATTTATCTACATTACCATCCCCATGCTTAGGAGCTCATCTGGTAATCTCTGCCATATTAGTACACTCATGTTGTGCCAGAAATGCGTTTGCTGCCCAATAATGTGGCGTATCTTTGATCATAGTGTCAATTTTTTTGGGGGTTACCAGATGCTTGTTCTATTTTTAACTTTCCTCTGTATACTTTATTTTTGAAAACAAGTTTCCTATTGAAATTAAAGGATATTTCTGCACTGTAATAGTGGTGAAACTTTAGAGAATATACTTATTTTTTATTACAACATGTATTCGAAATTTCATGGGCAGCATTGGAATCTGATTTTCTGTTTTTGTCAGTATGCTTCTTAAATTGTTGTTCAGTTTGTATTGGGATTTATCAATAAAGATTTTTGCGTTTAAGAGAGCAAATTATTCATTTGAATAACTCGGCGACTAAAGATTCTTCATTTTAGAGCGTATCAAATTGGTATTTGCTCAAGGTAACATCCCTAATGAGATTTAACAAGAATGCGGTATGCATATTTCTCACATTTGAAAGTCTTTAGACACAATATATGCAAAGAGGCCTTATGTCAAAACCACAGCATAGGTGTTTAGATGTCATTATCGCAATGATCCACGCGCGTAAGAACTGTTGCAGTCATGAGAAGGTGTTCGCACTTCGGCTGCCAACGTGCTCTCAACGGTAGTAAGTATACATTAGATTGAACTTATAGTTCGCAGAGCGTATATACCGGAATTAATTGTAGAAAAAAGTGCTGGCAAGGAGCATTGAATAAATCTGACACAAAATATTCATAGTTACCGCGTTTTATATTCCGGTAAACACCGGCAGCTCGGGTGCAATAGCCGGTGATGAGGGGCAGCCACGTGTGTGGCCTGCAAGGTGCAGCCACTGGTAGCACAGAATTAAACCGAACAAAGTCAGAGCTATTTACAGCCGCTATAGGGTGTATTATACTTCACTCGTGGTTCAAAGTTCGGGCAGCGAAAAATAACAAAATAGTTCCTTGCATTTATTACTCCGTGTTTTTCTCGTTTAGCACAGCGCCTCCTGTTGGCTGCACCGTGGAGGCACTTCATGTTTGCATCACCACTCGCTCACCATGCCGCTCGATCTTCCAGTATTTAGCGGACTACTGAACAAGCTAGAACTATCTACAGTTTGACTTACTATCTCCCGTGCGTGCCTCGTCATTTCTCTCGTCGGCTGCAGTGATCGTCCCCATGAACGCTGCAAACACAAGGACAATCAAAACATCAACAACAGAACATGAAACCCAAAACAAACGTTTCTTTCCCAATCTAGAATATTCTTCTACTGGTGAATAGGATGAGTATATAGAAAGATTGCTGTCAATAACATGAAACAAGGAATGCTCCATTCGTGTTAATTTTCACGGAAGCTCAACGTCACAATGTCGGTGCATGCAATGTATTACATAAAGCACTAAGATGCAGCTATACAACGGGTATTCTGTTACGTGTCGAGTAGTGAATTTCGGGTATATTCTGATTATTTCCTAATATCATATCTGTTGACGCGACAAGACTTGCTCACCTGTAAGGAGTGCGACGAGCAAGATGGCAGCGGTGAACTTCATCTCAGCAACGAGTCTAACTTTGTTGTCTGTGAAGACAAAGAGAAAAGTACATCTTCGGTGGCTTACAAAAGAGAGCGTAGAGATGTCCAAAAGTGAAATTCAAGTGCCTTGGATTATGAGTGACTTCAAGTATACCTAAAATACGTATGATATTGTCAACCTGTTCCTCTTCATGAGCACCTATGAGAAAGCAACACTTTCAGAACCTAAGGCTTTGTGATTTGAGCAGTTATGTCTAAGGTTAAGCATCGCAACATGACTTTTTGGCACATTTTGGTATAAGCGTATCGGTCAACGTATTTCACATATCATAATTAGAAAACCTACAATAGCACAGAAACTTAGAATTTCTATTTTAAGTTCTAACATGCTGGATTTCGAGCCATCTCAACATGTGGCTCTAATGCAAGCAAAGCGTTACAGAGCGCTGATAAATGAGAAGATAACACAGTGATGGCTTTTAGAATGGACGCGCAGTAGCAAATAATAGAGCGATAAAGGAGAAAATTCGTTGATTGCTCGGACAAATATGAACGTACCTGATAGGAAGAAATACTAGGTGGAGGCCAGGTACTGGATCGAGCTACTGATGCAAGGTGCACGATTCCCGACCCTCTGTCTTTTATATCTCTCCTGTGGCCAGAAATAAAAGTGCACGTGGAGGAAACTGCCACGTAGCTGCTTTCAAATACATTTTGCACGGGTGAATGCCTTTACTGTCATCGTTTTTATGGTGTTCTTGGTTTGTTGAAATAACAAAACAATGAATACATGGCAAGAATCTACTGATAAACAGGAAACCGGATACATAATTTTCTTATCCGTAGGCAATTTTTATATCCATATCCCAAGTTAGCTCCGCTTTTGGTTTTATGTGTATTACATCCGGAAGGAATGACTTGTCCTATCCTATCATTAATATGAGTGGGAGAACGTTTTGTAAATATCGCACTACGGTATTTAACATGGCTTAATTTGCTCTTCTGCGACGCGAGGGAATATCGGCACAAAACTATTTGATACGAAATGCACCCGTCGATCGCAGCAGTACATCTCCTTAAGATATATTCGTTAACACCACAGCGAATGGGACCATTTTACTAGAATGTACAGAGAATTATCATGCCAACACGTATAACAGTTCAGCAGACTGTGTATCACTCATGTTTTAGTGACACGGGGCGAGCAATTAGAGAATTGTGTGAAAGTAGGCGAGGAACGAAATGTTCCTGCCCGAAAGTGGCCCACGAAATCCCCGCGCTATGTGTGCTTTGTTTTCTTGGTTTCCTTTTCAGTAAGGCCGCGCGCAACGCACTCATTATTATCATGGTCCTATTGCAAACTAGGGAGCTGGCTGTTACCTTTTGACACACTTGTGCTGACTGAGGCATCTCTTCTCCTACAGATAGGAGTGGGAGCTGTCGTATGCGTGGTAACTAAGCCACGAGACTCGCACAATATCGGGATATTGCGGGAAAGACCCTAAAACATTGTCTACGAGGAAATATTACAGTCTCTTTCATAGTGCGGATTTGATGGCATGCATAGCTATGGGGAAAACAATGTTTTAGTGAAGACAGATACGTGAAATATAGAACAAATACGAGAGAATTAAGAGAGACAGATATGTCTGTGGTCTTCAGTGTAGCTTCTTTCGGCGAGGATTGTGGCACTAATGGTTGCCAAAGACCACACTGAGGTTCCCCTTGTGGCAATGTTCGAAGAGCATCGCGCAACTAGTGTGAAGACGTGGGATCATTCCCCAGATACGGCAAATTGTTTTGTTACCCACTTTCATTGCCATCATTTATCATTTCTTTTTATTCACTTAGGAAGTACCAGTATATTACCCGGTTTTTCTTGTTGTCTTTGCTTCCTGGCTTCTGATAATATAAATAAGAAAAATTGCGTTCTCGGTTAACCTTCTTTCTAAAGGTAAGACGGTGTCAAAGCCATGTCAGTTGGCGGAAAGTTACATCGCTAGCGCAACCTTAAATGTGCGCTTAAGGCACTCAGTCATCGCATTTGTCAACACTTCTTCGATAGTTGCCACGCCTTCTGGCGAGTAGAATAAGGGGAAAGCATTCTTACAGATATACAGCTATTGTTCACATATAGTCTGAACAGCATATATGGTGGGTTTAACATTTATTTCGAAAGGACAGCAGTATGTGTATGTGTTAGTTTTAACATTATTTGCGAAAGCTACTGAACGTACATTATCTCAGCTACTGTAACTATGGCCGAAATATGGAGCTCTGTTGTGCTGACTACGTTGAGGCGATGGCGGCGATCATCCTGTGCTGGCAAATGTTCACAACCTAGAACAACCAGACATACGCTTACATTACCAGAAGATATGTTTACGGAACTGCTATCCGCCTAATCGTAAATTAAATGATAATATCTCCACAAAGTCAAGTGTTCGACGAAAACTCGTCTGGCGAGGAAACCTAATGGTGCCAAAAACGTACAGTCGACAAGAATGTCCCTTCATCACAATGAAGATGTAAGCATGAGCGCGCGGCTATGTATGGGTGAGGTGGCGGAGTGTTAGTGTGTATATCCCGGGAAGCTCACCATCAAGAGACCGGTACGGGGCCCGAAGCGTCGGTTCTTTATTTTTATTTCATTCTTGGCGAGTGCACGTTTTTTTGGCACCGTAACTCCACAAAGTGCTTCCAGTGGGATTATATCCACACGATCGCCTCGCATGCCAGTTGCGCAGACTTCCTCACTGAAGAATCAATCACCTTTCCTATACAACGTCTGCGCAACCCATACATCACTTGACTTGCTGCACTCATCCGTAAGACGACCAATGCGGCGCTCGTACTTCCTCTCTGAGCTAGCACACAGGTACTCATGGAATTGCCATTCTCTAAGCCAGTCACCAAACTCATTCGCAACTACCACCATCGTAGGAGCTGCACCTACAAAAAGCAAAACACCCGCTCAACATCTTACGGAGCGTAGCGCCATACCTAAAGCCACAGCCCTTGCTGCTAGACTTCCACTCAATGTACAAGGTTTATCCCTGCATGAGATATGACCTCGGTCATGGAATATTGACCAAAAAGAGAACTAGGTGGTTAGGGAAGAACAAGTGGCATTTTCTGCACCATGAACAGTGGATGTCACTTCAGAGTGGCATACTAATGAGGCCACATAGAGTGTGCATCAGATATCATCTACAATTTCGGAAGTTAACCGTTGCCTCCGTATAGTGCACACTGATCATGCGCACAAGACCCTCCAATAGCGACGTGCTAAAGGGGATCGCGGCAGCTGCCCAGCCCCTTTCTCGATCAACCACACTGAAAGAAACGTAAACGCAACTATCATGACTCAATTACAGCAGCATGTTTATCAGCCGATCAAGGTAGTCTGGAAGACTGGTTTTTAAGGGATCTCAAGGAATTGACGTGAATTCTGCATGATTTGCGCAATAAGTTGCCGAAATGTTGAGTCTGCGCAAGCGTGCCCAGAAGAATCAGAAGCGAAGCAGGCAGACCAAAAGCCATATGCGGTCAGACGTCGCTAATTCCCTTTGCGTACATCGTTATCGAGTACCCTAAAAACGTGCTCATTGGACAACAACACGCCGGGACCTTCCTAGGTGCCACCAATATGCGCACTTTAAATGGCTTAGAGATGAAAGATTTACCACTTCGCAATCATCTCGGTGGGAACCACAATGGTACCTATGTTTTATGCCCATATTTCCCCGCATACACCCCACACCCCTTGCACTGCCCTGACGGATAGCACCGCTGCTCATGGTATTAACAAAGCAACGAGGGGCCGAGACCAAGCGTTGATTACATTCGTTATCGGTGACGAACTGCAGAACGCTCAACACTCTATGTGGGTACTAGGGCACAGTGGTAAAGGTAGATCAGGAGGATTGCATCAGGAGGCTTCTCAGAATTTCGAACGGCTTACTGTAAGCCATGGGGTGAAACAGCGCAAAATTATCTGCTGGTATTTATATCAGGGCTACTCAAATGTCTCTCACTGGCAACCATCCCATGAGAATTCGCTCCCAACTATACTAAGAAAAGAAACCAATTCAGTTGCATGAACCATTGTACATAAGAAATGCACAGACTCATTGTAGACGCAGATGACACTTCTGAGTTTGAGAGCGCTGCTCCTAGGCGTCTATTTCATGCTCTAGATTTCAATGCCACTGTTACGTGCCGCACTTATATTAGCGAAATCTGCGTCACTCTCTCTAAATTATAAAAATTTGTCGCATAAACGAATTTTGTCTATTAAAATTATGATTAGCCGAAAAGTATTTCATTTCGCTTTGGCTAATGCCACTGCATAAAACATACAAATGTTGTATAGATGTTTAAAAGGAAACCCCGCGAATTCCTAAAGCCCGTCTGATGAAGCCTCGCCTCTTAATATACGTTAACGATATGAAATTACGCCCGCAAACTTAAAATCGAGGTAGAGACGAGTTTAGCATGAATTTAATTTTTTTTCAAGGTTAACGCTAACTGCGGCTTCTCTGTGATGGTATACATTTAGGCTTAATTCAGTATTATTGAACTCCATAATGCCCTGTTGAACACCACTTTGCCAGCACTCCCAGATTTAGTTGTGAGGTATCTGCTCTACTTTCTTCTTATTACTGGCATATGGCGCCCATTCTCACCTCTAAATGCATCACTGAATGCAATGCAAAGCTGGACAAGTGTATAACAAATAATATGTTTCACGTTTTCGTTTTGTTTCTTCTATCATCTCTTCTTCTTTATGCTGGCTTCGCTTTGCCGAATCGCAATTTATCCTACTTTTGCATAATCACGTAATTGGTAAGATCGAGCTCCTCGATACAAAACGTGTACGGATTCTTTCAAGCCTATTATTGCTTGGATTTTGTTATTTATTCTTGTCGCAACAGGCAGTGCTTTGTTGTGGGCTCGAGAAAGTAGCCAAGTGCTCATTTACTGTTTTTTCCTCTCAAACTGCTATTTATGCTTCAAGCCGAACTGAAATAACGTTCGAATTGATTTCATTAGGCGCACAACACAAACATGACTAATATTGAAAACACAAACCGTGGCAGCAGACTGTTTTCATTGCTGACACGTATTGGAGTGTTTTAATAAGCTCTAATGATATGGTTCTGCTGTTCCACCCATCATTATCAGCATCCACATGCGCGAACAACCAGTGAAAACCACCAAAGCTCATTAACGTAGCACAATAGGCACCGTTCACTTCGTGGAAACGCAGGCAAGGCACATTCAAAGTCGAATATTCTTTGTATTTAATGAACACGAGACGAATAAATGAAAGTGTAAGCAACGCATTTAAAACAGGGCACCACTTACCACCAGATAGTGGCGTAGGGGGCAAGCGTTACCCGAACCAATGCTGGTTTCATCTTGTCGAACTGTCTCGACGAACAAATGGCGAATATTGCTGCCACCACGCGGTTAGCGTAGAACTTTCATTTAGCAACTCGTGTCCAAATATAGAGACTAGGCTTATTAACTGTAACGGTAATTCTCACTTTTTGTTTTATCATTGTTTTCGTGATTTAAAGAAATTTTTCAACAAATATGGACTTTGCATTTTACTTATAGCTATTCATTATCGTAGTTTAGTTACACGTGTTCTGATCAAAACAATAAGAAAAACCACTTTTTCATGCGTAGAAGAAAACTGCAATTAGCTTGAAGTTCCAAACTATATAAACCCATTTTTGACCATCTTTTGATGCAGACAACATATCAGAAAAAAGGTTTTTCTACTGAGGTTTAATATTGAGCACAACCATTCTGCCTAAATCCCTCCATCCAGCATTCAATGACCGGCAATGAATGTCATTTCGTGGCTTATAAAAGGAACGCAGGACATGCAGGATCAAGTTTGCGACGCGACTCGCTTTCATTTCAACATACTATGCAGGCGATACCGGCCGTTTAATACCAATGTTCTCTTTATATTATGATTTATTTAAAGGCTACAATGTTCTTCTCATATGTTATTTACATATTTGTATTTTGCCTAAATCCTGTTATATTTTGCGAAGCCACACTTACCCAGTGCTCTTTCCGGACCTTAAATAGATATATAAATTACCTAATAAATAAACAAATAAACAAATAAATATGTAAGGTCTGCGGCTTTGAAGTGTCAGAAGTTCCAAACGTAGTGACATGTGGTTTGGGTGAAAGTCTCCAAGCAGTGTTCCGCCTGCTGTTTCACTGTTATTGCTGAAGAAGATACCGCCAAATATTTTTCTTGTTTTCGCTGATTAAGCGTATTTTCGACATGATTTCCACATTTAGATAGAAAATACGCATTTTTTCTGGGGTTATTTATTATTATATATGGCGTCTTAAAAGGGCAAAGTGTCTCTTACTAATTGGCTCGAGCTACACCATGTTTCTAAATCAGTCATTAATCGAAGGCACTGAATTGTGTCACTATGCTTCTTGAAGAACAATCAGAAGGTTTACTGCCACAAACGCGCAACAGTTTACAAATCAAGCGGACGAAGTTTTGTAGTTCTACTAAGGGATCACTAAAGCGCTCTTCATGTACTCTGCATGTAACTTCATTTTGTTTAAGTGGCCCAGTTGCGGTGATACATAAGATGAAGGTTTCCATATTAAAGACGTGCAGAATCGTTTCGAATGTTGACCGGCAAATATAACTCCATGCATGTCCACGATCTCCGGACATTACATGCGAACAGATCTCCAACCAATTCTGAGTAAAAAATATAGTTTATTATCACAGTTTTCATAGCAGAACGCATGAAAACGCATCCGGCCTATAGCACCAGCACATAAATCGCCAGGCCGCTCATAGCGTTTGAAATAGGGAGAAAACAATACACATATGCCATAAATTGTTGAACGGTTGCATTCACGGGAGCAGACGAGATAAACGTGCTGCGCAGAAAAGTGGAGCTTTTTTCGTTCTTTTTAAAAGAATAATCAATATTCTTCCTGGGGATTTTTCGTACCCGCTCATCAACATAATATTTTCGAATAGCGCTAATATTCGTTTTCGAATAGTGCGGGAAATAATTACAGTATTTGCACCATTCTAACGGCAATTTTCTTATTAAAAACATGCGTTAAACATGCGGTAAAATTTGCGTGCGCGTTGCAATCTTGCCAAATTCTACTCAAAATGAAAAAGAACGCAGCTTCTTAGTACGAAAAGAAAAGTTCAGTGAAAACTGACTAGCGACACTGCCATTGCACGGATGTTGTTGCCTTTTTTGGTTGTTAGAGAGCGAAAAGAAGGATTCGTCGATGTCTGATCGTGACTACTCGCGGAGAAATATCATTGATTGTGTCTGTGGGCCTTTGTACGTTCCACGAAGCTGTTTCAACAAAATGCGCGTCGACTTTGGTGTCTTCATATTCGCGGCGGAATCGGCACCCATTTATTTTTAATAATATTTGGCTGGTATCATAGCTTTGCGTTTCAGTTCAGGGTGCGGTTGGTAATCGTGCAAATGCATATTAACCAAGTGCAAATAGGTTTCCTGTGCCATTCTGAAGTAATAGTTTTTCGACGAAACGCAAAAACATATGTACCTACTTATATATTTATTTTGGTTTTTTCCTAATTTAGAGTCCCCCTAATTGAAACCGCCACATCACTATGTTATCACTACCGCAACAAAATGCTACACATTATTCTAAAGGTGAAGCACCAAACGTGCTCTTCCTCTCCTCAAATCGGCCCACCAATTCACTGCAACGAAACTTCTATGGAAAGACATTGAGACGTTATCGGACGCAGCAAAGAACATTCTAGCAATAGAACGGTAGGACTTATGCAAGGTGCACAGTTAGGCGACCAACGCTGCAAATGTATAGACCGAAACTCAGCTTGACATTCTTTAGCACCAATCCTCATAATGAATGGTCCGATTGGATGAATCTTACTGTGAGATTCTGAACTGCATCGATCGCATTGCAGAGGTTATATATTGCTGAAGATCATATGCTGATTCCATACTCTGTACTAATTCTAATGATCGCCTGTTTTACACATACCGAATTTCTTCTGCAATCAGAAAAGGTAATGAGTTGTTTGGTGTTGTCAGGCCAAGGCCATGGCTGTTTGTGATTAGTGATATTGTATACGTGAGTGCGCTGACCGAGAATATTCCATAGAGTAATTCAAAATGCGTATCTGAAGACATGTCAGAAGCGACCGAACTGTATTACACAATAAGTGTACTTCATGCATTGTGCCTTGTTCTGACCTTACTGCAGTGTTCTCTTACAGCAATGGTTTGTCTTCAATTCCACATTATAGTGTGATGTTAAGGCGAAAAAAAAGTCGAGTGAAGTACATTTTATACTTGTAAAAAGAAAAGTATACTTTGCGCAGATTTTGTTATAGATCCATTCATCCTTTAGTTATTAGTAATGTCCTCTGAATTTAAGCAACAGCATGTCATACATCTCCCAAGCGTTGTTTATTCGACTTTCTAATGGTACTTTGATACACCCAGTCTGCGGACAGATGACCATTGGAATGTGTTGAGTGAGTGAGAGCTTTCAGGGCACCTGAAAGGGTAAAGAAAAGCCATCAATTTCTTTTCACCTATTCAGTAAGATAACGCATAGGGTAACGCAGTTTACACTACATTGATGAAGGTAAGAATGCTCCAGCGTTGAGAATTTATGGGGTACGGAATAACGTTTATCAGAATTAGTGGTTTCCTTAAGTACTTATTACTCCGGAGGGAACATGCAATACTATGGTAGAATAACCTGTCATATTAATAGGACACTCGCAAAAGTGGCATCACAGTAAAAAAAGAAAGTGAAATACAATGTTTGATCGTGAATAATTACTAGTATTGAAGCAACTGATGTAACAGGGCTGAAATGTAATCTCAGAAAGCAGCACTAAAAGGGCGAATGAACTAAATGTCTTCGAAAATACGCTTCTGCTAGCAACGTAAGGACCTTCGTGGCGTAGTGGATTTGACATTGCATTGCAAAGCTGCATGGCGCAGGATAATATGCCGGCCACAATGCCCACATTTCGATGGTGGCAAAAAGAAAAAAAAAACATAAAGTGCGTTGAGCGCACATTAAAGAACCTCACATTTTCAACATAATCAGGAGACGGCCACTAGAGCCTCCCTCATGATCACGTTGTAGTTTCGGCAGATAAAATCCGAGGTTTTCATTTACATAGGGCAAATAGTATAAGCATAAGAACATATGCTTGTACACAATCATCTGATAGCTGCTACGTTTAACAAAATTTGATACTTTGTAAATAAGAAATTGTCAGATGGTTTGCGAAAACATCTTCTTATGCCAAAGTCATTGTCATTATATTTTATATAGCTCATTCTACGTAGTTTCTTTGTAACTAAATACTGTCTACAGCGCAGGCGCACACTACAATTAAAAAAACCGACACGACTCAATAAAATGCATGGAATTGTTTGAAGCGACAGCCCAAATGTGCTTTAAGATTGTCACTTATGCAAATGGCTTTCGCCCTTCTTGACATTACGGACTCCTGGGCAGCAGCACAAGTCACTCTAGGCCTCGTTCGATC
Organism: Dermacentor albipictus; assembly: GCF_038994185.2. Lineage (NCBI taxonomy): Eukaryota > Metazoa > Arthropoda > Arachnida > Ixodida > Ixodidae > Dermacentor > Dermacentor albipictus. The sequence goes on from NC_091830.1 coordinate 70,167,802, forward strand.
TGTTGTTGTCCACAAAATCGGGCAGATCAAGACTATAACCTGAGTTTGGAATTGGTAATGCGTCTTGTTTGCTAATATTGAGTTTAGGATCACTGACTCATGTCAAGCCAACTGATGTCCTTACCTGGCAGTTTAAGTTCGTGGTCTTGCTTCAGAAAGAGCTTACTAATGGCAAGTTTCATGGTTCAGGGCACTTTCGTCAGAGCTGGGTGATTTGCCACACTTTTGAAGATCAATCGGGTTAACAGATCCGAACCCGGCTACGGAGATCGGTCCTTCGGTACCCAGTGCGGAAACGCAAACCAGCTCGGAAACGCAGATGGGCGCTCCGGGAAGAGTTTTCGTTTCTCTCTAAGGAGACCGAGTCCCTGGAATGGGTTCACCCCGAGGTAAGGACGGTGGCTGCGTAGAAAAGTGCGGCTTTTGCTCGGTCCGGTGCGCTTCTGTCGGCCCTCGAAAATCCGAGTGTGGGAGCGTGATTTTTGTGCCGGACCATACCCACATCTGCAACACGTCTCCAATGTGAACAGTCTCTAGTCTATAGACCAATGTAGGTAAGGGAAGTCAGCAAAACTGATCCGTAACCTTGGGAAAAGGATTGACTTTGAGGGCTTGGCCGGTTGGGCTGGGGTCCAGAAACAGGAACGGCACTGCATCGGGACTGGGTACTGAATCTTGGCTAGCAAATGAAATTGCTGATGGCGAAGTATTCACAGACCAATTTAAGTGTTATAGAAAGGACAGAGACTTGCATGGCGAAGGCGTATTTATTCTTGTGGATTGTAGAATTTCTTCTTCTCAGATAAATGCTGGTGCCGATGAATAAGAGGCTGTATGGTGCAGACTGACGCTTAAAAATAACAAAGTTTTAACTGTGTGTTCATTCTACCGTTCGCCCGATTCACTCGTCAATGTGCTTATGCAGTTGGCAGTGACAGTTGACGCAGTTCGAACAGATTTCATGGTAGTTGGAGGTGATTTCAATCTGCCTAATATTGATTGATATCACCAACCTTACTCTCACTCTTTTTCCGGTTGGTCCAGTCAAGAACTGATTAACTTGGTTGAATTTTTTGCGTAACGTGAAACTCTTCTGGAACTGACACGTGGGTACCATATCTTAGATTTCTTATTCACAAATAAACCTGAATTCGTCCGTTCTACTCAAGTGCTACCTGGAATAAGCGATCATAATGCTGTGCTCTGTAAAATGCATGTTGAACGTTCAAGAAGCATTGGAACAGCAAACAGACGAGTATATAACTACGAAAAAGCAAATGTAAGCGAGATACACAAAGCGTTGAATGAGCTCCGGAGGGTATTTGAAACATATGCACTGGAGAAACTGGACTACACTGGAGTTACTGAATTATGGCTTATGTTTAAGGAGATGTTTGAGCTGAGCCAGCGCTTTGTTCTGGTATGGACATTAACGAGAAAGAAGTAAAAGTAAGCCTTGGTTTCTCGGGAGTTACGCAGTCTAACTCGCAAAAGGCAACCAGCTTACAGTAAATACAAAGGAAAGCCGACACGTGATCATTGGTTGAAGCTTCATGAAACTACTGGAAAAATTAAAGTTGTAGTGGCAGCTGCAAAGCATTCATTTGGAATTTCAATTGAGCCGACATTAAAGGATAATCCGAAGGAATTCTCGAAACATGCAAAGAAAAATGGAAAAGGCACTGTTACTATACCACAGCGTGTGTCTGGTAACAGCTTTATTGAGGATGACGTAGGAAAAGCTGAGTTATTTATTACGTATTTTAGCTCTGCTTTCAGCTGTGCATTACAACAGAAACATGATGATATGAGTACCTTGCATATCCAGCCGGTGATGAGTGTTATGGGTGATGTTGTTATTAGCATTTGTGGTATAGAGTCTCTGCTGCAGAATCTGAAGATTGGTGAGGCTGGGTGTCCTGATGACCTGCCAAACAGGTTTTATAAATTTTGAGCTCAGTCGGTTGCACCGTACTTGAAGATAAACTAGAAAATCGCTCGAAAATCCTGCCTTCCAGATAACTGGAAAATCACAAGCATAGTGCCAATTCCAAAATGAGGTCCTCGTGACAACGTCTCAAATTAAAGGCCAGTATCACTAGCTTCAGTTGCGTGCACGACTCTTGAAGATATCTTGTATGCTAGTATAGTAGCACACATGGACGCGCATTTATTGTTTAATCCTGGTCAGCATGGTTTTCGATGGAGCCTGTCTTGTATAACGCAGGTGACTGAACTTATGCACGACTTGGCGGGAGCACTGTACAAGCGCAAGCGTCTTAGGGTGGACGGTGTGTTTTCGGAATCCAAAAAGGCATTTGACACCCTGACGCACTGTTTCCAAATGAAAATGACCTTTTAGACGATCAGTTCTCAAGTGATTTGATGGGTAAAAGATTACCTACGTTTACGTCAGCAGTTTGTGGTCGTGAATGGTACTCAGTCTCAGAAGGTGCAAGTTGTGTCCGATGTTCCGCAAGGCCCCGTGTTGGGGCCGCGATTATTCTTGCTGTACGTGAACGAAATTAGTGACGGAATAGTGTCTGAAATGTGGTTATTTGCGAACGAGTGTGTCCTCTATAGAGTAGTGACTTGTGAGCGTGATGGTGAGATGTTTGCGGAAGACTTGAACAGAATCTCAGATTGGTGCGTCAAATGGAATATCAATTTGAATTTGTTTAAAACTGTTCATATGAAATTTACAAGAAAGAAAACCTTGATATGCTACCATATATTATTAGGAATGTAATGTTTGAACAGGTGTTCGAATTTAAGTGTTTAGGCGTTTATTTTACTCCCATTTTGAATTGGTGCCGTCAAGTCGATGATGTCGCTGCTAAAGTATGCAAAACCCCGGGATTTCTTCGCCGAAATGGAAACTCTTTTCCTGAGTCTTGTCGGAACATATTGTACAAGACTTTTGTGGGGTCGATTCTGGATACGCGTGGACGGTTTGGGAGCCGCCTACTCGTAGAGATAAAAAAAGCTGGAGCGGGTGGAGAACATCGCCGCTCGTTTCGTATCTGGCATACGCGGGGCTCAGTAAAGTGCATCGCGTACGAAGGAAGCACTCAACTAGAAATTGCTAACACGCGCCGTAAGAAGTTGTGTCAGAAGTTTTTCCAGGCTATTGATTATTATGCTGTTCGGGTTGATCGCGAAAAGTGCGCAGGAACCTTTTTATAGATCCGATCGTGTTGAGCATGATTTTAGGGTCCGTGAATTTCCGAGAAAAACTGAATTGTTTAGAATGCCTTTTTTCTAACACCAATAGGGTATAGAATGGACTGCCGAGTCATGTTGGGAGGGTTGAATGGAATGATGCTTTCTTTTTGTTCTTGTAGATTGTAGATGTGGATTGCTATGGATTTTGCCATAATTTCGTTTTTTGTTTCGTTTTTGCTCTTTTGTTATCACTTTTACCACTGTCCAGGGGCAGTGGTAATAAATAAACAAACAAAAAAATAAATATATATATAAATAAATATGTAAATAAATATATAAATAAACAAATTGGTAAATAAATAAATAAATGATTTGCTTTGCACAGTATGCCAGTTGCAAGTTTAGTGGGCTTAGAAGAACACCTGAAGAATACCTCGTTGTTTCAAAGGGCTCTTTTGATTTTAAAAGATCAAGGACAGAAATATTTATCCGCTCTAATTCGCTCCATGCAAAGAATGCTCGAGTGTCCAACTCTGTGATTTTAAGTCAGCACGAGCTTCTGGTGGCTTCCTTCCCAGCTAGCTGAGTTTACTTGAGGCACCACGCTGAGACTGCCGATGCCTTAAATGTACACTTTTCGGATTAGGATTTGTTGATTTGCAAGTTTCTTGAAAGGAAAGGTGGCACTTACAGTTTTCTAGTCTCGATTTCATTAAGTGAGGTATCATGATTGCGAAGCTGTGGTCACTGACTTAGTGATTATGATCACGTTAGAGACGAGGCGAACTACACAACTAAAGGCAAGACGTAAGCAAAATTCGCCGGTCTGTTTTATTCACATGTACAATAGGCACATGTGTGCCGGCTGAGAGTATAAATAAATGAATGAATCAATGAATGCACTTTCCTTGCAAAGCCAGGAGCCTTATCCTGAAAAGTCTGCATTCGAAGTCATGAGTAGGGTTAGTTGGCGGGCACAATATTATTCAGCATGTTCAGAAGAAATTACTGGCTGCAGAAGTAGGCCAGCAGAAAATAAAGGGCATCAAAGCCAATCCATTCTTTGCCATGTGGCAACTAAAGGATCATTGTTCACGAGTTTGCGGATGCAGGACTTCATGCCAACTTCATGCCGGTGCTAAGGAAGCACCAGTGCGGAGAGTTGCAGAAAAAAACTTGATGTCGTAAGAGAAAGGCACCCACTCAAACGATAGAAACTTGTCTTCCTACAACAACACTTAACCGAAACCTGCTGTTTTGGGCAAGAGAAGAAGCATCAACACTGGTGCCTTGCCTGATTCAGTAAAAGTCACAGGCGCGGTGAATGGCGGCGTCAGTGTAATTCCTTCCGAAAATGAGGCCCACACATTCCCTTTCAGTGCGCTGTACAAATCGCAGAAGCACATCCCACAAGCTTGTTTGTCTTAATGTGAGCAAAGAACCCGTATGGGCCTCCAAAACCCATCGACCAAATGAACGCAAACCCAAACGAAGCAGGTTTGTTCAGTGCTTAGAAAAGTAGCCTCAAGTCGGCTGTTCCTACAATTCTTTCTCGGCATAGGAGAAGCTTGCTTTACTGTGAAGGGCATGAATAATGAAGAGGCATGCATGAACCCCTGCCAAAAAGTGTAAAAAAAAGTACGTAGAGCACAGAGGGGTCGATGGATATCAAATGCCATTATCGTGGAGTTGTAACTACCTCAGCAAACAGACCAATGTATAAATGACTGGATCTGTAATTATGTTAACTTGATGCTGAGGTCATCTGGTAGTCATCTCCCAGTCGACAGCACACTTGCATTATTTTCATTGAACACTGTGCGACTGTGGCAATATATAAGGTCCATAAGGCTGGCGAGATTTGTGAGGATTTCCTTATATGTGTGACAGGGAACCTGTGAGTTGGCTACCCCTCCAGAGGATTATCAGATAGCACGACGGCTTATTTATCATGGTAAAACGAGTGTCATAGCAGTCATGTCATGTGTCCTATTCGCAGTTGTGCGAGCAACATGCATTGCAGATTTATTTGTTGTCCCCCATTAGCCTTTCGCCTTATATTGATATGCAAGCAGTAAAATTGGATGGTTGGTAAAATCTGTTACGTCCTGTCACCTCCATACCTCTCCTCTGTATTCTGGGGAAATAAGGTTTTTTATGGGAAAGTGTGCGCCTTTAAGGCATAAGCGAGCTCCATGGCCGTTTGCAATTAGGGATTGTATAATTCTTTCAAAACATGTTCACGAGGAGCATTGCAAAACCGGCACCCTAAAAAAGGAGACAAGTTCACTTATCGGCCGTCTGTATTTTTCCTTATCATAATTCTCAAAACACAAACTCAAAACTGATATTGAGGTAAAAGCGCTTCTTATCATGTATCCTTGTCAATGAAGCAAAGCACAATGGCTCCTGGATGTTGTGCTACCAGGTACTACATTGCATTGGAAACGTAGGCTGATCATGACTGACCAAGGGATGTATTCTCGGACAATAGTTTTGGACGATATCATTGTCAGCGTGTGCTTATTGGCTCGTCGAGGAATGAGTCATACAAAGGCAGTAGTATTGCCCTAAGTGTTGAACTGAGAATGCGTTCCCAACCCCATTTGTCTTCGAATTTCTGGTGTGGAAATACGATTGTAGCATTTGGTTTTACCGCAAATGGACGTGGTACTGAAATTCATGGATAATTTTCAATAGATATATGCGGGTAATAGAACACAGATTTTCTAAAGAGATCACATACTTGGATCATACCCTTAAGAGCAGTTATCTTTTAATGATTATATGATGAGGTACTTTACATATGGTTCAAATAAAAAGGCATGGCTATGAGCGAATGAAGACATGTGAAAAGTGTCGAAGCACTTCACGTAACAGAAAAATGCCAAAAATATTCAAAGCACTTGCAAAGCGGACAGATGATTGGGATGACGGGACGAGACACTAAGGGACATAAAGCGGTGAGATTGTACAATTTGGGACACGAACTCTAAAGTGTTTAACCATAGTGGGCAGACTGTTAGATAAAATTTTGTTAGCGCCTTTCATGCTGGGAAGTTAAGTATATATCACAGATTGATAAGCTACACAACGTGAAATATTAGATAAGAGCTCAGCTGAACCATGAAGCTGTTTCATTACGTTTGATGTTTCATTATGTGCGGTGTGCCATATTGCATGCGGATAAGTGATTCTGTCACTTGGAATATGTGAAGTCATTTGCCGATCTACTTTTGTACGGAACATGCTCCAATTTGGCTGAATAGAAAGATAACTGAAAGCGTTAAACAGCATGCCCATAAATAAAGCTAGTTTCCTTATACGACTTGAAAAGTAGCTTTTCTGTAATCTTCAATAATTTCCTTTGGGATAGAAATAATGATACCGAACTTTCGAAATGCATTATCACGGATGTCTGATGAAATACGCTATAAGGGACGTTCACATTCTTTGGTTTGTAGGAAATCAGCGTTTTCGAAGAAAAAATACCTACCTTTGTTGTTTCTGATTGAAGCCTTGTTAGCGCAAAGGCATAGAATGAAGCCAAAGGTGTTTATATATGATTACCATGGTGTTAGAAGATTGTACTATTATTAAACTATATTTTCTTCAGCACCACGCATGTAGGTTTGTGTTCTTGGAAACGTTGTTCTGCCTATTCCACCCAAAGCTTACATTCTGGATCGCAGGGAGGGGGTAGGGTATGACTTCGACAGCTTGAAAACGAAGATTGTTCACCAGTGATCAAAGACAACGCAGCTAAAGAATTTCCAAATCAGGTTTGGGGAAGTTTTCCTGGGCAATGTGTGCCACTGGTTTGAGCTGTTCCACAGCCACTGCCTTGGCCTGGTAAGGTTTAGCTACAATATTACGGTGTCTATATACCCGTGCTGATTTCTGACAAACATAAGCAGTTTCCTTCTTATCATCCTTCCGTACTTTGGTTATTATTCGCTTCACCAGGCTATTAATGCCTGACACTGCATATGCAATGAAGTTGCCTAGCTCGTGGTTGAATTGACAGGTCCAACATCTCGACGTCCCTATTGCTTCCAAGAATTGACGGTCATGCTGGAACTAACTATAATATTTTACCATAAGCACATTGTAGTTCACAGTCTAGTCGACGTGTTTTTCGTGAGGTTTAGAACAGGGAACTGACAACTAAATGTGCGGGAAGTCGGTGAGAAGTAAGTTGGCGCACCTGAATTTAAAAGGCAGATATCATTGGATAGCATAAAATCTTCAACCAGCTGTCCTCTTTGGTCAGTTTTGACGCTGCCCCAAAGAGTACAATGAGCATTAAAATCCCCTACTAATACAAATGGTTCTGGTAATTGTCCTGTTAAATTTTCTAACTGTATAGTAGTGAAGTGGGTGTGAGGTGGAATATACAGTGAGCAAACGGTGATGGTTTTGTAAGACATAATGGTGACAGCTACGGCTTCTAAGGATGTATTCAATTGGACATTTCGGGTAGGAGTGCCGCCCTGCACGACTATAGCCACTCCGCCTGACAAACGGGTGGAACATTCGCGGTCCCTTCGGACAACGGTGAAACCTTTGAGAATTTGACTATTTTTTGGACCGAGATTTGTTTCCTGAAGACATACGGCAACTGGTGAAAAGATGTTGATGATGTCTTTGATGTCACCTAGATTGTGCATGAAACCTCTACAATTCCAATGAATAATAAGAGCCATTTTAAAATTGAAGGGTAAGAATTGGCACTATGGAATGAATAAGAGGTGAGATGTTAGGTGACATGGAATTTAAAAGGCTCATACAAATGAGCGATAACCATTAGGTTATCGCTTTCTTATTCAGAGTGGTTATGGGGATCTTGTCCCTCTTACCGCGCTCAAGAGAGCGCTTGTCTTTTGGTGTCAATGACACCGGGGTTTTTGCGTCGACCTCCATCGCTCTCTCTGAGGCGCGGGAGGATCGAGAGTTAGGCGCCGAGACACGTGTCTCGGGCCTTGGGGTTCGCTTGATCTTAGGGCCCTGCGGGACTGGTGTCTCCAGGGCGTTTGAAGAGGATGGAGCAGCGTCGGCTGCTTCCACCACGGGGGCGGGAGGGGTCACTGCGGGACCACTGCGCGTGGGCTCGGAGGACTCCTGAAGCCTCTGTGACGCTGCCCCCATCTGCGTCACATCGGCGTAACTTCTTCGCGGAAGGTACGACAGCCGCTTTCTGGCTTCATAGAAAGAGATTTTTTCGTTGACTGTTAGAGCAATTACTTCTTTTTCTTTCTTCCAGCAAGGGCAGGACCGCGAATAAGCGGGATGATCTCCCTTGCAGTTGACACAAAGTGGCGAAGAGGTGCAATTGTCAGTTTGGTGATCGTTCGAACTGCATTTAGCACAAGTCGTTCGTCCTCGACATGCATGTGAAGCATGTCCAAACCTTTGGCATTTGAAACATCGTCTGGGGTTCGGAATATATGGTCTAACATTTACCTTTACATAACCTGCATCCAGCGAGGTAGGCATTACACTCGTTCCGAAGGTAAGTATTACATGTTTTGTGGGGATTTCTTGGTCGTTCCTGCGGATGACAATTCTTTGGACCTTGGTAACATTTTGTTCCTGGAAACCTTCCAGCAGTTCTTCGTCGCTTAAGCCAAAAAAATCTTCCTCTGATATTACACCCCTGCTTGTATTTAATGTTCTGTGCGGTGATATTGTCACTGTTGCGTTACCAATACTGGTAAGTTCTGTGAGCTTTTGCGCTTGGTCTTTGTCATTGAGTTCTAGGAGGAGGTCCCCGCTAGACATTTTTGAGGCTTTGTATGTAGGTCCGATTTTTTCTTTTAGACACTTGGCCACTAGGAATGGAGAGAGCTTTCTCACTGGTACGTTGTTTTCACTGCGCAGTACATAGAACTTAGGAAATGATGGAGCGTTGCTCCAAAAAGAGAACTGGAACGTTGCTTCGGTGCGGCATCTTTTAAGACGCCGATCATAGAGAATAGAGGCTTGCGCTGCCATGAGAAAAATGTGTATATTCGGCAACAGCGCCGACCGCCCACCACGGAGCCCAACGAGGGGACGCGGCAGAGCTTGTGTACAAGTCTGCACGACGCCAGTCGTACGCCGGCGCTATAACCAAATATGGTGTACCCAAGGTAGGATAGCCACACAAGGTTAACCCTAGCCGCCGTGGAGAAAGGAAGTAAATGGAAGAGAGAAGAGGACAGGAAAGATCAGAAAGTGAGAGATAAAGACTAAGATTTGGGGAGAAAGAGACAGGAAGAGACGACTGCCGATTTCCCCCGGGTTGGTCAGTCCGGGGGTGCCGTCTACGTGAAGCAGAGGCCAAAGAGGTGTGTTGCCTCCGCCGGGGGGCCTTAAAGGTCCGAACACCCAGCATCGGCTCAACCTCCAGGATCCCCCTTTCCCCGGACACGGCTAAGCCGCGCACGGCTACACGCGGGAGGGTCCAACCCTCGTGTGCTCGGGTACGTGGTGTCGCAACACACCAAACGCCTGCTGACGCAGACGCCCCTGCGGGGGTAGTTGGAGGTGATTTCAATCTGCCTAATATTGATTGATATCGCCAACCTCACTGTCACTCTTTTTCGGGTTGGTCCAGTCAAGAACTGATTAACTTGGTTGAATTTTTTGCGTTACGTGAAACTGTTGTGCAACTGACACGTGGGAACCATACCTTAGATTTGTTATTCACAAATAAACCTGAATTCGTCCGGTCTACTCACGTGCTACCTGGAAAAAAGCGATAATAATGCTGTGCTCTGTGAAGTGCATGTTGAACGTTCAAGAAGCATTCGAACAGCAAACAGACGAGTATATAAGTACGAAAAAGCAAATGTAAGCGAGATAAATAAAGCGTTGAATGAGCACCGGAGGGTATTTGAAACATATGCACTGGAGCATCTGGACTACACTGGAGTTACTGAATTATGGCTTATATTTAAGGAGATGTTTGAGCTGAGCCAGCGCTTTGTTCTGGTATGGAAATTAACGAGAAAGAAGTAAAAGTAAACCTTGGTTTCTCGGGAGTTACGCAGTCTAACAGGCAAAAGGCAACCAGCTTACAGTAAATACAAAGGAAAGCCGACACGTGATCATTGGTTGAAGCTGCATGAAACTACTGAAAAATTAAAGTTGTAGTGGCAGCTGCAAAGCATTCATTTCGAATTTCAATTGAGCCGACATTAAAGGATAATCCGAAGGAATTCTCGAAACATGCAAAGAAAAATGGAAAAGGCACTGTTACTATACTACAGCGTGTGTCTGGTAACAGCTTTATTGAGGATGACGTAGGAAAAGCTGAGTTCTTTATTACGTATTTTAGCTCTGTTTTCATCTGTGCATTACAGCAGAAACATGATGATATGAGTACCTTGCATTTCCAGCCGGTGATGAGTGTTATGGGTGATGTTGTTATTAGCATTTGTGGTATAGAGTCTCTGCTGCAGAATCTGAAGATTGGTGAGGCTGGGTGTCCTGATGACCTGCCAAACAGGTTTTATAAATTTTGAGCTCAGTGGGTTGCACCGTACTTGAAGATAAACTAGAAAATCGCTCGACAAATCCTGCCTTCCAGTTAACTGGAAAATCACAAGCATAGTGCCAATTCCAAAATGAGGTCCTCGTGACAATGTCTCAAATTAAAGGCCAGTATCACTAGCTTCAGTTGCGTGCACGACTCTTGAAGATATCTTGTATGCTAGAATAGTAGCACACATGGACGCGCATTTATTGTTTAATCCTGGTCAGCATGGTTTTCGAAGGAGCCTGTCTTGTATAACGCAGGTGACTGAACTTATGCACGACTTGGCGGGAGCACTGTACAAGCGCAAGCGTCTTAGGGTGGACGGTGTGTTTTCGGAATCCAAAAAGGCATTTGACACCCTGACGCACTGTTTCCAAATGAAAATGACCTTTTAGACGATCAGTTCTCAAGTGATTTGATGGGTAAATGATTACCTACGTTTACGTCAGCAGTTTGTGGTCGTCAATGGTACTCAGTCTCAGAAGGTGCAAGTTGTGTCCGATGTTCCGCAGGGCTCCGTGTTGGGGCCGCGATTGTTCTTGCTGTACGTGAACGAAATTAGTGGCGGAATAGTGTCTGAAATGTGGTTATTTGCGGACGACTGCGTCCTCTATAGAGTAGTGACTTGTGAGCGTGATGGTGAGATGTTTGCGGAAGACTTGAACAGAATCTCAGAGTGGTGCGTCAAATGGAATATCAATTTGAATTTGTTTAAAACTGTTCATATGAAATTTACAAGAAAGAAAACCTTGATATGCTACCATATATTATTAGGAATGTAATGTTTGAACAGGTGTTCGAATTTAAGTGTTTAGGCGTTTATTTTACTCCCATTTTGAATTGATGCCGTCAAGTCGATGATGTCGCTGCTAAAGTATGCAAAACCCCGGGATTTCTTCGCCGAAATGCAAACTCTTTTCCTCAGTCTTGTCGGAACATATTGTACAAGACTTTTGTGGGGTCGATTCTGGAATACGCGTGGACGGTTTGGGAGCCGCCTACTCGTAGAGATAAAAAAAAGCTGGAGCGGGTGGAGAACATCGCCGCTCGTTTCGTATCTGGCATACGCGGGGCTCAGTACAGTGCATCGCGTACGAAGGAAGCACTCAACTAGAAATTGCTAACACGCGCCATAAGAAGTTGTGTCAGAAGTTTTTCCAGGCTATTGATTATTATGCTGTTCGGGTTGATCGCGAAAAGTGCGCAGGAACCTTTTTATAGATCCGATCGTGTTGAGCATGATTTTAAGGTCCGTGAATTTCCGACAAAAACTGAATTGTTTAGAATGCCTTTTTTCTAACACCAATAGGGTATAGAATGGACTGCCGAGTCATGTTGGGAGGGTTGAATGGAATGATGCTTTCTTTTTGTTCTTGTAGATTGTAGATGTGGATTGCTATGGATTTTGCCATAATTTCGTTTTTTGTTTCGTTTTTGCTCTTTTGTTATCACTTTTACCACTGTCCAGGGGCAGTGGTAATAAATAAACAAACAAAAAAAAAATATATAAATAAATATGTAAATAAATATATAAATAAACAAATTGGTAAATAAATAAATAAATGATTTGCTTTGCACAGTATGCCAGTTGCAAGTTTAGTGGGCTTAGAAGAACACCTGAAGAATACCTCGTTGTTTCAAAGGGCACTTTTGATTTTAAAAGATCAAGGACAGAAATATTTATCCGCTCTAATTCGCTCCATGCAAAGAATGCTCGAGTGTCCAACTCTGTGATTTTAAGTCAGCACGAGCTTCTGGTGGCTTCCTTCCCAGCTAGCTGAGTTTACTTGAGGCACCACGCTGAGACTGCCGATGCCTTAAATGTACACTTTTCGGATTAGGATTTGTTGATTTGCAAGTTTCTTGAAAGGAAAGGTGGCACTTACAGATTTCTAGTCTCGATTTCATTAAGTGAGGTATCATGATTGCGAAGCTGTGGTCACTGACTTAGTGATTATCATCACGTTAGGGACGAGGCGAACTACACAACTAAAGGCAAGACGTAAGCAAAATTCGCCGGTCTGTTTTATTCACATGTACAATAGGCACATGTGTGCCGGCTGAGAGTATAAATAAATGAATGAATCAATGAATGCACTTTCCTTGCAAAGCCAGGAGCCTTATCCTGAAAAGTCTGCATTCGAAGTCATGAGTAGGGTTAGTTGGCGGGCACAATATTATTCAGCATGTTCAGAAGAAATTACTGGCTGCAGAAGTAGGCCAGCAGAAAATAAAGGGCATCAAAGCCAATCCATTCTTTGCCATGTGGCAACTAAAGGATCATTGTTCACGAGTTTGCGGATGCATGACTTCATGCCAACTTCATGCCGGTGCTAAGGAAGCACCAGTGCGGAGATTTGCAGAAAAAAACTTGATGTCGTAAGAGAAAGGCACCCAGTCAAACGATAGAAACTTGTCTTCCTACAACAACACTTAACCGAAACCTGCTGTTTTGGGCAAGAGAAGAAGCATCAACACTGGTGCCTTGCCTGATTCAGTAAAAGTCACAGGCGCGGTGAATGGCGGCGTCAGTGTAATTCCTTCCGAAAATGAGGCCCACACATTCCCTTTCAGTGCGCTGTACAAATCGCAGAAGCACATCCCCCAAGCTTGTTTGTCTTAATGTGAGCAAAGAACCCGTATGGGCCTCCAAAACCCATCGACCAAATGAACGCAAACCCAAACGAAGCAGGTTTGTTCAGTGCTTAGAAAAGTAGCCTCAAGTCGGCTGTTCCTACACTTCTTTCTCGGCATAGGAGAAGCTTGCTTTACTTTGAAGGGCATGAATAATGAAGAGGCATGCATGAACCCCTGCCAAAAAGTGTAAAAAAGAAGTACGTAGAGCACAGAGGGGTCGATGGATATCAAATGCCATTATCGTGGAGTTGTAACTACCTCAGCAAACAGACCAATGTATAAATGACTGGATCTGTAATTATGTTAACTTGATGCTGAGGTCATCTGGTAGTCATCTCCCAGTCGACAGCACACTTGCATTATTTTCATTGAACACTGTGCGACTGTGGCAATATATAAGGTCCATAAGGCTGGCGAGATTTGTGAGGATTTCCTTATATGTGTGACAAGGAACCTGTGAGTTGGCTACCCCTCCAGAGGATTATCAGATAGCACGACGGCTTATTTATCATGGTAAAACGAGTGTCATAGCAGTCATGTCATGTGTCCTCTTCGCAGTTGTGCGAGCAACATGCATTGCAGATTTATTTGTTGTCCCCCATTAGCCTTTCGCCTTATATTGATATGCAAGCAGTAAAATTGGATGGTTGGTAAAATCTGTTACGTCCTGTCACCTCCATACCTCTCCTCTGAATTCTGGGGAAATAAGGTTTTTTATGGGAAAGTGTGCGCCTTTAAGGCATAAGCGAGCTCCATGGCCGTTTGCAATTAGGGATTGTATAATTCTTTCAAAACATGTTCACGAGGAGCATTGCAAAACCGGCACCCTAAAAAAGAAGACAAGTTCACTTATCGGCCGTCTGTATTTTTCCTTATCATAATTCTCAAAACACAAACTCAAAACTGATATTGAGGTAAAAGCGCTTCTTATCATGTATCCTTGTCAATGAAGCAAAGCACAATGGCTCCTGGATGTTGTGCTACCAGGTACTACATTGCATTGGAAACGTAGGCTGATCATGACTGACCAAGGGATGTATTCTCGGACAATAGTTTTGGACGATATCATTGTCAGCGTGTGCTTATTGGCTCGTCGAGGAATGAGTCATACAAAGGCAGTAGTATTGCCCTAAGTGTTGAAGTGAGAATGCGTTCCCAACCCCATTTGTCTTCGAATTTCTGGTGTGGAAATACGATTGTAGCATTTGGTTTTACCGCAAATGGACGTGGTACTGAAATTCATGGATAATTTTCAATAGATATATGCGGGTAATAGAACACAGATTTTCTAAAGAGATCACATACTTGGATCATACCCTTAAGAGCAGTTATCTTTTAATGATTATATGATGAGGTACTTTACATATGGTTCAAATAAAAAGGCATGGCTATGAGCGAATGAAAACATGTGAAAAGTGTCGAAGCACTTCACGTAACAGAAAAATGCCAAAAATATTCAAAGCACTTGCAAAGCGGACAGATGATTGGGATGACGGGACGAGACACTAAGGGACATAAAGCGGTGAGATTGTACAATTTGGGACACGAACTCTAAAGTGTTTAACCATAGTGGGCAGACTGTTAGATAAAATTTTGTTAGCGCCTTTCATGCTGGGAAGTTAAGTATATATCACAGATTGATAAGCTACACAACGTGAAATATTAGATAAGAGCTCAGCTGAACCATGAAGCTGTTTCATTACGTTTGATGTTTCATTATGTGCGGTGTGCCATATTGCATGCGGATAAGTGATTTTGTCACTTGGAATATGTGAAGTCATTTGCCGATCTACTTTTCTACGGAACATGCTCCAATTTGGCTGAATAGAAAGATAACTGAAAGCGTTAAACAGCATGCCCATAAATAAAGCTAGTTTCCTTATACGACTTGAAAAGTAGCTTTTCTGTAATCTTCAATAATTTCCTTTGGGATAGAAATAATGATACGGAACTTTCGAAATGCATTGTCACGGATGTCTGATGAAATACGCTATAAGGGACGTACACATTCTTTGGTTTGTAGGAAATCAGCGTTTTCGAAGAAAAAATACCTACCTTTGTTGTTTCTGATTGAAGCCTTGTTAGCGCAAAGGCATAGAATGAAGCCAAAGGCGTTTATATATGATTACCATGGTGTTAGAAGATTGTACTATTATTAAACTATATTTTCTTCAGCACCACGCATGTAGGTTTGTGTTCTTGGAAACGTTGTTCTGGCTATTCCACCCAAAGCTTACATTCTGGATCGCAGGGAGGGGGTGGGTATGACTTGGACAGCTTGAAAACGAAGATTGTTCACCAGTGATCAAAGACAACGCAGCTAAAGAATTTCCAAATCAGGTTTGGGGAAGTTTTCCTGGGCAATGTGTGCCACTGGTTTGAGCTGTTCCACAGCCACTGCCTTGGCCTGGTAAGGTTTAGCTACAATATTACGGTGTCTATATACCCGTGCTGATTTCTGACAAACATAAGCAGTTTCCTTCTTATCATCCTTCCGTACTTTGGTTATTATTCGCTTCACCAGGCTATTAATGCCTGACACTGCATATGCAATGAAGTTGCCTAGCTCGTGGTTGAATTGACAGGTCCAACATCTCTACGTCCCTATTGCTTCCAAGAATTGACGGTCATGCTGGAACTAACTATAATATTTTACCATAAGCACATTGTAGTTCACAGTCTAGTCGACGTGTTTTTCGTGAGGTTTAGAGCAGGGAACTGTATTCGTCAGGGTGAGAGTGCCATGGGTGCACTGGCACATTTGATTCACCATATCATTCGCTGCGTCAGCACAGATAAGTTTAGAATGCACTACAATACCGTGACCAGTTTTACATATGCAATTGATTCAGTCTGGTAAAGTAGTAGGACAAATTTGACAAGCGCATAGTAAGCGAGCTTTATTGCCAGTCAGTCGTCGACTTCAATAAATTCACGAACACAAACAGATTTTAAGTAGAGGCTCGAGGCATACGCCTAAGTTCAAACCCTTGGCTTTGCAGCTTTTGGTGCAGGCACTCGGGTCTGGGCATCCAGAGCCATAAACTGCAGCAAAGAGATGATAAAATTCGCAATAACATCGATTATTACACTTCAATTACCAATTGATGGTAATGTAATTTAGTCACAGTGTAACGTTTAATGCTTGCTTATCAGAAAGTTGGTATATCGCGACACACCTTATAGGTTAGTCGTAAATTTGGGCATACATGAATTGGTCCAGCCATCAGTTCATTTAGAATAACGAGAACACCGCTTCGCACCTGACACTTTTGCGTTGTCCACGTCGACAACTTTCTCGAGATGCGAACCAGTCAGCCCTCCACTACCGTGGTGCGTATTTCTGGGGTATCGGGATGAACACACAGATACTCAGTCACTTCCACACAGTCCATGTCACAGATGTAACCGAACGCCGTAGGTTCTACATTGTTCAGGTAGAGGTATGTTCAGCTCGTAAGCGGACCACTCGACTGGAGTATATAACGTCTAGGCTAAGTGACTACAGCCTCCCTTCTTCCCAGCTAAAGGGCTTTGCGGCTGTAAACAAGCTCTCACGAGAATGTCAATAAATACATATAATGAAAACTGCACGGAAGAAGAAAGACTGCGTTAAAAATCCTGCTAAAAGAACATGTTCAGTTTACTCTTTTCACATTGGATTCGTCTCTACATGGCGTAGTATCGGACACAATGCGTCACTTTGCCATCGGATATTCTCACCTACGTACGCTCTAAAAAGTAGAGACGGAATCGCCGGAGGGAAGCGGCCTATTTAGACTTCAAAGCCTTGTTCTACTCTCACAACATGTCGAGTGGAGCGAAATGCATTGTTCACTCCGTCACCAAGAGAGAGTGAAATGTGCTTTTCACCTTGCCTTTCTGAGCGAGAGTAGAATGCTCCTTCTGCTTTTGCGGCAGTAAGGAACAAAACGTGGCGTAATCTTATGCTTCGACTGCAGGAGGCCGGCCCGGAAAATGGCTGTGTATCACTCACGCACGCTTGCAAAAAATACAACGTCTTGCTTCTAAGAGAACAGGTAGCCACAGTTGAAAAGAACGCGGAATGAGCGCTTTACTTTTTTCACTCGGAGTTGCACCACCGCTGTCCCGCTCAACATCGCGGTGTAGCACAGCACTAGAGAATAAGGACCCGTCCAGCGAGCAGAAACGAAGGCCATCCAAAGAAGACCGTTTGTCAGCCATATTGCATCGCCGCGAAAACAGGACAATTGTTCGTCCTTCCTTGGATATAATGACAAATCTTTTACGGTCAGTGAATTCTATCTTAGGCGCAAATTCTGCGTACATAACATGCTATCGCCAGGAAGTCGTCGCAGCGCTTAGCTGACGCCATTGACAATGAACTAGGCAAGTGCGCTTTGTCCCTCGATGCCAATCACAAAAGCCAGTCGTCGCGATAACTGCGTGCGATTGCATCACTTGCCGCTATCCGTAAGTGCTTCGACAATCGCAAACGCAGCCAGAACCATAGTATATTCAATAAGAAGTGAGGCGAGAGGACGCTTAAAATGATTTGTTCACCAGCCCATGTTTCCGAACCCATTCCAAGCGTGGTTAGCGTGCGTGTTGTGTGTACACAGTCAGGAACATTCATAGGCTGTATAGGACGCTGAGAAATGAGCTGCTGTTTTAGAATATGGCACACGAAACAAGCTTCCGGAAAATTTATCTACATTACCATCCCCATGCTTAGGAGCTCATCTGGTAATCTGTGCCATATTAGTACACTCATGTTGTGCCAGAAATGCGTTTGCTGCCCAATAATGTGGCGTATCTTTGATCATAGTGTCAATTTTTTTGGGGGGGTTTCCAGATGCTTGTTCTATTTTTAACTTTCCTCAGTATACTTTATTTTTGAAAACAAGGTGCTTATTGAAATTAAAGGATATTTCTGCACTGTAATAGTGATGAAACTTTAGAGAATATACTTATTTTTTATTACAACATGTGTTCGAAATTTCATGGGCATCATTGCAATCTGATTTTCTGTTTTTGTCAGTATGCTTCTTAAATTGTTATTCAGTTTGTATTGGGATTTTTCAATAAAGATTTTGGCGTTTAAGAGAGCAAATTATTAATTTGAATAACTCAGCGACTACAGATTCTTTGTTTTAGAGTGTATCAAATTGGTATTTGCTCAAGGTAACATCCCTAATGAGATTTAACAAGAATGCGGTATGCATATTTCTCACATTTGAAAGTCTTTAGACACAATATATGCAAAGAGGCCTTATGTCAAAACCACAGCATAGGTGTTTAGATGTCATTATCGCAATGATCCACGCGCGTAAGAACTGTTGCAGTCATGAGAAGGTGTTCGCACTTCGGCTGCCAACGTGCACTAAACGGTATTAAATATACATTAGATTGAACTTATAGTTCGCAGAGCGTATATACCGGAATTAATTGTAGAAAAAAGTGCTGGCAAGGAGCATTGAATAAATCTGACACAAAATATTCATAGTTACCGCGTTTTATATTCCGGTAAACACCGGCAGCTCGGGTGCAATAGCCGGTGATGAGGGGCAGCCACGTGTGTGTCCTGCAAGGTGCAGCCACTGGTAGCACAGAATTAAACCGAACAAAGTCAGAGCTATTTACAGGCGCTATAGGGTGTATTATACTTCACTCGTGGTTCAAAGTTCGGGCAGTGAAAAATAACAAAATAGTTCCTTGCATTTATTACTCCGTGTTTTTCTCGTTTAGCACAGCGCCTCCTGTTGGCTGCACCGTGGAGGCACTTCATGTTTGCATCACCGCTCACCCACCATGCCCTCGATCTTCCAGTATTTAGCGGACTACTGAACAAGCTAGAACTATCTACAGTTTGACTTACTATCTCCCGTGCGTGCCTCGTCATTTCTCCCGTCGGCAGCAGTGATCGTCCCCATGAACGCTGCAAACACAAGGACAATCAAGACATCAACAACAGAACTTGAAACCCAAAATAAACGTTTCTTCGCCAATCTAGAATATTCTTCTACTGGTGAATAGGATGAGTATATAGAAACATTGCTCTCAATAACATGAAACAAGGAATGATCCATTCGTGTTAATTTTCACGGAAGCTCAACGTCACAACGTCGGTGCATGCAATGTATTACATAAAGCACTAAGATGCAGCTATACAACGGGTATTCTGTTACGTGTCGAGTAGTGAATTTCGGGTATATTCTGATTATTTCCTAATATCATATCTGTTGACGCGACAAGACTTGCTCACCTGTAAGGAGTGCGACGAGCAAGATGGCAGCGGTGAACTTCATCTCAGCAACGAGTCTAACTTTGTTGTCTGTGAGGACAAAGAGAAAAGTACATCTTCGGTGGCTTACAAAAGAGAGCGTAGAGATGTCCAAAAGGGAAATTCAAGTTCCTTGGATTATGAGTGACTTCAAGTATACCTAAAATACGTATGATATTGTCAACCTGTTCCTCTTCATGAGCACCTATGAGAAAGCAACACTTTCAGAACCTAAGGCTTTGTGATTTGAGCAGTTATGTCTAAGGTTAAGCATCGCAACATGACTTTTTGGCACATTTTGGTATAAGCGTATCGGTCAACGTATTTCACATATCATAATTAGAAAACCTACAATAGCACAGAAACTTAGAATTTCTATTTTAAGTTCTAACATGCTGGATTTCGAGCCATCTCAACATGTGGCTCTAATGCAAGCAAAGCGTTAGAGAGCGCTGATAAATGAGAAGATAACACAGTGATGGCTTTTAGAATGGACGCGCAGTAGCAAATAATAGAGCGATAAAGGAGAAAATTCGTTGATTGCTCGGACAAATATGAACGTACCTGATGGGAAGAAATACCAGGTGGAGGCCAGGTACTGGATCGAGCTACTGATGCAAGGTGCACGATTCCCGACCCTCTGTCTTTTATATCTCTCCTGTGGCCAGAAATAAAAGTGCACGTGGAGGAAACTGCCACGTAGCTGCTTTCAAATACATTTTGCACGGGTGAATGCCTTTACTGTCATCGTTTTTATGGTGTTCTTGGTTTGTTGAAATAGCAAAACAATGAATACATGGCAAGAATCTACTGATAAACAGGAAACCGGATACATAATTTTCTTATCCGTAGGCAATTTTTATATCCATATCCCAAGTTAGCTCCGCTTTTGGTTTTATGTGTATTACATCCGGAAGGAATGACTTGCCTATCCTATCATTAATATGAGTGGGAGAACGTTTTGTAAATATCGCACTACGGTATTTAACATGGCTTAATTTGCTCTTCTGCGACGCGAGGGAATATCGGCACAAAACTATTTGACACGAAATGCACCCGTCGATCGCAGCAGTACATCTCCTTAAGATATATTCGTTAACACCACAGCGAATGGGACTATTTTACTAGAATGTACAGAGAATTATCATGCCAACACGTATAACAGTTCAGCATACTGTGTATCACTCATGTTTTAGTGACAAGGGGCGAGCAATTAGAGAATTGTGTGAAAGTAGGCGAGGAACGAAATGTTCCTGCCCGAAAGTGGCCCACGAAATCCCCGCGCTATGTGTGCTTTGTTTTCTTGGTTTCCTTTTCAGTAAGGCCGCGCGCAACGCACTCATTATTATCATGGTCCTATTGCAAACTAGGGAGCTGGCTGTTACCTTTTGACACACTTGTGCTGACTGAGGCATCTCTTCTCCTACAGATAGGAGTGGGAGCTGTCGTATGCGTGGTAACTAAGCCACGAGACTCGTACAATATCGGGATATTGCGGGAAAGACCTTAAAACATTGTCTACGAGGAAATATTACAGTCTATTTCATAGTGCGGATTTGATGGCATGCATAGCTATGGGGAAAACAATGTTTTAGTGAAGACAGATACGTGAAATATCGAACAAATACGAGAGAATTAAGAGAGGCAGATATGTCTGTGGTCTTCAGTGTAGCTTCTTTCGGCGAGGACTGTGGCACTAATGGTTGCCAAAGACCACACTGAGGTTCCCCTTGTGGCAATGTTCGAAGAGCATCGCGCAACTAGTGTGAAGACGTGGGATCATTCCCCAGATGCGGCAAATTGTTTTGTTACCCACTTTCATTGCCATCATTTATCATTTCTTTTTATTCACTTAGGAAGTACAAGTATATTACGCGGTTTTTCTTGTTGTCTTTGCTTCCTGGGTTCTGATAATATAAATAAGAAAAATTGCGTTCTTTGTTAACCTTCTTTCTAAAGGTAAGACGGTGTCAAAGCCATGCCAGTTGGCGGAAAGTTACATCGCTAGCGCAACCTTAAATGTGCGCTTAAGGCAGTCAGTCATCGCATTTGTCAACACTTCTTCGATAGTTGCCACGCCTTCTGGCGAGTAGAATAAGCGGAAAGCATTCTTACAGATATACAGCTATTGTTCACATATAGTCTGAACAGCATATATGGTGGGTTTAACATTTATTTCGAAAGGACAGCAGTATGTGTATGTGTTAGTTTTAACATTATTTGCGAAAGCTACTGAACGTACATTATCTCAGCTACTGTAACTATGGCCGAAATATGGAGCTCTGTTGTGCTGACTACGTTGAGGCGATGGCGGCGATCATCCTGTGCTGGCAAATGTTCACAACCTAGAACAACCAGACATGCGCTTACATTACCAGAAGATATGTTTACGGAACTGCTATCCGCCTAATCGTAAATTAAATGATGATATCTCCACAAAGTTAAGTGTTCGACGAAAACTCGTCTGGCGAGGAAACCTAATGGTGCCAAAAACGTACAGTCGACAAGAATGTCCCTTCATCACAATGAAGATGTAAGCATGAGCGCGCGGCTACGTATGGGTGAGGTGGCGGAGTGTTAGTGTGTATATCCCGGGAAGCTCACCATCAAGAGACCGGTACGGGGCCCGAAGCGTCGGTTCTTTATTTTTATTTCATTCTTGGCGAGTGCACGTTTTTTTGGCACCGTAACTCCACAAAGTGCTTCCAGTGGGATTATATCTACACGATCGCCTCGCATGCCAGTTGCGCAGACTTCCTCACTGAAGAATCAATCACCTTTCCTATACAACGTCTGCGCAACCCATACATCACTTGACTTGCTGCACTCATCCGTAAGACGACCAATGCGGCGCTCGTACTTCCTCTCTGAGCTAGCACACAGGTACTCATGGAATTGCCATTCTCTAAGCCAGTCACCAAACTCATTCGCAACTACCACCATCGTAGGAGCTGCACCTACAAAAAGCAAAACACCAGCTCAACATCTTACGGAGCGTAGCGCCATACCTAAAGCCACAGCCCTTGCTGCTAGACTTCCACTCAATGTACAACGTTTATCCCTGCATGAGATATGACCTCGGTCATGGAATATTGACCAAAAAGAGAACTAGGTGGTTAGGGAAGAAAAAGTGGCATTTTCTGCACCATGAACAGTGGATGTCACTTCAGAGTGGCATACTAATGAGGCCACATAGAGTGTGCATCAGATATCATCTACAATTTCGGAAGTTAACCGTTGCCTCCGTATAGTGCACACCGATCATGCGCACAAGACCCTCCAATAGCGACGTGCTAAAGGGGATCGCGGCAGCTGCCCAGCCCCTTTCTCACTCAACCACACTGAAAGAAACGTAAACGCAACTATCATGACTCAATTACAGCAGCATGTTTATCAGCCGATCAAGGTAGTCTGGAAGACTGGTTTTTAAGGGATCTCAAGGAATTGACGTGAATTCTGCATGATTTGCGCAATGAGTTGCCGAAATGTTGAGTCTGCGCAAGCGTGCCTAGAAGAATCAGAAGCGAAGCAGGCAGACCAAAAGCCATATGGGGTCAGACGTCGCATATTCCCTTTGCGTACCTCGTTATCGAGTACCCTAAAAACGTGCTCATTGGAGAACAACACGCCGGGACCTTCCTAGGCGCCACCAATATGCGCACTTTAAATGGCTTAGAGATGAAAGATTTACCACTTCGCAATCATCTCGGTGGGAACCACAATGGTACCTATGTTTTATACCCATATTTCTCCACATACACCCCACACCCCTTGTACTGCCCTGACGGATAGCACCGCTGCTCATGGTCTCAACAAAGCAACGAGGGGCCGAGACCAAGCGTTGATTACATTCGTTATCGGTGACGAACTGCAGAACGCTCAACACTCTATGTGGGTACTAGGGCACAGTGGTAAAGGTAGATCAGGAGGATTGCATCAGGAGGCTTCTCAGAATTTCGAACGGCTTACTGTAAGCCATGGGGGGAAACAGCGCAAAGTATCTGCTGGTATTTATATCAGGGCTACTCAAATGTCTCTCACTGGCAACCATCCCATGAGAATTCGCTCCCAACTAAACTAAGAATAGAACCTATTCAGTTGTACACGCAGATATTGTACACGCAGATGACACTTCTGAGTTTGAGAGCGCTGCTCCTAGGCGTCTATTTCATGCTCTAGATTTCAATGCCACTGTTACGTGCCGCACTTATATTAGCGAAATCTGCGTCACTCTCTCTAAATTATAAAAATTGGTCGCATAAACGAATTTCGTCTATTAAAATTACGATTAGCCGAAAAGTATACATTTAGGCTTAATTCAGTATTATTGAACTCCATATTGCCCTGTTGAACACCACTTTGCCAGCACTCCCAGATTTAGTTGTGAGGTATCTGCTCTACTTTCTTCTTATTACTGGCATATGGCGCCCATTCTCACCTCTAAATGCATCACTGAATGGCAATGCAAAGCTGGACAAGTGTATAACAAATAATATGCTTCACGTTCTCGTTTTGTTTCTTCTATCATCTCTTCTTCTTTATGCTGGCTTCGCTTTGCCGAATCGCAATTTATCCTACTTTTGCATAATCACGTAATCGGTAAGATCGAGCTCCTCGATACAAAACGTGTACGGATTCTTTCAAGCCTATTATTGCTTGGATTTTGTTATTTATTCTTGTCGCAACAGGCAGTGCTTTGTTGTGGGCTCGAGAAAGTAGCCAAGTGCTCATTTACTGTGTTTTCCTCTCAAACTGCTATTTATGCTTCAAGCCTAACTGAAATAACGTTCGAATTGATTTCATTAGGCGCACAACACAAACATGACTAATATTGAAAACACAAACCGTGGCAGCAGACTGTTTTCATTGCTGACACGTATTGGAGTGTTTTAATAAGCTCTAATGATATGGTTCTGCTGTTCCACCCATCATTATCACCATCCACATGCGCGAACAAGCAGTGAAAACCACCAAAGCTCATTAACGTCGCACAATAGGCACCGTTCACTTCGTGGAAACGCAGGCAAGGCACATTCAAAGTCGAATATTCTTTGTATTTAATGAACACGAGACGAATAAATGAAAGTGTAAGCAACGCATTTAAAACAGGGCACCACTTACCACCAGATAGTGGCGTAGGGGGCAAGCGTTACCCGAACCAATGCTGGTTTCATCTTGTAGAACTGTCTCGACGAACAAATGGGGAATATTGCTGCCACCACGCGGTTAGCGTAGAACTTTCATTTAGCAACTCGTGTCCAAATATAGAGACTAGGCTTATTAACTGTAACGGTAATTCTCACTTTTTGTTTTATCATTGTTTTCGTGATTTAAAGAAATTTTTCAACAAATATGGACTTTGCATTTTTCTTATAGCTATTCATTATCGTAGTTTAGTTACACGTGTTCTGATCAAAACAATAAGAAAAACCACTTTTTCATGCGTAGAAGAAAACTGCAATTAGCTTGAAGTTCCAAACTATATAAACCCATTTTTGACCATCTTTTGATGTAGACAACATATCAGAAAAAAGGTTTTTCTACTGAGGTTTAATATTGAGCACAACCATTCTGCCTAAATCCCTCCATCCAGCATTCAATGACCGGCAATGAATGTCACTTCGTGGCTTATAAAAGGAACGCAGGACATGCAGGATCAAGTTTGCGACGCGACTCGCTTTCATTTCAACATACTATGCAGGCGATACCGGCCGTTTAATACCAATGTTCTCTTTATATTATGATTTATTTAAAGGCTACAATGTTCTTCTCATATGTTATTTACATATTTGTATTTTGCCTAAATCCAGTTATATTTTGCGAAGCCACACTTACCCAGTGCTCTTTCCGGACCTTAAATAGATATATAAATTACCTAATAAATAAACAAATAAACAAATAAATATGTAAGGTCTGCGGCTTTGAAGTGTCAGAAGTTCCAAACGTAGCGACATGTGGTTTGGGTGAAAGTCTCCAACCAGTGTTGCGCCTGCTGTTTCACTGTTATTGCTGAAGAAGATACCGCCAAATATTTTTCTTGTTTTCGTTGATTAAGCGTATTTTCGACATGATTTCCACATTTAGATAGAAAATACGCATTTTTTCTGGGGTTATTTATTATTATATATGGCGTCTTAAAAGGGCAACGTGTCTCTTACTAATTGGCTCGAGCTACACCATGTTTCTAAATCAGTCATTAATCGAAGGCACTGAATTGTGTCACTATGCTTCTTGAAGAACAATCAGAAGGTTTACTGCCACAAACGCGCAACAGTTTACAAATCAAGCGGACGAAGTTTTGTAGTTCTTCTAATGGATCACTAAAGCGCTCTTCATGTACTCTGCATGTAACTTCATTTTGTTTAAGTGGCCCAGTTGCGGTGATACATAAGATGAAGGTTTCCATATTAAAGACGTGCAGAATGGTTTCGAATGTTGACCGGCAAATATAACTCCATCCATGTCCACGATCTCCGGACATTACATGCGAACAGATCTCCAACCAATTCTGAGTAAAAAATATAGTTTATTATCACAGTTTTCATAGCAGAACGCATGAAAACGCATCCGGCCTATAGCACCAGCACATAAATCGCCAGGCCGCTCATAGCGTTTGAAATAGGGAGAAAACAATACACATATGCCATAAATTGTTGAACGGTTGCATTCACGGGAGCAGACGAGATAAACGTGCTGCGCAGAAAAGTGGAGCTTTTTTCGTTCTTTTTAAAAGAATAATCAATATTCTCCCTGGGGATTTTTCGTACCCGCTCATCAACATAATATTTTCGAATAGCGCTAATATTCGTTTTCGAATAGTGCGGGAAATAATTACAGTATTTGCACCATTCTAACGGCAATTTTCTTATTAAAAACATGCGTTAAACATGCGGTAAAATTTGCGTGCGCGTTGCAATCTTGGCAAATTCTACTCAAAATGAAAAAGAACGCAGCTTCTTAGTACGAAAACAAAAGTTCAGTGAAAACTGACTAGCGACACTGCCATTGCACGGATGTTGTTGTCTTTTTTGGTTGTTAGAGAGCGAAAAGAAGGATTCGTCGATGTCTGATCGTGACTACTCGCGGAGAAATATCATTGATTGTGTCTGTGGGCCTTTGTACGTTCCACGAAGCTGTTTCAACAAAATGCGCGTCGACTTTGGTGTCTTCATATTCGCGGCGGAATCGGCACCCATTTATTTTTAATAATATTTGGCTGGTATCATAGCTTTGTGTTTCAGTTCAGGGTGCGGTTGGTAATCGTGCAAATGCATATTAACCAAGTGCAAATAGGTTTCTTGTGCCATTCTGAAGTAATAGTTTTTCGACGAAACGCAAAAACATATGTACCTACTTATATATTTATTTTGGTTTTTTCCTAATTTAGAGTCCCCCTAATTGAAACCGCCACATCACTATGTTATCACTACCGCAACAAAATGCTACACATTATTCTAAAGGTGAAGCACCAAACGTGCTCTTCCTCTCCTCAAATCGGCCCACCAATTCACTGCAACGAAACTTCTATGGAAAGACATTGAGACGTTATCGAACGCAGCAAAGAACATTCTAGCAATAGAACGGTAGGACTTATGCAAGGTGCACAGTTAGGCGACCAACGCTGCAAATGTATAGACCGAAACTCAGCTTGACATTCTTTAGCACCAATCCTCATAATGAATGGTCCGATTGGATGAATCTTACTGTGAGATTCTGAACAGCATCGATCGCATTGCAGAGGTTATATATTGCTGAAGATCATATGCTGATTCCATACTCTGTACTCATTCTAATGATCGCCTGTTTTACACATACCAAATTTCTTCTGCAATCACAAAAGGTAATGAGTTGTTTGGTGTTGTCAGGCCAAGGCCATGGCTGTTTGTGATTAGTGATATTGTATACGTGAGTGCGCTGACCATATTCCATAGAGTATTCCATAGAGTAATTCAAGGTGCGTATCTGAAGACATGTCAGAAGCGACCGAACTGTATTACACAATAAGTGTACTTCATGCATTGTGCCTTGTTCTGACCTTACTGCAGTGTTCTCTTACAGCAATGGCTTGTCTTCAATTCCACATTATAGTGTGATGTTAAGGCGAAAAAAAAGTCGAGTGAAGTAAATTTTATACTTGTAAAAAGAAAAGATACTTTGCGCAGATTTTGTTGTAGATCCATTCATCCTTTAGTTATTAGTAATGTCCTCTGAATTTAAGCAACAGCATGTCATACATCTCCCAAGCGTTGTTTATTCGACTTTCTAATGGTACTTTGATACACCCAGTCTGCGGACAGATGACCATTGGAATGTGATGAGTGAGTGAAAGCTTTCAGGGCACCTGAAAGGGTAAAGAAAAGCCATCAATTTCTTTTCACCTATTCAGTAAGATAACGCATAGGGTAACGCAGTTTACACTACATTGATGAAGGTAAGAATGCTCCAGCGTTGAGAATATATGGGGTACGGAATAAAGTTTATCAGAATTAGTGGTTTCCTTAAGTACTTATTACTCCGGAGGGAACATGCAATACTATGGTAGAATAACCTGTCATATTAATAGGACACTCGCAAAAGTGGCATCACAGTAAAAAAAGAAAGTGAAATACAATGTTTGATCGTGAATAATTACTAGTATTGAAGCAACTGATGTAACAGGGCTGAAATGGAATCTCAGAAAGCAGCACTAAAAGGGCGAATGAACTAAATGTCTTCGAAAATACGCTTCTGCTAGCAACGTAAGGACCTTCGTGGCGTAGTGGATTTGACATTGCATTGCAAAGCTGCATGGCGCAGGATAATATGCCGGCCACAATGCCCACATTTCGATGGTGGCAAAAAGAAAAAAAACATAAAGTGCGTTGAGCGCACATTAAAGAACCTCACATTTTCAACATAATCAGGAGACGGCCACTAGAGCCTCCCTCATGATCACGTTGTAGTTTCGGCAGATAAAATCCGAGGTTTTCATTTACATAGGGCAAATAGTATAAGCGTAAGAACATATGCTTGTACACAATCATCTGATAGCTGCTACGTTTAACAAAATTTGATACTTTGTAAATAAGAAATTGTCAGATGGTTTGCGAAAACATCTTCTTATGCCAAAGTCATTGTCATTATATTTTATATAGCTCATTCTACGTAGTTTCTTTGTAACTAAATACTGTCTACAGCGCAGGCGCACACTACAACTAAAAAAACCGACACGACTCAATAAAATGCATGGAATTGTTTGAAGCGACAGCCCAAATGTGCTTTAAGATTGTCACTTATGCAAATGGCTTTCGCCCTTCTTGACATTACGGACTCCTGGGCAGCAGCACTAGTCACTCTAGGCCTCGTTCGATCTGTTGTTGTCCACAAAATCGGGCAGATCAAGACTATAACCTGAGTTTGGAATTGGTAATGCGTCTTGTTTGCTAATATTGAGTTTAGGATCACTGACTCAAGTCAAGCCAACTGATGTCCTTACCTGGCAGGTTAAGTTCGTGGTCTTGCTTCAGAAAGAGCTTACTAATGGCAAGTTTCATGGTTCAGGGCACTTTCGTCAGAGCTGGGTGATTTGCCACACTGTTGAAGATCAATCGGGTTAAGAGATCCGAACCCGGCTACGGAGATCGGTCCTTCGGTACCCAGTGCGGAAACGCAAACCAGCTCGGAAACGCAGATGGGGGCTCCGGGAAGAGTTTTCGTTTCTCTCTAAGGAGACCGAGTCCCTGGAATGGGTTCACCCCGAGGTAGGGACGGTGGCTGCGTAGAAAAGTGCGGCTTTTGCTCGGTCCGGTGCGCTTCTGTCGGCCCTCGAAAATCCGAGTGTGGGAGCGTGATTTTTGTGCCGGACCATACCCACATCTGCAACACGTCTCCAATGTGAACAGTCTCTAGTCTATAGACCAATGTAGGTAAGGGAAGTCGGCAAAACTGACCCGTAACCTTGGGAAAAGGATTGGCTTTGAGGGCTTGGCCCGTTGGGCTGGGGTCCAGAAACAGGAACGGCACTGCATCGGGACTGGATACTGAATCTTGGTTAGCAAATGAAATTGCTGATGGCGAAGTATTCACAGACCAATTTAAGTGTTATAGAAAGGACAGAGACTTGCATGGCGAAGGCGTATTTATTCTTGTGGATTGTAGAATTTCTTCTTCTCAGATAAATGCTGGTGCCGATGAATAAGAGGCTGTATGGTGCAGACTGACGCTTAAAAATAACAAAGTTTTAACTGTCTGTTCATTCTACCGTTCGCCCGATTCACTCGTCAATGTGCTTATGCAGTTGGCAGTGACAGTTGACGCAGTTCGAACAGATTTCATGGTAGTTGGAGGTTATTTCAATCTGCCTAATATTGATTGATATCACCAACCTTACTCTCACTCTTTTTCCGGTTAGTCCAGTCAAGAACTGATTAACTTGGTTGAATTTTTTGCGTAACGTGAAACTCTTCTGGAACTGACACGTGGGTACCATATCTTGGATTTGTTATTCACAAATAAACCTGAATTCGTCCGTTCTACTCAAGTGCTACCTGGAATAAGCTATCATAATGCTGTGCTCTGTAAAATGCATGTTGAACGTTCAAGAGGCATTGGAACAGCAAACAGACGAGTATATAACTACGAAAAAGCAAATGTAAGCGAGATAAATAAAGCGTTGAATGAGCTCCGGAGGGTATTTGAAACATATGCACTGGAGAAACTGGACTACACTGGAGTTACTGAATTATGGCTTATATTTAAGGAGATGTTTGAGCTGAGCCAGCGCTTCGTTCTGGTATGGACATTAACGAGAAAGAAGTAAAAGTAAGCCTTGGTTTCTCGGGAGTTACGCAGTCTAACTCGCCAAAGGCAACCAGCTTACAGTAAATACAAAGGAAAGCCGACACGTTATCATTGGTTGAAGCTTCATGAAACTACTGGAAAAATTAAAGTTGTAGTGGCAGCTGCAAAGCATTCATTTGGAATTTCAATTGAGCCGATATTAAAGGATAATCCGAAGGAATTCTCGAAACATGCAAAGAAAAATGGAAAAGGCACTGTTACTATACCACAGCGTGTGTCTGGTAACAGCTTTATTGAGGATGACGTAGGAAAAGCTGAGTTATGTATTACGTATTTTAGCTCTGTTTTCAGCTGTGCATTACAACAGAAACATGATGATATGAGTACCTTGCATTTCCAGCCGCTGATGAGTGTTATGGGTGATGTTGTTATTAGCATTTGTGGTATAGAGTCTCTGCTGCAGAATCTGAAGATTGGTGAGGCTGGGTGTCCTGATGACCTTCCAAACAGGTTTTATAAATTTTGAGCTCAGTCGGTTGCACCGTACTTGAAGATAAACTAGAAAATCGCTCGACAAATCCTGCCTTCCAGATAACTGGAAAATCAGAAGCATAGTGCCAATTCCAAAATGAGGTCCTCGTGACAACGTCTCAAATTAAAGGCCAGTATCACTAGCTTCAATTGCGTGCGCGACTCTTGAAGATATCTTGTATGCTAGTATAGTAGCACACATGGACGCGCATTTATTGTTTAATCCTGGTCAGCATGGTTTTCGATGGAGCCTGTCTTGTATAATGCAGGTGACTGAACTTATGCACGACTTGGCGGGAGCACTATACAAGCGCAAGCGTCTTAGGGTGGACGGTGTGTTTTCGGAATCCAAAAAGGCATTTGACACCCTGACGCACTGTTTCCAAATGAAAATGACCTTTTAGACGATCAGTTCTCAAGTGATTTGATGGGTAAATGATTACCTACGTTTACGTCAGCAGTTTGTGGTCGTGAATGGTACTCAGTCTCAGAAGGTGCAAGTTGTGTCCGATGTTCCGCAAGGCTCCGTGTTGGGGCCGCGATTGTTCTTGTTGTACGTGAACGAAATTAGTGACGGAATAGTGTCTGAAATGTGGTTATTTGCGGACGATTGCGTCCTCTATAGAGTAGTGACTTGTGAGCGTGATGGTGAGATGTTTGCGGAAGACTTGAACAGAATCTCAGAGTGGTGCGTCAAATGGAATATCAATTTGAATTTGTTTAAAACTGTTCATATGAAATTTACAAGAAAGAAAACCTTGATATGCTACCATATATTATTAGGAATGTAATGTTTGAACAGGTGTTCGAATTTAAGTGTTTAGGCGTTTATTTTACTCCCATTTTGAATTGGTGCCGTCAAGTCGATGATGTCGCTGCTAAAGTATGCAAAACCCCGGGATTTCTTCGCCGAAATGCAAACTCTTTTCCTCAGTCTTGTCGGAACATATTGTACAAGACTTTTGTGGGGTCGATTCTGGAATACGCGTGGACGGTTTGGGAGCCGCCTGCTCGTAGAGATAAAAAAAAGCTGGAGCGGGTGGAGAACATCGCCGCTCGTTTCGTATCTGGCATACGCGGGGCTCAGTACAGTGCATCGCATACGAAGGAAGCACTCAACTAGAAATTGCTAACACGCGCCATAAGAAGTTGTGTCAGAAGTTTTTCCAGGCTATTGATTATTATGCTGTTCGGGTTGATCGCGAAAAGTGTGCAGGAAACTTTTTATAGATCCGATCATGTTGAGCATGATTTTAGGGTCCGTGAATTTCCGACAAAAACTGAATTGTTTAGAATGCCTTTTTTCTAACACCAATAGGGTATAGAATGGACTGCCGAGTCATGTTGGGAGGGTTGAATGGAATGATGCTTTCTTTTTGTTCTTGTAGATTGTAGATGTGGATTGCTATGGATTTTGCCATAATTTCGTTTTTTGTTTCGTTTTTGCTCTTTTGTTATCACTTTTACCACTGTCCAGGGGCAGTGGTAATAAATAAACAAACAAACAAATAAATAAATATATAAATAAATATGTAAAAAAATATATAAATAAACAAATTGGTAAATAAATAAATAAATGATTTGCTTTGCACAGTATGCCAGTTGCAAGTTTAGTGGGCTTAGAAGAACACCTGAAGAATACCTCGTTGTTTCAAAGGGCTCTTTTGATTTTAAAAGATCAAGGACAGAAATATTTATCTGCTCTAATTCGCTCCATGCAAAGAATGCTCGAGTGTCCAACTCTGTGATTTTAAGTCAGCACGAGCTTCTGGTGGCTTCCTTCCCAGCTAGCTGAGTTTACTTGAGGCACCACGCTGAGACTGCCGATGCCTTAAATGTACACTTTTCGGATTAGGATTTGTTGATTTGCAAGTTTCTTGAAAGGAAAGGTGGCACTTACAGATTTCTAGTCTCGATTTCATTAAGTGAGGTATCATGATTGCGAAGCTGTGGTCACTGACTTAGTGATTATCATCACGTTAGGGACGAGGCGAACTACACAACTAAAGGCAAGACGTAAGCAAAATTCGCCGGTCTGTTTTATTCACATGTACAATAGGCACATGTGTGCCGGCTGAGAGTATAAATAAATGAATGAATCAATGAATGCACTTTCCTTGCAAAGCCAGGAGCCTTATCCTGAAAAGTCTGCATTCGAAGTCATGAGTAGGGTTAGTTGGCGGGCACAATATTATTCAGCATGTTCAGAAGAAATTACTGGCTGCAGAAGTAGGCCAGCAGAAAATAAAGGGCATCAAAGCCAATCCATTCTTTGCCATGTGGCAACTAAAGGATCATTGTTCACGAGTTTGCGGATGCAGGACTTCATGCCAACTTCATGCCGGTGCTAAGGAAGCACCAGTGCGGAGAGTTGCAGAAAAAAACTTGATGTCGTAAGAGAAAGGCACCCACTCAAACGATAGAAACTTGTCTTCCTACAACAACACTTAACCCAAACCTGCTGTTTTGGGCAAGAGAAGAAGCATCAACACTGGTGCCTTGCCTGATTCAGTAAAAGTCACAGGCGCGGTGAATGGCGGCGTCAGTGTAATTCCTTCCGAAAATGAGGCCCACACATTCCCTTTCAGTGCGCTGTACAAATCGCAGAAGCACATTCCACAAGCTTGTTTGTCTTAATGTGAGCAAAGAACCCGTATGGGCCTCCAAAACCCATCGACCAAATGAACGCAAACCCAAACGAAGCAGGTTTGTTCAGTGCTTAGAAAAGTAGCCTCAAGTCGGCTGTTCCTACAATTCTTTCTCGGCATAGGAGAAGCTTGCTTTACTGTGAAGGGCATGAATAATGAAGAGGCATGCATGAACCCCTGCCAAAAAGTGTGAAAAAAAAGTACGTAGAGCACAGAGGGGTCGATGGATATCAAGTGCCATTATCGTGGAGTTGTAACTACCTCAGCAAACAGACCAATGTATAAATGACTGGATTTGTAATTATGTTAACTTGATGCTGAGGTCATCTGGTAGTCATCTCCCAGTCGACAGCACACTTGCATTATTTTCATTGAACACTGTGCGACTGTGGCAATATATAAGGTCCATAAGGCTGGCGAGATTTGTGAGGATTTCCTTATATGTGTGGCACGGAACCTGTGAGTTGGCTACCCCTCCAGAGGATTATCAGATAGCACGACGGCTTATTTATCATGGTAAAACAAGTGTAATAGCAGTCATGCCATGTGTCCTCTTCGCAGTTGTGCGAGCAACATGCATTGCAGATTTATTTGTTTTCCCCCATTAGCCTTTCGCCTTATATTGATATGCAAGCAGTAAAATTGGATGGTTGGTGAAATCTGTTACGTCCTGTCACCTCCATACCTCTCCTCTGAATTCTGGGGAAATAAGGTTTTTTATGGGAAAGTGTGCGCCTTTAAGGCATAAGCGAGCTCCATGGCAGTTTGCAATTAGGGATTGTATAATTCTTTCAAAACATGTTCACGAGGAGCATTGCAAAATCGGCACCCTAAAAAAGAAGACAAGTTCACTTATCGGCCGTCTGTATTTTTCCTTATCATAATTCTCAAAACACAAACTCAAAACTGATATTGAGGTAAAAGCGCTTCTTATCATGTATCCTTGTCAATGAAGCAAAGCACAATGGCTCCTGGATGTTGTGCTACCAGGTACTACATTGCATTGGAAACGTAGGCTGATCATGACTGACCAAGGGATGTATTCTCGGACAATAGTTTTGGACGATATCATTGTCAGCGTGTGCTTATTGGCTCGTCGAGGAATGAGTCATACAAAGGCAGTAGTATTGCCCTAAGTGTTGAACTGAGAATGCGTTCCCAACCCCATTTGTCTTCGAATTTCTGGTGTGGAAATACGATTGTAGCATTTGGTTTTACCGCAAATGGACGTGGTACTG
The DNA here is from genome assembly GCF_038994185.2 of Dermacentor albipictus. NCBI lineage: Eukaryota > Metazoa > Arthropoda > Arachnida > Ixodida > Ixodidae > Dermacentor > Dermacentor albipictus. Next base: position 70,202,587 of record NC_091830.1, read on the forward strand.
AAATTCATGGATAATTTTCAATAGATATATGCGGGTAATAGAACACAGATTTTCTAAAGAGCTCACATACTTGGATCATACCCTTAAGAGCAGTTATCTTTTAATGATTATATGATGAGGTACTTTACATATGGTTCAAATAAAAAGGCATGGCTATGAGCGAATGAAGACATGTGAAAAGTGTCGAAGCACTTCACGTAACAGAAAAATGCCAAAAATATTCAAAGCACTTGCTAAGCGGACAGATGATTGGGATGACGGGACGAGACACTAAGGGACATAAAGCGGTGAGATTGTACAATTTGGGACACGAACTCTAAAGTGTTTAACCATAGTGGGCAGACTGTTAGATAAAATTTTGTTAGCGCCTTTCATGCTGGGAAGTTAAGTATATATCACAGATTGATAAGCTACACAACGTGAAATATTAGATAAGAGCTCAGCTGAACCATGAAGCTGTTTCATTACGTTTGATGTTTCATTATGTGCGGTGTGCCATATTGCATGCGGATAAGTGATTCTGTCACTTGGAATATGTGAAGTCATTTGCCGATCTACTTTTGTACGGAACATGCCCCAATTTGGCTGAATAGAAAGAGAACTGAAAGCGTTAAACAGCATGCCCATAAATAACGCTAGTTTCCTTATACGACTTGAAAAGTAGCTTTTCTGTAATCTTCAATAATTTCCTTTGGGATAGAAATAATGATACCGAACTTTCGAAATGCATTGTCACGGATGTCTGATGAAATACGCTATAAGGGACGTTCAAATTCTTTGGTGTGTAGGAAATCAGCGCTTTCGAAGAAAAAATACCTACCTTTGTTGTTTCTGATTGAAGCCTTGTTAGCGCAAAGGCATAGAATGAAGCCAAAGGCGTTTATATATGATTACCATGGTGTTAGAAGATTGTACTATTATTAAACTATATTTTCTTCAGCACCACGCATGTAGGTGGGTGTTCTTGGAAACGCTGTTCTGGCTATTCCACCCAAAGCTTACATTCTGGATCGCAGGGAGGGGGTAGGGTATGACTTCGACAGCTTGAAAACGAAGATTGTTCACCAGTGATCAAAGACAACGCAGCTAAAGAATTTCCAAATCAGGTTTGGGGAAGTTTTCCTGGGCAATGTGTGCCACTGGTTTGAGCTGTTCCACGGCCACTGCCTTGGCCTGGTAAGGTTTAGCTACAATATTACGGTGTCTATATACCCGTGATGATTTCTGACAAACATAAGCAGTTTCCTTCTTATCATCCTTCCGTACTTTGGTTATTATTCGCTTCACCAGGCTATTAATGCCTGACACTGCATATGTAATGAAGTTGCCTAGCTCGTGGTTGAATTGACAGGTCCAACATCTCTACGTCCCTATTGCTTCCATGAATTGACGGTCATGCTGGAACTAACTATAATATTTTACCATAAGCACATTGTAGTTCACAGTCTAGTCGACATGTTTTTCATGAGGTTTAGAACAGGGAACTGTATTCGTCAGGGTGAGAGTGCCATGGGTGCACTGGCACATTTGATTCACCATATCATTCGCTGCGTCAGCACAGATAAGTTTAGAATGCACTACAATACCGTGACCAGTTTTACATATGCAATTGATTCAGTCTGGTAAAGTAGTAGGACAAATTTGACAAGCGCATAGTAAGCGAGCTTTATTGCCAGTCAGTCGTCGACTTCAATAAATTCACGAACACAAACAGATTTTAAGTAGAGGCTCGAGGCATACGCCTAAGTTCAAACCCTTGGCTTTGCAGCTTTTGGTGCAGGCACTCGGGTCTGGGCATCCAGAGCCATAAACTGCAGCAAAGAGATGATAAAATTCGCAATAACATCGATTATTACACTTCAATTAACAATTGATGGTAATGAAATTTAGTCACAGTGTAACGTTTAATGCTTGCTTATCAGAAAGTTGGTATATCGCGACACACCTTATAGGTTAGTCGTAAATTTGGGCATACATGAATTGGTCGAGCCATCAGTTCATTTAGAATAACGAGAACACCGCTTCGCACCTGACACTTTTGGGTTGTCCACGTCGACAACTTTCTCGAGATGCGAACCAGTCAGCCCTCCACTACCGTGGTGCGTATTTCTGGGGTATCGGGATGAACACACAGATACTCAGTCACTTCCACACAGTCCATGTCACAGATGTAACCGAACGCCGTAGGTTCTACATTGTTCAGGTAGAGGTATGTTCAGCTCGTAAGCGGACCACTCGACTGGAGTATATAACGTCTAGGCTAAGTGACTACAGCCTCCCTTCTTCCCAGCTAAAGGGCTTTGCGGCTGTAAACAAGCTCTCACGAGAATGTCAATAAATACATATAATGAAAACTGCACGGAAGAAGAAAGACTGCGTTAAAAATCCTGCTAAAAGAACATGTTCAGTTTACTCTTTTCACATTGGATTCGTCTCTACATGGCGTAGTATCGGACACAATGCGTCACTTTGCCATCGGATATTCTCACCTACGTACGCTCTAAAAAGTAGAGACGGAATCGCCGGAGGGAAGCGGCCTATTTAGACTTCAAAGCCTTGTTCTACTCTCACAACATGTCGAGTGGAGCGAAATGCATTGTTCACTCCGTCACCAAGAGAGAGTGAAATGTGCGTTTCACCTTGCCTTTCTGAGCGAGAGTAGAATGCTCCTTCTGCTTTTGCGGCAGTAAGGAACAAAACGTGGCGTAATCTTATGCTTCGACTGCAGGAGGCCGGCCCGGAAAATGGCTGTGTATCACTCACGCACGCTTGCAAAAAATACAACGTCTTGCTTCAAAGAGAACAGGTAGCCACAGTTGAAAAGAACGCGGAATGAGCGCTTTACTTTTTTCACTCGGAGTTGCACCACCGCTGTCCCGCTCAACATCGCGGTGTAGCACAGCACTAGAGAATAAGGACCCGTCCAGCGAGCAGAAACGAAGGCTATCCAAAGAAGACCGTGTGTCAGCCATATCGCATCGACGCGAAAACAGGACAATTGTTCGTCCTTCCTTGGATATAATGACAAATCTTTTATGGTCAGTGAATTCTATCTTAGGCGCAAATTCTGCGTACATAACATGCTATCGCCAGGAAGTCGTCGCAGCGCTTAGCTGACGCCATTGACAATGAACTAGGCAAGTGCGCTTTGTCCCTCGATGCCAATCACAAAAGCCAGTCGTCGCGATAACTGCGTGCGATTGCATCACTTGCCGCTATCCGTAAGTGCTTCGACAATCGCAAACGCAGCCAGAACCATAGTATATTCAATAAGAAATGAGGCGAGAGGACGCTTAAAATGATTTGTTCACCAGCCCATGTTTCCGAACCCATTCCAAGCGTGGTTAGCGTGCTTGTTGTGTGTACACAGTCAGGAACATTCATAGGCTGTATAGGACGCTGAGAAATGAGCTGCTGTTTTAGAATATGGCACACGAAACAAGCTTCCGGAAAATTTATCTACATTACCATCCCCATGCTTAGGAGCTCATCTGGTAATCTGTGCCATATTAGTACACTCATGTTGTGCCAGAAATGCGTTTGCTGCCCAATAATGTGGCGTATCTTTGATCATAGTGTCAATTTTTTTGGGGGGGTTTCCAGATGCTTGTTCTATTTTTAACTTTCCTCTGTATACTTTATTTTTGAAAACAAGGTGCTTATTGAAATTAAAGGATATTTCTGCACTGTAATAGTGATGAAACTTTAGAGAATATACTTATTTTTTATTACAACATGTGTTCGAAATTTCATGGGCATCATTGCAATCTGATTTTCTGTTTTTGTCAGTATGCTTTTTAAATTGTTATTCAGTTTGTATTGGGATTTATCAATAAAGATTTTGGCGTTTAAGAGAGCAAATTATTCATTTGAATAACTCGGCGACTACAGATTCTTTGTTTTAGAGTGTATCAAATTGGTATTTGCTCAAGGTAACATCCCTAATGAGATTTAACAAGAATGCGGTATGCATATTTCTCACATTTGAAAGTCTTTAGACACAATATATGCAAAGAGGCCTTATGTCAAAACCACAGCATAGGTGTTTAGATGTCATTATCGCAATGATCCACGCGCGTAAGAACTGTTGCAGTCATGAGAAGGTGTTCGCACTTCGGCTGCCAACGTGCACTAAACGGTATTAAATATACATTAGATTGAACTTATAGTTCGCAGAGCGTATATACCGGAATTAATTGTAGAAAAAAGTGCTGGCAAGGCGCATTGAATAAATCTGACACAAAATATTCATAGTTACCGCGTTTTATATTCCGGTAAACACCGGCAGGTCGGGTGCAATAGCCGGTGATGAGGGGCAGCCACGTGTGTGGCCTGCAAGGTGCAGCCACTGGTAGCACAGAATTAAACCGAACAAAGTCAGAGCTATTTACAGGCGCTATTGGCGGCGAGGAGTTACGGAGTCGCCCTCTATCGGAAGCGCCTCGCTGGCGTAGTATGAGGGATCACGTGGCGCGCTCCTCGTAGGTTTTGCTGTCAGCGCTCACTGAAAACACCACGCGTGAGCTCTCCCGGACATTTCTGTGAGTACTTTCGAAACGAGAGAAGTTTCTTACTGTCTAAATAATAATCTTGGGCAAACTGAAAACACACAATCGTTTACAGCCGCTATCTCTTTACCGAATACGTACAGTGAACGCCACTGCGCGCGGTCGCCGCGATGGAGTCTCCCGAACCGGCTTCTTGCGTGAAAGGTAGGTAAACGCTGAGAGCAAACTATGTGAAATATGTTCTTATAGTGTTTGTATAACTAAATGGAGCGTAATAGAATGAAGCCTCAATGCAGCGATCGCGCAGATTCGCAGCGACCGACTGCGCGTCTGCATGCTTGTCCGCGCACTGTTTCGCTCTCTGCGCGCGCGCGTTTTCGCACCGTGCCATGAGCTTAAGGCCGCAGAATATGAGCATTTGACATACAAGCAACCATTGTTGCGTGGGCGCTATCAGAGCTGTTCAAAAATAATTTCATTGTAGAGACTTCGACGCCTACGGGACTGTGATGTGCCGTCGCGACGATTCAATCTTTTTTTCTTCTAAATTCTTTGTCCTTTCAATACTATTTCTCTAGTTGCGTCGCACTGTATGTTTATCGGCGTTCTCAGCGTGCAATTTCCCGCTGCTCCTTTTTTTGTAATCCAGCGCATTAATTCATAACACAAACATGACCATATGCCATGCTTTCTTTAAATGTGCTTCTTACCGCTGCCTTTCCACTCCACTGAACTTGCCAGTATCTATAGTATCGACAAGTTCATAGACTAAACCGTCATGACATTAGTCGGGCAGCGGACTCGGGCGAGCGTCTCAGTGCGCGTTTCCAGAACATCGCAGGCCCGGCGCCGTAGCAGAAATCTTCCTTGCGTCTGTGCTTGCTGCATACCCGAGTTGTAGCCGATGTCTGTTTGCCGGTTTTATGTTTCGCGAGCCAAGCTTCACACAGCTTCTTGTCCTGCGGCTACGTGCGAATAAGGTTGACACCGGCCTCCGTTACGTGCGTCCGGCTCTGCGGCACGTCGAGCAGTAGCCTACCATGTCGCGCGCCTTCAAAGGCAGCCACTACCTATTGTAGTGCTTTCAAGCGTTGTAGAGGAGACACTCGAAGCGTGAAAATTTCGCCACTAAATGAAAACCGCAGCGTACGAGGGAATTTAAGCTCGTTTTCAGCTCGCTTCGGCGCGCCCGAAGCAGACGACGTGGCCGCTATGCCCACGTGATCCCTCCTAGCACGTCACGCCGACGGTGGCGCCAGCTTTTCCAGTGGTGGAGCTCGAGGCCAATAGGGTGTATTATACTTCACTCGTGGTTCAAAGTTCGGGCAGCGAAAAATAACAAAATAGTTCCTTGCATTTATTACTCCGTGTTTTTCTCGTTTAGCACAGCGCCTCCTGTTGGCTGCACCGTGGAGGCACTTCATGTTTGCATCACCACTCGCTCACCATGCCGCTCGATCTTCCAGTATTTAGCGGACTACTGAACAAGCTAGAACTATCTACAGTTTGACTTACTATCTCCCGTGCGTGCCTCGTCATTTCTCTCGTCGGCTGCAGTGATCGTCCCCATGAACGCTGCAAACACAAGGACAATCAAAACATCAACAACAGAACATGAAACCCAAAACAAACGTTTCTTTCCCAATCTAGAATATTCTTCTACTGGTGAATAGGATGAGTATATAGAAAGATTGCTCTCAATAACATGAAACAAGGAATGATCCATTCGTGCTAATTTTCACGGAAGCTCAACGTCACAATGTCGGTGCATGCAATGTATTACATAAAGCACTAAGATGCAGCTATACAACGGGTATTCTGTTACGTGTCGAGTAGTGAATTTCGGGTATATTCTGATTATTTCCTAATATCATATCTGTTGACGCGACAAGACTTGCTCACCTGTAAGGAGTGCGACGAGCAAGATGGCAGCGGTGAACTTCATCTCAGCAACGAGTCTAACTTTGTTGTCTGTGAAGACAAAGAGAAAAGTACATCTTCGGTGGCTTACAAAAGAGAGCGTAGAGATGTCCAAAAGTGGAATTCAAGTGCCTTGGATTATGAATGACTTCAAGTATACCTAAAATACGTATGATATTGTCAACCTGTTCCTCTTCATGAGCACCTATGAGAAAGCAACACTTTCAGAACCTAAGGCTTTGTGATTTGAGCAGTTATGTCTAAGGTTAAGCATCGCAACATGACTTTTTGGCACATTTTGGTATAAGCGTATCGGTCAACGTATTTCACATATCATAATTAGAAAACCTACAATAGCACAGAAACTTAGAATTTCTATTTTAAGTTCTAACATGCTGGATTTCGAGCCATCTCAACATGTGGCTCTAATGCAAGCAAAGCGTTACAGAGCGCTGATAAATGAGAAGATAACACAGTGATGGCTTTTAGAATGGACGCGCAGTAGCAAATAATAGAGCGATAAAGGAGAAAATTCGTTGATTGCTCGGACAAATATGAACGTACCTGATGGGAAGAAATACCAGGTGGAGGCCAGGTACTGGATCGAGCTACTGATGCAAGGTGCACGATTCCCGACCCTCTGTCTTTTATATCTCTCCTGTGGCCAGAAATAAAAGTGCACGTGGAGGAAACTGCCACGTAGCTGCTTTCAAATACATTTTGCACGGGTGAATGCCTTTACTGTCATCGTTTTTATGGTGTTCTTGGTTTGTTGAAATAACAAAACAATGAATACATGGCAAGAATCTACTGATAAACAGGAAACCGGATACATAATTTTCTTATCCGTAGGCAATTTTTATATCAATATCCCAAGTTAGCTCCGCTTTTGGTTTTATGTGTATTACATCCGGAAGGAATGACTTGTCCTATCCTATCATTATTATGAGTGGGAGAACGTTTTGTAAATATCGCACTACGGTACTTAACATGGCTTAATTTGCTCTTCTGCGACGCGAGGGAATATCGGCACAAAACTATTTGATACGAAATGCACCCGTCGATCGCAGCAGTACATCTCCTTAAGATATATTCGTTAACACCACAGCGAATGGGACCATTTTACTAGAATGTACAGAGAATTATCATGCCAACACGTATAACAGTTCAGCAGACTGTGTATCACTCATGTTTTAGTGACACGGGGCGAGCAATTAGAGAATTGTGTGAAAGTAGGCGAGGAACGAAATGTTCCTGCCCGAAAGTGGCCCACGAAATCCCCGCGCTATGTGTGCTTTGTTTTCTTGGTTTCCTTTTCAGTAAGGCCGCGCGCAACGCACTCATTATTATCATGGTCCTATTGCAAACTAGGGAGCTGGCTGTTACCTTTTGACACACTTGTGCTGACTGAGGCATCTCTTCTCCTACAGATAGGAGTGGGAGCTGTCGTATGCGTGGTAACTAAGCCACGAGACTCGCACAATATCGGGATATTGCGGGAAAGACCTTAAAACATTGTCTACGAGGAAATATTACAGTCTATTTCATAGTGCGGATTTGATGGCATGCATAGCTATGGGGAAAACAATGTTTTAGTGAAGACAGATACGTGAAATATAGAACAAATACGAGAGAATTAAGAGAGGCAGATATGTCTGTGGTCTTCAGTGTAGCTTCTTTCGGCGAGGACTGTGGCACTAATGGTTGCCAAAGACCACACTGAGGTTCTCCTTGTGGCAATGTTCGAAGAGCATCGCGCAACTAGGGTGAAGACGTGGGATCATTCCCCAGATGCGGCAAATTGTTTTGTTACCCACTTTCATTGCCACCATTTATCATTTCTTTTTATTCACTTAGGAAGTACAAGTATATTACCCGGTTTTTCTTGTTGTCTTTGCTTCCTGGCTTCTGATAATATAAATAAGAAAAATTGCGTTCTCGGTTAACCTTCTTTCTAAAGGTAAGACGGTGTCAAAGCCATGTCAGTGGCGGAAAGTTACATCGCTAGCGCAACCTTAAATGTGCGCTTAAGGCACTCAGTCATCGCATTTGTCAACACTTCTTCGATAGTTGCCACGCCTTCTGGCGAGTAGAATAAGGGGAAAGCATTCTTACAGATATACAGCTATTGTTCACATATAGTCTGAACAGCATATATGGTGGGTTTAACATTTATTTCGAAAGGACAGCAGTATGTGTATGTGTTATTTTTAACATTATTTGCGAAAGCTACTGAACGTACATTATATCAGCTACTGTAACTATGGCCGAAATATGGAGCTCTGTTGTGCTGACTACGTTGAGGCGATGGCGGCAATCATCCTGTGCTGGCAAATGTTCACAACCTAGAACAACCAGACATACGCTTACATTACCAGAAGATATGTTTACGGAACTGCTATCCGCCTAATCGTAAATTAAATGATGATATCTCCACAAAGTCAAGTGTTCGACGAAAACTCGTCTGGCGAGGAAACCTAATGGTGCCAAAAACGTACAGTCGACAAGAATGTCCCTTCATCACAATGAAGATGTAAGCATGAGCGCGCGGCTATGTATGGGTGAGGTGGCGGAGTGTTAGTGTGTATATCCCGGGAAGCTCACCAGCAAGAGACCGGTACGGGGCCCGAAGCGTCGGTTCTTTATTTTTATTTCATTCTTGGCGAGTGCACGTCTTGGCGGGCAACTCCACAAGTTGCTTCCAGTGGGATTATATCCACACGATCGCCTCGCATGCCAGTTGCGCAGACTTCCTCACTGAAGAATCAATCACCTTTCCTATACAACGTCTGCGCAACCCATACATCACTTGACTTGCTGCACTCATCCGTAAGACGACCAATGCGGCGCTCGTACTTCCTCTCTGAGCTAGCACACAGGTACTCATGGAATTGCCATTCTCTAAGCCAGTCACCAAACTCATTCGCAACTACCACCATCGTAGGAGCTGCACCTACAAAAAGCAAAACACCCGCTCAACATCTTACGGAGCGTAGCGCCATACCTAAAGCCACAGCCCTTGCTGCTAGACTTCCACTCAATGTACAAGGTTTATCCCTGCATGAGATATGACCTCGGTCATGGAATATTGACCAAAAAGAGAACTAGGTGGTTAGGGAAGAACAAGTGGCATTTTCTGCACCATGAACAGTGGATGTCACTTCAGAGTGGCATACTAATGAGGCCACATAGAGTGTGCATCAGATATCATCTACAATTTCGGAAGTTAACCGTTGCCTCCGTATCGTGCACACCGATCATGCGCACAAGACCCTCCAATAGCGACGTGCTAAAGGGGATCGCGGCAGCTGCCCAGCCCCTTTCTCCCTCAACCACACTGAAAGAAACGTAAACGCAACTATCATGACTCAATTACAGCAGCATGTTTATCAGCCGATCAAGGTAGTCTGGAAGAATGGTTTTTAAGGGATCTCAAGGAATTGACGTGAATTCTGCATGATTTGCGCAATAAGTTGCCGAAATGTTGAGTCTGCGCAAGCGTGCCCAGAAGAATCAGAAGCGAAGCAGGCAGACCAAAAGCCATATGGGGTCAGACGTCGCATATTCCCTTTGCGTACATCGTTATCGAGTACCCTAAAAACGTGCTCATTGGACAACAACACGCCGGGACCTTCCTAGGCGCCACCAATATGCGCACTTTAAATGGCTTAGAGATGAAAGATTTACCACTTCGCAATCATCTCGGTGGGAACCACAATGGTACCTATGTTTTATGCCCATATTTCCCCGCATACACCCCACACCCCTTGCACTGCCCTGACGGATAGCACCGCTGCTCATGGTCTCAACAAAGCAACGAGGGGCCGAGACCAAGCGTTGATTACATTCGTTATCGGTGACGAACTGCAGAACGCTCAACACTCTATGTGGGTACTAGGGCACAGTGGTAAAGGTAGATCAGGAGGATTGCATCAGGAGGCTTCTCAGAATATCGAACGGCTTACTGTAAGCCATGGGGTGAAACAGCGCAAAATTATCTGCTGGTATTTATATCAGGGCTACCCAAATGTCTCTCACTGGCAACCATCCCATGAGAATTCGCTCCCAACTAAACTAAGAATAGAACCTATTCAGTTGCATGAACCATTGTACATAAGAAATGCACAGACTCATTGTACACGCAGATGACACTTCTGAGTTTGAGAGCGCTGATCCTAGGCGTCTATTTCATGCTCTAGATTTCAATGCCACTGTTACGTGCCGCACTTATATTAGCGAAATCAGCGTCACTCTCTCTAAATTATAAAAATTTGTCGCATAAACGAATTTTGTCTATTAAAATTACGATTAGCCGAAAAGTATTTCATTTCGGTTTGGCTAATGCCACTGCATAAAACATACAAATGTTGTATAGATGTTTAAAAGGAAACCCCGCGAATTCCTAAAGCCCGTCTGATGAAGCCTCGCCTCTTAATATACGTTAACGATATGAAATTACGCCCGCAAACTTAAAATCGGGGTAGAGACGAGTGTAGCATGAATTTAATTTTTTTTCAAGGTTAACGCTAACTGCGGCTTCTCTGTGATGGTATACATTTAGGCTTAATTCAGTATTATTGAACTCCATATTGCCCTGTTGAACACCACTTTGCCAGCACTCCCAGATTTAGTTGTGAGGTATCTGCTCTACTTTCTTCTTATTACTGGCATATGGCGCCCATTCTCACCTCTAAATGCATCACTGAATGCAATGCAAAGCTGGACAAGTGTATAACAAATAATATGTTTCCCGTTCTCGTTTTGTTTCTTCTATCATCTCTTCTTCTTTATGCTGGCTTCGCTTTGCCGAATCGCAATTTATCCTACTTTTGCATAATCACGTAATCGGTAAGATCGAGCTCCTCGATACAAAACGTGTACGGATTCTTTCAAGCCTATTATTGCTTGGATTTTGTTATTTATTCTTGTCGCAACAGGCAGTGCTTTGTTGTGGGCTCGAGAAAGTAGCCAAGTGCTCATTTACTGTTTTTTCCTCTCAAACTGCTATTTATGCTTCAAGCCGAACTGAAATAACGTTCGAATTGATTTCATTAGGCGCACAACACAAACATGACTAATATTGAAAACACAAACCGTGGCAGCAGACTGTTTTCATTGCTGACACGTATTGGAGTGTTTTAATAAGCTCTAATGATATGGTTCTGCTGTTCCACCCATCATTATCAGCATCCACATGCGCGAACAACCAGTGAAAACCGCCAAAGCTCATTAACGTCGCACAATAGGCACCGTTCACTTCGTGGAAACGCAGGGAAGGCACATTCAAAGTCGAATATTCTTTGTATTTAATGAACACGAGACGAATAAATGAAAGTGTAAGCAACGCATTTAAAACAGGGCACCACTTACCACCAGATAGTGGCGTAGGGGGCAAGCGTTACCCGAACCAATGCTGATTTCATCTTGTAGAACTGTCTCGACGAACAAATGGCGAATATTGCTGCCACCACGCGGTTAGCGTAGAACTTTCATTTAGCAACTCGTGTCCAAATATAGGGTCTAGGCTTATTAACTGTAACAGTAATTTTCACTTTTTGTTTTATCATTGTTTTCGTGATTTAAAGAAATTTTTCAACAAATATGGACTTTGCATTTTACTTATAGCTATTCATTATCGTCGTTTAGTTACACGTGTTCTGATCAAAACAATAAGAAAAACCACTTTTTCATGCGTAGAAGAAAACTGCAATTAGCTTGAAGTTCCAAACTATATAAACCCATTTTTAACCATCTTTTGATGTAGACAACATATCAGAAAAAAGGTTTTTCTACTGAGGTTTAATATTGAGCACAACCATTCTGCCTAAATCCCTCCATCCAGCATTCAATGACCGGCAATGAATGTCACTTCGTGGCTTATAAAAGGAACGCAGGACATGCAGGATCAAGTTTGCGACGCGACTCGCTTTCATTTCAACATACTATGCAGGCGATACCGGCCGTTTAATACCAATGTTCTCTTTATATTATGATTTATTTAAAGGCTACAATGTTCTTCTCATATGTTATTTACATATTTGTATTTTGCCTAAATCCTGTTATATTTTGCGAAGCCACACTTACCCAGTGCTCTTTCCGGACTTTAAATAGATATATAAATTACCTAAATAATAAACAAATAAACAAATAAATATGTAAGGTCTGCGGCTTTGAAGTGTCAGAAGTTCCAAACGTAGCGACATGTGGTTTGGGTGAAAGTCTCCAACCAGTGTTCCGCCTGCTGTTTCACTGTTATTGCTGAAGAAGATACCGCCAAATATTTTTCTTGTTTTCGTTGATTAAGCGTATTTTCGACATGATTTCCACATTTAGATAGAAAATACGCATTTTTTCTGGGGTTATTTATTATTATATATGGCGTCTTAAAAGGGCAACGTGTCTCTTACTAATTGGCTCGAGCTACACCATGTTTCTAAATCAGTCATTAATCGAAGGCACTGAATTGTGTCACTATGCTTCTTGAAGAACAATCAGAAGGTTTACTGCCACAAACGCGCAACAGTTTACAAATCAAGCGGACGAAGTTTTGTAGTTCTACTAAGGGATCACTAAAGCGCTCTTCATGTACTCTGCATGTAACTTCATTTTGTTTAAGTGGCCCAGTTGCGGTGATACATAAGATGAAGGTTTCCATATTAAAGACGTGCAGAATGGTTTCGAATGTTGACCGGCAAATATAACTCCATGCATATCCACGATCTCCGGACATTACATGCGAACAGATCTCCAACCAATTCTGAGTAAAAAATATAGTTTATTATCACAGTTTTCATAGCAGAACGCATGAAAACGCATCCGGCCTATAGCACCAGCACATAAATCGCCAGGCCGCTCATAGCGTTTGAAATAGGGAGAAAACAATACACATATGCCATAAATTGTTGAACGGTTGCATTCACGGGAGCAGACGAGATAAACGTGCTGCGCAGAAAAGTGGAGCTTTTTTCGTTCTTTTTAAAAGAATAATCAATATTCTCCCTGGGGATTTTTCGTACCCGCTCACCAACATAATATTTTCGAATAGCGCTAGTATTCGTTTTCGAATAGTGCGGGAAATAATTACAGTATTTGCACCATTCTAACGGCAATTTTCTTACTAAAACATGCGTTAAACATGCGGTAAAATTTGCGTGCGCGTTGCAATCTTGGCAAATTCTACTCAAAATGAAAAAGAACGCAGCTTCTTAGTACGAAAAGAAAAGTTCAGTGAAAACTGACTAGCGACACTGCCATTGCACGGATGTTGTTGCCTTTTTTGATTGTTAGAGAGCGAAAAGAAGGATTCGTCGATGTCTGATCGTGACTACTCGCGGAGAAATATCATTGATTGTGTCTGTGGGCCTTTGTACGTTCTACGAAGCTGTTTCAACAAAATGCGCGTCGACTTTGGTGTCTTCATATTCGCGGCGGAATCGGCACCCATTTATTTTTAATAATATTTGGCTGGTATCATAGCTTTGTGTTTCAGTTCAGGGTGCGGTTGGTAATCGTGCAAATGCATATTAACCAAGTGCAAATAGGTTTCTTGTGCCATTCTGAAGTAATAGTTTTTCGACGAAACGCAAAAACATATGTACCTACTTATATATTTATTTTGGTTTTTTCCTAATTTAGAGTCCCCCTAATTGAAACCGCCACATCACTATGTTATCACTACCGCAACAAAATGCTACACATTATTCTAAAGGTGAAGCACCAAACGTGCTCTTCCTCTCCTCAAATCGGCCCACCAATTCACTGCAACGAAACTTCTATGGAAAGACATTGAGACTTTATCGAACGCAGCAAAGAACATTCTAGCAATAGAACGGTAGGACTTATGCAAGGTGCACAGTTAGGCGACCAACGCTGCAAATGTATAGACCGAAACTCAGCTTGACATTCTTTAGCACCAATCCTCATAATGAATGGTCCGATTGGATGAATCTTACTGTGAGATTCTGAACTGCATCGATCGCATTGCAGAGGTTATATATTGCTGAAGATCATATGCTGATTCCATACTCTGTACTAATTCTAATGATCGCCTGTTTTACACATACCAAATTTCTTCTGCAATCAGAAAAGGTAATGAGTTGTTTGGTGTTGTCAGGCCAAGGCCATGGCTGTTTGTGATTAGTGATATTGTATACGTGAGTGCGCTGACCGAGAATATTCCATAGAGTAATTCAAGGTGCGTATCTGAAGACATGTCAGAAGCGACCGAACTGTATTACACAATAAGTGTACTTCATGCATTGTGCCTTGTTCTGACCTTACTGCAGTGTTCTCTTACAGCAATGGTTTGTCTTCAATTCCACATTATAGTGTGATGTTAAGGCGAAAAAAAAGTCGAGTGAAGTAAATTTATACTTGTAAAAAGAAAAGTATACTTTGCGCAGATTTTGTTATAGATCCATTCATCCTTTAGTTATTAGTAATGTCCTCTGAATTTAAGCAACAGCATGTCATACATCTCCCAAGCGTTGTTTATTCGACTTTCTAATGGTACTTTGATACACCCAGTCTGCGGACAGATGACCATTGGAATGTGTTGAGTGAGTGAGAGCTTTCAGGGCACCTGAAAGAGTAAAGAAAAGCCATCAATTTCTTTTCACCTATTCAGTAAGATAACGCATAGGGTAACGCAGTTTACACTACATTGATGAAGGTAAGAATGCTCCAGCGTTGAGAATATATGGGGTACGGAATAATGTTTATCAGAATTAGTGGTTTCCTTAAGTACTTATTACTCCGGAGGGAACATGCAATACTATGGTAGAATAACCTGTCATATTAATAGGTCACTCGCAAAAGTGGCATCACAGTAAAAAAAGAAAGTGAAATACAATGTTTGATCGTGAATAATTACTAGTATTGAAGCAACTGATGTAACAGGGCTGAAATGGAATCTCAGAAAGCAGCACTAAAAGGGCGAATGAACTAAATGTCTTCCAAAATACGCTTCTGCTAGCAACGTAAGGACCTTCGTGGCGTAGTGGATTTGACATTGCATTGCAAAGCTGCATGGCGCAGGATAATATGCCGGCCACAATGCCCACATTTCGATGGTGGCAAAAAGAAAAAAAAACATAAAGTGCGTTGAGCGCACATTAAAGAACCTCACATTTTCAACATAATCAGGAGACGGCCACTAGAGCCTCCCTCATGATCACGTTGTAGTTTCGGCAGATAAAATCCGAGGTTTTCATTTACATAGGGCAAATAGTATAAGCATAAGAACATATGCTTGTACACAATCATCTGATAGCTGCTACGTTTAACAAAATTTGATACTTTGTAAATAAGAAATTGTCAGATGGTTTGCGAAAACATCTTCTTATGCCAAAGTCATTGTCATTATATTTTATATAGCTCATTCTACGTAGTTTCTTTGTAACTAAATACTGTCTACAGCGCAGGCGCACACTACAACTAAAAAAACCGACACGACTCAATAAAATGCATGGAATTGTTTGAAGCGACAGCCCAAATGTGCTTTAAGATTGTCACTTATGCAAATGGCTTGCGCCCTTCTTGACCTTACGGACTCCTGGGCAGCAGCACTAGTCACTCTAGGCCTCGTTCGATCTGTTGTTGTCCACAAAATCGGGCAGATCAAGACTATAACCTGAGTTTGGAATTGGTAATGCGTCTTGTTTGCTAATATTGAGTTTAGGATCACTGACTCATATCAAGCCAACTGATGTCCTTACCTGGCAGGTTAAGTTCGTGGTCTTGCTTCAGAAAGAGCTTACTAATGGCAAGTTTCATGGTTCAGGGCACTTTCGTCAGAGCTGGGTGATTTGCCACACTGTTGAAGATCAATCGGGTTAACAGATCCGAACCCGGCTACGGAGATCGGTCCTTCGGTACCCAGTGCGGAAACGCAAACCAGCTCGGAAACGCAGATGGGCGCTCCGGGAAGAGTTTTCGTTTCTCTCTAAGGAGACCGAGTCCCTGGAATGGGTTCACCCCGAGGTAAGGACGGTGGCTGCGTAGAAAAGTGCGGCTTTTGCTCGGTCCGGTGCGCTTCTGTGGGCCCTCGAAAATCCGAGTGTGGGAGCGTGATTTTTGTGCCGGACCATACCCACATCTGCAACACGTCTCCAATGTGAACAGTCTCTAGTCTATAGACCAATGTAGGTAAGGGAAGTCGGCAAAACTGATCCGTAACCTTGGGAAAAGGATTGGCTTTGAGGGCTTGGCCGGTTGGGCTGGGGTCCAGAAACAGGAACGGCACTGCATCGGGACTGGGTACTGAATCTTGGCTAGCAAATGAAATTGCTGATGGCGAAGTATTCACAGACCAATTTAAGTGTTATAGAAAGGACAGAGACTTGCATGGCGAAGGCGTATTTATTCTTGTGGATTGTAGAATTTCTTCTTCTGAGATAAATGCTGGTGCCGATGAATAAGAGGCTGTATGGTGCAGACTGACGCTTAAAAATAACAAAGTTTTAACTGTGTGTTCATTCTACCGTTCGCCCGATTCACTCGTCAATGTGCTTATGCAGTTGGCAGTGACAGTTGACGCAGTTCGAACAGATTTCATGGTAGTTGGAGGTGATTTCAATCTGCCTAATATTGATTGATATCCCCAACCTTACTCTCACTCTTTTGGTCCAGTCCCGGTTGGTCCAGTCAAGAACTGATTAACTTGGTTGAATTTTTTGCGTAACGTGAAACTCTTCTGGAACTGACACGTGGGTACCATATCTTAGATTTGTTATTCACAAATAAACCTGAATTCGTCCGTTCTACCCAAGTTCTACCTGGAATAAGCGATCATAATGCTGTGCTCTGTAAAATGCATGTTGAACGTTCAAGAAGCATTGGAACAGCAAACAGACGAGTATATAACTACGAAAAAGCAAATGTAAGCGAGATAAATAAAGCGTTGAATGAGCTCCGGAGGGTATTTGAAACATATGCACTGGAGAAACTGGACTACACTGGAGTTACTGAATTATGGCTTATATTTAAGGAGATGTTTGAGCTGAGCCAGCGCTTTGTTCTGGTATGGACATTAACGAGAAAGAAGTAAAAGTAAGCCTTGGTTTCTCGGGAGTTACGCAGTCTAACTCGCAAAAGGCAACCAGCTTACAGTAAATACAAAGGAAAGCCGACACGTGATCATTGGTTGAAGCTTCATCAAACTACTGGAAAAATTAAAGTTGTAGTGGCAGCTGCAAAGCATTCATTTGGAATTTCAATTGAGCCGACATTAAAGAATAATCCGAAGGAATTCTCGAAACATGCAAAGAAAAATGGAAAAGGCACTGTTACTATACCACAGCGTGTGTCTGGTAACAGCTTTATTGAGGATGACGTAGGAAAAGCTGAGTTCTTTATTACGTATTTTAGCTCTGTTTTCAGCTGTGCATTACAACAGAAACATGATGATATGAGTACCTTGCATTTCCAGCCGGTGATGAGTGTTATGGGTGATGTTGTTATTAGCATTTGTGGTATAGAGTCTCTGCTGTAGAATCTGAAGATTGGTGAGGCTGGGTGTCCTGATGAACTGCCAAACAGGTTTTATAAATTTTGAGCTCAGTCGGTTGCACCGTACTTGAAGATAAACTAGAAAATCGCTCGACAAATCCTGCCTTCCAGATAACTGGAAAATCACAAGCATAGTGCCAATTCCAAAATGAGGTCCTCGTGACAACGTCTCAAATTAAAGGCCAGTATCACTAGCTTCACTTGCGTGCACGACTCTTGAAGATATCTTGTATGCTAGTATAGTAGCACACATGGACGCGCATTTATTGTTTAATCCTGGTCAGCATGGTTTTCGATGGAGCCTGTCTTGTATAACGCAGGTGACTGAACTTATGCACGACTTGGCGGGAGCACTGTACAAGCGCAAGCGTCTTAGGGTGGGCGGTGTGTTTTCGGAATCCAAAAAGGCATTTGACACCCTGACGCACTGTTTCCAAATGAAAATGACCTTTTAGACGATCAGTTCTCAAGTGATTTGATGGGTAAATGATTACCTACGTTTACGTCAGCAGTTTGTGGTCGTGAATGGTACTCAGTCTCAGAATGTGCAAGTTGTGTCCGATGTTCCGCAAGGCTCCGTGTTGGGGCCGCGATTGTTCTTGCTGTACGTGAACGAAATTAGTGACGGAATAGTGTCTGAAATGTGGTTATTTGCGGACGACTGCGTCCTCTATAGAGTAGTGACTTGTGAGCGTGATGGTGAGATGTTTGCGGAAGACTTGAACAGAATCTCAGATTGGTGCGTCAAATGGAATATCAATTTGAATTTGTTTAAAACTGTTCATATGAAATTTACAAGAAAGAAAACCTTGATATGCTACCATATATTATTAGGAATGTAATGTTTGAACAGGTGTTCGAATTTAAGTGTTTAGGCGTTTATTTTACTCCCATTTTGAATTGGTGCCGTCAAGTCGATGATGTCGCTGCTAAAGTATGCAAAACCCCGGGATTTCTTCGCCGAAATGCAAACTCTTTTCCTCAGTCTTGTCGGAACATATTGTACAAGACTTTTGTGGGGTCGATTCTGGAATACGCGTGGACGGTTTGGGAGCCGCCTACTCGTAGAGATAAAAAAAAGCTGGAGCGGGTGGAGAACATCGCCGCTCGTTTCGTATCTGGCATACGCGGGGCTCAGTACAGTGCATCGCGTACGAAGGAAGCACTCAACTAGAAATTGCTAACACGCGCCGTACGAAGTTGTGTCAGAAGTTTTTCCAGGCTATTGATTATTATGCTGTTCGGGTTGATCGCGAAAAGTACGTAGGAACCTTTTTATAGATCCGATCGTGTTGAGCATGATTTTAGGGTCCGTGAATTTCCGACAAAAACTGAATTGTTTAGAATGCCTTTTTTCTAACACCAATAGGGTATAGAATGGACTGCCGAGTCATGTTGGGAGGGTTGAATGGAATGATGCTTTCTTTTTGTTCTTGTAGATTGTAGATGTGGATTGCTATGGATTTTGCCATAATTTCGTTTTTTGTTTCGTTTTTGCTCTTTTGTTATCACTTTTACCACTGTCCAGGGGCAGTGGTAATAAATAAACAAACAAACAAATAAATAAATATATAAATAAATATGTAAATAAATATATAAATAAACAAATTGGTAAATAAATAAATAAATGATTTGCTTTGCACAGTATGCCAGTTGCAAGTTTAGTGGGCTTAGAAGAACACCTGAAGAATACCTCGTTGTTTCAAAGGGCTCTTTTGATTTTAAAAGATCAAGGACAGAAATATTTATCTGCTCTAATTCGCTCCATGCAAAGAATGCTCGAGTGTCCAACTCTGTGATTTTAAGTCAGCACGAGCTTCTGGTGGCTTCCTTCCCAGCTAGCTGAGTTTACTTGAGGCACCACGCTGAGACTGCCGATGCCTTAAATGTACACTTTTCGGATTAGGATTTGTTGATTTGCAAGTTTCTTGAAAGGAAAGGTGGCACTTACAGATTTCTAGTCTCGATTTCATTAAGTGAGGTATCATGATTGCGAAGCTGTGGTCACTGACTTAGTGATTATCATCACGTTAGGGACGAGGCGAACTACACAACTAAAGGCAAGACGTAAGCAAAATTCGCCGGTCTGTTTTATTCACATGTACAATAGGCACATGTGTGCCGGCTGAGAGTATAAATAAATGAATGAATCAATGAATGCACTTTCCTTGCAAAGCCAGGAGCCTTATTCTGAAAAGTCTGCATTCGAAGTCATGAGTAGGGTTAGTTGGCGGGCACAATATTATTCAGCATGTTCAGAAGAAATTACTGGCTGCAGAAGTAGGCCAGCAGAAAATAAAGGGCATCAAAGCCAATCCATTCTTTGCCATGTGGCAACTAAAGGATCATTGTTCACGAGTTTGCGGATGCAGGACTTCATGCCAACTTCATGCCGGTGCTAAGGAAGCACCAGTGCGGAGAGTTGCAGAAAAAAACTTGATGTCGTAAGAGAAAGGCACCCACTCAAACGATAGAAACTTGTCTTCCTACAACAACACTTAACCCAAACCTGCTGTTTTGGGCAAGAGAAGAAGCATCAACACTGGTGCCTTGCCTGATTCAGTAAAAGTCACAGGCGCGGTGAATGGCGGCGTCAGTGTAATTCCTTCCGAAAATGAGGCCCACACATTCCCTTTCAGTGCGCTGTACAAATCGCAGAAGCACATCCCACAAGCTTGTTTGTCTTAATGTGAGCAAAGAACCCGTATGGGCCTCCAAAACCCATCGACCAAATCAACGCAAACCCAAACGAAGCAGGTTTGTTCAGTGCTTAGAAAAGTAGCCTCAAGTCGGCTGTTCCTACAATTCTTTCTCGGTATAGGAGAAGCTTGCTTTACTGCGAAGGGCATGAATAATGAAGAGGCATGCATGAACCCCTGCCAAAAAGTGTAAAAAAAAAGTACGTAGTGCACAGAGGGGTCGATGCATATCAAATGCCATTATCGTGGAGTTGTAACTACCTCAGCAAACAGACCAATGTATAAATGACTGGATCTGTAATTATGTTAACTTGATGCTGAGGTCATCTGGTAGTCATCTCCCAGTCGACAGCACACTTGCATTATTTTCATTGAACACTGTGCGACTGTGGCAATATATAAGGTCCATAAGGCTGGCGAGATTTGTGAGGATATCCTTATATGTGTGACACGGAACCTGTGAGTTGGCTACCCCTCCAGAGGATTATCAGATAGCACGACGGCTTATTTATCATGGTAAAACGAGTGTCATAGCAGTCATGTCATGTGTCCTCTTCGCAGTTGTGCGAGCAACATGCATTGCAGATTTATTTGTTGTCCCCCATTAGCCTTTCGCCTTATATTGATATGCAAGCAGTAAAATTGGATGGTTGGTAAAATCTGTTACGTCCTGTCACCTCCATACCTCTCCTCTGAATTCTGGGGAAATAAGGTTTTTTATGGGAAAGTGTGCGCCTTTAAGGCATAAGCGAGTTCCATGGCCGTTTGCAATTAGGGATTGTATAATTCTTTCAAAACATGTTCACGAGGAGCATTGCAAAACCGGCACCCTAAAAAAGAAGACAAGTTCACTTATTGGCCGTCTGTATTTTTCCTTATCATAATTCTCAAAACACAAACTCAAAACTGATATTGAGGTAAAAGCGCTTCTTATCATGTATCCTTGTCAATGAAGCAAAGCACAATGGCTCCTGGATGTTGTGCTACCAGGTACTACATTGCATTGGAAACGTAGGCTGATCATGACTGACCAAGGGATGTATTCTCGGACAATAGTTTTGGACGATATCATTGTCAGCGTGTGCTTATTGGCTCGTCGAGGAATGAGTCATACAAAGGCAGTAGTATTGCCCTAAGTGTTGAACTGAGAATGCGTTCCCAACCCCATTTGTCTTCGAATTTCTGGTGTGGAAATACGATTGTAGCATTTGGTTTTACCGCAAATGGACGTGGTACTGAAATTCATGGATAATTTTCAATAGATATATGCGGGTAATAGAACACAGATTTTCTAAAGAGATCACATACTTGGATCATACCCTTAAGAGCAATTATCTTTTAATGATTATATGATGAGGTACTTTACATATGGTTCAAATAAAACGGCATGGCTATGAGCGAATGAAGACATGTGAAAAGTGTCGAAGCACTTCACGTAACAGAAAAATGCCAAAAATATTCAAAGCACTTGCTAAGCGGACAGATGATTGGGATGACGGGACGAGACACTAAGGGACATAAAGCGGTGAGATTGTACAATTTGGGACACGAACTCTAAAGTGTTTAACCATAGTGGGCAGACTGTTAGATAAAATTTTGTTAGCGCCTTTCATGCTGGGAAGTTAAGTATATATCACAGATTGATAAGCTACACAACGTGAAATATTAGATAAGAGCTCAGCTGAACCATGAAGCTGTTTCATTACGTTTGATGTTTCATTATGTGCGGTGTGCCATATTGCATGCGGATAAGTGATTCTGTCACTTGGAATATGTGAAGTCATTTGCCGATCTACTTTTGTACGGAACATGCTCCAATTTGGCAGAATAGAAAGATAACTGAAAGCGTTAAACAGCATGCCCATAAATAAAGCTAGTTTCCTTATACGACTTGAAAAGTAGCTTTTCTGTAATCTTCAATAATTTCCTTTGGGATAGAAATAATGATACCGAACTTTCGAAATGCATTGTCACGGATGTCTGATGAAATACGCTATAAGGGACGTTCACATTCTTTGGTTTGTAGGAAATCAGCGTTTTCGAAGAAAAAATACCTACCTTTGTTGTTTCTGATTGAAGCCTTGTTAGCGCAAAGGCATAGAATGAAGCCAAAGGCGTTTATATATGATTACCATGGTGTTAGAAGATTGTACTATTATTAAACTATATTTTCTTCAGCACCACGCATGTAGGTTTGTGTTCTTGGAAACGTTGTTCTGCCTATTCCACCCAAAGCTTACATTCTGGATCGCAGGGAGGGGGTAGGGTATGACTTCGACAGCTTGAAAACGAAGATTGTTCACCAGTGATCAAAGACAACGCAGCTAAAGAATTTCCAAATCAGGTTTGGGGAAGTTTTCCTGGGCAATGTGTGCCACTGGTTTGAGCTGTTCCACAGCCACTGCCTTGGCCTGGTAAGGTTTAGCTACAATATTACGGTGTCTATATACCCGTGCTGATTTCTGACAAACATAAGCAGTTTCCTTCTTATCATCCTTCCGTACTTTGGTTATTATTCGCTTCACCACGCTATTAATGCCTGACACTGCATATGCAATGAAGTTGCCTAGCTCGTGGTTGAATTGACAGGTCCAACATCTCTACGTCCCTATTGCTTCCAAGAATTGACGGTCATGCTGGAACTAACTATAATATTTTACCATAAGCACATTGTAGTTCACAGTCTAGTCGACGTGTTTTTCATGAGGTTTAGAACAGGGAACTGTATTCGTCAGGGTGAGAGTGCCATGGGTGCACTGGCACATTGGATTCACCATATCATTCGCTGCGTCAGCACAGATAAGTTTAGAATGCACTACAATACCGTGACCAGTTTTACATATGCAATTGATTCAGTCTGGTAAAGTAGTAGGACAAATTTGACAAGCGCATAGTAAGCGAGCTTTATTGCCAGTCAGTCGTCGACTTCAATAAATTCACGAACACAAACAGATTTTAAGTAGAGGCTCGAGGCATACGCCTAAGTTCAAACCCTTGGCTTTGCAGCTTTTGGTGCAGGCACTCGGGTCTGGGCATCCAGAGCCATGAACTGCAGCAAAGAGATGATAAAATTCGCAATAACATCGATTATTACACTTCAATTAACAATTGATGGTAATGTAATTTAGTCACAGTGTAACGTTTAATGCTTGCTTATCAGAAAGTTGGTATATCGCGACACACCTTATAGGTTAGTCGTAAATTTGGGCATACATGAATTGGTCGAGCCATCAGTTCATTTAGAATAACGAGAACACCGCTTCGCACCTGACACTTTTGCGTTGTCCACGTCGACAACTTTCTCGAGATGCGAACCAGTCAGCCCTCCACTACCGTGGTGCGTATTTCTGGGGTATCGGGATGAACACACAGATACTCAGTCACTTCCACACAGTCCATGTCACAGATGTAACCGAACGCCGTAGGTTCTACATTGTTCAGGTAGAGGTATGTTCAGCTCGTAAGCGGACCACTCGACTGGAGTATATAACGTCTAGGCTAAGTGACTACAGCCTCCCTTCTTCCCAGCTAAAGGGCTTTGCGGCTGTAAACAAGCTCTCACGAGAATGTCAATAAATACATATAATGAAAACTGCACGGAAGAAGAAAGACTGCGTTAAAAATGCTGCTAAAAGAACATGTTCAGTTTACTCTTTTCACATTGGATTCGTCTCTACATGGCGTAGTATCGGACACAATGCGTCACTTTGCCATCGGATATTCTCACCTACGTACGCTCTAAAAAGTAGAGACGGAATCGCCGGAGGGAAGCGGCCTATTTAGACTTCAAAGCCTTGTTCTACTCTCACAACATGTCGAGTGGAGCGAAATGCATTGTTCACTCCGTCACCAAGAGAGAGTGAAATGTGCTTTTCACCTTGCCTTTCTGAGCGAGAGTAGAATGCTCCTTCTGCTTTTGCGGCAGTAAGGAACAAAACGTGGCGTAATCTTATGCTTCGACTGCAGGAGGCCGGCCCGGAAAATGGCTGTGTATCACTCACGCACGCTTGCAAAAAATACAACGTCTTGCTTCTAAGAGAACAGGTAGCCACAGTTGAAAAGAACGCGGAATGAGCGCTTTACTTTTTTCACTCGGAGTTGCACCACCGCTGTCCCGCTCAACATCGCGGTGTAGCACAGCACTAGAGAATAAGGACCCGTCCAGCGAGCAGAAACGAAGGCCATCCAAAGAAGACCGTGTGTCAGCCATATCGCATCGACGCGAAAACAGGACAATTGTTCGTCCTTCCTTGGATATAATGACAAATCTTTTATGGTCAGTGAATTCTATCTTAGGCGCAAATTCTGCGTACATAACATGCTATCGCCAGGAAGTCGTCGCAGCGCTTAGCTGACGCCATTGACAATGAACTAGGCAAGTGCGCTTTGTCCCTCGATGCCAATCACAAAAGCCAGTCGTCGCGATAACTGCGTGCGATTGCATCACTTGCCGCTATCCGTAAGTGCTTCGACAATCGCAAACGCAGCCAGAACCATAGTATATTCAATAAGAAATGAGGCGAGAGGACGCTTAAAATGATTTGTTCACCAGCCCATGTTTCCGAACCCATTCCAAGCGTGGTTAGCGTGCTTGTTGTGTGTACACAGTCAGGAACATTCATAGGCTGTATAGGACGCTGAGAAATGAGCTGCTGTTTTAGAATATGGCACACGAAACAAGCTTCCGGAAAATTTATCTACATTACCATCCCCATGCTTAGGAGCTCATCTGGTAAACTGTGCCATATTAGTACACTCATGTTGTGCCAGAAATGCGTTTGCTGCCCAATAATGTGGCGTATCTTTGATCATAGTGTCAATTTTTTTGGGGGGGTTTCCAGATGCTTGTTCTATTTTTAACTTTCCTCTGTATACTTTATTTTTGAAAACAAGGTGCTTATTGAAATTAAAGGATATTTCTGCACTGTAATAGTGATGAAACTTTAGAGAATATACTTATTTTTTATTACAACATGTGTTCGAAATTTCATGGGCATCATTGCAATCTGATTTTCTGTTTTTGTCAGTATGCTTCTTAAATTGTTATTCAGTTTGTATTGGGATTTATCAATAAAGATTTTGGCGTTTAAGAGAGCAAATTATTCATTTGAATAACTCGGCGACTACAGATTCTTTGTTTTAGAGTGTATCAAATTGGTATTTGCTCAAGG
The DNA here is from genome assembly GCF_038994185.2 of Dermacentor albipictus. Classification (NCBI taxonomy): domain Eukaryota; kingdom Metazoa; phylum Arthropoda; class Arachnida; order Ixodida; family Ixodidae; genus Dermacentor; species Dermacentor albipictus. The sequence goes on from NC_091830.1 coordinate 70,228,393, forward strand.
TAACATCCCTAATGAGATTTAACAAGAATGCGGTATGCATATTTCTCACATTTGAAAGTCTTTAGACACAATATATGCAAAGAGGCCTTATGTCAAAACCACAGCATAGGTGTTTAGATGTCATTATCGCAATGATCCACGCGCGTAAGAACTGTTGCAGTCATGAGAAGGTGTTCGCACTTCGGCTGCCAACGTGCACTAAACGGTATTAAATATACATTAGATTGAACTTATAGTTCGCAGAGCGTATATACCGGAATTAATTGTAGAAAAAAGTGCTGGCAAGGCGCATTGAATAAATCTGACACAAAATATTCATAGTTACCGCGTTTTATATTCCGGTAAACACCGGCAGGTCGGGTGCAATAGCCGGTGATGAGGGGCAGACACGTGTGTGGCCTGCAAGGTGCAGCCACTGGTAGCACAGAATTAAACCGAACAAAGTCAGAGCTATTTACAGGCGCTATAGGGTGTATTATACTTCACTCGTGGTTCAAAGTTCGGGCAGCGAAAAATAACAAAATAGTTCCTTGCATTTATTACTCCGTGTTTTTCTCGTTTAGCACAGCGCCTCCTGTTGGCTGCACCGTTGAGGCACTTCATGTTTGCATCACCACTCGCTCACCATGCCGCTCGATCTTCCAGTATTTGGCGCACTACTGAACAAGCTAGAACTATCTACAGTTTGACTTACTATCTCCCGTGCGTGCCTCGTCATTTCTCTCGTCGGCTGCAGTGATCGTCCCCATGAACGCTGCAAACACAAGGACAATCAGAACATCAACAACAGAACATGAAACCCAAAATAAACGTTTCTTTGCCAATCTAGAATATTCTTCTACTGGTGAATAGGATGAGTATATAGAAACATTGCTCTCAATAACATGAAACAAGGAATGATCCATTCGTGTTAATTTTCACGGAAGCTCAACGTCACAATGTCGGTGCATGCAATGTATTACATAAAGCACTAAGATGCAGCTATACAACGGGTATTCTGTTACGTGTCGAGTAGTGAATTTCGGGTATATTCTGATTATTTCCTAATATCATATCTGTTGACGCGACAAGACTTGCTCACCTGTAAGGAGTGCGACGAGCAAGATGGTAGCGATGAACTTTATCTCAGCAACGAGTCTAACTTTGTTGTCTGTGAAGACAAAGAGAAAAGTACATCTTCGGTGGCTTACAAAAGAGAGCGTAGAGATGTCCAAAAGGGAAATTCAAGTGCCTTGGATTATGAGTGACTTCAAGTATACCTAAAATACGTATGATATTGTCAACCTGTTCCTCTTCATGAGCACCCATGAGAAAGCAACACTTTCAGAACCTAAGGCTTTGTGATTTGAGCAGTTATGTCTAAGGTTAAGCATCGCAACATGACTTTTTGGCACATTTTGGTATAAGCGTATCGGTCAACGTATTTCACATATCATAATTAGAAAACCTACAATAGCACAGAAACTTAGAATTTCTATTTTAAGTTCTAACATGCTGGATTTCGAGCCATCTCAACATGTGGCTCTAATGCAAGCAAAGCGTTACAGAGCGCTGATAAATGAGAAGATAAGACAGTGATGGTTTTTAGAATGGACGCGCAGTAGCAAATAATAGAGCGATAAAGGAGAAAATTCGTTGATTGCTCGGACAAATATGAACGTACCTGATGGGAAGAAATACCAGGTGGAGGCCAGGTACTGGATCGAGCTACTGATGCAAGGTGCACGATTCCCGACCCTCTGTCTTTTATATCTCTCCTGTGGCCAGAAATAAAAGTGCACGTGGAGGAAACTGCCACGTAGCTGCTTTCAAATACATTTTGCACGGGTGAATGCCTTTACTGTCATCGTTTTTATGGTGTTCTTGGTTTGTTGAAATAACAAAACAATGAATACATGGCAAGAATCTACTGATAAACAGGAAACCGGATACATAATTTTCTTATCCGTAGGCAATTTTTATATCCATATCCCAAGTTAGCTCCGCTTTTGGTTTTATGTGTATTACATCCGGAAGGAATGACTTGTCCTATCCTATCATTAATATGAGTGGGAGAACGTTTTGTAAATATCGCACTACGGTATTTAACATGGCTTAATTTGCTCTTCTGCGACGCGAGGGAATATCGGCACAAAACTATTTGATACGAAATGCACCCGTCGATCGCAGCAGTACATCTCCTTAAGATATATTCTTTAACACCACAGCGAATGGGACTATTTTACTAGAATGTACAGAGAATTATCATGCCAACACGTATAACAGTTCAGCATACTGCGTATCACTCATGTTTTAGTGACACGGGGCGAGCAATTAGAGAATTGTGTGAAAGTAGGAGAGGAACGAAATGTTCCTGCCCGAAAGTGGCCCACGAAATACCCGCGCTATGTGTGCTTTGTTTTCTTGGTTTCCTTTTCAGTAAGACCGCGCGCAACGCACTCATTATTATCATGGTCCTATTGCAAACTAGGGAGCTGGCTGTTACCTTTTGACACACTTGTGCTGACTGAGGCATCTCTTCTCCTACAGATAGGAGTGGGAGCTGTCGTATGCGTGGTAACTAAGCCACGAGACTCGCACAATATAGGGATATTGCGGGAAAGACCTTAAAACATTGTCTACGAGGAAATATTACAGTCTATTTCATAGTGCGGATTTGATGGCATGCATAGCTATGGGGAAAACAATGTTTTAGTGAAGACAGATACGTGAAATATAGAACAAATACGAGAGAATTAAGAGAGGCAGATATGTCTGTGGTCTTCAGTGTAGCTTCTTTCGGCGAGGACTGTGGCACTAATGGTTGCCAAAGACCACACTGAGGTTCTCCTTGTGGCAATGTTCGAAGAGCATCGCGCAACTAGGGTGAAGACGTGGGATCATTCCCCAGATGCGGCAAATTGTTTTGTTACCCACTTTCATTGCCACCATTTATCATTTCTTTTTATTCACTTAGGAAGTACAAGTATATTACCCGGTTTTTCTTGTTGTCTTTGCTTCCTGGCTTCTGATAATATAAATAAGAAAAATTGCGTTCTCGGTTAACCTTCTTTCTAAAGGTAAGACGGTGTCAAAGCCATGTCAGTGGCGGAAAGTTACATCGCTAGCGCAACCTTAAATGTGCGCTTAAGGCACTCAGTCATCGCATTTGTCAACACTTCTTCGATAGTTACCACGCCTTCTGGCGAGTAGAATAAGGGGAAAGCATTCTTACAGATATACAGCTATTGTTCACATATAGTCTGAACAGCATATATGGTGGGTTTAACATTGATTTCGAAAGGACAGCAGTATGTGTATGTGTTAGTTTTAACATTATTTGCGAAAGCTACTGAACGTACATTATATCAGCTACTGTAACCATGGCCGAAATATGGAGCTCTGTTGTGCTGACTACGTTGAGGCGATGGCGGCGATCATCCTGTGCTGGCAAATGTTCACAACCTAGAACAACCAGACATACGCTTACATTACCAGAAGATATGTTTACGGAACTGCTATCCGCCTAATCGTAAATTAAATGATGATATCTCCACAAAGTCAAGTGTTCGACGAAAACTCGTCTGGCGAGGAAACCTAATGGTGCCAAAAACGTACAGTCGACAAGAATGTCCCTTCATCACAATGAAGATGTAAGCATGAGCGCGCGGCTATGTATGGGTGAGGTGGCGGAGTGTTAGTGTGTATATCCCGGGAAGCTCACCATCAAGAGACCGGTACGGGGCCCGAAGCGTCGGTTCTTTATTTTTATTTCATTCTTGGCGAGTGCACGTTTATTTGGCACCGTAACTCCACAAAGTGCTTCCAGTGGGATTAAATCCACACGATCGCCTCGCATGCCAGTTGCGCAGACTTCCTCACTGAAGAATCAATCACCTTTCCTATACAACGTCTGCGCAACCCATACATCACTTGACTTGCTGCACTCATCCGTAAGACGACCAATGCGGCGCTCGTACTTCCTCTCTGAGCTAGCACACAGGTACTCATGGAATTGCCATTCTCTAAGCCAGTCACCAAACTCATTCGCAACTACCACCATCGTAGGAGCTGCACCTACAAAAAGCAAAACACCCGCTCAACATCTTACGGAGCGTAGCGCCATACCTAAAGCCACAGCCCTTGCTGCTAGACTTCCACTCAATGTACAAGGTTTATCCCTGCATGAGATATGACCTCGGTCATGGAATATTGACCAAAAAGAGAACTAGGTGGTTAGGGAAGAACAAGTGGCATTTTCTGCACCATGAAGAGTGGATGTCACTTCAGAGTGGCATACTAATGAGGCCACATAGAGTGTGCATCAGATATCATCTACAATTTCGGAAGTTAACCGTTGCCTCCGTATAGTGCACACCGATCATGCGCACAAGACCCTCCAATAGCGACGTGCTAAAGGGGATCGCGGCAGCTGCCCAGCCCCTTTCTCACTCAACCACACTGAAAGAAACGTAAACGCAACTATCATGACTCAATTACAGCAGCATGTTTATCAGCCGATCAAGGTAGTCTGGAAGACTGGTTTTTAAGGGATCTCAAGGAATTGACGTGAATTCTGCATGATTTGCGCAATAAGTTGCCGAAATGTTGAGTCTGCGCAAGCGTGCCCAGAAGAATCAGAAGCGAAGCAGGCAGACCGAAAGCCATATGGGGTCAGACGTCGCATATTCCCTTTGCGTACATCGTTATCGAGTACCCTAAAAACGTGCTCATTGGACAACAACACGCCGGGACCTTCCTAGGCGCCACCAATATGCGCACTTTAAATGGCTTAGAGATGAAAGATTTACCACTTCGCAATCATCTCGGTGGGAACCACAATGGTACCTATGTTTTATGCCCATATTTCCCCGCATACACCCCACACCCCTTGCACTGCCCTGACGGATAGCACCGCTGCTCATGGTCTCAACAAAGCAACGAGGGGCCGAGACCAAGCGTTGATTACATTCGTTATCGGTGAGGAACTGCAGAACGCTCAACACTCTATGTGGGTACTAGGGCACAGTGGTAAAGGTAGATCAGGAGGATTGCATCAGGAGGCTTCTCAGAATTTCGAACGGCTTACTGTAAGCCATGGGGTGAAACAGCGCAAAATTATCTGCTGGTATTTATATCAGGCCTACTCAAATGTCTCTCACTGGCAACCATCCCATGAGAATTTCTCCCAACTAAACTAAGAATAGAACCTATTCAGTTGCATGAACCATTGTACATAAGAAATGCACACTCATTGTACACGCAGATGACACTTCTGAGTTTGAGAGCGCTGCTCCTAGGCGTCTATTTCATGCTCTAGATTTCAATGCCACTGTTACGTGCCGCACTTATATTAGCGAAATCTGCGTCACTCTCTCTAAATTATAAAAATTTGTCGCATAAACGAATTTTGTCTATTAAAATTACGATTAGCCGAAAAGTATTTCATTTCGGTTTGGCTAATGCCACTGCATAAAACATACAAATGTTGTATAGATGTTTAAAAGGAAACCCCGCGAATTCCTAAAGCCCGTCTGATGAAGCCTCGCCTCTTAATATACGTTAACGATATGAAACTACGCCCGCAAACTTAAAATCGGGGTAGAGACGAGTGTAGCATGAATTTAATTTTTTTTCAAGGTTAACGCTAACTGCGGCTTCTCTGTGATGGTATACATTTAGGCTTAATTCAGTATTATTGAAATCCATATTGCCCTGTTGAACACCACTTTGCCAGCACTCCCAGATTTAGTTGTGAGGTATCTGCTCTACTTTCTTCTTATTACTGGGATATGGCGCCCATTCTCACCTCTAAATGCATCACTGAATGCAATGCAAAGCTGGACAAGTGTATAACAAATAATATGTTTCACGTTCTCGTTTTGTTTCTTCTATCATCTCTTCTTTATGCTGGCTTCGCTTTGCCGAATCGCAATTTATCCTACTTTTGCATAATCACGTAATCGGTAAGATCGAGCTCCTCGATACAAAACGTGTACGGATTCTTTCAAGCCTATTATTGCTTGGATTTTGTTATTTATTCTTGTCGCAACAGGCAGGGCTTTGTTGTGGGCTCGAGAAAGTAGCCAAGTGCTCATTTACTGTTTCTTCCTCTCAAACTGCTATTTATGCTTCAAGCCGAACTGAAATAACGTTCGAATTGATTTCATTAGGCGCACAACACAAACATGACTGATATTGAAAACACAAACCGTGGCAGCAGACTGTTTTCATTGCTGGCACGTATTGGAGTGTTTTAATAAGCTCTAATGATATGGTTCTGCTGTTCCACCCATCATTATCAGCATCCACATGCGCGAACAACCAGTGAAAACCACCAAAGCTCATTAACGTCGCACAATAGGCACCGTTCACTTCGTGGAAACGCAGGCAAGGCACATTCAAAGTCGAATATTCTTTGTATTTAATGAACACGAGACGAATAAATGAAAGTGTAAGCAACGCATTTAAAACAGGGCACCACTTACGACCAGATAGTGGCGTAGGGGGCAAGCGTTACCCGAACCAATGCTGGTTTCATCTTGTAGAACTGTCTCGACGAACAAATGGCGAATATTGCTGCCACCACGCGGTTAGCGTAGAACTTTCATTTAGCAACTCGTGTCCAAATATAGAGACTAGCCTTATTAACTGTAACGGTAATTCTCACTTTTTGTTTTATCATTGTTTTCGTGATTTAAAGAAATTTTTCAACAAATATGGACTTTGCATTTTACTTATAGCTATTCATTATCGTAGTTTAGTTACACGTGTTCTGATCAAAACAATAAGAAAAACCACTTTTTCATGCGTAGAAGAAAACTGCAATTAGCTTGAAGTTCCAAACTATATAAACCCATTTTTGACCATCTTTTGATGTAGACAACATATCAGAAAAAAGGTTTTTCTACTGAGGTTTAATATTGAGCACAACCATTCTGCCTAAATCCCTCCATCCAGTATTCAATGACCGGCAATGAATGTCACTTCGTGGCTTATAAAAGGAACGCAGGACATGCAGGATCAAGTTTGCGACGCGACTCGCTTTCATTTCAACATACTATGCAGGCGATACCGGCCGTTTAATACCAATGTTCTCTTTATATTATGATTTATTTAAAGGCTACAATGTTGTTCTCATATGTTATTTACATATTTGTATTTTGCCTAAATCCTGTTATATTTTGCGAAGCCACACTTACCCAGTGCTCTTTCCGGACCTTAAATAGATATATAAATTACCTAATTAATAAACAAATAAACAAATAAATATGTAAGGTCTGCGGCTTTGAAGTAGCAGAAGTTCCAAACGTAGCGACATGTGGTTTGGGTGAAAGTCTCCAACCAGTGTTCCGCCTGCTGTTTCACTGTTATTGCTGAAGAAGATACCGCCAAATATTTTTCTTGTTTTCGTTGATTAAGCGTATTTTCGACATGATTTCCACATTTAGATAGAAAATACGCATTTTTTCTGGGGTTATTTATTATTATATATGGCGTCTTAAAAGGGCAACGTGTCTCTTACTAATTGGCTCGAGCTACACCATGTTTCTAAATCAGTCATTAATCGAAGGCACTGAATTGTGTCACTATGCTTCTTGAAGAACAATCAGAAGGTTTACTGCCACAAACGCGCAACAGTTTACAAATCAAGCGGACGAAGTTTTGTAGTTCTTCTAAGGGATCACTAAAGCGCTCTTCATGTACTCTGCATGTAACTTCATTTTGTTTAAGTGGCCCAGATGCGGTGATACATAAGATGAAGGTTTCCATATTAAAGACGTGCAGAATGGTTTCGAATGTTGACCGGCAAATATAACTCCATGCATGTCCACGATCTCCGGACATTACATGCGAACAGATCTCCAACCAATTCTGAGTAAAAAATATAGTTTATTATCACAGTTTTCATAGCAGAACGCATGAAAACGCATCCGGCCTATAGCACCAGAACATAAATCGCCAGGCCGCTCATAGCGTTTGAAATAGGGAGAAAACAATACACATATGCCATAAATTGTTGAACGGTTGCATTCACGGGAGCAGACGAGATAAACGTGCTGCGCAGAAAAGTGGAGCTTTTTTCGTTCTTTTTAAAAGAATAATCAATATTCTCCCTGGGGATTTTTCCTACCCGCTCATCAACATAATATTTTCGAATAGCGCTAATATTCGTTTTCGAATAGTGCGGGAAATAATTACAGTATTTGCACCATTCTAACGGCAATTTTCTTATTAAAAACATGCGTTAAACATGCGGTAAAATTTGCGTGCGCGTTGCAATCTTGGCAAATTCTACTCAAAATGAAAAAGAACGCAGCTTCTTAGTACGAAAAGAAAAGTTCAGTGAAAACTGACTAGCGACACTGCCATTGCACGGATGTTGTTGTCTTTTTGGTTGTTAGAGAGCGAAAAGAAGGATTCGTCGATGTCTGATCGTGACTACTCGCGGAGAAATATCATTGATTGTGTCTGTGGGCCTTTGTACGTTCCACGAAGCTGTTTCAACAAAATGCGCGTCGACTTTGGTGTCTTCATATTCGCGGCGGAATCGGCACCCATTTATTTTTAATAATATTTGGCTGGTATCATAGCTTTGTGTTTCAGTTCAGGGTGCGGTTGGTAATCGTGCAAATGCATATTAACCAAGTGCAAATAGGTTTCTTGTGCCATTCTGAAGTAATAGTTTTTCGACGAAACGCAAAAACATATGTACCTACTTATATATTTATTTTGGTTTTTTCCTAATTTAGAGTCCCCCTAATTGAAACCGCCACATCACTATGTTATCACTACCGCAACAAAATGCTACACATTATTCTAAAGGTGAAGCACCAAACGTGCTCTTCCTCTCCTCAAATCGGCCCACCAATTCACTGCAACGAAACTTCTATGGAAAGACATTGAGACGTTATCGAACGCAGCAAAGAACATTCTAGCAATAGAACGGTAGGACTTATGCAAGGTGCACAGTTAGGCGACCAACGCTGCAAATGTATAGACCGAAACTCAGCTTGACATTCTTTAGCACCAATCCTCATGTTGAATGGTCCGATTGGATGAATCTTACTGTGAGATTCTGAACAGCATCGATCGCATTGCAGAGGTTATATATTGCTGAAGATCATATGCTGATTCCATACTCTGTACTCATTCTAATGATCGCCTGTTTTACACATACCAAATTTCTTCTGCAATCACAAAAGGTAATGAGTTGTTTGGTGTTGTCAGGCCAAGGCCATGGCTGTTTGTGATTAGTGATATTGTATACGTGAGTGCGCTGACCATATTCCATAGAGTATTCCATAGAGTAATTCAAGGTGCGTATCTGAAGACATGTCAGAAGCGACCGAACTGTATTACACAATAAGTGTACTTCATGCATTGTGCCTTGTTCTGACCTTACTGCAGTGTTCTCTTACAGCAATGGTTTGTCTTCAATTCCACATTATACTGTGATGTTAAGGCGAAAAAAAAGTCGAGTGAAGTAAATTTTATACTTGTAAAAAGAAAAGATACTTTGCGCAGATTTTGTTATAGATCCATTCATCCTTTAGTTATTAGTAATGTCCTCTGAATTTAAGCAACAGCATGTCATACATCTCCCAAGCGTTGTTTATTCGACTTTCTAATGGTACTTTGATACACCCAGTCTGCGGACAGATGACCATTGGAATGTGATGAGTGAGTGAGAGCTTTCAGGGCACCTGAAAGGGTAAAGAAAAGCCATCAATTTCTTTTCACCTATTCAGTAAGATAACGCATAGGGTAACGCAGTTTACACTACATTGATGAAGGTAAGAATGCTCCAGCGTTGAGAATATATGGGGTACGGAATAAAGTTTATCAGAATTAGTGGTTTCCTTAAGTACTTATTACTCCCGAGGGAACATGCAATACTATGGTAGAATAACCTGTCATATTAATAGGACACTCGCAAAAGTGGCATCACAGTAAAAAAAGAAAGTGAAATACAATGTTTGATCGTGAATAATTACTAGTATTGAAGCAACTGATGTAACAGGGCTGAAATGTAATCTCAGAAAGCAGCACTAAAAGGGCGAATGAACTAAATGTCGTCGAAAATACGCTTCTGCTAGCAACGTAAGGACCTTCGTGGCGTAGTGGATTTGACATTGCATTGCAAAGCTGCATGGCGCAGGATAATATGCCGGCCACAATGCCCACATTTCGATGGTGGCAAAAAGAAAAAAAAAACATAAAGTGCGTTGAGCGCACATTAAAGAACCTCACATTTTCAACATAATCAGGAGACGGCCACTAGAGCCTCCCTCATGATCACGTTGTAGTTTCGGCAGATAAAATCCGAGGTTTTCATTTACATAGGGCAAATAGTATAAGCATAAGAACATATGCTTGTACACAATCATCTGATAGCTGCTACGTTTAACAAAATTTGATACTTTGTAAATAAGAAATTGTCAGATGGTTTGCGAAAACATCTTCTTATGCCAAAGTCATTGTCATTATATTTTATATAGCTCATTCTACGTAGTTTCTTTGTAACTAAATACTGTCTACAGCGCAGGCGCACACTACAACTAAAAAAACCGACACGACTCAATAAAATGCATGGAATTGTTTGAAGCGACAGCCCAAATCTTCTTTAAGATTGTCACTTATGCAAATGGCTTTCGCCCTTCTTGACATTACGGACTCCTGGGCAGCAGCACTAGTCACTCTAGGCCTCGTTCGATCTGTTGTTGTCCACAAAATCGGGCAGATCAAGACTATAACCTGAGTTTGGAATTGGTAATGCGTCTTGTTTGCTAATATTGAGTTTAGGATCACTGACTCATGTCAAGCCAACTGATGTCCTTACCTGGCAGGTTAAGTTCGTGGTCTTGCTTCAGAAAGAGCTTACTAATGGCAAGTTTCATGGTTCAGGGCACTTTCGTCAGAGCTGGGTGATTTGCCACACTGTTGAAGATCAATCGGGTTAAGAGATCCGAACCCGGCTACGGAGATCGGTCCTTCGGTACCCAGTGCGGAAACGCAAACCAGATCGGAAACGCAGATGGGGGCTCCGGGAAGAGTTTTCGTTTCTCTCTAAGGAGACCGAGTCCCTGGAATGGGTTCACCCCGAGGTAGGGACGGTGGCTGCGTAGAAAAGTGCGGCTTTTGCTCGGTCCGGTGCGCTTCTGTCAGCCCTCGAAAATCCGAGTGTGGGAGCGTGATTTTTGTGCCGGACCATACCCACATCTGCAACACGTCTCCAATGTGAACAGTCTCTAGTCTATAGACCAATGTAGGTAAGGGAAGTCGGCAAAACTGATCCGTAACCTTGGGAAAAGGATTGGCTTTGAGGGCTTGGCCCGTTGGGCTGGGGTCCAGAAACAGGAACGGCACTGCATCGGGACTGGGTACTGAATCTTGGCTAGCAAATGAAATTGCTGATGGCGAAGTATTCACAGACCAATTTAAGTGTTATAGAAAGGACAGAGACTTGCATGGCGAAGGCGTATTTATTCTTGTGGATTGTAGAATTTCTTCTTCTCAGATAAATGCTGGTGCCGATGAATAAGAGGCTGTATGGTGCAGACTGACGCTTAAAAATAACAAAGTTTTAACTGTGTGTTCATTCTACCGTTCGCCCGATTCACTCGTCAATGTCCTTATGCAGTTGGCAGTGACAGTTGACGCAGTTCGAACAGATTTCATGGTAGTTGGAGGTGATTTCAATCTGCCTAATATTGATTGATATCACCAACCTTACTCTCACTCTTTTTCCGGTTGGTCCAGTCAAGAACTGATTAACTTGGTTGAATTTTTTGCGTAACGTGAAACTCTTCTGGAACTGACACGTGGGTACCATATCTTAGATTTGTTATTCACAAATAAACCTGAATTCGTCCGTTCTACTCAAGTGCTACCTGGAATAAGCTATCATAATGCTGTGCTCTGTAAAATGCATGTTGAACGTTCAAGAAGCATTGGAACAGCGAACAGACGAGTATATAACTACGAAAAAGCAAATGTAAGCGAGATAAATAAAGCGTTGAATGAGCTCCGGAGGGTATTTGAAACATATGCACTGGAGAAACTGGACTACACTGGAGTTACTGAATTATGGCTTATATTTAAGGAGATGTTTGAGCTGAGCCAGCGCTTTGTTCTGGTATGGACATTAACGAGAAAGAAGTAAAAGTAAGCCTTGGTTTCTCGGGAGTTACGCAGTCTAACTCGCAAAAGGCAACCAGCTTACAGTAAATACAAAGGAAAGCCGACACGTTATCATTGGTTGAAGCTTCATGAAACTACTGGAAAAATTGAAGTTGTAGTGGCAGCTGCAAAGCATTCATTTGGAATTTCAATTGAGCCGACATTAAAGGATAATCCGAAGGAATTCTCGAAACATGCAAAGAAAAATGGAAAAGGCACTGTTACTATACCACAGCGTGTGTCTGGTAACAGCTTTATTGAGGATGACGTAGGAAAAGCTGAGTTATTTATTACGTATTTTAGCTCTGTTTTCAGCTCTGCATTACAACAGAAACATGATGATATGAGTACCTTGCATTTCCAGCCGGTGATGAGTGGTATGGGTGATGTTGTTATTAGCATTTGTGGTATAGAGTCTCTGCTGCAGAATCTGAAGATTGGTGAGGCTGGGTGTCCTGATGACCTGCCAAACAGGTTTTATAAATTTTGAGCTCAGTCGGTTGCACCGTACTTGAAGATAAACTAGAAAATCGCTCGACAAATCCTGCCTTCCAGATAACTGGAAAATCACAAGCATAGTGCCAATTCCAAAATGAGGTCCTCGTGACAACGTCTCAAATTAAAGGCCAGTATCACTAGCTTCAATTGCGTGCGCGACTCTTGAAGATATCTTGTATGCTAGTATAGTAGCACACATGGACGCGCATTTATTGTTTAATCCTGGTCAGCATGGTTTTCGATGGAGCCTGTCTTGTATAACGCAGGTGACTGAACTTATGCACGACTTGGCGGGAGCACTGTACAAGCGCAAGCGTCTTAGGGTGGACGGTGTGTTTTCGGAATCCAAAAAGGCATTTGACACCCTGACGCACTGTTTCCAAATGAAAATGACCTTTTAGACGATCAGTTCTCAAGTGATTTGATGGGTAAATGATTACCTACGTTTACGTCAGCAGTTTGTGGTCGTGAATGGTACTCAGTCTCAGAAGGTGCAAGTTGTGTCCGATGTTCCGCAAGGCTCCGTGTTGGGGCCGCGATTGTTCTTGCTGTACGTGAACGAAATTAGTGACGGAATAGTGTCTGAAATGTGGTTATTTGCGGACGACTGCGTCCTCTATAGAGTTGTGACTTGTGAGCGTGATGGTGAGATGTTTGCGGAAGACTTGAACATACTCTCAGAGTGGTGCGTCAAATGGAATATCAATTTGAATTTGTTTAAAACTGTTCATATGAAATTTACAAGAAAGAAAACCTTGATATGCTACCATATATTATTAGGAATGTAATGTTTGAACAGGTGTTCGAATTTAAGTGTTTAGGCGTTTATTTTACTCCCATTTTGAATTGGTGCCGTCAAGTCGATGATGTCGCTGCTAAAGTATGCAAAACCCCGGGATTTCTTCGCCGAAATGCAAACACTTTTCCTCAGTCTTGTCGGAACATATTGTACAAGACTTTTGTGGGGTCGATTCTGGAATACGCGTGGACGGTTTGGGAGCCGCCTGCTCGTAGAGATAAAAAAAAGCTGGAGTGGGTCGAGAACATCGCCGCTCGTTTCGTATCTGGCATACGCGGGGCTCAGTACAGTGCATCGCGTACGAAGGAAGCACTCAACTAGAAATTGCTAACACGCGCCGTAAGAAGTTGTGTCAGAAGTTTTTCCAGGCTATTGATTATTATGCTGTTCGGGTTGATCGCGAAAAGTGTGCAGGAACCTTTTTATAGATCCGATCGTGTTGAGCATGATTTTAGGGTCCGTGAATTTCCGACAAAAACTGAATTGTTTAGAATGCCTTTTTTCTAACACCAATAGGGTATAGAATGGACTGCCGAGTCATGTTGGGAGGGTTGAATGGAATGATGCTTTCTTTTTGTTCTTGTAGATTGTAGATGTGGATTGCTATGGATTTTGCCATAATTTCGTTTTTTGTTTCGTTTTTGCTCTTTTGTTATCACTTTTACCACTGTGCAGGGGCAGTGGTAATAAATAAACAAACAAATAAATAAATATATAAATAAATATGTAAATAAACATATAAATAAACAAATTGGTAAATAAATAAATAAATGATTTGCTTTGCACAGTATGCCAGTTGCAAGTTTAGTGGGCTTAGAAGAACACCTGAAGAATACCTCGTTGATTCAAAGGGCTCTTTTGATTTTAAAAGATCAAGGACAGAAATATTTATCTGCTCTAATTCGCTCCATGCAAAGAATGCTCGAGTGTCCAACTCTGTGATTTTAAGTCAGCACGAGCTTCTGGTGGCTTCCTTCCCAGCTAGCTGAGTTTACTTGAGGCACCACGCTGAGACTGCCGATGCCTTAAATGTACACTTTTCGGATTAGGATTTGTTGATTTGCAAGTTTCTTGAAAGGAAAGGTGGCACTTACAGATTTCTAGTCTCGATTTCATTAAGTGAGGTATCATGATTGCGAAGCTGTGGTCACTGACTTAGTGATTATCATCACGTTAGGGACGAGGCGAACTACACAACTAAAGGCAAGACGTAAGCAAAATTCGCCGGTCTGTTTTATTCACATGTACAATAGGCACATGTGTGTCGGCTGAGAGTATAAATAAATGAATGAATCAATGAATGCACTTTCCTTGCAAAGCCAGGAGCCTTATCCTGAAAAGTCTGCATTCGAAGTCATGAGTAGGGTTAGTTGGCGGGCACAATATTATTCAGCATGTTCAGAAGAAATTACTGGCTGCAGAAGTAGGCCAGCAGAAAATAAAGGGCATCAAAGCCAATCCATTCTTTGCCATGTGGCAACTAAAGGATCATTGTTCACGAGTTTGCGGATGCAGGACTTCATGCCAACTTCATGCCGGTGCTAAGGAAGCACCAGTGCGGAGAGTTGCAGAAAAAAACTTGATGTCGTAAGAGAAAGGCACCCACTCAAACGATAGAAACTTGTCTTCCTACAACAACACTTAACCCAAACCTGCTGTTTTGGGCAAGAGAAGAAGCATCAACACTGGTGCCTTGCCTGATTCAGTAAAAGTCACAGGCGCGGTGAATGGCGGCGTCAGTGTAATTCCTTCCGAAAATGAGGCCCACACATTCCCTTTCAGTGCGCTGTACAAATCGCAGAAGCACATCCCACAAGCTTGTTTGTCTTAATGTGAGCAAAGAACCCGTATGGGCCTCCAAAACCCATCGACCAAATGAACGCAAACCCAAACGAAGCAGGTTTGTTCAGTGCTTAGAAATGTAGCCTCAAGTCGGCTGTTCCTACAATTCTTTCTCGGCATAGGAGAAGCTTGCTTTACTGTGAAGGGCATGAATAATGAAGAGGCATGCATGAACCCCTGCCAAAAAGTGTGAAAAAAAAAGTACGTAGAGCACAGAGGGGTCGATGGATATCAAATGCCATTATCGTGGAGTTGTAACTACCTCAGCAAACAGACCAATGTATAAATGACTGGATTTGTAATTATGTTAACTTGATGCTGAGGTCATCTGGTAGTCATCTCCCAGTCGACAGCACACTTGCATTATTTTCATTGAACACTGTGCGACTGTGGCAATATATAAGGTCCATAAGGCTGGCGAGATTTGTGAGGATTTCCTTATATGTGTGACACGGAACCTGTGAGTTGGCTACCCCTCCAGAGGATTATCAGATAGCACGACGGCTTATTTATCATGGTAAAACAAGTGTCATAGCAGTCATGCCATGTGTCCTCTTCGCAGTTGTGCGAGCAACATGCATTGCAGATTTATTTGTTGTCCCCCATTAGCCTTTCGCCTTATATTGATATGCAAGCAGTAAAATTGGATGGTTGGTGAAATCTGTTACGTCCTGTCACCTCCATACCTCTCCTCTGAATTCTGGGGAAATAAGGTTTTTTATGGGAAAGTGTGCGCCTTTAAGGCATAAGCGAGCTCCATGGCAGTTTGCAATTAGGGATTGTATAATTCTTTCAAAACATGTTCACGAGGAGCATTGCAAAATCGGCACCCTAAAAAAGAAGACAAGTTCACTTATCGGCCGTCTGTATTTTTCCTTATCATAATTCTCAAAACACAAACTCAAAACTGATATTGAGTTAAAAGCGCTTCTTATCATGTATCCTTGTCAATGAAGCAAAGCACAATGGCTCCTGGATGTTGTGCTACCAGGTACTACATTGCATTGGAAACGTAGGCTGATCATGACTGACCAAGGGATGTATTCTCGGACAATAGTTTTGGACGATATCATTGTCAGCGTGTGCTTATTGGCTCGTCGAGGAATGAGTCATACAAAGGCAGTAGTATTACCCTAAGTGTTGAACTGAGAATGCGTTCCCAACCCCATTTGTCTTCGAATTTCTGGTGTGGAAATACGATTGTAGCATTTGGTTTTACCGCAAATTGACGTGGTACTGAAATTCATGGATAATTTTCAATAGATATATGCGGGTAATAGAACACAGATTTTCTAAAGAGATCACATACTTGGATCATACCCTTAAGAGCAGTTATCTTTTAATGATTATATGATGAGGTACTTTACATATGGTTCAAATAAAAAGGCATGGCTATGAGCGAATGAAGACATGTGAAAAGTGTCGAAGCACTTCACGTAACAGAAAAATGCCAAAAATATTCAAAGCACTTGCAAAGCGGACAGATGATTGGGATGACGGGACGAGACACTAAGGGACATAAAGCGGTGAGATTGTACAATTTGGGACACGAACTCTAAAGTGTTTAACCATAGTGGGCAGACTGTTAGATAAAATTTTGTTAGCGCCTTTCATGCTGGGAAGTTAGGTATATATCACAGATTGATAAGCTACACAACGTGAAATATTAGATAAGAGCTCAGCTGAACCATGAAGCTGTTTCATTACGTTTGATGTTTCATTATGTGCGGTGTGCCATATTGCATGCGGATAAGTGATTCTGTCACTTGGAATATGTGAAGTCATTTGCCGATCTACTTTTGTACGGAACATGCCCCAATTTGGCTGAATAGAAAGAGAACTGAAAGCGTTAAACAGCATGCCCATAAATAAAGCTAGTTTCCTTATACGACTTGAAAAGTAGCTTTTCTGTAATCTTCAATAATTTCCTTTGGGATAGAAATAATGATACCGAACTTTCGAAATGCATTGTCACGGATGTCTGATGAAATACGCTATAAGGGACGTTCAAATTCTTTGGTTTGTAGGAAATCAGCGCTTTCGAAGAAAAAATACCTACCTTTGTTGTTTCTGATTGAAGCCTTGTTAGCGCAAAGGCATTGAATGAAGACAAAGGCGTTTATATATGATTACCATGGTGTTAGAAGATTGTACTATTATTAAACTATATTTTCTTCAGCACCACGCATGTAGGTGGGTGTTCTTGGAAACGTTGTTCTGGCTATTCCACCCAAAGCTTACATTCTGGATCGCAGGGAGGGGGTAGGGTATGACTTCGACAGCTTGAAAACGAAGATTGTTCACCAGTGATCAAAGACAACGCAGCTAAAGAATTTCCAAATCAGGTTTGGGGAAGTTTTCCTGGGCAATGTGTGCCACTGGTTTGAGCTGTTCCACAGCCACTGCCTTGGCCTGGTAAGGTTTAGCTACAATATTACGGTGTCTATATACCCGTGCTGATTTCTGACAAACATAAGCAGTTTCCTTCTTATCATCCTTCCGTACTTTGGTTATTATTCGCTTCACCAGGCTATTAATGCCTGACACTGCATATGCAATGAAGTTGCCTAGCTCGTGGTTGAATTGACAGGTCCAACATCTCTACGTCCCTATTGCTTCCAAGAATTGACGGTCATGCTGGAACTAACTATAATATTTTACCATAAGCACATTGTAGTTCACAGTCTAGTCGACGTGTTTTTCATGACGTTTAGAACAGGGAACTGTATTCGTCAGGGTGAGAGTGCCATGGGTGCACTGGCACATTTGATTCACCATATCATTCGCTGCGTCAGCACAGATAAGTTTAGAATGCACTACAATACCGTGACCAGTTTTACATATGCAATTGATTCAGTCTGGTAAAGTAGTAGGACAAATTTGACAAGCGCGTAGTAAGCGAGCTTTATTGCCAGTCAGTCGTCGACTTCAATAAATTCACGAACACAAACAGATTTTAAGTAGAGGCTCGAGGCATACGCCTAAGTTCAAACCCTTGGCTTTGCAGCTTTTGGTGCAGGCACTCGGGTCTGGGCATCCAGAGCCATAAACTGCAGCAAAGAGATGATAAAATTCGCAATAACATCGATTATTACACTTCAATTAACAATTGATGGTAATGTAATTTAGTCACAGTGTAACGTTTAATGCTTGCTTATCAGAAAGTTGGTATATCGCGACGCACCTTATAGGTTAGTCGTAAATTTGGGCATACATGAATTGGTCGAGCCATCAGTTCATTTAGAAAAACGAGAACACCGCTTCGCACCTGACACTTTTGCGTTGTCCACGTCGACAACTTTCTCGAGATGCGAACCAGTCAGCCCTCCACTACCGTGGTGCGTATTTCTGGGGTATCGGGATGAACACACAGATACTCAGTCACTTCCACACAGTCCATGTCACAGATGTAACCGAACGCCGTAGGTTCTACATAGTTCAGGTAGAGGTATGTTCAGCTCGTGAGCGGACCACTCGACTGGAGTATATAACGTCTAGGCTAAGTGACTACAGCCTCCCTTCTTCCCAGCTAAAGGGCTTTGCGACTGTAAACAAGCTCTCACGAGAATGTCAATAAATACATATAATGAAAACTGCACGGAAGAAGAAAGACTGCGTTAAAAATCCTGCTAAAAGAACATGATCAGTTTACTCTTTTCACATTGGATTCGTCTCTACATGGCGTAGTATCGGACACAATGCGTCACTTTGCCATCGGATATTCTCACCTACGTACGCTCTAAAAAGTAGAGACGGAATCGCCGGAGGGAAGCGGCCTATTTAGACTTCAAAGCCTTGTTCTACTCTCACAACATGTCGAGTGGAGCGAAATGCATTGTTCACTCCGTCACCAAGAGAGAGTGAAATGTGCTTTTCACCTTGCCTTTCTGAGCGAGAGTAGAATGCTCCTTCTGCTTTTGCGGCAGTAAGGAACAAAACGTGGCGTAATCTTATGCTTCGACTGCAGGAGGCCGGCCCGGAAAATGGCTGTGTATCACTCACGCACGCTTGCAAAAAATACAACGTCTTGCTTCTAAGAGAACAGGTAGCCACCGTTGAAAAGAACGCGGAATGAGCGCTTTACTTTTTTCACTCGGAGTTGCACCACCGCTGTCCCGCTCAACATCGCGGTGTAGCACAGCACTAGAGAATAAGGACCCGTCCAGCGAGCAGAAACGAAGGCCATCCAAAGAAGACCGTGTGTCAGCCATATCGCATCGACGCGAAAACAGGACAATTGTTCGTCCTTCCTTGGATAAAATGACAAATCTTTTATGGTCAGTGAATTCTATCTTAGGCGCAAATTCTGCGTACATAACATGCTATCGCCAGGAAGTCGTCGCACCGCTTAGCTGACGCCATTGACAATGAACTAGGCAAGTGCGCTTTGTCCCTCGATGCCAATCACAAAAGCCAGTCGTCGCGATAACTGCGTGCGATTGCATCACTTGCCGCTATCCGTAAGTGCTTCGACAATCGCAAACGCAGCCAGAACCATAGTATATTCAATAAGAAATGAGGCGAGAGGACGCTTAAAATGATTTGTTCACCAGCCCATGTTTCCGAACCCATTCCAAGCGTGGTTAGCGTGCTTGTTGTGTGTACACAGTCAGGAACATTCATAGGCTGTATAGGACGCTGAGAAATGAGCTGCTGTTTTAGAATATGGCACACGAAACAAGCTTCCGGAAAATTTATCTACATTACCATCCCCATGCTTAGGAGCTCATCTGGTAATCTGTGCCATATTAGTACACTCATGTTGTGCCAGAAATGCGTTTGCTGCCCAATAATGTGGCGTATCTTTGATCATAGTGTCAATTTTTTTGGGGGGGTTTCCAGATGCTTGTTCTATTTTTAACTTTCCTCTGTATACTTTATTTTTGAAAACAAGGTGCTTATTGAAATTAAAGGATATTTCTGCACTGTAATAGTGATGAAACTTTAGAGAATATACTTATTTTTTATTACAACATGTGTTCGAAATTTCATGGGCATCATTGGAATCTGATTTTCTGTTTTTGTCAGTATGCTTCTTAAATTGTTATTCAGTTTGTATTGGGATTTATCAATAAAGATTTTGGCGTTTAAGAGAGCAAATTATTCATTTGAATAACTCGGCGACTACAGATTCTTTGTTTTAGAGTGTATCAAATTGGTATTTGCTCAAGGTAACATCCCTAATGAGATTTAACAAGAATGCGGTATGCATATTTCTCACATTTGAAAGTCTTTAGACACAAGATATGCAAAGAGGCCTTATGTCAAAACCACAGCATAGGTGTTTAGATGTCATTATCGCAATGATCCACGCGCGTAAGAACTGTTGCAGTCATGAGAAGGTGTTCGCACTTCGGCTGCCAACGTGCACTAAACGGTATTAAATATACATTAGATTGAACTTATAGTTCGCAGAGCGTATATACCGGAATTAATTGTAGAAAAAAGTGCTGGCAAGGCGCATTGAATAAATCTGACACAAAATATTCATAGTTACCGCGTTTTATATTCCGGTAAACACCGGC
Organism: Dermacentor albipictus; assembly: GCF_038994185.2. Taxonomy (NCBI): domain Eukaryota; kingdom Metazoa; phylum Arthropoda; class Arachnida; order Ixodida; family Ixodidae; genus Dermacentor; species Dermacentor albipictus. The sequence goes on from NC_091830.1 coordinate 70,249,219, forward strand.
AGGTCGGGTGCAATAGCCGGTGATGAGGGGCAGCCACGTGTGTGGCCTGCTAGGTGCAGCCACTGGTAGCACAGAATTAAACCGAACAAAGTCAGAGCTATTTACAGGCGCTATAGGGTGTATTATACTTCACTCGTGGTTCAAAGTTCGGGCAGCGAAAAATAACAAAATAGTTCCTTGCATTTATTACTCCGTGTTTTTCTCGTTTAGCACAGCGCCTCCTGTTGGCTGCACCGTGGAGGCACTTCATGTTTGCATCACCACTCGCTCACCATGCCGCTCGATCTTCCAGTATTTAGCGGACTAAATCTAAATACACGGGTGTCTAAATCTAAGTACATGGGTGTTTTCGCATTTCGCCCCCATCGAAATGCGGCCGCCGTGGCCGGGATTCGATCCCGCGACCTCGTGCTTAGCAGCCCAACACCATAGCCACTAAGCAACCACGGCGGGTAGGCTGGCTGCACCGTGGAGGCACTTCATGTTTGCATCACCACTCGCTCACCATGCCGCTCGATCTTCCAGTATTTAGCGGACTACTGAACAAGCTTGAACTATCTACAGTTTGACTTACTATCTCCCGTGCGTGCCTCGTCATTTCTCTCGTCGGCTGCAGTGATCGTCCCCATGAACGCTGCAAACACAAGGACAATCAGAACATCAACAACAGAACATGAAACCCAAAATAAACGTTTCTTTGCCAATCTAGAATATTCTTCTACTGGTGAATAGGATGAGTATATAGAAACATTGCTCTCGATAACATGAAACAAGGAATGATCCATTCGGGTTAATTTTCACGGAAGCTCAACGTCACAATGTCGGTGCATGCAATGTATTACATAAAGCACTAAGATGCAGCTATACAACGGGTATTCTGTTACGTGTCGAGTAGTGAATTTCGGGTATATTCTGATTATTTCCTAATATCATATCTGTTGACGCGACAAGACTTGCTCACCTGTAAGGAGTGCGACGAGCAAGATGGCAGCGGTGAACTTCATCTCAGCAACGAGTCTAACTTTGTTGTCTGTGAAGACAAAGAGAAAAGTACATCTTCGGTGACTTACAAAAGAGAGCGTAGAGATGTCCAAAAGGGAAATTCAAGTGCCTTGGATTATGAGTGACTTCAAGTATACCTAAAATACGTATGATATTGTCAACCTGTTCCTCTTCATGAGCACCTATGAGAAAGCAACACTTTCAGAACCTAAGGCTTTGTGATTTGAGCAGTTATGTCTAAGGTTAAGCATCGCAACATGACTTTTTGGCACATTTTGGTATAAGCGTATCGGTCAACGTATTTCACATATCATAATTAGAAAACCTACAATAGCACAGAAACTTAGAATTTCTATTTTAAGTTCTAACATGCTGGATTTCGAGCCATCTCAACATGTGGCTCTAATGCAAGCAAAGCGTTACAGAGCGCTGATAAATGAGAAGATAACACAGTGATGGCTTTTAGAATGGACGCGCAGTAGCAAATAATAGAGCGATAAAGGAGAAAATTCGTTGATTGCTCGGACAAATATGAACGTACCTGATGGGAAGAAATACCAGGTGGAGGCCAGGTACTGGATCGAGCTACTGATGCAAGGTGCAGGATTCCCGACCCTCTGTCTTTTATATCTCTCCTGTGGCCAGAAATAAAAGTGCACGTGGAGGAAACTGCCACGTAGCTGCTTTCAAATACATTTTGCACGCGTGAATGCCTTCACTGTCATCGTTTTTATGGTGTTCTTGGTTTGTTGAAATAACAAAACAATGAATACATGGCAAGAATCTACTGATAAACAGGAAACCGGACACATAATTTTCTTATCCGTAGGCAATTTTTATATCCATATCCCAAGTTAGCTCCGCTTTTGGTTTTATGTGTATTACATCCGGAAGGAATGACTTGTCCTATCCTATCATTAATATGAGTGGGAGAACGTTTTGTAAATATCGCACTACGGTATTTAACATGGCTTAATTTGCTCTTCTGCGACCCGAGGGAATATCGGCACAAAACTATTTGATACGAAATGCACCCGTCGATCGCAGCAGTACATCTCCTTAAGATATATTCTTTAACACCACAGCGAATGGGACTATTTTACTAGAATGTACAGAGAATTATCATGCCAACACGTATAACAGTTCAGCATACTGCGTATCACTTATGTTTTAGTGACACGGGGCGAGCAATTAGAGAATTGTGTGAAAGTAGGCGAGGAACGAAATGTTCCTGCCCGAAAGTGGCCCACGAAATCCCCGCGCTATGTGTGCTTTGTTTTCTTGGTTTCCTTTTCAGTAAGGCCGCGCGCAACGCACTCATTATTATCATGGTCCTATTGCAAACTAGGGAGCTGGCTGTTACCTTTTGACACACTTGTGCTGACTGAGGCATCTCTTCTCCTACAGATAGGAGTGGGAGCTGTCGTATGCGTGGTAACTAAGCCACGAGACTCGCACAATATCGGGATATTGCGGGAAAGACCTTTAAACATTGTCTACGAGGAAATATTACAGTCTATTTCATAGTGCGGATTTGATGGCATGCATAGCTATGGGGAAAACAATGTTTTAGTGAAGACAGATACGTGAAATATAGAACAAATACGAGAGAATTAAGAGAGGCAGATATGTCTGTGGTCTTCAGTGTAGCTTCTTTCGGCGAGGACTGTGGCACTAATGGTTGCCAAAGACCACACTGAGGTTCCCCTTGTGGCAATGTTCGAAGAGCATCGCGCAACTAGGTTGAAGACGTGGGATCATTCCCCAGATGCGGCAAATTGTTTTGTTACCCACTTTCATTGCCATCATTTATCATTTCTTTTTATTCACTTAGGAAGTACAAGTATATTACCCGGTTTTTCTTGTTGTCTTTGCTTCTTGGCTTCTGATAATATAAATAAGAAAGATTGCGTTCTCGTTTAACCTTCTTTCTAAAGGTAAGACGGTGTCAAAGCCATGTCAGTTGGCGGAAAGTTACATCGCTAGCGCAACCTTAAATGTGCGCTTAAGGCACTCAGTCATCGCATTTGTCAACACTTCTTCGATAGTTGCCACGCCTTCTGGCGAGTAGAATAAGGGGAAAGCATTCTTACAGATATACAGCTATTGTTCACATATAGTCTGAACAGCATATATGGTGGGTTTAACATTTATTTCGAAAGGAGAGCAGTATGTGTATGTGTTAGTTTTAACATTATTTGCGAAAGCTACTGAACGTACATTATCTCAGCTACTGTAACTATGGCCGAAATATGGAGCTCTGTTGTGCTGACTACGTTGAGGCGATGGCGGCGATCATCCTGTGCTGGCAAATGTTCACAACCTAGAACAACCAGACATACGCTTACATTACGAGAAGATATGTTTACGGAACTGCTATCCGCCTAATCGTAAATTATATGATGATATCTCCACAAAGTCAAGTGTTCGACGAAAACTCGTCTGGCGAGGAAACCTAATGGTGCCAAAAACGTACAGTCGTCAAGAATGTCCCTTGATCACAATGAAGATGTAAGCATGAGCGCGCGGCTATGTATGGGTGAGGTGGCGGAGTGTTAGGGTGCATATCCCGGGAAGCTCGCCATCAAGAGACCGGTACGGGGCCCGAAGCGTCGGTTCTTTATTTTTATTTCATTCTTGGCGAGTGCACGTTTTTTTGGCACCGTAACTCCACAAAGTGCTTCCAGTGGGATTATATCTACACGATCGCCTCGCATGCCAGTTGCGCAGACTTCCTCACTGAAGAATCAATCACCTTTCCTATACAACGTCTGCGCAACCCATACATCACTTGACTTGCTGCACTCATCCGTAAGACGACCAATGCGGCGCTCGTACTTCCTCTCTGAGCTAGCACACAGGTACTCATGGAATTGCCATTCTCTAAGCCAGTCACCAAATTCATTCGCAACCACCACCATCGTAGGAGCTGCACCTGCAAAAAGCAAAACACCCGCTCAACATCTTACGGAGCGTAGCGCCATACCTAAAGCCACAGCCCTTGCTGCTAGACTTCCACTCAATGTACAAGGTTTACCCCTGCATGAGATATGACCTCGGTCATGGAATATTGACCAAAAAGAGAACTAGGTGGTTAGGAAAGAACAAATGGCATTTTCTGCACCATGAACAGTGGATGTCACTTCAGAGTGGCATACTAATGAGGCCACATAGAGTGTGCATCAGATATCATCTACAATTTCGGAAGTTAACCGTTGCCTCCGTATAGTGCACACCGATCATGCGCACAAGACCCTCCAATAGCGACGTGCTAAAGGGGATCGCGGCAGCTGCCCAGCCCCTTTCTCACTCAACCACACTGAAAGAAACGTAAACGCAACTATCATGACTCAATTACAGCAGCATGTTTATCAGCCGATCTCAAGGAATTGACGAGAATTCTGCATGATTTGCGCAATAAGTTGCCGAAATGTTGAGCCTGCGGAAGCGTGCCCAGAAGAATCAGAAGCGAAGCAGGCAGACCAAAAGCCATATGGGGTCAGACGTCGCATATTCCCTTTGCGTACATCGTTATCGAGTACCCTCAAAACGTGCTCATTGGACAACAACACGCCGGGACCTTCCTAGGCGCCACCAATATGCGCACTTTAAATGGCTTAGAGATGAAAGATTTACCACTTCGCAATCATCTCGGTGGGAACAACAATGGTACCTATGTTTTATGCCCATATTTCCCCACATACACCCCACACCCCTTGCACTGCCCTGACGGATAGCACAGCTGCTCATGGTCTCAACAAAGCAACGAGGGGCCGAGACCAAGCGTTGATTACATTCGTTATCGGTGACGAACTGCAGAACGCTCAACACTCTATGTGGGTACTAGGGCACAGTGGTAAAGGTAGATCAGGAGGATTGCATCAGGAGGCTTCTCAGAATTTCGAACGGCTTACTGTAAGCCATGGGGTGAAACAGCGCAAAATTATCTGCTGGTATTTATATCAGGGCTACTCAAATGTCTCTCACTGGCAACCATCCCATGAGAATTCGCTCCCAACTAAACTAAGAATAGAACCTATTCAGTTGCATGAACCATTGTATATAAGAAATGCACAGACTCATTGTACACGCAGATGACACTTCTAAGTTTGAGAGCGCTGCTCCTAGGCGTCTATTTCATGCTCTAGATTTCAATGCCACTGTTACGTGCCGCACTTATATCAGCGAAATCTGCGTCACTCTCTCTAAATTATAAAAATTTGTCGCATAAACGAATTTTGTCTATTAAAATTATGCTTAGCCGAAAAGTATTTCATTTCGGTTTGGCTAATGCCACTGCATAAAACATACAAATGTTGTATAGATGTTTAAAATGAAACCCCGCGAATTCCTAAAGCCCGTCTGATGAAGCCTCGCCTCTTAATATACGTTAACGATATGACATTACGCCCGCAAACTTAAAATCGGGGTAGAGACGAGAGTAGCATGAATTTAATTTTTTTTTCAAGGTTAACGCTAACTGCGGTTTCTCTGTGATGGTATACATTTAGGCTTAATTCAGTATTATTGAACTTCATATTGCCCTGTTGAACACCACTGTGCCAGCACTCCCAGATTTAATTGTGAGTTATCTGCTCTACCTTCTTCTTATTACTGGCATATGGCGCCCATTCTCACCTCTATATGCATCACTGAATGCAATGCAAAGCTGGACAAGTGTATAACAAATAATATGCTTCACTTTCTCGTTTTGTTTCTTCTATCATCTCTTCTTTTTTATGCTGGCTTCGCTTTGCCGAATCGCAATTTATCCTACTTTTGCATAATCACGTAATCGGTAAGATCGAGCTCCTCGATACAAAACGTGTACGGATTCTTTCAAGCCTATTATTGCTTGGATTTTGTTATTTATTCTTGTCGCAACAGGCAGTGCTTTGTTGTGGGCTCGAGAAAGTAGCCAAGTGCTCATTTACTGTTTTTTCCTCTCAAACTGCTATTTATGCTTCAAGCCGAACTGAAATAACGTTCGAATTGATTTCATTAGGCGCACAACACAAACATGACTAATATTGAAAACACAAACCGTGGCAGCAGACTGTTTTCATTGCTGACACGTATTGGCGTGTTTTAATAAGCTCTAATGATATGGTTCTGCTGTTACACCCATCATTATCAGCATCCACATGCGCGAACAACCAGTGAAAACCACCAAAGCTCATTAACGTCGCACAATAGGCACCGTTCACTTCGTGGAAACGCAGGCAAGGCACATTCAAAGTCGAATATTCTTTGTATTTAATGAACACGAGACGAATAAATGAAAGTGTAAGCAACGCATTTAAAACAGGGCACCACTTACGACCAGATAGTGGCGTAGGGGGCAAGCGTTACCCGAACCAATGCTGGTTTCATCTTGTAGAACTGTCTCGACGAACAAATGGCGAATATTGCTGCCACCACGCGGTTAGCGTAGAACTTTCATTTAGCAACTCGTGTCCAAATATCGAGACTAGGCTTATTAACTGTAACGGTAATACTCACTTTTTGTTTTATCATTGTTTTCGTGATTTAAAGAAATTTTTCAACAAATATGGACTTTGCATTTTACTTATAGCTATTCATTATCGTAGTTTAGTTACACGTGTTCTGATCAAAACAATAAGAAAAACCACTTTTTCATGCGTAGAAGAAAACTGCAATTAGCTTGAAGTTCCAAACTATATAAACCCATTTTTGACCATCTTTTGATGTAGACAACATATCAGAAAAAAGGTTTTTCTACTGAGGTTTAATATTGAGCACAACCATTCTGCCTAAATCCCTCCATCCAGTATTCAATGACCGGCAATGAATGTCACTTCGTGGCTTATAAAAGGAACGCAGGACATGCAGGATCAAGTTTGCGACGCGACTCACTTTCATTTCAACATACTATGCAGGCGATACCGGCCGTTTAATACCAATGTTCTCTTTATATTATGATTTATTTAAAGGCTACAATGTTCTTCTCATATGTTATTTACATATTTGTATTTTGCCTAAATCCTGTTATATTTTGCGAAGCCACACTTACCCAGTGCTCTTTCCGGACTTTAAATAGATATATAAATTACCTAAATAATAAACAAATAAACAAATAAATATGTAAGGTCTGCGGCTTTGAAGTGTCAGAAGTTCCAAACGTAGCGACATGTGGTTTGGGTGAAAGTCTCCAACCAGTGTTCCGCCTTCTGTTTCACTGTTATTGCTGAAGAAGATACCGCCAAATATTTTTCTTGTTTTAGTTGATTAAGGGTATTTTCGACATGATTTCCACATTTAGATAGAAAATACGCATTTTTTCTGGGGTTATTTATTATTATATATGGCGTCTTAAAAGGGCAACGTGTCTCTTACTAATTGGCTCGAGCTACACCATGTTTCTAAATCAGTCATTAATCGAAGGCACTGAATTGTGTCACTATGCTTCTTGAAGAACAATCAGAAGGTTTCCTGCCACAAACGCGCAACAGTTTACAAATCAAGCGGACGAAGTTTTGTAGTTCTACTAAGGGATCACTAAAGCGCTCTTCATGTACTCTGCATGTAACTTCATTTTGTTTAAGTGGCCCAGTTGCGGTGATACATAAGATGAAGGTTTCCATATTAAAGACGTGCAGAATGGTTTCGAATGTTGACCGGCAAATATAACTCCATGCATGTCCACGATCTCCGGACATTACATGCGAACAGCATCTGCAACCAATTCTGAGTAAAAAATATAGTTTATTATCACAGTTTTCATAGCAGAACGCATGAAAACCCATCCGGCCTATAGCACCAGCACATGAATCGCCAGGCCGCTCATAGCGTTTGAAATAGGGAGAAAACAATACACATATGCCATGAATTGTTGAACGGTTGCATTCACGGGAGCAGACGGGATAAACGTGCTGCGCAGAAAAGTGGAGCTTTTTTCGTTTTTTTTAAAAGAATAATCAATATTCTCCCTGGGGATTTTTCGTACCCGCTCATCAACATATTATTTTCGAATAGCGCTAATATTCGTTTTCGAATAGTGCGGGAAATAATTACAGTATTTGCACCATTCTAACGGCAATTTTCTTAGTAAAAACATGCGTTAAACATGCGGTAAAATCTGCGTGCGCGTTGCAATCTTGCCAAATTCTACTCAAAATGAAAAAGAACGCAGCTTCTTAGTACGAAAAGAAAAGTTCAGTGAAAACTGACTAGCGACACTGCCATTGTACGGATGTTGTTGTCTTTTTTGGTTGTTAGAGAGCGAAAAGAAGGATTCGTCGATGTCTGATCGTGACCACTCGCGGAGAAATATCATTGATTGTGTCTGTGGGCCTTTGTACGTTCCACGACGTTCTTTCAACAATATACGCGTCGACGTTGGTGTCTTCATATTCGTCGCGGAATCGGCACCCATTTATTTTTAATAATATTTGGCTGGTATCATAGCTTTGTGTTTCAGTTCAGGGTGCGGTTGGCAATCATGCAAATGCATATTAACCAAGCGCAAATAGGTTTCTTGTGTCATTCTCAATTAATAGCTTTTCGACGTAACGCAAAAACATATGTACCTACTTATATATTTATTTTGGCTTTTTCCTAATTTAGAGTCACCCTTAATTGAAACAGCCACATCACTATGTTATCATTACAGCAACAAAATGTTACAAATTATTCTAAAGGTGAAGCACGAAACGTGCTCTTCCGCTCCTCAAATCGGCCCACCAATTCAGTGCAACGAAACTTCTATGGAAAGATATTGAGACGTTATCGAACGCAGCAAAGAACATTCTAGCAGCAGAACGGTAGGACTTATGCAAAGTGCACAGTTAGGCGACCAACGCTGCAAATGTATAGACCGAAACTCAGCTTGATATTCTTTAGCACCAATCCTCATAATGAATGGTCCGATTGTATGAACTTTACTGTGAGATTCTGAACAGTATCGATCACATTGCAGATGTTATATATTGCTGAAGATCATATGCTGATCCCACACTCTGTACTCATTCTAATGATCGCCTGTTTAACACATACCAAATTTCTTCTGCAATCAGAAAAGGTAGTGTGTTGTTCGGCGTTGTCAGGCCAAGGCCATGGCTGTTTGTTATTAGGAATATTGCATGCGCGAGTGCGCTGACCGAGAATATTCCATAGAGTAATTCAAGGTGCGTATCTGGAGACATGTCAGAAGCGACCGACCTGTATTACACAATAAGTGTACTTCATGCATTGTGCCTTGTTCTAACCTTACTGCAGTGTTCTCTTACAGCAATGGTTTGTGTTCAATTCCACATTATAGTGTGATGTTAAGGCGAAAAAACAGTCGGTTGAAGTAAATTTTATACTTGTAAAAAGAAAAGTATACTTTGCGCAGATTTTGTTATAGATCCATTCATCCTTTAGTTATTAGTAATGTCCTCTGAATTTAAGCAACAGCATGTCATACATCTCCCAAGCGTTGTTTATTCGACTTTCTAATGGTACTTTGATACACCCAGTCTGCGGACAGATGACCATTGGAATGTGTTGAGTGAGTGAGAGCTTTCAGGGCACCTGAAAGGGTAAAGAAAAGCCAACAATTTCTTTTCACCTATTCAGTAAGATGACGCGTAGGGTAACACAGTTTACACTACATTGATGAAGGTAAGAATGCTCCAGCGTTGAGAATATATGGCGTACGGAATAAAGTTTATCAGAATTAGTGGTTTCCTTAAGCACTTGTTACTCCGGAGGGAACATGCAATACTCTGGTAGAATAACCTGTCATATTAATAGGACACTCGCAAAAGTGGCCTAATAATATGACAGGTTACAGTAAAAAAAGAAAGTGAAACACAATGTTTGATCGTCAATAATAACTAGTATTGAAGCAACTGATGTAACAGGGCTGAAATGTAATCTCAGAAAGCAGCACTAAAAAAAAACAATGTAACAATGTAACAGGGCTGAAATGTAATCTCAGAAAGCAGCATGTGGCCTATTAATATGACAGGTCACAGTAAAAAAAGAAAGTGAAACACAATGTTTGATTGTCAATAATAACTAGTATTGAAGCAACTGATGTAACAGGGCTGAAATGTAATCTCAGAAAGCAGCACTAAAAGGGCGAATGAACTAAATTTCTTCGAAAATACGCTTCTGCTAGCAACGTAAGGACCTTCGTGGCGTAGTGGATTTGACATTGCATTGCAAAGCTGCATGGCGCAGGATCATATGCCGGCCACAATGCCCACATTTCGATGGTGGCAAAAAGAAAAAAAAAACATAACGTGCATTGAGCGCACAAAAAAGATCCTCGAGTTTTCAACATAATCAAGAGACGGCCACTAGAGCCTCCCTCATGATCACGTTGTAGTTTCGGCAGATAAAACCCGAGGTTTTCATTTACATAGGGCAAATAGAATAAGCATAAGAACATATGCTTGTACACAATCATCTGATAGCTGCTACGTTTAAGAAAATTTGATACTTTGTAAATAAGAAATTGTCAGATGGTTTGCGAAAATATCTTCTTATGCCAAATCATTGTCATTATATTTTATATAGCTCATTCTACGTAGTTTCTTTTTAACTAAATACTGTCTACAGCGCAGGCGCACACTACATCTAAAAAAACCGACACGACTCAATAAAATGCATGGAATTGTTTGAAGCGACAGCCCAAGTGTGCTTTAAGATTGTAACTTAAGCAAATGGCTTTCGCACTTCTTGACATTACGGACTCCTGGGCAGCAGCACTAGTCACTCTAGGCCTCGTTCGATCTGTTGTTGTCCACAAAATCGGGCAGATCAAGACTATAACCTGAGTTTGGAATTGGTAATGCGTCTTGTTTTCTGATATTGAGTTTAGGATCACTGACCCATGTCAAGCCAACTGATGCCCTTACCTGGCAGGTTACGTTCGTGGTCTTGCTTCAGAAAGAGCTTACTAATGGCAAGTTTCATGGTTCAGGGCACTTTCGTCAGAGCTGGGTGAATTGCCACACTATTGAAGATCAATCGGGTTAAGAGATCGGAACCCGGCTACGGAGATCGGTCCTCCGGTACACAGTGCGGAAACGCAAACCAGCTCGGAAACGCAGATGGGGGCTCCGGGAAGAGTTTTCTTTTCTCTGTAAGGAGACCGAGTCCCTGGAATGGGTTCACACCGAGGTAGGGATGGTGGCTCCGTAGAAAAGTGCGGCTTTTGCTCGGTCCGGTGCGCTTCTGTCGGCCCTCGAAAATCCGAATGTGGGAGTGCGATTTTTGTGCCGGACCATACCCACATCTGCAACACGTCTCCAATGTGAACAGTCTCTAGTCTATAGACTAATGTAGGTAAGGGAAGTCGGCAAAACCGATCCGTCACCTTGGGAAAAGGATTGGCTTTGAGGGCTTAGCCGGCTGGGCTGGGGTCCAGAAGCAGGAACGGCACTGCATCGGCACTCGGTACTGAATCTTGGCTAGCAAATGAAAATGCTGATGGCGAAGTATTCACAGACCAATTTAAGTGTTATAGAAAGGACAGAGACTTTCATGGCGAAGGCGTATTTATTCTTGTGGATTCTAGAATTTCTTCTTCTCAGATAAATGATGGTGCCGATGAATAAGAGACTGTATGGTGCACACTGACGCTTAATAACAACAAAGTTTTAACTGTGTGTTCATTCTACCGTTCGCCCGATTCACTCGTCAATGTGCTTATGCAGTTGGCAGTGACATTTGACGCAGTTCGAACAGATTTCATGGTAGTTGGAGGTGATTTCAATCTGCCTAATATTGATTGATATCACCAACCTTACTCTCACTCTTTTTCGGGTTGGTCCAGTCAAGAACTGATTTACTTGGTTGAATTTTTTGCGTTACGTGAAACTGTTGTGGAACTGACACGTGGGAACCATATCTTAGATTTGTTATTCACAAATAAACCTGAATTTGTCCGGTCTACTCAAGTGCTACCTGGAATAAGCGATCAAAATGCTGTGCTCTGTGAAATGCATGTTGAACGTTCAAGAAGCATTGGAACAGCAAACAGACGAGTATATAACTACGAAAAAGCAAATGTAAGCGAGATAAAGCGTTGAACGAGCTCCGGAGGGTATTTGAAACATATGCACTGGAGCAAATGGACTACACTGGAGTTACTGAATTATGGCTTATATTTAAGGAGATGTTTGAGTTGAGCCAGCGCTTTGTTCTGGTATGGACATTAACGAGAAAGAAGTAAAAGTAAAGCTTGGTTTCTAGGGAGTTACGCAGTCTAACAGGCAAAAGGCAACCAGCTTACAGTAAATACAAAGGAAAGCCGACACGTGATCATTGGTTGAAGCGGCATGAAACTACTGAAAAAATTAAAGTTGTAGTGGCAGCTGCAAAGCATTCATTTGGAATTTCAAATGAGCCGAAATTAAAGGATAATCCGAAGGAATTCTCGAAACATGCAAAGAGAAATGGAAAAGACACTGTTACTATACCACAGCTTGTGTCTGGTAACAGCTTTATTGAGGATGACGTAGGAAAAGCTGAGTTCTTTATTACGTATTTTAGCTCTGTTTACAGCTGTGCATTACAACAGGAACATGATGATATGAGTACCTTGAATTTCCAGCCGGTGATGAGTGTTATGGGTGACGTTGTTATTAGCATTAATGGTATAGAGTCTCTGCTGCAGAATCTGAAGATTGGTAAGGCTGGGTGTCCTGATGACCTGCCAAACAGGTTTTATAAATTTTGAGCTCAGCCGGTTGCACCGTACTTGAAGATTAACTTCAAAAATCGCTCGACAAATCCTGCCTACCAGATGACTGGAAAATCACAAGCATAGTGCCAATTCGAAAATCAGGTCCTCGTGACACCGTCTAAAATTAAAGGCCAGTATCACTAGCTTCAGTTGCGTGCACGACTCTTGAAGATATTTTGTATACTAGTATAGTAGCACACATGGACGCACATTATTGTTTAATCCTCGTCAGCATGGTTTTCGAAGGAGCCTGTCTTGTATTACGCAGGTGACTGAACTTATGCACGACCTGGCGGGAGCACTGGGCAAGCGTCTTAGGGTGGACTGTGTGTTTTCGGAATCCAAAAAGGCATTTGATACCCTGACCCACTGTTTCCAAATGAAAATGACCTTTTAGACTATCAGTTCTCAAGTGATTTGATGGGTAAATGATTACCTAAGTATACGTCAGCAGTTTGTGGTGGTGAATGGCACTCAGTCTCAGAAGGTGCAAGTTGTGTCCGATGTTCCGCAAGGCTCCGCGTTGGGGCCGCTATTCGTCTTGCTGTACGTGAACGAAATTAGTGACGGAATATTGTCTGAAATGTGGTTATTTGGGGACGACTGCGTCCTCTATAGAGTAGCGACTTGTGAGCGTGATGGTGAGATGTTTGCGGAAGACTTGAACAGAATCTCAGAGTGGTGCGTCAAATGGAATATCAATTTGAATTTGTTTAAAACTGTTCATATGAAATTTACAAGAAAGAAAACCTTGATATGCTACCATATATTATTAGGAATTTAATGTTTAACATGTGTTCGAATTTAGGTGTTTAGGCGTTTATTTTACTCCCGCTTTGAATTGGTGCCGTCAAGTCGATGATGTCACTGCTAAAGTATGCAAAACCCCGGGATTTCTTAGCCGAAATGCAAACTCTTTTCCGCAGTCTTGTCGGGACCTGTTGTACAAGACTTTTGTGGGGTCGATTCTGGAATACGCGTCGACGGTTTGGGACCCGCCTACTCGTAAAGATAAAAAAAAGCTGGAGCGGGTGGATAACATCGCCGGTCGTTTCGTATCTGGCATACGCGGGGCTCAGTACAGTGCATCGCGTACGAAGGAAGCACTCAACTAGAAATTGCTTACATGCGCCGTAAGAAGTTGAGTCGGAAGTTTTTCCAGGCTATTTATTATTAAGCTGTTCGGGTTGATCGCGAAAAGTGTGCAAGAACCTTTTTATAGATCCGATCGTGTTGAGCATGATTTTAAGGTCCGTGAATTTCCGACAAAAACTGAATTGTTTAGAATGCCTTTTTTCCCAACACCAATAGGGTATCGGATGGACTGCCGAGTGATGTTGGGAGGGTTGAATCGAATGATGCTTTCTTTTTGTTCTTGTAGATTGGAGATGTGGATTGCTATGGATTTTGCCTCTTTTGTTATCACTTTTACCACGGACCAGGGGCAGTGTTAATAAATACACAAATAAATAAATAAGTAAATAAATATATAAATAAATATGTAAATAAATATATAAATAAACAAATTGGTAAATAAATAAATAAATGATTTGCTTTGCACAGTATGCCAGTTGCAAGTTTAGTGGGCTTAGAAGAACACCTGAAGAATACCTCGTTGTTTCAAAGGGCTCTTTTGGTTTTAATAGATCAAGGACAGAAATATTTATCTGCTCTAATTCGCTCCATGCAAAGAATGCTCGAGTGTCCAACTCTGTGATTTTAAGTCAGCACGAGCTTCTGGTGGCTTCCTTCCCAGCCAACTGAGTTTACTTGAGGCACCACGCTGAGACTGCCGATGCCTTAAATGTACACTTTTCGGATTAGGATTTGTTGATTTGCAAGTTTCTTGAAAGGAAAGGTGGCACTTACAGATTTCTAGTCTCGATTTCATTAAGTGAGGTATCATGATTGCGAAGCTGTGGTCACTGACTTAATGATTATCATCACGTTAGGGACGAGGCGAACTACACAACTAAAGGCAAGACGTAAGCAAAATTCGCCGGTCTGTTTTATTCACATGTAGAATAGGCACATGTGTGCCGGCTGAGAGTATAAATAAATGAATGAATCAATGAATGCACTTTCCTTGCAAAGCCAGGAGCCTTATCCTGAAAAGTCTGCATTCGAAGTCATGAGTAGGGTTAGTTGGCGGGCACAATATTATTCAGCATGTTCAGAAGAAATTACTGGCTGCAGAAGTAGGCCAGCAGAAAATAAAGGGCATCAAAGCGAATCCATTCTTTGCCATGTGGCAACTAAAGGATCATTGTTCACGAGTTTGCGGATGCAGGACTTCATGCCAACTTCATGCCGGTGCTAAGGAAGCACCAGTGCGGAGAGTTGCAGAAAAAAACTTGATGTCGTAAGAGAAAGGCACCCACTCAAACGATAGAAACTTGTCTTCCTACAACAACACTTAACCCAAACCTGCTGTTTTGGGCAAGAGAAGAAGCATCAACACTGGTGCCTTGCCTGATTCAGTAAAAGTCACAGGCGCGGTGAATGGCGGCGTCAGTGTAATTCCTTCCGAAAATGAGGCCCACACATTCCCTTTCAGTGCGCTGTACAAATCGCAGAAGCACATCCCACAAGCTTGTTTGTCTTAATGTGAGCAAAGAACCCGTATGGGCCTCCAAAACCCATCGACCAAATGAACGCAAACCCAAACGAAGCAGGTTTGTTCAGTGCTTAGAAAAGTAGCCTCAAGTCGGCTGTTCCTACAATTCTTTCTCGGCATAGGAGAAGCTTGCTTTACTGTGAAGGGCATGAATAATGAAGAGGCATGCATGAACCCCTGCCAAAAAGTGTAAAAAAAAAAGTACGTAGAGCACAGAGGGGTCGATGGATATCAAATGCCATTATCGTGGAGTTGTAACTACCTCAGCAAACAGACCAATGTATAAATGACTGGATCTGTAATTATGTTAACTTGATGCTGAGGTCATCTGGTAGTCATCTCCCAGTCGACAGCACACTTGCATTATTTTCATTGAACACTGTGCGACTGTGGCAATATATAAGGTCCATAAGGCTGGCGAGATTTGTGAGGATTTCCTTATATGTGTGACACGGAACCTGTGAGATGGCTACCCCTCCAGAGGATTATCAGATAGCACGACGGCTTATTTATCATGGTAAAACAAGTGTCATAGCAGTCATGCCATGTGTCCTCTTCGCAGTTGTGCGAGCAACATGCATTGCAGATTTATTTGTTGTCCCCCATTAGCCTTTCGCCTTATATTGATATGCAAGCAGTAAAATTGGATGGTTGGTAAAATCTGTTACGTCCTGTCACCTCCATACCTCTCCTCTGAATTCTGGGGAAATAAGGTTTTTATGGGAAAGTGCGCGCCTTTAAGGCATAAGCGAGCTCCATGCCAGTTTGCAATTAGGGATTGTATAATTCTTTCAAAACATGTTCACGAGGAGCATTGCAAAATCGGCACCCTAAAAAAGAAGACAAGTTCACTTATCGGCCGTCTGTATTTTTCCTTATCATAATTCTCAAAACACAAACTCAAAACTGATATTGAGGTAAAAGCGCTTCTTATCATGTATCCTTGTCAATGAAGCAAAGCACAATGGCTCCTGGATGTTGTGCTACCAGGTACTACATTGCATTGGAAACGTAGGCTGATCATGACTGACCAAGGGATGTATTCTCGGACAATAGTTTTGGACGATATCATTGTCAGCGTGTGCTTATTGGCTCGTCGAGGAATGAGTCATACAAAGTCAGTAGTATTGCCCTAAGTGTTGAACTGAGAATGCGTTCCCAACCCCATTTGTCTTCGAATTTCTGGTGTGGAAATACGATTGTAGCATTTGGTTTTACCGCAAATGGACGTGGTACTGAAATTCATGGATAATTTTCAATAGATATATGCGGGTAATAGAACACAGATTTTCTAAAGAGATCACATACTTGGATCATACCCTTAAGAGCAGTTATCTTTTAATGATTATATGATGAGGTACTTTACATATGGTTCAAATAAAAAGGCATGGCTATGAGCGAATGAAGACATGTGAAAAGTGTCGAAGCACTTCACGTTACAGAAAAATGCCAAAAATATTCAAAGCACTTGCAAAGCGGACAGATGATTGGGATGACGGGACGAGACACTAAGGGACATAAAGCGGTGAGATTGTACAATTTGGGACACGAACTCTAAAGTGTTTAACCATAGTGGGCAGACTGTTAGATAAAATTTTGTTAGCGCCTTTCATGCTGGGAAGTTAAGTATATATCACAGATTGATAAGCTACACAACGTGAAATATTAGATAAGAGCTCAGCTGAACCATGAAGCTGTTTCATTACGTTTGATGTTTCATTATGTGCGGTGTGCCATATTGCATGCGGATAAGTGATTCTGTCACTTGGAATATGTGAAGTCATTTGCCGATCTACTTTTGTACGGAACATGCCCCAATTTGGCTGAATAGAAAGAGAACTGAAAGCGTTAAACAGCATGCCCATAAATAACGCTAGTTTCCTTATACGACTTGAAAAGTAGCTTTTCTGTAATCTTCAATAATTTCCTTTGGGATAGAAATAATGATACCGAACTTTCGAAATGCATTGTCATGGATGTCTGATGAAATACGCTATAAGGGACGTTCAAATTCTTTGGTGTGTAGGAAATCAGCGCTTTCGAAGAAAAAATACCTACCTTTGTTGTTTCTGATTGAAGCCTTGTTAGCGCAAAGGCATAGAATGAAGCCAAAGGCGTTTATATATGATTACCATGGTGTTAGAAGATTGTACTATTATTAAACTATATTTTCTTCAGCACCACGCATGTAGGTGGGTGTTCTTGAAAACGTTGTTCTGGCTATTCCACCCAAAGCTTACATTCTGGATCGCAGGGAGGGGGTAGGGTATGACTTCGACAGCTTGAAAACGAAGATTGTTCACCAGTGATCAAAGACAACGCAGCTAAAGAATTTCCAAATCAGGTTTGGGGAAGTTTTCCTGGGCAATGTGTGCCACTGGTTTGAGCTGTTCCACGGCCACTGCCTTGGCCTGGTAAGGTTTAGCTACAATATTACGGTGTCTATATACCCGTGATGATTTCTGACAAACATAAGCAGTTTCCTTCTTATCATCCTTCCGTACTTTGGTTATTATTCGCTTCACCAGGCTATTAATGCCTGACACTGCATATGCAATGAAGTTGCCTAGCTCGTGGTTGAATTGACAGGTCCAACATCTCTACGTCCCTATTGCTTCCATGAATTGACGGTCATGCTGGAACTAACTATAATATTTTACCATAAGCACATTGTAGTTCACAGTCTAGTCGACATGTTTTTCATGAGGTTTAGAACAGGGAACTGTATTCGTCAGGGTGAGAGTGCCATGGGTGCACTGGCACATTTGATTCACCATATCATTCGCTGCGTCAGCACAGATAAGTTTAGAATGCACTACAATACCGTGACCAGTTTTACATATGCAATTGATTCAGTCTGGTAAAGTAGTAGGACAAATTTGACAAGCGCATAGTAAGCGAGCTTTATTGCCAGTCAGTCGTCGACTTCAATAAATTCACGAACACAAACAGATTTTAAGTAGAGGCTCGAGGCATACGCCTAAGTTCAAACCCTTGGCTTTGCAGCTTTTGGTGCAGGCACTCGGGTCTGGGCATCCAGAGCCATAAACTGCAGCAAAGAGATGATAAAATTCGCAATAACATCGATTATTACACTTCAATTAACAATTGATGGTAATGAAATTTAGTCACAGTGTAACGTTTAATGCTTGCTTATCAGAAAGTTGGTATATCGCGACACACCTTATAGGTTAGTCGTAAATTTGGGCATACATGAATTGGTCGAGCCATCAGTTCATTTAGAATAACGAGAACACCGCTTCGCACCTGACACTTTTGCGTTGTCCACGTCGACAACTTTCTCGAGATGCGAACCAGTCAGCCCTCCACTACCGTGGTGCGTATTTCTGGGGTATCGGGATGAACACACAGATACTCAGTCACTTCCACACAGTCCATGTCACAGATGTAACCGAACGCCGTAGGTTCTACATTGTTCAGGTAGAGGTATGTTCAGCTCGTAAGCGGACCACTCGACTGGAGTATATAACGTCCAGGCTAAGTGACTACAGCCTCCCTTCTTCCCAGCTAAAGGGCTTTGCGGCTGTAAACAAGCTCTCACGAGAATGTCAATAAATACATATAATGAAAACTGCACGGAAGAAGAAAGACTGCGTTAAAAATCCTGCTAAAAGAACATGTTCAGTTTACTCTTTTCACATTGGATTCGTCTCTACATGGCGTAGTATCGGACACAATGCGTCACTTTGCCATCGGATATTCTCACCTGCGTACGCTCTAAAAAGTAGAGACGGAATCGCCGGAGGGAAGCGGCCTATTTAGACTTCAAAGCCTTGTTCTACTCTCACAACATGTCGAGTGGAGCGAAATGCATTGTTCACTCCGTCACCAAGAGAGAGTGAAATGTGCGTTTCACCTTGCCTTTCTGAGCGAGAGTAGAATGCTCCTTCTGCTTTTGCGGCAGTAAGGAACAAAACGTGGCGTAATCTTATGCTTCGACTGCAGGAGGCCGGCCCGGAAAATGGCTGTGTATCACTCACGCACGCTTGCAAAAAATACAACGTCTTGCTTCTAAGAGAACAGGTAGCCACAGTTGAAAAGAACGCGGAATGAGCGCTTTACTTTTTTCACTCGGAGTTGCACCACCGCTGTCCCGCTCAACATCGCGGTGTAGCACAGCACTAGAGAATAAGGACCCGTCCAGCGAGCAGAAACGAAGGCCATCCAAAGAAGACCGTGTGTCAGCCATATCGCATCGACGCGAAAACAGGACAATTGTTCGTCCTTCCTTGGATATAATGACAAATCTTTTATGGTCAGTGAATTCTATCTTAGGCGCAAATTCTGCGTACATAACATGCTATCGCCAGGAAGTCGTCGCAGCGCTTAGCTGACGCCATTGACAATGAACTAGGCAAGTGCGCTTTGTCCCTCGATGCCAATCACAAAAGCCAGTCGTCGCGATAACTGCGTGCGATTGCATCACTTGCCGCTATCCGTAAGTGCTTCGACAATCGCAAACGCAGCCAGAACCATAGTATATTCAATAAGAAATGAGGCGAGAGGACGCTTAAAATGATTTGTTCACCAGCCCATGTTTCCGAACCCATTCCAAGCGTGGTTAGCGTGCTTGTTGTGTGTACACAGTCAGGAACATTCATAGGCTGTATAGGACGCTGAGAAATGAGCTGCTGTTTTAGAATATGGCACACGAAACAAGCTTCCGGAAAATTTATCTACATTACCATCCCCATGCTTAGGAGCTCATCTGGTAATCTGTGCCATATTAGTACACTCATGTTGTGCCAGAAATGCGTTTGCTGCCCAATAATGTGGCGTATCTTTGATCATAGTGTCAATTTTTTGGGGGGGGTTTCCAGATGCTTGTTCTATTTTTAACTTTCCTCTGTATACTTTATTTTTGAAAACAAGGTGCTTATTGAAATTAAAGGATATTTCTGCACTGTAATAGTGATGAAACTTTAGAGAATATACTTATTTTTTATTACAACATGTGTTCGAAATTTCATGGGCATCATTGCAATCTGATTTTCTGTTTTTGTCAGTATGCTTTTTAAATTGTTATTCAGTTTGTATTGGGATTTATCAATAAAGATTTTGGCGTTTAAGAGAGCAAATTATTCATTTGAATAACTCGGCGACTACAGATTCTTTGTTTTAGAGTGTATCAAATTGGTATTTGCTCAAGGTAACATCCCTAATGAGATTTAACAAGAATGCGGTATGCATATTTCTCACATTTGAAAGTCTTTAGACACAATATATGCAAAGAGGCCTTATGTCAAAACCACAGCATAGGTGTTTAGATGTCATTATCGCAATGATCCACGCGCGTAAGAACTGTTGCAGTCATGAGAAGGTGTTCGCACTTCGGCTGCCAACGTGCACTAAACGGTATTAAATATACATTAGATTGAACTTATAGTTCGCAGAGCGTATATACCGGAATTAATTGTAGAAAAAAGTGCTGGCAAGGCGCATTGAATAAATCTGACACAAAATATTCATAGTTACCGCGTTTTATATTCCGGTAAACACCGGCAGGTCGGGTGCAATAGCCGGTGATGAGGGGCAGCCACGTGTGTGGCCTGCAAGGTGCAGCCACTGGTAGCACAGAATTAAACCGAACAAAGTCAGAGCTATTTACAGGCGCTATAGGGTGTATTATACTTCACTCGTGGTTCAAAGTTCGGGCAGCGAAAAATAACAAAATAGTTCCTTGCATTTATTACTCCGTGTTTTTCTCGTTTAGCACAGCGCCTCCTGTTGGCTGCACCGTGGAGGCACTTCATGTTTGCATCACCACTCGCTCACCATGCCGCTCGATCTTCCAGTATTTAGCGGACTACTGAACAAGCTAGAACTATCTACAGTTTGACTTACTATCTCCCGTGCGTGCCTCGTCATTTCTCTCGTCGGCTGCAGTGATCGTCCACATGAACGCTGCAAACACAAGGACAATCAAAACATCAACAACAGAACATGAAACCCAAAACAAACGTTTCTTTCCCAATCTAGAATATTCTTCTACTGGTGAATAGGATGAGTATATAGAAAGATTGCTCTCAATAACATGAAACAAGGAATGATCCATTCGTGCTAATTTTCACGGAAGCTCAACGTCACAATGTCGGTGCATGCAATGTATTACATAAAGCACTAAGATGCAGCTATACAACGGGTATTCTGTTACGTGTCGAGTAGTGAATTTCGGGTATATTCTGATTATTTCCTAATATCATATCTGTTGACGCGACAAGACTTGCTCACCTGTAAGGAGTGCGACGAGCAAGATGGCAGCGGTGAACTTCATCTCAGCAACGAGTCTAACTTTGTTGTCTGTGAAGACAAAGAGAAAAGTACATCTTCGGTGGCTTACAAAAGAGAGCGTAGAGATGTCCAAAAGTGGAATTCAAGTGCCTTGGATTATGAATGACTTCAAGTATACCTAAAATACGTATGATATTGTCAACCTGTTCCTCTTCATGAGCACCTATGAGAAAGCAACACTTTCAGAACCTAAGGCTTTGTGATTTGAGCAGTTATGTCTAAGGTTAAGCATCGCAACATGACTTTTTGGCACATTTTGGTATAAGCGTATCGGTCAACGTATTTCACATATCATAATTAGAAAACCTACAATAGCACAGAAACTTAGAATTTCTATTTTAAGTTCTAACATGCTGGATTTCGAGCCATCTCAACATGTGGCTCTAATGCAAGCAAAGAGTTACAGAGCGCTGATAAATGAGAAGATAACACAGTGATGGCTTTTAGAATGGACGCGCAGTAGCAAATAATAGAGCGATAAAGGAGAAAATTCGTTGATTGCTCGGACAAATATGAACGTACCTGATGGGAAGAAATACCAGGTGGAGGCCAGGTACTGGATCGAGCTACTGATGCAAGGTGCACGATTCCCGACCCTCTGTCTTTTATATCTCTCCTGTGGCCAGAAATAAAAGTGCACGTGGAGGAAACTGCCACGTAGCTGCTTTCAAATACATTTTGCACGGGTGAATGCCTTTACTGTCATCGTTTTTATGGTGTTCTTGGTTTGTTGAAATAACAAAACAATGAATACATGGCAAGAATCTACTGATAAACAGGAAACCGGATACATAATTTTCTTATCCGTAGGCAATTTTTATATCCATATCCCAAGTTAGCTCCGCTTTTGGTTTTATGTGTATTACATCCGGAAGGAATGACTTGTCCTATCCTATCATTAATATGAGTGGGAGAACGTTTTGTAAATATCGCACTACGGTATTTAACATGGCTTAATTTGCTCTTCTGCGACGCGAGGGAATATCGGCACAAAACTATTTGATACGAAATGCACCCGTCGATCGCAGCAGTACATCTCCTTAAGATATATTCGTTAACACCACAGCGAATGGGACCATTTTACTAGAATGTACAGAGAATTATCATGCCAACACGTATAACAGTTCAGCAGACTGTGTATCACTCATGTTTTAGTGACACGGGGCGAGCAATTAGAGAATTGTGTGAAAGTAGGCGAGGAACGAAATGTTCCTGCCCGAAAGTGGCCCACGAAATACCCGCGCTATGTGTGCTTTGTTTTCTTCGTTTCCTTTTCAGTAAGGCCGCGCGCAACGCACTCATTATTATCATGGTCCTATTGCAAACTAGGGAGCTGGCTGTTACCTTTTGACACACTTGTGCTGACTGAGGCATCTCTTCTCCTACAGATAGGAGTGGGAGCTGTCGTATGCGTGGTAACTAAGCCACGAGACTCGCACAATATCGGGATATTGCGGGAAAGACCTTAAAACATTGTCTACGAGGAAATATTACAGTCTATTTCATAGTGCGGATTTGATGGCATGCATAGCTATGGGGAAAACAATGTTTTAGTGAAGACAGATACGTGAAATATAGAACAAATACGAGAGAATTAAGAGAGACAGATATGTCTGTGGTCTTCAGTGTAGCTTCTTTCGGCGAGGATTGTTGCACTAATGGTTGCCAAAGACCACACTGAGGTTCCCCTTGTCGCAATGTTCGAAGAGCATCGCGCAACTAGGGTGAACACGTGGGATCATTCCCCAGATGCGGCAAATTGTTTTGTTACCCACTTTCATTGCCATCATTTATCATTTCTTTTTATTCACTTAGGAAGTACAAGTATATTACCCGGTTTTTCTTGTTTTCTTTGCTTCCTGGCTTCTGATATTATAAATAAGAAAAATTGCGTTCTCGGTTAACCTTCTTTTTAAAGGTAAGACGGTGTCAAAGCCATGTCAGTTGGCGGAAAGTTACATCGCTAGCGCAACCTTAAATGTGCGCCTAAGGCACTCAGTCATCGCATTTGTCAACACTTCTTCGATAGTTGCCACGCCTTCTGGCGAGTAGAATAAGGGGAAAGCATTCTTACAGATATACAGCTATTGTTCACATATAGTCTGAACAGCATATATGGTGGGTTTAACATTTATTTCGAAAGGACAGCAGTATGTGTATGTGTTTTTTTTAACATTATTTGCGAAAGCTACTGAACGTACATTATATCAGCTACTGTAACTATGGCCGAAATATGGAGCTCTGTTGTGCTGACTACGTTGAGGCGATGGCGGCGATCATCCTGTGCTGGCAAATGTTCACAACCTAGAACAGCCAGACATACGCTTGCATTACCAGAAGATATGTTTACGGAACTGCTATCCGCCTAATCGTAAATTAAATGATGATATCTCCACAAAGTCAAGTGTTCGACGAAAACTCGTCTGGCGAGGAAACCTAATGGTGCCAAAAACGTACAGTCGACAAGAATGTCCCTTCATCACAATGAAGATGTAAGCATGAGCGCGCGGCTATGTATGGGTGAGGTGGCGGAGTGTTAGTGTGTATATCCCGGGAAGCTCACCATCAAGAGACCGGTACGGGGCCCGAAGCGTCGGTTCTTTATTTTTATTTCATTCTTGGCGAGTGCACGTCTTGGCGGGCAACTCCACAAGGTGCTTCCTGTGGGATTATATCCACACGATCGCCTCGCATGCCAGTTGCGCAGACTTCCTCACTGAAGAATCAATCACCTTTCCTATACAACGTCTGCGCAACCCATACATCACTTGACTTGCTGCACTCATCCGTAAGACGACCAATGCGGCGCTCGTACTTCCTCTCTGAGCTAGCACACAGGTACTCATGGAATTGCCATTCTCTAAGCCAGTCACCAAACTCATTCGCAACTACCACCATCGTAGGAGCTGCACCTACAAAAAGCAAAACACCCGCTCAACATCTTACGGAGCGTAGCGCCATACCTAAAGCCACAGCCGTTGCTGCTAGACTTCCACTCAATGTACAAGGTTTATCCCTGCATGAGATATGACCTCGGTCATGGAATATTGACCAAAAAGAGAACTAGGTGGTTAGGGAAGAACAAGTGGCATTTTCTGCACCATGAACAGTGGATGTCACTTCAGAGTGGCATACTAATGAGGCCACATAGAGTGTGCATCAGATATCATCTACAATTTCGGAAGTTAACCGTTGCCTCCGTATCGTGCACACCGATCATGCGCACAAGACCCTCCAATAGCGACGTGCTAAAGGGGATCGCGGCAGCTGCCCAGCCCCTTTCTCCCTCAACCACACTGAAAGAAACGTAAACGCAACTATCATGACTCAATTACAGCAGCATGTTTATCAGCCGATCAAGGTAGTCTGGAAGAATGGTTTTTAAGGGATCTCAAGGAATTGACGTGAATTCTGCATGATTTGCGCAATAAGTTGCCGAAATGGTGAGTCTGCGCAAGCGTGCCCAGAAGAATCAGAAGCGAAGCAGGCAGACCAAAAGCCATATGGGGTCAGACGTCGCATATTCCCTTTGCGTACATCGTTATCGAGTACCCTAAAAACGTGCTCATTGGACAACAACACGCCGGGACCTTCCTAGGCGCCACCAATATGCGCACTTTAAATGGCTTAGAGATGAAAGATTTACCACTTCGCAATCATCTCGGTGGGAACCACAATGGTACCTATGTTTTATGCCCATATTTCCCCGCATACACCCCACACCCCTTGCACTGCCCTGACGGATAGCACCGCTGCTCATGGTCTCAACAAAGCAACGAGGGGCCGAGACCAAGCGTTGATTACATTCGTTATCGGTGACGAACTGCAGAACGCTCAACACTCTATGTGGGCACTAGGGCACAGTGGTAAAGGTAGATCAGGAGGATTGCATCAGGAGGCTTCTCAGAATATCGAACGGCTTACTGTAAGCCATGGGGTGAAACAGCGCAAAATTATCTGCTGGTATTTATATCAGGGCTACTCAAATGTCTCTCACTGGCAACCATCCCATGAGAATTCGCTCCCAACTAAACTAAGAATAGAACCTATTCAGTTGCATGAACCATTGTACATAAGAAATGCACAGACTCATTGTACACGCAGATGACACTTCTGAGTTTGAGAGCGCTGCTCCTAGGCGTCTATTTCATGCTCTAGATTTCAATGCCACTGTTACGTGCCGCACTTATATTAGCGAAATCTGCGTCACTCTCTCTAAATTATAAAAATTTGTCGCATAAACGTATTTTGTCTTTTAAAATTACGATTAGCCGAAAAGTATTTCATTTCGGTTTGGCTAATGCCACTGCATAAAACATACAAATGTTGTATAGATGTTTAAAAGGAAACCCCGCGAATTCCTAAAGCCCGTCTGATGAAGCCTCGCCTCTTAATATACGTTAACGATATGAAATTACGCCCGCAAACTTAAAATCGGGGTAGAGACGAGAGTAGCATGAATTTAATTTTTTTTCAAGGTTAACGCTAACTGCGGCTTCTCTGTGATGGTATACATTTAGGCTTAATTCAGTATTATTGAACTCCATATTGCCCTGTTGAACACCACTTTGCCAGCACTCCCAGATTTAGTTGTGAGGTATCTGCTCTACTTTCTTCTTATTACTGGCATATGGCGCCCATTCTCACCTCTAAATGCATCACTGAATGCAATGCAAAGCTGGACAAGTGTATAACAAATAATATGTTTCCCGTTCTCGTTTTGTTTCTTCTATCATCTCTTCTTCTTTATGCTGGCTTCGCTTTGCCGAATCGCAATTTATCCTACTTTTGCATAATCACGTAATCGGTAAGATCGAGCTCCTCGATACAAAACGTGTACGGATTCTTTCAAGCCTATTATTGCTTGGATTTTGTTATTTATTCTTGTCGCAACAGGCAGTGCTT
The DNA here is from genome assembly GCF_038994185.2 of Dermacentor albipictus. Taxonomy (NCBI): domain Eukaryota; kingdom Metazoa; phylum Arthropoda; class Arachnida; order Ixodida; family Ixodidae; genus Dermacentor; species Dermacentor albipictus. Next base: position 70,275,756 of record NC_091830.1, read on the forward strand.
TGTTGAGGGCTCGAGAAAGTAGCCAAGTGCTCATTTACTGTTTTTTCCTCTCAAACTGCTATTTATGCTTCAAGCCGAACTGAAATAACGTTCGAATTGATTTCATTAGGCGCACACCACAAACATGACTAATATTGAAAACACAAACCGTGGCAGCAGACTGTTTTCATTGCTGACACGTATTGGAGTGTTTTAATAAGCTCTAATGATATGGTTCTGCTGTTACACCCATCATTATCAGCATCCACATGCGCGAACAACCAGTGAAAACCACCAAAGCTCATTAACGTCGCACAATAGGCACCGTTCACTTCGTGGAAACGCAGGCAAGGCACATTCAAAGTCGAATATTCTTTGTATTTAATGAACACGAGACGAATAAATGAAAGTGTAAGCAACGCATTTAAAACAGGGCACCACTTACCACCAGATAGTGGCGTAGGGGGCAAGCGTTACCCGAACCAATGCTGATTTCATCTTGTAGAACTGTCTCGACGAACAAATGGCGAATATTGCTGCCACCACGCGGTTAGCGTAGAACTTTCATTTAGCAACTCGTGTCCAAATATAGGGTCTAGGCTTATTAACTGTAACAGTAATTCTCACTTTTTGTTTTATCATTGTTTTCGTGATTTAAAGAAATTTTTCAACAAATATGGACTTTGCATTTTACTTATAGCTATTCATTATCGTCGTTTAGTTACACGTGTTCTGATCAAAACAATAAGAAAAACCACTTTTTCATGCGTAGAAGAAAACTGCAATTAGCTTGAAGTTCCAAACTATATAAACCCATTTTTGACCATCTTTTGATGTAGACAACATATCAGAAAAAAGGTTTTTCTACTGAGGTTTAATATTGAGCACAACCATTCTGCCTAAATCCCTCCATCCAGCATTCAATGACCGGCAATGAATGTCACTTCGTGGCTTATAAAAGGAACGCAGGACATGCAGGATCAAGTTTGCGACGCGACTCGCTTTCATTTCAACATACTATGCAGGCGATACCGGCCGTTTAATACCAATGTTCTCTTTATATTATGATTTATTTAAAGGCTACAATGTTCTTCTCATATGTTATTTACATATTTGTATTTTGCCTAAATTCTGTTATATTTTGCGAAGCCACACTTACCCAGTGCTCTTTCCGGACTTTAAATAGATATATAAATTACCTAAATAATAAACAAATAAACAAATAAATATGTAAGGTCTGCGGCTTTGAAGTGTCAGAAGTTCCAAACGTAGCGACATGTGGTTTGGGTGAAAGTCTCCAACCAGTGTTCCGCCTGCTGTTTCACTGTTATTGCTGAAGAAGATACCGCCAAATATTTTTCTTGTTTTCGTTGATTAAGCGTATTTTCGACATGATTTCCACATTTAGATAGAAAATACGAATTTTTTCTGGGGTTATTTATTATTATATATGGCGTCTTAAAAGGGCAACGTGTCTCTTACTAATTGGCTCGAGCTACACCATGTTTCTAAATCAGTCATTAATCGAAGGCACTGAATTGTGTCACTATGCTTCTTGAAGAACAATCAGAAGGTTTACTACCACAAACGCGCAACAGTTTACAAATCAAGCGGACGAAGTTTTGTAGTTCTACTAAGGGATCACTAAAGCGCTCTTCATGTACTCTGCATGTAACTTCATTTTGTTTAAGTGGCCCAGTTGCGGTGATACATAAGATGAAGGTTTCCATATTAAAGACGTGCAGAATGGTTTCGAATGTTGACCGGCAAATATAACTCCATGCATGTCCACGATCTCCGGACATTACATGCGAACAGATCTCCAACCAATTCTGAGTAAAAAATATAGTTTATTATCACAGTTTTCATAGCAGAACGCATGAAAACGCATCCGGCCTATAGCACCAGCACATAAATCGCCAGGCCGCTCATAGCGTTTGAAATAGGGAGAAAACAATACACATATGCCATAAATTGTTGAACGGTTGCATTCACGGGAACAGACGAGATAAACGTGCTGCGCAGAAAAGTGGAGCTTTTTTCGTTCTTTTTAAAAGAATAATCAATATTCTCCCTGGGGATTTTTCGTACCCGCTCATCAACATAATATTTTCGAATAGCGCTAATATTCGTTTTCGAATAGTGCGGGAAATAATTACAGTATTTGCACCATTCTAACGGCAATTTTCTTACTAAAACATGCGTTAAACATGCGGTAAAATTTGCGTGCGCGTTGCAATCTTGGCAAATTCTACTCAAAATGAAAAAGAACGCAGCTTCTTAGTACGAAAAGAAAAGTTCAGTGAAAACTGACTAGCGACACTGCCATTGCACGGATGTTGTTGCCTTTTTTGATTGTTAGAGAGCGAAAAGAAGGATTCGTCGATGTCTGATCGTGACTACTCGCGGAGAAATATCATTGATTGTGTCTGTGGGCCTTTGTACGTTCTACGAAGCTGTTTCAACAAAATGCGCGTCGACTTTGGTGTCTTCATATTCGCGGCGGAATCGGCACCCATTTATTTTTAATAATATTTGGCTGGTATCATAGCTTTGTGTTTCAGTTCAGGGTGCGGTTGGTAATCGTGCAAATGCATATTAACCAAGTGCAAATAGGTTTCTTGTGCCATTCTGAAGTAATAGTTTTTCGACGAAACGCAAAAACATATGTACCTACTTATATATTTATTTTGGTTTTTTCCTAATTTAGAGTCCCCCTAATTGAAACCGCCACATCACTATGTTATCACTACCGCAACAAAATGCTACACATTATTCTAAAGGTGAAGCACCAAACGTGCTCTTCCTCTCCTCAAATCGGCCCACCAATTCACTGCAACGAAACTTCTATGGAAAGACATTGAGACTTTATCGAACGCAGCAAAGAACATTCTAGCAATAGAACGGTAGGACTTATGCAAGGTGCACAGTTAGGCGACCAACGCTGCAAATGTATAGACCGAAACTCAGCTTGACATTCTTTAGCACCAATCCTCATAATGAATGGTCCGATTGGATGAATCTTACTGTGAGATTCTGAACTGCATCGATCGCATTGCAGAGGTTATATATTGCTGAAGATCATATGCTGATTCCATACTCTGTACTAATTCTAATGATCGCCTGTTTTACACATACCAAATTTCTTCTGCAATCAGAAAAGGTAATGAGTTGTTTGGTGTTGTCAGGCCAAGGCCATGGCTGTTTGTGATTAGTGATATTGTATACGTGAGTGCGCTGACCGAGAATATTCCATAGAGTAATTCAAGGTGCGTATCTGAAGACATGTCAGAAGCGACCGAACTGTATTACACAATAAGTGTACTTCATGCATTGTGCCTTGTTCTGACCTTACTGCAGTGTTCTCTTACAGCAATGGTTTGTCTTCAATTCCACATTATAGTGTGATGTTAAGGCGAAAAAAAAGTCGAGTGAAGTAAATTTATACTTGTAAAAAGAAAAGTATACTTTGCGCAGATTTTGTTATAGATCCATTCATCCTTTAGTTATTAGTAATGTCCTCTGAATTTAAGCAACAGCATGTCATACATCTCCCAAGCGTTGTTTATTCGACTTTCTAATGGTACTTTGATACACCCAGTCTGCGGACAGATGACCATTGGAATGTGTTGAGTGAGTGAGAGCTTTCAGGGCACCTGAAAGGGTAAAGAAAAGCCATCAATTTCTTTTCACCTATTCAGTAAGATAACGCATAGGGTAACGCAGTTTACACTACATTGATGAAGGTAAGAATGCTCCAGCGTTGAGAATATATGGGGTACGGAATAAAGTTTATCAGAATTAGTGGTTTCCTTAAGTACTTATTACTCCGGAGGGAACATGCAATACTATGGTAGAATAACCTGTCATATTAATAGGTCACTCGCAAAAGTGCCATCACAGTAAAAAAAGAAAGTGAAATACAATGTTTGATCGTGAATAATTACTAGTATTGAAGCAACTGATGTAACAGGGCTGAAATGGAATCTCAGAAAGCAGCACTAAAAGGGCGAATGAACTAAATGTCTTCGAAAATACGCTTCTGCTAGCAACGTAAGGACCTTCGTGGCGTAGTGGATTTGACATTGCATTGCAAAGCTGCATGGCGCAGGATAATATGCCGGCCACAATGCCCACATTTCGATGGTGGCAAAAAGAAAAAAAAACATAAAGTGCGTTGAGCGCACATTAAAGAACCTCACATTTTCAACATAATCAGGAGACGGCCACTAGAGCCTCCCTCATGATCACGTTGTAGTTTCGGCAGATAAAATCCGAGGTTTTCATTTACATAGGGCAAATAGTATAAGCATAAGAACATATGCTTGTACACAATCATCTGATAGCTGCTACGTTTAACAAAATTTGATACTTTGTAAATAAGAAATTGTGAGATGGTTTGCGAAAACATCTTATGCCAAAGTCATTGTCATTATATTTTATATAGCTCATTCTACGTAGTTTCTTTGTAACTAAATACTGTCTACAGCGCAGGCGCACACTACAACTAAAAAAACCGACATGACTCAATAAAATGCATGGAATTGTTTGAAGCGACAGCCCAAATGTGCTTTAAGATTGTCACTTATGCAAATGGCTCGCGCCCTTCTTGACATTACGGACTCCTGGGCAGCAGCACTAGTCACTCTAGGCCTCGTTCGATCTGTTGTTGTCCACAAAATCGGGCAGATCAAGACTATAACCTGAGTTTGGAATTGGTAATGCGTCTTGTTTGCTAATATTGAGTTTAGGATCACTGACTCATATCAAGCCAACTGATGTCCTTACCTGGCAGGTTAAGTTCGTGGTCTTGCTTCAGAAAGAGCTTACTAATGGCAAGTTTCATGGTTCAGGGCACTTTCGTCAGAGCTGGGTGATTTGCCACACTGTTGAAGATCAATCGGGTTAACAGATCCGAACCCGGCTACGGAGATCGGTCCTTCGGTACCCAGTGCGGAAACGCAAACCAGCTCGGAAACGCAGATGGGCGCTCCGGGAAGAGTTTTCGTTTCTCTCTAAGGAGACCGAGTCCCTGGAATGGGTTCACCCCGAGGTAAGGACGGTGGCTGCGTAGAAAAGTGCGGCTTTTGCTCGGACCGGTGCGCTTCTGTCGGCCCTCGAAAATCCGAGTGTGGGAGCGTGATTTTTGTGCCGGACCGTACCCACATCTGCAACACGTCTCCAATGTGAACAGTCTCTAGTCTATAGACCAATGTAGGTAAGGGAAGTCGGCAAAACTGATCCGTAACCTTGGGAAAAGGATTGGCTTTGAGGGCTTGGCCCGTTGGGCTGGGGTCCAGAAACAGGAACGGCACTGCATCGGGACTGGGTACTGAATCTTGGCTAGCAAATGAAATTGCTGATGGCGAAGTATTCACAGACCAATTTAAGTGTTATAGAAAGGACAGAGACTTGCATGGCGAAGGCGTATTTATTCTTGTGGATTGTAGAATTTCTTCTTCTGAGATAAATGCTGGTGCCGATGAATAAGAGGCTGTATGGTGCAGACTGACGCTTAAAAATAACAAAGTTTTAACTGTGTGTTCATTCTACCGTTCGCCCGATTCACTCGTCAATGTGCTTATGCAGTTGGCAGTGACAGTTGACGCAGTTCGAACAGATTTCATGGTAGTTGGAGGTGATTTCAATCTGCCTAATATTGATTGATATCCCCAACCTTACTCTCACTCTTTTGGTCCAGTCCCGGTTGGTCCAGTCAAGAACTGATTAACTTGGTTGAATTTTTTGCGTAACGTGAAACTCTTCTGGAACTGACACGTGGGTACCATATCTTAGATTTGTTATTCACAAATAAACCTGAATTCGTCCGTTCTACCCAAGTTCTACCTGGAATAAGCGATCATAATGCTGTGTTCTGTAAAATGCATGTTGAACGTTCAAGAAGCATTGGAACAGCAAACAGACGAGTATATAACTACGAAAAAGCAAATGTAAGCGAGATAAATAAAGCGTTGAATGAGCTCCGGAGGGTATTTGAAACATATGCACTGGAGAAACTGGACTACACTGGAGTTACTGAATTATGGCTTATATTTAAGGAGATGTTTGAGCTGAGCCAGCGCTTTGTTCTGGTATGGACATTAACGAGAAAGAAGTAAAAGTAAAGCTTGGTTTCTAGGGAGTTACGCAGTCTAACAGGCAAAAGGCAACCAGCTTACAGTAAATACAAAGGAAAGCCGACACGTGATCATTGGTTGAAGCTTCATGAAACTACTGGAAAAATTAAAGTTGTAGTGGCAGCTGCAAAGCATTCATTTGGAATTTCAATTGAGCCGACATTAAAGGATAATCCGAAGGAATTCTCGAAACATGCAAAGAAAAATGGAAAAGGCACTGTTACTATACCACAGCGTGTGTCTGGTAACAGCTTTATTGAGGATGACGTAGGAAAAGCTGAGTTCTTTATTACGTATTTTAGCTCTGTTTTCAGCTGTGCATTACAACAGAAACATGATGATATGAGTACCTTGCATTTCCAGCCGGTGATGAGTGTTATGGGTGATGTTGTTATTAGCATTTGTGGTATAGAGTCTCTGCTGTAGAATCTGAAGATTGGTGAGGCTGGGTGTCCTGATGACCTGCCAAACAGGTTTTATAAATTTTGAGCTCAGTCGGTTGCACCGTACTTGAAGATAAACTAGAAAATCGCTCGACAAATCCTGCCTTCCAGATAACTGGAAAATCACAAGCATAGTGCCAATTCCAAAATGAGGTCCTCGTGACAACGTCTCAAATTAAAGGCCAGTATCACTAGCTTCACTTGCGTGCACGACTCTTGAAGATATCTTGTATGCTAGTATAGTAGCACACATGGACGCGCATTTATTGTTTAATCCTGGTCAGCATGGTTTTCGATGGAGCCTGTCTTGTATAACGCAGGTGACTGAACTTATGCACGACTTGGCGGGAGCACTGTACAAGTGCAAGCGTCTTAGGGTGGACGGTGTGTTTTCGGAATCCAAAAAGGCATTTGACACCCTGACGCACTGTTTCCAAATGAAAATGACCTTTTAGACGATCAGTTCTCAAGTGATTTGATGGGTAAATGATTACCTACGTTTACGTCAGCAGTTTGTGGTCGTGAATGGTACTCAGTCTCAGAATGTGCAAGTTGTGTCCGATGTTCCGCAAGGCTCCGTGTTGGGGCCGCGATTGTTCTTGCTGTACGTGAACGAAATTAGTGACGGAATAGTGTCTGAATTGTGGTTATTTGCGGACGACTGCGTCCTCTATAGAGTAGTGACTTGTGAGCGTGATGGTGAGATGTTTGCGGAAGACTTGAACAGAATCTCAGATTGGTGCGTCAAATGGAATATCAATTTGAATTTGTTTAAAACTGTTCATATGAAATTTACAAGAAAGAAAACCTTGATATGCTACCATATATTATTAGGAATGTAATGTTTGAACAGGTGTTCGAATTTAAGTGTTTAGGCGTTTATTTTACTCCCATTTTGAATTGGTGCCGTCAAGTCGATGATGTCGCTGCTAAAGTATGCAAAACCCCGGGATTTCTTCGCCGAAATGCAAACTCTTTTCCTCAGTCTTGTCGGAACATATTGTACAAGACTTTTGTGGGGTCGATTCTGGAATACGCGTGGACGGTTTGGGAGCCGCCTACTCGTAGAGATAAAAAAAAGCTGGAGCGGGTGGAGAACATCGCCGCTCGTTTCGTATCTGGCATACGCGGGGCTCAGTACAGTGCATCGCGTACGAAGGAAGCACTCAACTAGAAATTGCTAACACGCGCCGTACGAAGTTGTGTCAGAAGTTTTTCCAGGCTATTGATTATTATGCTGTTCGGGTTGATCGCGAAATGTACGCAGGAACCTTTTTATAGATCCGATCGTGTTGAGCATGATTTTAGGGTCCGTGAATTTCCGACAAAAACTGAATTGTTTAGAATGCCTTTTTTCTAACACCAATAGGGTATAGAATGGACTGCCGAGTCATGTTGGGAGGGTTGAATGGAATGATGCTTTCTTTTTGTTCTTGTAGATTGTAGATGTGGATTGCTATGGATTTTGCCATAATTTCGTTTTTTGTTTCGTTTTTGCTCTTTTGTTATCACTTTTACCACTGTCCAGGGGCAGTGGTAATAAATAAACAAACAAACAAATATATAAATATATAAATAAATATGTAAATAAATATATAAATAAACAAATTGGTAAATAAATAAATAAATGATTTGCTTTGCACAGTATGCCAGTTGCAAGTTTAGTGGGCTTAGAAGAACACCTGAAGAATACCTCGTTGTTTCAAAGGGCTCTTTTGATTTTAAAAGATCAAGGACAGAAATATTTATCTGCTCTAATTCGCTCCATGCAAAGAATGCTCGAGTGTCCAACTCTGTGGTTTTAAATCAGCACGAGCTTCTGGTGGCTTCCTTCCCAGCTAGCTGAGTTTACTTGAGGCACCACGCTGAGACTGCCGATGCCTTAAATGTACACTTTTCGGATTAGGATTTGTTGATTTGCAAGTTTCTTGAAAGGAAAGGTGGCACTTACAGATTTCTAGTCTCGATTTCATTAAGTGAGGTATCATGATTGCGAAGCTGTGGTCACTGACTTAGTGATTATCATCACGTTAGGGACGAGGCGAACTACACAACTAAAGGCAAGACGTAAGCAAAATTCGCCGGTCTGTTTTATTCACATGTACAATAGGCACATGTGTGCCGGCTGAGAGTATAAATAAATGAATGAATCAATGAATGCACTTTCCTTGCAAAGCGAGGAGCCTTATCCTGAAAAGTCTGCATTCGAAGTCATGAGTAGGGTTAGTTGGCGGGCACAATATTATTCAGCATGTTCAGAAGAAATTACTGGCTGCAGAAGTAGGCCAGCAGAAAATAAAGGGCATCAAAGCCAATCCATTCTTTGCCATGTGGCAACTAAAGGATCATTGTTCACGAGTTTGCGGATGCAGGACTTCATGCCAACTTCATGCCGGTGCTAAGGAAGCACCAGTGCGGAGAGTTGCAGAAAAAAACTTGATGTCGTAAGAGAAAGGCACCCACTCAAACGATAGAAACTTGTCTTCCTACAACAACACTTAACCCAAACCTGCTGTTTTGGGCAAGAGAAGAAGCATCAACACTGGTGCCTTGCCTGATTCAGTAAAAGTCACAGGCGCGGTGAATGGCGGCGTCAGTGTAATTCCTTCCGAAAATGAGGCCCACACATTCCCTTTCAGTGCGCTGTACAAATCGCAGAAGCACATCCCACAAGCTTGTTTGTCTTAATGTGAGCAAAGAACCCGTATGGGCCTCCAAAACCCATCGACCAAATCAACGCAAACCCAAACGAAGCAGGTTTGTTCAGTGCTTAGAAAAGTAGCCTCAAGTCGGCTGTTCCTACAATTCTTTCTCGGCATAGGAGAAGCTTGCTTTACTGCGAAGGGCATGAATAATGAAGAGGCATGCATGAACCCCTGCCAAAAAGTGTAAAAAAAAAGTACGTAGTGCACAGAGGGGTCGATGGATATCAAATGCCATTATCGTGGAGTTGTAACTACCTCAGCAAACAGACCAATGTATAAATGACTGGATCTGTAATTATGTTAACTTGATGCTGAGGTCATCTGGTAGTCATCTCCCAGTCGACAGCACACTTGCATTATTTTCATTGAACACTGTGCGACTGTGGCAATATATAAGGTCCATAAGGCTGGCGAGATTTGTGAGGATATCCTTATATGTGTGACACGGAACCTGTGAGTTGGCTACCCCTCCAGAGGATTATCAGATAGCACGACGGCTTATTTATCATGGTAAAACGAGTGTCATAGCAGTCATGTCATGTGTCCTCTTCGCAGTTGTGCGAGCAACATGCATTGCAGATTTATTTGTTGTCCCCCATTAGCCTTTCGCCTTATATTGATATGCAAGCAGTAAAATTGGATGGTTGGTAAAATCTGTTACGTCCTGTCACCTCCATACCTCTCCTCTGAATTCTGGGGAAATAAGGTTTTTTATGGGAAAGTGTGCGCCTTTAAGGCATAAGCGAGTTCCATGGCCGTTTGCAATTAGGGATTGTATAATTCTTTCAAAACATGTTCACGAGGAGCATTGCAAAAGCGGCACCCTAAAAAAGAAGACAAGTTCACTTATTGGCCGTCTGTATTTTTCCTTATCATAATTCTCAAAACACAAACTCAAAACTGATATTGAGGTAAAAGCGCTTCTTATCATGTATCCTTGTCAATGAAGCAAAGCACAATGGCTCCTGGATGTTGTGCTACCAGGTACTACATTGCATTGGAAACGTAGGCTGATCATGACTGACCAAGGGATGTATTCTCGGACAATAGTTTTGGACGATATCATTGTCAGCGTGTGCTTATTGGCTCGTCGAGGAATGAGTCATACAAAGGCAGTAGTATTGCCCTAAGTGTTGAACTGAGAATGCGTTCCCAACCCCATTTGTCTTCGAATTTCTGGTGTGGAAATACGATTGTAGCATTTGGTTTTACCGCAAATGGACGTGGTACTGAAATTCATGGATAATTTTCAATAGATATATGCGGGTAATAGAACACAGATTTTCTAAAGAGATCACATACTTGGATCATACCCTTAAGAGCAGTTATCTTTTAATGAATATATGATGAGGTACTTTACATATGGTTCAAATAAAAAGGCATGGCTATGAGCGAATGAAGACATGTGAAAAGTGTCGAAGCACTTCACGTAACAGAAAAATGCCAAAAATATTCAAAGCACTTGCAAAGCGGACAGATGATTGGGATGACGGGACGAGACACTAAGGGACATAAAGTGGTGAGATTGTACAATTTGGGACACGAACTCTAAAGTATTTAACCATAGTGGGCAGACTGTTAGATAAAATTTTGTTAGCGCCTTTCATGCTGGGAAGTTAAGTATATATCACAGATTGATAAGCTACACAACGTGAAATATTAGATAAGAGCTCAGCTGAACCATGAAGCTGTTTCATTACGTTTGATGTTTCATTATGTGCGGTGTGCCATATTGCATGCGGATAAGTGATTCTGTCACTTGGAATATGTGAAGTCATTTGCCGATCTACTTTTGTACGGAACATGCTCCAATTTGGCTGAATAGAAAGATAACTGAAAGCGTTAAACAGCATGCCCATAAATAAAGCTAGTTTCCTTATACGACTTGAAAAGTAGCTTTTCTGTAATCTTCAATAATTTCCTTTGGGATAGAAATAATGATACCGAACTTTCGAAATGCATTATCACGGATGTCTGATGAAATACGCTATAAGGGACGTTCACATTCTTTGGTTTGTAGGAAATCAGCGTTTTCGAAGAAAAAATACCTACCTTTGTTGTTTCTGATTGAAGCCTTGTTAGCGCAAAGGCATAGAATGAAGCCAAAGGTGTTTATATATGATTACCATGGTGTTAGAAGATTGTACTATTATTAAACTATATTTTCTTCAGCACCACGCATGTAGGTTTGTGTTCTTGGAAACGTTGTTCTGCCTATTCCACCCAAAGCTTACATTCTGGATCGCAGGGAGGGGGTAGGGTATGACTTCGACAGCTTGAAAACGAAGATTGTTCACCAGTGATCAAAGACAACGCAGCTAAAGAATTTCCAAATCAGGTTTGGGGAAGTTTTCCTGGGCAATGTGTGCCACTGGTTTGAGCTGTTCCACAGCCACTGCCTTGGCCTGGTAAGGTTTAGCTACAATATTACGGTGTCTATATACCCGTGCTGATTTCTGACAAACATAAGCAGTTTCCTTCTTATCATCCTTCCGTACTTTGGTTATTATTCGCTTCACCAGGCTATTAATGCCTGACACTGCATATGCAATGAAGTTGCCTAGCTCGTGGTTGAATTGACAGGTCCAACATCTCTACGTCCCTATTGCTTCCAAGAATTGACGGTCATGCTGGAACTAACTATAATATTTTACCATAATCACATTGTAGTTCACAGTCTAGTCGACGTGTTTTTCATGAGGTTTAGAACAGGGAACTGTATTCGTCAGGGTGAGAGTGCCATGGGTGCACCGGCACATTTGATTCACCATATCATTCGCTGCGTCAGCACAGATAAGTTTAGAATGCACTACAATACCGTGACCAGTTTTACATATGCAATTGATTCAGTCTGGTAAAGTAGTAGGACAAATTTGACAAGCGCATAGTAAGCGAGCTTTATTGCCAGTCAGTCGTCGACTTCAATAAATTCACGAACACAAACAGATTTTAAGTAGAGGCTCGAGGCATACGCCTAAGTTCAAACCCTTGGCTTTGCAGCTTTTGGTGCAGGCACTCGAGTCTGGGCATCCAGAGCCATAAACTGCAGCAAAGAGATGATAAAATTCGCAATAACATCGATTATTACACTTCAATTAACAATTGATGGTAATGTAATTTAGTCACAGTGTAACGTTTAATGCTTGCTTATCAGAAAGTTGGTATATCGCGACACACCTTATAGGTTAGTCGTAAATTTGGGCATACATGAATTGGTCGAGCCATCAGTTCATTTAGAATAACGAGAACACCGCTTCGCACCTGACACTTTTGCGTTGACCACGTCGACAACTTTCTCGAGATGCGAACCAGTCAGCCCTCCACTACCGTGGTGCGTATTTCTGGGGTATCGGGATGAACACACAGATACTCAGTCACTTCCACACAGTCCATGTCACAGATGTAACCGAACGCCGTAGGTTCTACATTGTTCAGGTAGAGGTATGTTCAGCTCGTAAGCGGACCACTCGACTGGAGTATATAACGTCTAGGCTAAGTGACTACAGCCTCCCTTCTTCCCAGCTAAAGGGCTTTGCGGCTGTAAACAAGCTCTCACGAGAATGTCAATAAATACATATAATGAAAACTGCACGGAAGAAGAAAGACTGCGTTAAAAATGCTGCTAAAAGAACATGTTCAGTTTACTCTTTTCACATTGGATTCGTCTCTACATGGCGTAGTATCGGACACAATGCGTCACTTTGCCATCGGATATTCTCACCTACGTACGCTCTAAAAAGTAGAGACGGAATCGCCGGAGGGAAGCGGCCTATTTAGACTTCAAAGCCTTGTTCTACTCTCACAACATGTCGAGTGGAGCGAAATGCATTGTTCACTCCGTCACCAAGAGAGAGTGAAATGTGCTTTTCACCTTGCCTTTCTGAGCGAGAGTAGAATGCTCCTTCTGCTTTTGCGGCAGTAAGGAACAAAACGTGGCGTAATCTTATGCTTCGACTGCAGGAGGCCGGCCCGGAAAATGGCTGTGTATCACTCACGCACGCTTGCAAAAAATACAACGTCTTGCTTCTAAGAGAACAGGTAGCCACAGTTGAAAAGAACGCGGAATGAGCGCTTTACTTTTTTCACTCGGAGTTGCACCACCGCTGTCCCGCTCAACATCGCGGTGTAGCACAGCACTAGAGAATAAGGACCCGTCCAGCGAGCAGAAACGAAGGCCATCCAAAGAAGACCGTGTGTCAGCCATATCGCATCGACGCGAAAACAGGACAATTGTTCGTCCTTCCTTGGATATAATGACAAATCTTTTATGGTCAGTGAATTCTATCTTAGGCGCAAATTCTGCGTACATAACATGCTATCGCCAGGAAGTCGTCGCAGCGCTTAGCTGACGCCATTGACAATGAACTAGGCAAGTGCGCTTTGTCCCTCGATGCCAATCACAAAAGCCAGTCGTCGCGATAACTGCGTGCGATTGCATCACTTGCCGCTATCCGTAAGTGCTTCGACAATCGCAAACGCAGCCAGAACCATAGTATATTCAATAAGAAATGAGGCGAGAGGACGCTTAAAATGATTTGTTCACCAGCCCATGTTTCCGAACCCATTCCAAGCGTGGTTAGCGTGCTTGTTGTGTGTACACAGTCAGGAACATTCATAGGCTGTATAGGACGCTGAGAAATGAGCTGCTGTTTTAGAATATGGCACACGAAACAAGCTTCCGGAAAATTTATCTACATTACCATCCCCATGCTTAGGAGCTCATCTGGTAAACTGTGCCATATTAGTACACTCATGTTGTGCCAGAAATGCGTTTGCTGCCCAATAATGTGGCGTATCTTTGATCATAGTGTCAATTTTTTTGGGGGGGTTTCCAGATGCTTGTTCTATTTTTAACTTTCCTCTGTATACTTTATTTTTGAAAACAAGGTGCTTATTGAAATTAAAGGATATTTCTGCACTGTAATAGTGATGAAACTTTAGAGAATATACTTATTTTTTATTACAACATGTGTTCGAAATTTCATGGGCATCATTGCAATCTGATTTTCTGTTTTTTCAGTATGCTTCTTAAATTGTTATTCAGTTTGTATTGGGATTTATCAATAAAGATTTTGGCGTTTAAGAGAGCAAATTATTCATTTGAATAACTCGGCGACTACAGATTCTTTGTTTTAGAGTGTATCAAATTGGTATTTGCTCAAGGTAACATCCCTAATGAGATTTAACAAGAATGCGGTATGCATATTTCTCACATTTGAAAGTCTTTAGACACAATATATGCAAAGAGGCCTTATGTCAAAACAACAGCATAGGTGTTTAGATGTCATTATCGCAATGATCCACGCGCGTAAGAACTGTTGCAGTCATGAGAAGGTGTTCGCACTTCGGCTGCCAACGTGCACTAAACGGTATTAAATATACATTAGATTGAACTTATAGTTCGCAGAGCGTATATACCGGAATTAATTGTAGAAAAAAGTGCTGGCAAGGCGCATTGAATAAATCTGACACAAAATATTCATAGTTACCGCGTTTTATATTCCGGTAAACACCGGCAGGTCGGGTGCAATAGCCGGTGATGAGGGGCAGCCACGTGTGTGGCCTGCAAGGTGCAGCCACTGGTAGCACAGAATTAAACCGAACAAAGTCAGAGCTATTTACAGGCGCTATAGGGTGTATTATACTTCACTCGTGGTTCAAAGTTCGGGCAGCGAAAAATAACAAAATAGTTCCTTGCATTTATTACTCCGTGTTTTTCTCGTTTAGCACAGCGCCTCCTGTTGGCTGCACCGTGGAGGCACTTCATGTTTGCATCACCACTCGCTCACCATGCCGCTCGATCTTCCAGTATTTAGCGGACTACTGAACAAGCTAGAACTATCTGCAGTTTGACTTACTATCTCCCGTGCGTGCCTCGTCATTTCTCTCGTCGGCTGCAGTGATCGTCCCCATGAACGCTGCAAACACAAGGACAATCAGAACATCAACAACAGAACATGAAACCCAAAATAAACGTTTCTTTGCCAATGTAGAATATTCTTCTACTGGTGAATAGGATGAGTATATAGAAACATTGCTCTCAATAACATGAAACAAGGAATGATCCATTCGTGTTAATTTTCACGGAAGCTCAACGTCACAATGTCGGTGCATGCAATGTATTACATAAAGCACTAAGATGCAGCTATACAACGGGTATTCTGTTACGTGTCGAGTAGTGAATTTCGGGTATATTCTGATTATTTCCTAATATCATATCTGTTGACGCGACAAGACTTGCTCACCTGTAAGGAGTGCGACGAGCAAGATGGCAGCGGTGAACTTCATCTCAGCAACGAGTCTAACTTTGTTGTCTGTGAAGACAAAGAGAAAAGTACATCTTCGGTGGCTTACAAAAGAGAGCGTAGAGATGTCCAAAAGGGAAATTCAAGTGCCTTGGATTATGAGTGACTTCAAGTATACCTAAAATACGTATGATATTGTCAACCTGTTCCTCTTCATGAGCACCCATGAGAAAGCAACACTTTCAGAACCTAAGGCTTTGTGATTTGAGCAGTTATGTCTAAGGTTAAGCATCGCAACATGACTTTTTGGCACATTTTGGTATAAGCGTATCGGTCAACGTATTTCACATATCATAATTAGAAAACCTACAATAGCACAGAAACTTAGAATTTCTATTTTAAGTTCTAACATGCTGGATTTCGAGCCATCTCAACATGTGGCTCTAATGCAAGCAAAGCGTTACAGAGCGCTGATAAATGAGAAGATAAGACAGTGATGGTTTTTAGAATGGACGCGCAGTAGCAAATAATAGAGCGATAAAGGAGAAAATTCGTTGATTGCTCGGACAAATATGAACGTACCTGATGGGAAGAAATACCAGGTGGAGGCCAGGTACTGGATCGAGCTACTGATGCAAGGTGCACGATTCCCGACCCTCTGTCTTTTATATCTCTCCTGTGGCCAGAAATAAAAGTGCACGTGGAGGAAACTGCCACGTAGCTGCTTTCAAATACATTTTGCACGGGTGAATGCCTTTACCGTCATCGTTTTTATGGTGTTCTTGGTTTGTTGAAATAACAAAACAATGAATACATGGCAAGAATCTACTGATAAACAGGAAACCGGATACATAATTTTCTTATCCGTAGGCAATTTTTATATCCATATCCCAAGTTAGCTCCGCTTTTGGTTTTATGTGTATTACATCCGGAAGGAATGACTTGTCCTATCCTATCATTAATATGAGTGGGAGAACGTTTTGTAAATATCGCACTACGGTATTTAACATGGCTTAATTTGCTCTTCTGCGACGCGAGGGAATATCGGCACAAAACTATTTGATACGAAATGCACCCGTCGATCGCAGCAGTACATCTCCTTAAGATATATTCTTTAACACCACAGCGAATGGGACTATTTTACTAGAATGTACAGAGAATTATCATGCCAACACGTATAACAGTTCAGCATACTGCGTATCACTCATGTTTTAGTGACACGGGGCGAGCAATTAGAGAATTGTGTGAAAGTAGGCGAGGAACGAAATGTTCCTGCCCGAAAGTGGCCCACGAAATACCCGCGCTATGTGTGCTTTGTTTTCTTGGTTTCCTTTTCAGTAAGACCGCGCGCAACGCACTCATTATTATCATGGTCCTATTGCAAACTAGGGAGCTGGCTGTAACCTTTTGACACACTTGTGCTGACTGAGGCATCTCTTCTCCTACAGATAGGAGTGGGAGCTTTCGTATGCGTGGTAACTAAGCCACGAGACTCGCACAATATCGGGATATTGCGGGAAAGACCTTAAAACATTGTCTACGAGGAAATATTACAGTCTATTTCATAGTGCGGATTTGATGGCATGCATAGCTATGGGGAAAACAATGTTTTAGTGAAGACAGATACGTGAAATATAGAACAAATACGAGAGAATTAAGAGAGGCAGATATGTCTGTGGTCTTCAGTGTAGCTTCTTTCGGCGAGGACTGTGGCACTAATGGTTGCCAAAGACCACACTGAGGTTCTCCTTGTGGCAATGTTCGAAGAGCATCGCGCAACTAGGGTGAAGACGTGGGATCATTCCCCAGATGCGGCAAATTGTTTTGTTACCCACTTTCATTGCCATCATTTATCATTTCTTTTTATTCACTTAGGAAGTACAAGTATATTACCCGGTTTTTCTTGTTGTCTTTGCTTCCTGGCTTCTGATAATATAAATAAGAAAAATTGCGTTCTCGGTTAACCTTCTTTCTAAAGGTAAGACGGTGTCAAAGCCATGTCAGTGGCGGAAAGTTACATCGCTAGCGCAACCTTAAATGTGCGCTTAAGGCACTCAGTCATCGCATTTGTCAACACTTCTTCGATAGTTGCCACGCCTTCTGGCGAGTAGAATAAGGGGAAAGCATTCTTACAGATATACAGCTATTGTTCACATATAGTCTGAACAGCATATATGGTGGGTTTAACATTGATTTCGAAAGGACAGCAGTATGTGTATGTGTTAGTTTTAACATTATTTGCGAAAGCTACTGAACGTACATTATATCAGCTACTGTAACCATGGCCGAAATATGGAGCTCTGTTGTGCTGACTACGTTGAGGCGATGGCGGCGATCATCCTGTGCTGGCAAATGTTCACAACCTAGAACAACCAGACATACGCTTACATTACCAGAAGATATGTTTACGGAACTGCTATCCGCCTAATCGTAAATTAAATGATGATATCTCCACAAAGTCAAGTGTTCGACGAAAACTCGTCTGGCGAGGAAACCTAATGGTGCCAAAAACGTACAGTCGACAAGAATGTCCCTTCATCACAATGAAGATGTAAGCATGAGCGCGCGGCTATGTATGGGTGAGGTGGCGGAGTGTTAGTGTGTATATCCCGGGAAGCTCACCATCAAGAGACCGGTACGGGGCCCGAAGCGTCGGTTCTTTATTTTTATTTCATTCTTGGCGAGTGCACGTTTATTTGGCACCGTAACTCCACAAAGTGCTTCCAGTGGGATTAAATCCACACGATCGCCTCGCATGCCAGTTGCGCAGACTTCCTCACTGAAGAATCAATCACCTTTCCTATACAACGTCTGCGCAACACATACATCACTTGACTTGCTGCACTCATCCGTAAGACGACCAATGCGGCGCTCGTACTTCCTCTCTGAGCTAGCACACAGGTACTCATGGAATTGCCATTCTCTAAGCCAGTCACCAAACTCATTCGCAACTACCACCATCGTAGGAGCTGCACCTACAAAAAGCAAAACACCCGCTCAACATCTTACGGAGCGTAGCGCCATACCTAAAGCCACAGCCCTTGCTGCTAGACTTCCACTCAATGTACAAGGATTATCCCTGCATGAGATATGACCTCGGTCATGGAATATTGACCAAAAAGAGAACTAGGTGGTTAGGGAAGAACAAGTGGCATTTTCTGCACCATGAACAGTGGATGTCACTTCAGAGTGGCATACTAATGAGGCCACATAGAGTGTGCATCAGATATCATCTACAATTTCGGAAGTTTTTTTCGGAAGAAATTTTTCAACAAATATGGACTTTGCATTTTACTTATAGCTATTCATTATCGTAGTTTAGTTACACGTGTTCTGATCAAAACAATAAGAAAAACCACTTTTTCATGCGTAGAAGAAAACTGCAATTAGCTTGAAGTTCCAAACTATATAAACCCATTTTTGACCATCTTTTGATGTAGACAACATATCAGAAAAAAGGTTTTTCTACTGAGGTTTAATATTGAGCACAACCATTCTGCCTAAATCCCTCCATCCAGTATTCAATGACCGGCAATGAATGTCACTTCGTGGCTTATAAAAGGAACGCAGGACATGCAGGATCAAGTTTGCGACGCGACTCGCTTTCATTTCAACATACTATGCAGGCGATACCGGCCGTTTAATACCAATGTTCTCTTTATATTATGATTTATTTAAAGGCTACAATGTTCTTCTCATTTGTTATTTACATATTTGTATTTTGCCTAAATCCTGTTATATTTTGCGAAGCCACACTTACCCAGTGCTCTTTCCGGACCTTAAATAGATATATAAATTACCTAATTATTAAACAAATAAACAAATAAATATGTAAGGTCTGCGGCTTTGAAGTAGCAGAAGTTCCAAACGTAGCGACATGTGGTTTGGGTGAAAGTCTCCAACCAGTGTTCCGCCTGCTGTTTCACTGTTATTGCTGAAGAAGATACCGCCAAATATTTTTCTTGTTTTCGTTGATTAAGCGTATTTTCGACATGATTTCCACATTTAGATAGAAAATACGCATTTTTTCTGGGGTTATTTATTATTATATATGGCGTCTTAAAAGGGCAACGTGTCTCTTACTAATTGGCTCGAGCTACACCATGTTTCTAAATCAGTCATTAATCGAAGGCACTGAATTGTGTCACTATGCTTCTTGAAGAACAATCAGAAGGTTTACTGCCACAAACGCGCAACAGTTTACAAATCAAGCGGACGAAGTTTTGTAGTTCTTCTAAGGGATCACTAAAGCGCTCTTCATGTACTCTGCATGTAACTTCATTTTGTTTAAGTGGCCCAGATGCGGTGATACATAAGATGAAGGTTTCCATATTAAAGACGTCCAGAATGGTTTCGAATGTTGACCGGCAAATATAACTCCATGCATATCCACGATCTCCGGACATTACATGCGAACAGATCTCCAACCAATTCTGAGTAAAAAATATAGTTTATTATCACAGTTTTCATAGCAGAACGCATGAAAACGCATCCGGCCTATAGCACCAGCACATAAATCGCCAGGCCGCTCATAGCGTTTGAAATAGGGAGAAAACAATACACATATGCCATAAATTGTTGAACGGTTGCATTCACGGGAGCAGACGAGATAAACGTGCTGCGCAGAAAAGTGGAGCTTTTTTCGTTCTTTTTAAAAGAATAATCAATATTCTCCCTGGGGATTTTTCGTACCCGCTCATCAACATAATATTTTCGAATAGCGCTAATATTCGTTTTCGAATAGTGCGGGAAATAATTACAGTATTTGCACCATTCTAACGGCAATTTTCTTATTAAAAACATGCGTTAAACATGCGGTAAAATTTGCGTGCGCGTTGCAATCTTGGCAAATTCTACTCAAAATAAAAAAGAACGCAGCTTCTTAGTACGAAAAGAAAAGTTCAGTGAAAACTGACTCGCGACACTGCCATTGCACGGATGTTGTTGTCTTTTTTGGTTGTTAGAGAGCGAAAAGAAGGATTCGTCGATGTCTGATCGTGACTACTCGCGGAGAAATATCATTGATTGTGTCTGTGGGCCTTTGTACGTTCCACGAAGCTGTTTCAACAAAATGCGCGTCGACTTTGGTGTCTTCATATTCGCGGCGGAATCGGCACCCATTTATTTTTAATAATATTTGGCTGGTATCATAGCTTTGTGTTTCAGTTCAGGGTGCGGTTGGTAATCGTGCAAATGCATATTAACCAAGTGCAAATAGGTTTCTTGTGCCATTCTGAAGTAATAGTTTTTCGACGAAACGCAAAAACATATGTACCTACTTATATATTTATTTTGGTTTTTTCCTAATTTAGAGTCCCCCTAATTGAAACCGCCACATCACTATGTTATCACTACCGCAACAAAATGCTACACATTATTCTAAAGGTGAAGCACCAAACGTGCTCTTCCTCTCCTCAAATCGGCCCACCAATTCACTGCAACGAAACTTCTATGGAAAGACATTGAGACGTTATCGAACGCAGCAAAGAACATTCTAGCAATAGAACGGTAGGACTTATGCAAGGTGCACAGTTAGGCGACCAACGCTGCAAATGTATAGACCGAAACTCAGCTTGACATTCTTTAGCACCAATCCTCATAATGAATGGTCCGATTGGATGAATCTTACTGTGAGATTCTGAACAGCATCGATCGCATTGCAGAGGTTATATATTGCTGAAGATCATATGCTGATTCCATACTCTGTACTCATTCTAATGATCGCCTGTTTTACACATACCAAATTTCTTCTGCAATCACAAAAGGTAATGAGTTGTTTGGTGTTGTCAGGCCAAGGCCATGGCTGTTTGTGATTAGTGATATTGTATACGTGAGTGCGCTGACCATATTCCATAGAGTATTCCATAGAGTAATTCAAGGTGCGTATCTGAAGACATGTCAGAAGCGACCGAACTGTATTACACAATAAGTGTACTTCATGCATTGTGCCTTGTTCTGACCTTACTGCAGTGTTCTCTTACAGCAATGGTTTGTCTTCAATTCCACATTATAGTGTGATGTTAAGGCGAAAAAAAAGTCGAGTGAAGTAAATTTTATACTTGTAATAAGAAAAGATACTTTGCGCAGATTTTGTTATAGATCCATTCATCCTTTAGTTATTAGTAATGTCCTCTGAATTTAAGCAACAGCATGTCATACATCTCCCAAGCGTTGTTTATTCGACTTTCTAATGGTACTTTGATACACCCAGTCTGCGGACAGATGACCATTGGAATGTGATGAGTGAGTGAGAGCTTTCAGGGCACCTGAAAGGTTAAAGAAAAGCCATCAATTTCTTTTCACCTATTCAGTAAGATAACGCATAGGGTAACGCAGTTTACACTACATTGATGAAGTTAAGAATGCTCCAGCGTTGAGAATATATGGGGTACGGAATAAAGTTTATCAGAATTAGTGGTTTCCTTAAGTACTTATTACTCCGGAGGGAACATGCAATACTATGGTAGAATAACCTGTCATATTAATAGGACACTCGCAAAAGTGGCATCACAGTAAAAAAAGAAAGTGAAATACAATGTTTGATCGTGAATAATTACTAGTATTGAAGCAACTGATGTAACAGGGCTGAAATGTAATCTCAGAAAGCAGCACTAAAAGGGCGAATGAACTAAATGTCTTCGAAAATACGGTTCTGCTAGCAACGTAAGGACATTCGTGGCGTAGTGGATTTGACATTGCATTGCAAAGCTGCATGGCGCAGGATAATATGCCGGCCACAATGCCCACATTTCGATGGTGGCAAAAAGAAAAAAAACATAAAGTGCGTTGAGCGCACATTAAAGAACCTCACATTTTCAACATAATCAGAAGACGGCCACTAGAGCCTCCCTCATGATCACGTTGTAGTTTCGGCAGATAAAATCCGAGGTTTTCATTTACATAGGGCAAATAGTATAAGCATAAGAACATATGCTTGTACACAATCATCTGATAGCTGCTACGTTTAACAAAATTTGATACTTTGTAAATAAGAAATTGTCAGATGGTTTGCGAAAACATCTTCTTATGCCAAAGTCATTGTCATTATATTTTATATAGCTCATTCTACGTAGTTTCTTTGTAACTAAATACTGTCTACAGCGCAGGCGCACACTACAACTTAAAAAACCGACACGACTCAATAAAATGCATGGAATTGTTTGAAGCGACAGCCCAAATGTGCTTTAAGATTGTCACTTATGCAAATGGCTTTCGCCCTTCTTGACATTACGGACTCCTGGGCAGCCGCACTAGTCACTCTAGGCCTCGTTCGATCTGTTGTTGTCCACAAAATCGGGCAGATCAAGACTATAACCTGAGTTTGGAATTGGTAATGCGTCTTGTTTGCTAATATTGAGTTTAGGATCACTGACTCATGTCAAGCCAACTGATGTCCTTACCTGGCAGGTTAAGTTCGTGGTCTTGCTTCAGAAAGAGCTTACTAATGGCAAGTTTCATGGTTCAGGGCACTTTCGTCAGAGCTGGGTGATTTGCCACACTGTTGAAGATCAATCGGGTTAAGAGATCCGAACCCGGCTACGGAGATCGGTCCTTCGGTACCCAGTGCGGAAACGCAAACCAGCTCGGAAACGCAGATGGGGGCTCCGGGAAGAGTTTTCGTTTCTCTCTAAGGAGACCGAGTCCCTGGAATGGGTTCACCCCGAGGTAGGGACGGTGGCTGCGTAGAAAAGTGCGGCTTTTGCTCGGTCCGGTGCGCTTCTGTCGGCCCTCGAAAATCCGAGTGTGGGAGCGTGATTTTTGTGCCGGACCATACCCACATCTACAACACGTCTCCAATGTGAACAGTCTCTAGTCTATAGACCAATGTAGGTAAGGGAAGTCGGCAAAACTGATCCGTAACCTTGGGAAAAGGATTGGCTTTGAGGGCTTGGCCCGTTGGGCTGGGGTCCAGAAACAGGAACGGCACTGCATCGGGACTGGGTACTGAATCTTGGCTAGCAAATGAAATTGCTGATGGCGAAGTATTCACAGACCAATTTAAGTGTTATAGAAAGGACAGAGACTTGCATGGCGAAGGCGTATTTATTCTTGTGGATTGTAGAATTTCTTCTTCTCAGATAAATGCTGGTGCCGATGAATAAGAGGCTGTATGGTGCAGACTGACACTTAAAAATAACAAAGTTTTAACTGTGTGTTCATTCTACCGTTCGCCCGATTCACTCGTCAATGTCCTTATGCAGTTGGCAGTGACAGTTGACGCAGTTCGAACAGATTTCATGGTAGTTGGAGGTGATTTCAATCTGCCTAATATTGATTGATATCACCAACCTTACTCTCACTCTTTTTCCGGTTGGTCCAGTCAAGAACTGATTAACTTGGTTGAATTTTTTGCGTAACGTGAAACTCTTCTGGAACTGACACGTGGGTACCATATCTTAGATTTGTTATTCACAAATAAACCTGAATTCGTCCGTTCTACTCAAGTGCTACCTGGAATAAGCTATCATAATGCTGTGCTCTGTAAAATGCATGTTGAACGTTCAAGAAGCATTGGAACAGCAAACAGACGAGTATATAACTACGAAAAAGCAAATGTAAGCGAGATAAATAAAGCGTTGAATGAGCTCCGGAGGGTATTTGAAACATATGCACTGGAGAAACTGGACTGCACTGGAGTTACTGAATTATGGCTTATATTTAAGGAGATGTTTGAGCTGAGCCAGCGCTTTGTTCTGGTATGGACATTAACGAGAAAGAAGTAAAAGTAAGCCTTGGTTTCTCGGGAGTTACGCAGTCTAACTCGCAAAAGGCAACCAGCTTACAGTAAATACAAAGGAAAGCCGACACGTTATCATTGGTTGAAGCTTCATGAAACTACTGGAAAAATTAAAGTTGTAGTGGCAGCTGCAAAGCATTCATTTGGAATTTCAATTGAGCCGACATTAAAGGATAATCCGAAGGAATTCTCGAAACATGCAAAGAAAAATGGAAAAGGCACTGTTACTATACCACAGCGTGTGTCTGGTAACAGCTTTATTGAGGATGACGTAGGAAAAGCTGAGTTATTTATTACGTATTTTAGCTCTGTTTTCAGCTGTGCATTACAACAGAAACATGATGATATGAGTACCTTGCATTTCCAGCCGGTGATGAGTGTTATGGGTGATGTTGTTATTAGCATTTGTGGTATAGAGTCTCTGCTGCAGAATCTGAAGATTGGTGAGGCTGGGTGTCCTGATGACCTGCCAAACAGGTTTTATAAATTTTGAGCTCAGTCGGTTGCACCGTACTTGAAGATAAACTAGAAAATCGCTCGACAAATCCTGCCTTCCAGATAACTGGAAAATCACAAGCATAGTGCCAATTCCAAAATGAGGTCCTCGTGACAACGTCTCAAATTAAAGGCCAGTATCACTAGCTTCAATTGCGTGCGCGACTCTTGAAGATATCTTGTATGCTAGTATAGTAGCACACATGGACGCGCATTTATTGTTTAATCCTGGTCAGCATGGTTTTCGATGGAGCCTGTCTTGTATAACGCAGGTGACTGAACTTATGCACGACTTGGCGGGAGCACTGTACAAGCGCTAGCGTCTTAGGGTGGACGGTGTGTTTTCGGAATCCAAAAAGGCATTTGACACCCTGACGCACTGTTTCCAAATGAAAATGACCTTTTAGACGATCAGTTCTCAAGTGATTTGATGGGTAAATGATTACCTACGTTTACGTCAGCAGTTTGTGGTCGTGAATGGTACTCAGTCTCAGAAGGTGCAAGTTGTGTCCGATGTTCCGCAAGGCTCCGTGTTGGGGCCGCGATTGTTCTTGCTGTACGTGAACGAAATTAGTGACGGAATAGTGTCTGAAATGTGGTTATTTGCGGACGACTGCGTCCTCTATAGAGTAGTGACTTGTGAGCGTGATGGTGAGATGTTTGCGGAAGACTTGAACAGACTCTCAGAGTGGTGCGTCAAATGGAATATCAATTTGAATTTGTTTAAAACTGTTCATATGAAATTTACAAGAAAGAAAACCTTGATATGCTACCATATATTATTAGGAATGTAATGTTTGAACAGGTGTTCGAATTTAAGTGTTTAGGCGTTTATTTTACTCCCATTTTGAATTGGTGCCGTCAAGTCGATGATGTCGCTGCTAAAGTATGCAAAACCCCGGGATTTCTTCGCCGAAATGCAAACACTTTTCCTCAGTCTTGTCGGAACATATTGTACAAGACTTTTGTGGGGTCGATTCTGGAATACGCGTGGACGGTTTGGGAGCCGCCTGCTCGTAGAGATAAAAAAAAGCTGGAGTGGGTCGAGAACATCGCCGCTCGTTTCGTATCTGGCATACGCGGGGCTCAGTACAGTGCATCGCGTACGAAGGAAGCACTCAACTAGAAATTGCTAACACGCGCCGTAAGAAGTTGTGTCAGAAGTTTTTCCAGGCTATTGATTATTATGCTGTTCGGGTTGATCGCGAAAAGTGTGCAGGAACCTTTTTATAGATCCGATCGTGTTGAGCATGATTTTAGGGTCCGTGAATTTCCGACAAAAACTGAATTGTTTAGAATGCCTTTTTTCTAACACCAATAGGGTATAGAATGGACTGCCGAGTCATGTTGGGAGGGTTGAATGGAATGATGCTTTCTTTTTGTTCTTGTAGATTGTAGATGTGGATTGCTATGGATTTTGCCATAATTTCGTTTTTTGTTTCGTTTTTGCTCTTTTGTTATCACTTTTACCACTGTCCAGGGGCAGTGGTAATAAATAAACAAACAAATAAATAAATATATAAATAAATATGTAAATAAATATATAAATAAACAAATTGGTAAATAAAAAAATAAATGATTTGCTTTGCACAGTATGCCAGTTGCAAGTTTAGTGGGCTTAGAAGAACACCTGAAGAATACCTCGTTGATTCAAAGGGCTCTTTTGATTTTAAAAGATCAAGGACAGAAATATTTATCTGCTCTAATTCGCTCCATGCAAAGAATGCTCGAGTGTCCAACTCTGTGATTTTAAGTCAGCACGAGCTTCTGGTGGCTTCCTTCCCATCTAGCTGAGTTTACTTGAGGCACCACGCTGAGACTGCCGATGCCTTAAATGTACACTTTTCGGATTAGGATTTGTTGATTTGCAAGTTTCTTGAAAGGAAAGGTGGCACTTACAGATTTCTAGTCTCGATTTCATTAAGTGAGGTATCATGATTGCGAAGCTGTGGTCACTGACTTAGTGATTATCATCACGTTAGGGACGAGGCGAACTACACAACTAAAGGCAAGACGTAAGCAAAATTCGCCGGTCTGTTTTATTCACATGTACAATAGGCACATGTGTGTCGGCTGAGAGTATAAATAAATGAATGAATCACTGAATGCACTTTCCTTGCAAAGCCAGGAGCCTTATCCTGAAAAGTCTGCATTCGAAGTCATGAGTAGGGTTAGTTGGCGGGCACAATATTATTCAGCATGTTCAGAAGAAATTACTGGCTGCAGAAGTAGGCCAGCAGAAAATAAAGGGCATCAAAGCCAATCCATTCTTTGCCATGTGGCAACTAAAGGATCATTGTTCACGAGTTTGCGGATGCAGGACTTCATGCCAACTTCATGCCGGTGCTAAGGAAGCACCAGTGCGGAGAGTTGCAGAAAAAAACTTGATGTCGTAAGAGAAAGGCACCCACTCAAACGATAGAAACTTGTCTTCCTACAACAACACTTAACCCAAACCTGCTGTTTGGGCAAGAGAAGAAGCATCAACACTGGTGCCTTGCCTGATTCAGTAAAAGTCACAGGCGCGGTGAATGGCGGCGTCAGTGTAATTCCTTCCGAAAATGAGGCCCACACATTCCCTTTCAGTGCGCTGTACAAATCGCAGAAGCACATCCCACAAGCTTGTTTGTCTTAATGTGAGCAAAGAACCCGTATGGGCCTCCAAAACCCATCGACCAAATGAACGCAAACCCAAACGAAGCAGGTTTGTTCAGTGCTTAGAAATGTAGCCTCAAGTCGGCTGTTTCTACAATTCTTTCTCGGCATAGGAGAAGCTTGCTTTACTGTGAAGGGCATGAATAATGAAGAGGCATGCATGAACCCCTGCCAAAAAGTGTGAAAAAAAAAGTACGTAGAGCACAGAGGGGTCGATGGATATCAAATGCCATTATCGTGGAGTTGTAACTACCTCAGCAAACAGACCAATGTACAAATGACTGGATTTGTAATTATGTTAACTTGATGCTGAGGTCATCTGGTAGTCATCTCCCAGTCGACAGCACACTTGCATTATTTTCATTGAACACTGTGCGACTGTGGCAATATATAAGGTCCATAAGGCTGGCGAGATTTGTGAGGATTTCCTTATATGTGTGACACGGAACCTGTGAGTTGGCTACCCCTCCAGAGGATTATCAGATAGCACGACGGCTTATTTATCATGGTAAAACAAGTGTCATAGCAGTCATGCCATGTGTCCTCTTCGCAGTTGTGCGAGCAACATGCATTGCAGATTTATTTGTTGTCCCCCATTAGCCTTTCGCCTTATATTGATATGCAAGCAGTAAAATTGGATGGTTGGTGAAATCTGTTACGTCCTGTCACCTCCATACCTCTCCTCTGAATTCTGGGGAAATAAGGTTTTTTATGGGAAAGTGTGCGCCTTTAAGGCATAAGCGAGCTCCATGGCAGTTTGCAATTAGGGATTGTATAATTCTTTCAAAACATGTTCACGAGGAGCATTGCAAAATCGGCACCCTAAAAAAGAAGACAAGTTCACTTATCGGCCGTCTGTATTTTTCCTTATCATAATTCTCAAAACACAAACTCAAAACTGATATTGAGGTAAAAGCGCTTCTTATCATGTATCCTTGTCAATGAAGCAAAGCACAATGGCTCCTGGATGTTGTGCTACCAGGTACTACATTGCATTGGAAACGTAGGCTGATCATGACTGACCAAGGGATGTATTCTCGGACAATAGTTTTGGACGATATCATTGTCAGCGTGTGCTTATTGGCTCGTCGAGGAATGAGTCATACAAAGGCAGTAGTATTACCCTAAGTGTTGAACTGAGAATGCGTTCCCAACCCCATTTGTCTTCGAATTTCTGGTGTGGAAATACGATTGTAGCATTTGGTTTTACCGCAAATTGACGTGGTACTGAAATTCATGGATAATTTTCAATAGATATATGCGGGTAATAGAACACAGATTTTCTAAAGAGATCACATACTTGGATCATACCCTTAAGAGCAGTTATCTTTTAATGATTATATGATGAGGTACTTTACATATGGTTCAAATAAAAAGGCATGGCTATGAGCGAATGAAGACATGTGAAAAGTGTCGAAGCACTTCACGTAACAGAAAAATGCCAAAAATATTCAAAGCACTTGCAAAGCGGACAGATGATTGGGATGACGGGACGAGACACTAAGGGACATAAAGCGGTGAGATTGTACAATTTGGGACACGAACTCTAAAGTGTTTAACCCTAGTGGGCAGACTGTTAGATAAAATTTTGTTAGCGCCTTTCATGCTGGGAAGTTAAGTATATATCACAGATTGATAAGCTACACAACGTGAAATATTAGATAAGAGCTCAGCTGAACCATGAAGCTGTTTCATTACGTTTGATGTTTCATTATGTGCGGTGTGCCATATTGCATGCGGATAAGTGATTCTGTCACTTGGAATATGTGAAGTCATTTGCCGATCTACTTTTGTACGGAACATGCCCCAATTTGGCTGAATAGAAAGAGAACTGAAAGCGTTAAACAGCATGCCCATAAATAAAGCTAGTTTCCTTATACGACTTGAAAAGTAGCTTTTCTGTAATCTTCAATAATTTCCTTCGGGATAGAAATAATGATACCGAACTTTCAAAATGCATTGTCACGGATGTCTGATGAAATACGCTATAAGGGACGTTCAAATTCTTTGGTTTGTAGGAAATCAGCGCTTTCGAAGAAAAAATACCTACCTTTGTTGTTTCTGATTGAAGCCTTGTTAGCGCAAAGGCATTGAATGAAGCCAAAGGCGTTTATATATGATTACCATGGTGTTAGAAGATTGTACTATTATTAAACTATATTTTCTTCAGCACCACGCATGTAGGCTGGTGTTCTTGGAAACGTTGTTCTGGCTATTCCACCCAAAGCTTACATTCTGGATCGCAGGGAGGGGGTAGGGTATGACTTCGACAGCTTGAAAACGAAGATTGTTCACCAGTGATCAAAGACAACGCAGCTAAAGAATTTCCAAATCAGGTTTGGGGAAGTTTTCCTGGGCAATGTGTGCCACTGGTTTGAGCTGTTCCACAGCCACTGCCTTGGCCTGGTAAGTTTTAGCTACAATATTACGGTGTCTATATACCCGTGCTGATTTCTGACAAACATAAGCAGTTTCCTTCTTATCATCCTTCCGTACTTTGGTTATTATTCGCTTCACCAGGCTATTAATGCCTGACACTGCATATGCAATGAAGTTGCCTAGCTCGTGGTTGAATTGACAGGTCCAACATCTCTACGTCCCTATTGCTTCCAAGAATTGACGGTCATGCTGGAACTAACTATAATATTTTACCATAAGCACATTGTAGTTCACAGTCTAGTCGACGTGTTTTTCATGACGTTTAGAACAGGGAACTGTATTCGTCAGGGTTAGAGTGCCATGGGTGCACTGGCACATTTGATTCACCATATCATTCGCTGCGTCAGCACAGATAAGTTTAGAATGCACTACAATACCGTGACCAGTTTTACATATGCAATTGATTCAGTCTGGTAAAGTAGTAGGACAAATTTGACAAGCGCGTAGTAAGCGAGCTTTATTGCCAGTCAGTCGTCGACTTCAATAAATTCACGAACACAAACAGATTTTAAGTAGAGGCTCGAGGCATACGCCTAAGTTCAAACCCTTGGCTTTGCAGCTTTTGGTGCAGGCACTCGGGTCTGGGCATCCAGAGCCATAAACTGCAGCAAAGAGATGATAAAATTCGCAATAACATCGATTATTACACTTCAATTAACAATTGATGGTAATGTAATTTAGTCACAGTGTAACGTTTAATGCTTGCTTATCAGAAAGTTGGTATATCGCGACGCACCTTATAGGTTAGTCGTAAATTTGGGCATACATGAATTGGTCGAGCCATCAGTTCATTTAGAATAACGAGAACACCGTTTCGCACCTGACACTTTTGCGTTGTCCACGTCGACAACTTTCTCGAGATGCGAACCAGTCAGCCCTCCACTACCGTGGTGCGTATTTCTGGGGTATCGGGATGAACACACAGATACTCAGTCACTTCCACACAGTCCATATCACAGATGTAACCGAACGCCGTAGGTTCTACATTGTTGCGGTAGAGGTATGTTCAGCTCGTGAGCGGACCACTCGACTGGAGTATATAACGTCTAGGCTAAGTGACTACAGCCTCCCTTCTTCCCAGCTAAAGGGCTTTGCGACTGTAAACAAGCTCTCACGAGAATGTCAATAAATACATATAATGAAAACTGCACGGAAGAAGAAAGACTGCGTTAAAAATCCTGCTAAAAGAACATGATCAGTTTACTCTTTTCACATTGGATTCGTCTCTACATGGCGTAGTATCGGACACAATGCGTCACTTTGCCATCGGATATTCTCACCTACGTACGCTCTAAAAAGTAGAGACGGAATCGCCGGAGGGAAGCGGCCTATTTAGACTTCAAAGCCTTGTTCTACTCTCACAACATGTCGAGTGGAGCGAAATGCATTGTTCACTCCGTCACCAAGAGAGAGTGAAATGTGCTTTTCACCTTGCCTTTCTGAGCGAGAGTAGAATGCTCCTTCTGCTTTTGCGGCAGTAAGGAACAAAACGTGGCGTAATCTTATGCTTCGACTGCAGGAGGCCGGCCCGGAAAATGGCTGTGTATCACTCACGCACGCTTGCAAAATATACAACGTCTTGCTTCTAAGAGAACAGGTAGCCACCGTTGAAAAGAACGCGGAATGAGCGCTTTACTTTTTTCACTCGGAGTTGCACCACCGCTGTCCCGCTCAACATCGCGGTGTAGCACAGCACTAGAGAATAAGGACCCGTCCAGCGAGCAGAAACGAAGGCCATCCAAAGAAGACCGTGTGTCAGCCATATCGCATCGACGCGAAAACAGGACAATTGTTCGTCCTTCCTTGGATATAATGACAAATCTTTTATGGTCAGTGAATTCTATCTTAGGCGCAAATTCTGCGTACATAACATGCTATCGCCAGGAAGTCGTCGCAGCGCTTAGCTGACGCCATTGACAATGAACTAGGCAAGTGCGCTTTGTCCCTCGATGCCAATCACAAAAGCCAGTCGTCGCGATAACTGCGTGCGATTGCATCACTTGCCGCTATCCGTAAGTGCTTCGACAATCGCAAACGCAGCCAGAACCATAGTATATTCAATAAGAAATGAGGCGAGAGGACGCTTAAAATGATTTGTTCACCAGCCCATGTTTCCGAACCCATTCCAAGCGTGGTTAGCGTGCTTGTTGTGTGTACACAGTCAGGAACATTCATAGGCTGTATAGGACGCTGAGAAATGAGCTGCTGTTTTAGAATATGGCACACGAAACAAGCTTCCGGAAAATTTATCTACATTACCATCCCCATGCTTAGGAGCTCATCTGGTAATCTGTGCCATATTAGTACACTCATGTTGTGCCAGAAATGCGTTTGCTGCCCAATAATGTGGCGTATCTTTGATCATAGTGTCAATTTTTTTGGGGGGTTTCCAGATGCTTGTTCTATTTTTAACTTTCCTCTGTATACTTTATTTTTGAAAACAAGGTGCTTATTGAAATTAAAGGATATTTCTGCACTGTAATAGTGATGAAACTTTAGAGAATATACTTATTTTTTATTACAACATGTGTTCGAAATTTCATGGGCATCATTGCAATCTGATTTTCTGTTTTTGTCAGTATGCTTCCTAAATTGTTATTCAGTTTGTATTGGGATTTATCAATAAAGATTTTGGCGTTTAAGAGAGCAAATTATTCATTTGAATAACTCGGCGACTACAGATTCTTTGTTTTAGAGTGTATCAAATTGGTATTTGCTCAAGGTAACATCCCTAATGAGATTTAACAAGAATGCGGTATGCATATTTCTCACATTTGAAAGTCTTTAGACACAATATATGCAAAGAGGCCTTATGTCAAAACCACAGCATAGGTGTTTAGATGTCATTATCGCAATGATCCACGCGCGTAAGAACTGTTGCAGTCATGAGAAGGTGTTCGCACTTCGGCTGCCAACGTGCACTAAACGGTATTAAATATACATTAGATTGAACTTATAGTTCGCAGAGCGTATATACCGGAATTAATTGTAGAAAAAAGTGCTGGCAAGGCGCATTGAATAAATCTGACACAAAATATTCATAGTTACCGCGTTTTATATTCCGGTAAACACCGGCAGGTCGGGTGCAATAGCCGGTGATGAGGGGCCCCACGTGTGTGGCCTGCTAGGTGCAGCCACTGGTAGCACAGAATTAAACCGAACAAAGTCAGAGCTATTTACAGGCGCTATAGGGTGTATTATACTTCACTCGTGGTTCAAAGTTCGGGCAGCGAAAAATAACAAAATAGTTCCTTGCATTTATTACTCCGTGTTTTTCTCGTTTAGCACAGCGCCTCCTGTTGGCTGCACCGTGGAGGCACTTCATGTTTGCATCACCACTCGCTCACCATGCCGCTCGATCTTCCAGTATTTAGCGGACTAAATCTAAATACACGGGTGTCTAAATCTAAGTACACGGGTGTTTTCGCATTTCGCCCCCATCGAAATGCGGCCGCCGTGGCCGGGATTCGATCCCGCGACCTCGTGCTTAGCAGCCCAACACCATAGCCACTAAGCAACCACGGCGGGTAGGCTGGCTGCACCGTGGAGGCACTTCATGTTTGCATCACCACTCGCTCACCATGCCGCTCGATCTTCCAGTATTTAGCGGACTACTGAACAAGCTAGAACTATCTACAGTTTGACTTACTATCTCCCGTGCGTGCCTCGTCATTTCTCTCGTCGGCTGCAGTGATCGTCCCCATGAACGCTGCAAACACAAGGACAATCAGAACATCAACAACAGAACATGAAACCCAAAATAAATGTTTCTTTGCCAATCTAGAATATTCTTCTACTGGTGAATAGGATGAGTATATAGAAACATTGCTCTCAATAACATGAAACAAGGAATGATCCATTCGTGTTAATTTTCACGGAAGCTCAACGTCACAATGTCGGTGCATGCAATGTATTACATAAAGGACTAAGATGCAGCTATACAACGGGTATTCTGTTACGTGTCGAGTAGTGAATTTCGGGTATATTCTGATTATTTCCTAATATCATATCTGTTGACGCGACAAGACTTGCTCACCTGTAAGGAGTGCGACGAGCAAGATGGCAGCGGTGAACTTCATCTCAGCAACGAGTCTAACTTTGTTGTCTGTGAAGACAAAGAGAAAAGTACATCTTCGGTGGCTTACAAAAGAGAGCGTAGAGATGTCCAAAAGGGAAATTCAAGTGCCTTGGATTATGAGTGACTTCAAGTATACCTAAAATACGTATGATATTGTCAACCTGTTCCTCTTCATGAGCACCTATGAGAAAGCAACACTTTCAGAACCTAAGGCTTTGTGATTTGAGCAGTTATGTCTAAGGTTAAGCATCGCAACATGACTTTTTGGCACATTTTGGTATAAGCGTATCGGTCAACGTATTTCACATATCATAATCAGAAAACCTACAATAGCACAGAAACTTAGAATTTCTATTTTAAGTTCTAACATGCTGGATTTCGAGCCATCTCAACATGTGGCTCTAATGCAAGCAAAGCGTTACAGAGCGCTGATAAATGAGAAGATAACACAGTGATGGCTTTTAGAACGGACGCGCAGTAGCAAATAATAGAGCGATAAAGGAGAAAATTCGTTGATTGCTCGGACAAATATGAACTTACCTGATGGGAAGAAATACCAGGTGGAGGCCACGTACTGGGTCAAGCTACTGATGCAAGGTGCGCGATTCCCGACCCTCTGTCTTTTATATCTCTCCTGTGGCCAGAAATAAAAGTGCACGTGGAGGAAACTGCCACGTAGCTGCTTTCAAATACATTTTGCACGGGTGAATGCCTTTACTGTCATCGTTTTTATGGTGTTCTTGGTTTGTCGAAATAACAAAACAATGAATACATGGCAAGAATCTACTGATAAACAGGAAACCGGATACATAATTTTCTTATCCGTAGGCAATTTTTATATCCATATCCCAAGTTAGCTCCGCTTTTGGTTTTATGTGTATTACATCCGGAAGGAATGACTTGTCCTATCCTATCATTAATATGAGTGGGAGAACGTTTTGTAAATATCGCACTACGGTATTTAACATGGCTTAATTTGCTCTTCAGCGACGCGAGGGAATATCGGCACAAAACTATTTGATACGAAATGCACCCGTCGATCGCAGCAGTACATCTCCTTAAGATATATTCTTTAACACCACAGCGAATGGGACTATTTTACTAGAATGTACAGAGAATTATCATGCCAACACGTATAACAGTTCAGCATACTGCGTATCACTCATGTTTTAGTGACACCGGGCGAGCAATTAGAGAATTGTGTGAAAGTAGGCGAGGAACGAAATGTTCCTGCCCGAAAGTGGCCCACGAAATCCCCGCGCTATGTGTGCTTTGTTTTCTTGGTTTCCTTTTCAGTAAGGCCGCGCGCAACGCACTCATTATTATCATGGTCCTATTGCAAACTAGGGAGCTGGCTGTTACCTTTTGACACACTTGTGCTGGCTGTCGTATGCGTGGCTGTCGTATGCGTGGTAACTAAGCCACGAGACTCGCACAATATCGGGATATTGCGGGAAAGACCTTAAAACATTGTCTACGAGGAAATATTACAGTCTATTTCATAGTGCGGATTTGATGGCATGCATAGCTATGGGGAAAACAATGTTTTAGTGAAGACAGATACGTGAAATATCCAACAAATACGAGAGAATTAAGAGAGGCAGATATGTCTGTGGTCTTCAGTGTAGCTTCTTTCGGCGAGGACTGTGGCACTAATGGTTGCCAAAGACCACACTGAGGTTCCCCTTGTGGCAATGTTCGAAGAGCATCGCGCAACTAGGGTGAAGACGTGGGATCATTCCCCAGATGCGGCAAATTGTTTTGTTACCCACTTTCATTGCCATCATTTATCATTTCTTTTTATTCACTTAGGAAGTACAAGTATATTACCCGGGTTTTCTTGTTGTCTTTGCTTCCTGGCTTCTGATAATATAAATAAGAAAAATTGCGTTCTCGGTTAACCTTCTTTCTAAAGGTAAGACGGTGTCAAAGCCATATCAGTTGGCGGAAAGTTACATCGCTAGCGCAACCTTAAATGTGCGCTTAAGGCACTCAGTCATCGCATTTGTCAACACTTCTTCGATAGTTGCCACGCCTTCTGGCGAGTAGAATAAGGGGAAAGCATTCTTACAGATATACAGCTATTGTTCACATATAGTCTGAACAGCATATATGGTGGGTTTAACATTTATTTCGAAAGGACAGCAGTATGTGTATGTGTTAGTTTTAACATTATTTGCGAAAGCTACTGAACGTACATTATCTCAGCTACTGTAACTATGGCCGAAATATGGAGCTCTGTTGTGCTGACTACGTTGAGGCGATGGCGGCGATCATCCTGTGCTGGCAAATGTTCACAACCTAGAACAACCAGACATACGCTTACATTACCAGAAGATATGTTTACGGAACTGCTATCCGCCTAATCGTAAATTAAATGATGATATCTCCACAAAGTCAAGTGTTCGACGAAAACTCGTCTGGCGAGGAAACCTAATGGTGCCAAAAACGTACAGTCGACAAGAATGTCCCTTCATCAGAATGAAGATGTAAGCATGAGCGCGCGGCTATGTATGGGTGAGGTGGCGGAGTGTTAGTGTGTATATCCCGGGAAGCTCACCATCAAGAGACCGGTACGGGGCCCGAAGCGTCGGTTCTTTATTTTTATTTCATTCTTGGCGAGTGCACGTTTTTTTGGCACCGTAACTCCACAAAGTGCTTCCAGTGGGATTATATGTACACGATCGCCTCGCATGCCAGTTGCGCAGACTTCCTCACTGAAGAATCAATCACCTTTCCTATACAACGTCTGCGCAACCCATACATCACTTGACTTGCTGCACTCATCCGTAAGACGACCAATGCGGCGCTCGTACTTCCTCTCTGAGCTAGCACACAGGTACTCATGGAATTGCCATTCTCTAAGCCAGTCACCAAACTCATTCGCAACTACCACCATCGTAGGAGCTGCACCTACAAAAAGCAAAACACCCGCTCAACATCTTACGGAGCGTAGCGCCATACCTAAAGCCACAGCCCTTGCTGCTAGACTTCCACTCAATGTACAAGGTTTATCCCTGCATGAGATATGACCTCGGTCATGAAATATTGACCAAAAAGAGAACTTGGTGGTTAGGGAAGAACAAGTGGCATTTTCTGCACCATGAACAGTGGATGTCACTTCAGAGTGGCATACTAATGAGGCCACATAGAGTGTGCATCAGATATCATCTACAATTTCGGAAGTTAACCGTTGCCTCCGTATAGTGCACACCGATCATGCGCACAAGACCCTCCAATAGCGACGTGCTAAAGGGGATCGCGGCAGCTGCCCAGCCCCTTTCTCACTCAACCACACTGAAAGAAACGTAAACGCAACTATCATGACTCATTTACAGCAGCATGTTTATCAGACGATCAAGGTAGTCTGGAAGACTGGTTTTTAAGGGATCTCAAGGAATTGACGTGAATTCTGCATGATTTGCGCAATAAGTTGCCGAAATGTTGAGTCTGCGCAAGCGTGCCCAGAAGAATCAGAAGCGAAGCAGGCAGACCAAAAGCCATATGGGGTCAGACGTCGCATATTCCCTTTGCGTACATCGTTATCGAGTACCCTAAAAACGTGCTCATTGGACAACAACACGCCGGGACCTTCCTAAGCGCCACCAATATGCGCACTTTAAATGGCTTAGAGATGAAAGATTTACCACTTCGCAATCATCTCGGTGGGAACCACAATGGTACCTATGTTTTATGCCCATATTTCCCCGCATACACCCCACACCCCTTGCACTGCCCTGACGGATAGCACCGCTGCTCATGGTTTCAACAAAGCAACGAGGGGCCGAGACCAAGCGTTGATTACATTCGTTATCGGTGACGAACTGCAGAACGCTCAACACTCTATGTGGGTACTAGGGCACAGTGGTAAAGGTAGATCAGGAGGATTGCATCAGGAGGCTTCTCAGAATTTCGAACGGCTTACTGTAAGCCATGGGGTGAAACAGCGCAAAATTATCTGCTGGTATTTATATCAGGGCTACTCAAATGTCTCTCACTGGCAACCATCCCATGAGAATTCGCTCCCAACTAAACTAAGAATAGAACCTATTCAGTTGCATGAACCATTGTATATAAGAAATGCACAGACTCATTGTACACGCAGATGACACTTCTGAGTTTGAGAGCGCTGCTCCTAGGCGTCTATTTCATGCTCTAGATTTCAATGCCACTGTTACGTGCCGCACTTATATTAGCGAAATCTGCGTCACTCTCTCTAAATTATAAAAATTTGTCGCATAAACGAATTTTGTCTATTAAAATTACGATTAGCCGAAAAGTATTTCATTTCGGTTTGGCTAATGCCACTGCATAAAACATACAAATGTTGTATAGATGTTTAAAAGGAAACCCCGCGAATTCCTAAAGCCCGTCTGATGAAGCCTCGCCTCTTAATATACGTTAACGATATGAAATTACGCCCGCAAACTTAAAATCGGGGTAGAGACGAGTGTAGCATGAATTTAATTTTTTTTCAAGGTTAACGCTAACTGCGGCTTCTCTGTGATGGTATACATTTAGGCTTAATTCAGTATTATTGAAATCCATATTGCCCTGTTGAACACCACTTTGCCAGCACTCCCAGATTTAGTTGTGAGGTATCTGCTCTACTTTCTTCTTATTACTGGCATATGGCGCCCATTCTCACCTCTAAATGCATCACTGAATGCAATGCAAAGCTGGACAAGTGTATAACAAATAATATGTTTCACGTTCTCGTTTTGTTTCTTCTATCATCTCTTCTTTATGCTGGCTTCGCTTTGCCGAATCGCAATTTATCCTACTTTTGCATAATCACGTAATCGGTAAGATCGAGCTCCTCGATACAAAACGTGTACGGATTCTTTCAGGCCTATTATTGCTTGGATTTTGTTATTTATTCTTGTCGCAACAGGCAGTGCTTTGTTGTGGGCTCGAGAAAGTAGCCAAGTGCTCATTTACTGTTTCTTCCTCTCAAACTGCTATTTATGCTTCAAGCCGAACTGAAATAACGTTCGAATTGATTTCATTAGGCGCACAACACAAACATGACTAATATTGAAAACACAAACCGTGGCAGCAGACTGTTTTCATTGCTGACACGTATTGGAGTGTTTTAATAAGCTCTAATGATATGGTTCGGCTGTTCCACCCATCATTATTAGCATCCACATGCGCGAACAACCAGTGAAAACCACCAAAGCTCATTAACGTCGCACAATAGGCACCGTTCACTTCGTGGAAACGCAGGCAAGGCACATTCAAAGTCGAATATTCTTTGTATTTAATGAACACGAGACGAATAAATGAAAGTGTAAGCAACGCATTTAAAACAGGGCACCACTTACCACCAGATAGTGGCGTAGGGGGCAAGCGTTACCCGAACCAATGCTGGTTTCATCTTGTAGAACTGTCTCGACGAACAAATGGCGAATATTGCTGCCACCACGCGGTTAGCGTAGAACTTTCATTTAGCAACTCGTGTCCAAATATAGAGACTAGGCTCATTAACTGTAACGGTAATTCTCACTTTTTGTTTTATCATTGTTTTCGTGATTTAAAGAAATTTTTCAACAAATATGGACTTTGCATTTTACTTATAGCTATTCATTATCGTAGTTTAGTTACACGTGTTCTGATCAAAACAATAAGAAAAACCACTTTTTCATGCGTAGAAGAAAAATGCAATTAGCTTGAAGTTCCAAACTATATAAACCCATTTTTGACCATCTTTTGATGTAGACAACATATCAGAAAAAAGGTTTTTCTACTGAGGTTTAATATTGAGCACAACCATTCTGCCTAAATCCCTCCATCCAGCATTCAATGACCGGCAATGAATGTCACTTCGTGCCTTATAAAAGGAACGCAGGACATGCAGTATCAAGTTTGCGACGCGACTCGCTTTCATTTCAACATACTATGCAGGCGATACCGGCCGTTTAATACCAATGTTCTCTTTAAATTATGATTTATTTAAAGGCTACAATGTTCTTCTCATATGTTATTTACATATTTGTATTTTGCCTAAATCCTGTTATATTTTGCGAAGCCACACTTACCCAGTGCTCTTTCCGGACCTTAAATAGGTATATAAATTACCTAATTAATAAACAAATAAACAAATAAATATGTAAGGTCTGCGGCTTTGAAGTGTCAGAAGTTCCAAACGTAGCGACATGTGGTTTGGGTGAAAGTCTCCAACCAGTGTTCCGCCTGCTGTTTCACTGTTATTGCTGAAGAAGATACCGCCAAATATTTTTCTTGTTTTCGTTGATTAAGCGTATTTTCGACATGATTTCCACATTTAGAAAGAAAATACGCATTTTTTCTGGGGTTATTTATTATTATATATGGCGTCTTAAAAGGGCAACGTGTCTCTTACTAATTGGCTCGAGCTACACCATGTTTCTAAATCAGTCATTATTCGAAGGCACTGAATTGTGTCACTATGCTTCTTGAAGAACAATCAGAAGGTTTACTGCCACAAACGCGCAACAGTTTACAAATCAAGCGGACGAAGTTTTGTAGTTCTTCTAAGGGATCACTAAAGCGCTCTTCATGTACTCTGCATGTAACTTCATTTTGTTTAAGTGGCCCAGATGCGGTGATACATAAGATGAAGGTTTCCATATTAAAGACGTGCAGAATGGTTTCGAATGTTGACCGGCAAATATAACTCTATGCATGTCCACGATCTCCGGACATTACATGCGAACAGATCTCCAACCAATTCTGAGTAAAAAATATAGTTTATTATCACAGTTTTCATAGCAGAACGCATGAAAACGCATCCGGCCTATAGCACCAGCACATAAATCGCCAGGCCGCTCATAGCGTTTGAAATAGGGAGAAAACAATACACATATGCCATAAATTGTTGAACGGTTGCATTCACGGGAGCAGACGAGATAAACGTGCTGCGCAGAAAAGTGGAGCTTTTTTCGTTCTTTTTAAAAGAATAATCAATATTCTCCCTGGGGATTTTTCGTACCCGCTCATCAACATAATATTTTCGAATAGCGCTAATATTCGTTTTCGAATAGTGCGGGAAATAATTACAGTATTTGCACCATTCTAACGGCAATTTTCTTATTAAAAACATGCGTTAAACATGCGGTAAAATTTGCGTGCGCG
Source organism: Dermacentor albipictus (assembly GCF_038994185.2). Classification (NCBI taxonomy): domain Eukaryota; kingdom Metazoa; phylum Arthropoda; class Arachnida; order Ixodida; family Ixodidae; genus Dermacentor; species Dermacentor albipictus. Next base: position 70,316,785 of record NC_091830.1, read on the forward strand.
TTGCAATCTTGGCAAATTCTACTCAAAATGAAAAAGAACGCAGCTTCTTAGTACGAAAAGAAAAGTTCGGTGAAAACTGACTAGCGACACTGCCATTGCACGGATGTTGTTGTCTTTTTTGGTTGTTAGAGAGCGAAAAGAAGGATTCGTCGATGTCTGATCGTGACTACTCGCGGAGAAATATCATTGATTGTGTCTGTGGGCCTTTGTACGTTCCACGAAGCTGTTTCAACAAAATGCGCGTCGACTTTGGTGTCTTCATATTCGCGGCGGAATCGGCACCCATTTATTTTTAATAATATTTGGCTGGTATCATAGCTTTGTGTTTCAGTTCAGGGTGCGGTTGGTAATCGTGCAAATGCATATTAACCAAGTGCAAATAGGTTTCTTGTGCCATTCTGAAGTAATAGTTTTTCGACGAAACGCAAAAACATATGTATCTACTTATATATTTATTTTGGTTTTTTCCTAATTTAGAGTCCCCCTAATTGAAACCGCCACATCACTATGTTATCACTACCGCAACAAAATGCTACACATTATTCTAAAGGTGAAGCACCAAACGTGCTCTTCCTCTCCTCAAATCGGCCCACCAATTCACTGCAACGAAACTTCTATGGAAAGACATTGAGACGTTATCGAACGCAGCAAAGAACATTCTAGCAATAGAACGGTAGGACTTATGCAAGGTGCACAGTTAGGCGACCAACGCTGCAAATGTATAGACCGAAACTCAGCTTGACATTCTTTAGCACCAATCCTCATAATGAATGGTCCGATTGGATGAATCTTACTGTGAGATTCTGAACAGCATCGATCGCATTGCAGAGGTTATATATTGCTGAAGATCATATGCTGATTCCATACTCTGTACTCATTCTAATGATCGCCTGTTTTACACATACCAAATTTCTTCTGCAATCAGAAAAGGTAATGAGTTGTTTGGTGTTGTCAGGCCAAGGCCATGGCTGTTTGTGATTAGTGATATTGTATACGTGAGTGCGCTGACCATATTCCATAGAGTATTCCATAGAGTAATTCAAGGTGCGTATCTGAAGACATGTCAGAAGCGACCGAACTGTATTACACAATAAGTGTACTTCATGCATTGTGCCTTGTTCTGACCTTACTGCAGTGTTCTCTTACAGCAATGGTTTGTCTTCAATTCCACATTATAGTGTGATGTTCAGGCGAAAAAAAAGTCGAGTGAAGTAAATTTTATACTTGTAAAAAGAAAAGTATACTTTGCGCAGATTTTGTTATAGATCCATTCATCCTTTAGTTATTAGTAATGTCCTCTGAATTTAAGCAACAGCATGTCATACATCTCCCAAGCGTTGTTTATTCGACTTTCTAATGGTACTTTGATACACCCAGTCTGCGGACAGATGACCATTGGAATGTGTTGAGTGAGTGAGAGCTTTCAGGGCACCTGAAAGGTTAAAGAAAAGCCATCAATTTCTTTTCACCTATTCAGTAAGATAACGCATAGGGTAACGCAGTTTACACTACATTGATGAAGGTAAGAATGCTCCAGCGTTGAGAATATATGGGGTACGGAATAAAGTTTATCAGAATTAGTGGTTTCCTTAAGTACTTATTACTCCGGAGGGAACATGCAATACTATGGTAGAATAACCTGTCATATTAATAGGACACTCGCAAAAGTGGCATCACAGTAAAAAAAGAAAGTGAAATACAATGTTTGATCGTGAATAATTACTAGTATTGAAGCAACTGATGTAACAGGGCTGAAATGTAATCTCAGAAAGCAGCACTAAAAGGGCGAATGAACTAAATGTCTTCGAAAATACGCTTCTGCTAGCAACGTAAGGACCTTCGTGGCGTAGTGGATTTGACATTGCATTGCAAAGCTGCATGGCGCAGGATAATATGCCGGCCACAATGCCCACATTTCGATGGTGGCAAAAAGAAAAAAAACATAAAGTGCGTTGAGCGCACATTAAAGAACCTCACATTTTCAACATAATCAGGAGACGGCCACTAGAGCCTGCCTCATGATCACGTTGTAGTTTCGGCAGATAAAATCCGAGGTTTTCATTTACATAGGGCAAATAGTATAAGCATAAGAACATATGCTTGTACACAATCATCTGATAGCTGCTACGTTTAACAAAATTTGATACTTTGTAAATAAGAAATTGTCAGATGGTTTGCGAAAACATCTTCTTATGCCAAAGTCATTGTCATTATATTTTATATAGCTCATTCTACGTAGTTTCTTTGTAACTAAATACTGTCTACAGCGCAGGCGCACACTACAACTTAAAAAACCGACACGACTCAATAAAATGCATGGAATTGTTTGAAGCGACAGCCCAAATGTGCTTTAAGATTGTCACTTATGCAAATGGCTTTCGCCCTTCTTGACATTACGGACTCCTGGGCAGCCGCACTAGTCACTCTAGGCCTCGTTCGATCTGTTGTTGTCCACAAAATCGGGCAGATCAAGACTATAACCTGAGTTTGGAATTGGTAATGCGTCTTGTTTGCTAATATTGAGTTTAGGATCAATGACTCATGTCAAGCCAACTGATGTCCTTACCTGGCAGGTTAAGTTCGTGGTCTTGCTTCAGAAAGAGCTTACTAATGGCAAGTTTCATGGTTCAGGGCACTTTCGTCAGAGCTGGGTGATTTGCCACACTGTTGAAGATCAATCGGGTTAAGAGATCCGAACCCGGCTACGGAGATCGGTCCTTCGGTACCCAGTGCGGAAACGCAAACCAGCTCGGAAACGCAGATGGGGGCTCCGGGAAGAGTTTTCGTTTCTCTCTAAGGAGACCGAGTCCCTGGAATGGGTTCACCCCGAGGTAGGGACGGTGGCTGCGTAGAAAAGTGCGGCTTTTGCTCGGTCCGGTGCGCTTCTGTGGGCCCTCGAAAATCCGAGTGTGGGAGCGTGATTTTTGTGCCGGACCATACCCACATCTGCAACACGTCTCCAATGTGAACAGTCTCTAGTCTATAGACCAATGTAGGTAAGGGAAGTCGGCAAAACTGATCCGTAACCTTGGGAAAAGGATTGGCTTTGAGGGCTTGGCCCGTTGGGCTGGGGTCCAGAAACAGGAACGGCACTGCATCGGGACTGGGTACTGAATCTTGGCTAGCAAATTAAATTGCTGATGGCGAAGTATTCACAGACCAATTTAAGTGTTATAGAAAGGACAGAGACTTGCATGGCGAAGGCGTATTTATTCTTGTGGATTGTAGAATTTCTTCTTCTCAGATAAATGCTGGTGCCGATGAATAAGAGGCTGTATGGTGCAGACTGACGCTTAAAAATAACAAAGTTTTAACTGTGTGTTCATTCTACCGTTCGCCCGATTCACTCGTCAATGTGCTTATGCAGTTGGCAGTGACAGTTGACGCAGTTCGAACAGATTTCATGGTAGTTGGAGGTGATTTCAATCTGCCTAATATTGATTGATATCACCAACCTTACTCTCACTCTTTTTCCGGTTGGTCCAGTCAAGAACTGATTAACTTGGTTGAATTTTTTGCGTAACGTGAAACTCTTCTGGAACTGACACGTGGGTACCATATCTTAGATTTGTTATTCACAAATAAACCTGAATTCGTCCGTTCTACTCAAGTGCTACCTGGAATAAGCTATCATAATGCTGTGCTCTGTAAAATGCATGTTGAACGTTCAAGAAGCATTGGAACAGCAAACAGACGAGTATATAACTACGAAAAAGCAAATGTAAGCGAGATAAATAAAGCGTTGAATGAGCTCCGGAGGGTATTTGAAACATATGCACTGGAGAAACTGGACTACACTGGAGTTACTGAATTATGGCTTATATTTAACGAGATGTTTGAGCTGAGCCAGCGCTTTGTTCTGGTATGGACATTAACGAGAAAGAAGTAAAAGTAAGCCTTGGTTTCTCGGGAGTTACGCAGTCTAACTCGCAAAAGGCAACCAGCTTACAGTAAATACAAAGGAAAGCCGACACGTGATCATTGGTTGAAGCTTCATGAAACTACTGGAAAAATTAAAGTTGTAGTGGCAGCTGCAAAGCATTCATTTGGAATTTCAATTGAGCCGACATTAAAGGATAATCCGAAGGAATTCTCGAAACATGCAAAGAAAAATGGAAAAGGCACTGTTACTATACCACAGCGTGTGTCTGGTAACAGCTTTATTGAGGATGACGTAGGAAAAGCTGAGTTATTTATTACGTATTTTAGCTCTGTTTTCAGCTGTGCATTACAACAGAAACATGATGATATGAGTACCTTGCATTTCCAGCCGGTGATGAGTGTTATGGGTGATGTTGTTATTAGCATTTGTGGTATAGAGTCTCTGCTGCAGAATCTGAAGATTGGTGAGGCTGGGTGTCCTGATGACCTGCCAAACAGGTTTTATAAATTTTGAGCTCAGTCGGTTGCACCGTACTTGAAGATAAACTAGAAAATCGCTCGACAAATCCTGCCTTCCAGATAACTGGAAAATCACAAGCATAGTGCCAATTCCAAAATGAGGTCCTCGTGACAACGTCTCAAATTAAAGGCCAGTATCACTAGCTTCAGTTGCGTGCGCGACTCTTGAAGATATCTTGTATGCTAGTATAGTAGCACACATGGACGCGCATTTATTGTTTAATCCTGGTCAGCATGGTTTTCGATGGAGCCTGTCTTGTATAACGCAGGTGACTGAACTTATGCACGACTTGGCGGGAGCACTGTACAAGCGCAAGCGTCTTAGGGTGGACGGTGTGTTTTCGGAATCCAAAAAGGCATTTGACACCCTGACGCACTGTTTCCAAATGAAAATGACCTTTTAGACGATCAGTTCTCAAGTGATTTGATGGGTAAATGATTACCTACGTTTACGTCAGCAGTTTGTGGTCGTGAATGGTACTCAGTCTCAGAAGGTGCAAGTTGTGTCCGATGTTCCGCAAGGCTCCGTGTTGGGGCCGCGATTGTTCTTGCTGTACGTGAACGAAATTAGTGACGGAATAGTGTCTGAAATGTGGTTATTTGCGGACGACTGCGTCCTCTATAGAGTAGTGATTTGTGAGCGTGATGGTGACATGTTTGCGGAAGACTTGAACAGAATCTCAGAGTGGTGCATCAAATGGAATATCAATTTGAGTTTGTTTAAAACTGTTCATATGAAATTTAAAGAAAGAAAACCTTGATATGCTACCATATATTATTAGGAATGTAATGTTTGAACAGGTGTTCGAATTTAAGTGTTTAGGCGTTTATTTTACTCCCATTTTGAATTGGTGCCGTCAAGTCGATGATGTCGCTGCTAAAGTATGCAAAACCCCGGGATTTCTTCGCCGAAATGCAAACTCTTTTCCTCAGTCTTGTCGGAACACATTGTACAAGACTTTTGTGGGGTCGATTCTGGAATACGCGTGGACGGTTTGGGAGCCGCCTGCTCGTAGAGATAAAAAAAAGCTGGAGCGGGTGGAGAACATCGCCGCTCGTTTCGTATCTGGCATACGCGGGGCTCAGTACAGTGCATCGCGTACGAAGGAAGCACTCAACTAGAAATTGCTAACACGCGCCGTAAGAAGTTGTGTCAGAAGTTTTTCCAGGCTATTGATTATTATGCTGTTCGGGTTGATCGCGAAAAGTGCGCAGGAACCTTTTTATAGATCCGATCGTGTTGAGCATGATTTTAGGGTCCGTGAATTTCCGACAAAAACTGAATTGTTTAGAATGCCTTTTTTCTAACACCAATAGGGTATAGAATGGACTGCCGAGTCATGTTGGGAGGGTTGAATGGAATGATGCTTTCTTTTTGTTCTTGTAGATTGTAGATGTGGATTGCTATGGATTTTGCCATAATTTCGTTTTTTGTTTCGTTTTTGCTCTTTTGTTATCACTTTTACCACTGTCCAGGGGCAGTGGTAATAAATAAACAAACAAACAAATAAATAAATATATAAATAAATATGTAAATAAATATATAAATAAACAAATTGGTAAATAAATAAATAAATTATTTGCTTTGCACAGTATGCCAGTTGCAAGTCTAGTGGGCTTAGAAGAACACCTGAAGAATACCTCGTTGTTTCAAAGGGCTCTTTTGATTTTAAAAGATCAAGGACAGAAATATTTATCTGCTCTAATTCGCTCCATGCAAAGAATGCTCGAGTGTCCAACTCTGTGAATTTAAGTCAGCACGAGCTTCTGGTGGCTTCCTTCCCAGCTAGCTGAGTTTACTTGAGGCACCACGCTGAGACTGCCGATGCCCTAAATGTACACTTTTCGGATTAGGATTTGTTGATTTGCAAGTTTCTTGAAAGGAAAGGTGGCACGTACAGATTTCTAGTCTCGATTACATTAAGTGAGGTATCATGATTGCGAAGCTGTGGTCACTGATTAGTGATTATCATCACGTTAGGGACGAGGCGAACTACACAACTAAAGGCAAGACGTAAGCAAAATTCGCCGGTCTGTTTTATTCACATGTACAATAGGCACATGTGTGCCGGCTGAGAGTATAAATAAATGAATGAATCAATGAATGCACTTTCCTTGCAAAGCCAGGAGCCTTATCCTGAAAAGTCTGCATTCGAAGTCATGAGTAGGGTTAGTTGGCGGGCACAATATTATTCAGCATGTTCAGAAGAAATTACTGGCCGCAGAAGTAGGCCAGCAGAAAATAAAGGGCATCAAAGCCAATCCATTCTTTGCCATGTGGCAACTAAAGGATCATTGTTCACGAGTTTGCGGATGCAGGACTTCATGCCAACTTCATGCCGGTGCTAAGGAAGCACCAGTGCGGAGAGTTGCAGAAAAAAACTTGATGTCGTAAGAGAAAGGCTCCCACTCAAACGATAGAAACTTGTCTTCCTACAACAACACTTAACCCAAACCTGCTGTTTTGGGCAAGAGAAGAAGCATCAACACTGGTGCCTTGCCTGATTCAGTAAAAGTCACAGGCGCGGTGAATGGCGGCGTCAGTGTAATTCCTTCCGAAAATGAGGCCCACACATTCCCTTTCAGTGCGCTGTACAAATAGCAGAAGCACATCCCACAAGCTTGTTTGTCTTAATGTGAGCAAAGAACCCGTATGGGCCTCCAAAACCCATCGACCAAATGAACGCAAACCCAAACGAAGCAGGTTTGTTCAGTGCTTAGAAAAGTAGCCTCAAGCCGGCTGTTCCTACAATTCTTTCTCGGCATAGGAGAAGCTTGCTTTACTGTGAAGGGCATGAATAATGAAGAGGCATGCATGAACCCCTGCCAAAAAGTGTAAAAAAAAGTACGTAGAGCACAGAGGGGTCGATGGATATCAAATGCCATTATCGTGGAGTTGTAACTACCTCAGCAAACAGACCAATGTATAAATGACTGGATCTGTAATTATGTTAACTTGATGCTGAGGTCATCTGGTAGTCATCTCCCAGTCGACAGCACACTTGCATTATTTTCATTGAACACTGTGCGACTGTGGCATTATATAAGGTCCATAAGGCTGGCGAGATTTGTGAGGATTTCCTTATATGTGTGACACGGAACCTGTGAGTTGGCTACCCCTCCAGAGGATTATCAGATAGCACGACGGCTTATTTATCATGGTAAAACAAGTGTCATAGCAGTCATGCCATGTGTCCTCTTCGCAGTTGTGCGAGCAACATGCATTGCAGATTTATTTGTTGTGCCCCATTAGCCTTTCGCCTTATATTGATATGCAAGCAGTAAAATTGGATGGTTGGTAAAATCTGTTACGTCCTGTCACCTCCATACCTCTCCTCTGAATTCTGGGGAAATAAGGTTTTTTATGGGAAAGTGCGCGCCTTTAAGGCATAAGCGAGCTCCATGGCAGTTTGCAATTAGGGATTGTATAATTCTTTCAAAACATGTTCAGGAGGAGCATTGCAAAATCGGCACCCTAAAAAAGAAGACAAGTTCACTTATCGGCCGTCTGTATTTTTCCTTATCATAATTCTCAAAACACAAACTCAAAACTGATATTGAGGTAAAAGCGCTTCTTATCATGTATCCTTGTCAATGAAGCAAAGCATAATGGCTCCTGGATGTTGTGCTACCAGGTACTACATTGCATTGGAAACGTAGGCTGATCATGACTGACCAAGGGATGTATTCTCGGACAATAGTTTTGGACGATATCATTGTCAGCGTGTGCTTATTGGCTCGTCGAGGAATGAGTCATACAAAGGCAGTAGTATTACCCTAAGTGTTGAACTGAGAATGCGTTCCCAACCCCATTTGTCTTCGAATTTCTGGTGTGGAAATACGATTGTAGCATTTGGTTTTACCGCAAATGGACGTGGTACTGAAATTCATGGATAATTTTCAATAGATATATGCGGGTAATAGAACACAGATTTTCTAAAGAGATCACATACTTGGATCATACCCTTAAGAGCAGTTATCTTTTAATGATTATATGATGAGGTACTTTACATATGGTTCAAATAAAAAGGCATGGCTATGAGCGAATGAAGACATGTGAAAAGTGTCGAAGCACTTCACGTAACAGAAAAATGCCAAAAATATTCAAAGCACTTGCAAAGCGGACAGATGATTGGGATGACGGGACGAGACACTAAGGGACATAAAGCGGTGAGATTGTGCAATTTGGGACACGAACTCTAAAGTGTTTAACCATAGTGGGCAGACTGTTAGATAAAATTTTGTTAGCGCCTTTCATGCTGGGAAGTTAAGTATATATCACAGATTGATAAGCTACACAACGTGAAATATTAGATAAGAGCTCAGCTGAACCATGAAGCTGTTTCATTACGTTTGATGTTTCATTATGTGCGGTGTGCCATATTGCATGCGGATAAGTGATTCTGTCACTTGGAATATGTGAAGTCATTTGCCGATCTACTTTTGTACGGAACATGCTCCAATTTGGCTGAATAGAAAGATAACTGAAAGCGTTAAAAAGCATGCCCATAAATAAAGCTAGTTTCCTTATACGACTTGAAAAGTAGCTTTTCTGTAATCTTCAATAATTTCCTTTGGGATAGAAATAATGATACCGAACTTTCGAAATGCATTGTCACGGATGTCTGATGAAATACGCTATAAGGGACGTTCAAATTCTTTGGTTTGTAGGAAATCAGCGTTTTCGAAGAAAAAATACCTACCTTTGTTGTTTCTGATTGAAGCCTTGTTAGCGCAAAGGCATAGAATGAAGCCAAAGGCGTTTATATATGATTACCATGGTGTTAGAAGATTGTACTATTATTAAACTATATTTTCTTCAGCACCACGCATGTAGGTTTGTGTTCTTGGAAACGTTGTTCTGCCTATTCCACCCAAAGCTTACATTCTGGATCGCAGGGAGGGGGTAGGGTATGACTTCGACAGCTTGAAAACGAAGATTGTTCACCAGTGATCAAAGACAACGCAGCTAAAGAATTTCCAAATCAGGTTTGGGGAAGTTTTCCTGGGCAATGTGTGCCACTGGTTTGAGCTGTTCCACAGCCACTGCCTTGGCCTGGTAAGGTTTAGCTACAATATTACGGTGTCTATATACCCGTGCTGATTTCTGACAAACATAAGCAGTTTCCTTCTTATCATCCTTCCGTACTTTGGTTATTATTCGCTTCACCAGGCTATTAATGCCTGACACTGCATATGCAATGAAGTTGCCTAGCTCGTGGTTGAATTGACAGGTCCAACATCTCTACGTCCCTATTGCTTCCAAGAATTGACGGTCATGCTGGAACTAACTATAATATTTTACCATAATCGATTTATATTTTATTATTATTATTTTATATTAAGTCGACGTGTTTTTCATGAGGTTTAGAACAGGGAACTGTATTCGTCAGGGTGAGAGTGCCATGGGTGCACCGGCACATTTGATTCACCATATCATTCGCTGCGTCAGCACAGATAAGTTTAGAATGCACTACAATACCGTGACCAGTTTTACATATGCAATTGATTCAGTCTGGTAAAGTAGTAGGACAAATTTGACAAGCGCATAGTAAGCGAGCTTTATTGCCAGTCAGTCGTCGACTTCAATAAATTCACGAACACAAACAGATTTTAAGTAGAGGCTCGAGGCATACGCCTAAGTTCAAACCCTTGGCTTTGCAGCTTTTGGTGCAGGCACTCGAGTCTGGGCATCCAGAGCCATAAACTGCAGCAAAGAGATGATAAAATTCGCAATAACATCGATTATTACACTTCAATTAACAATTGATGGTAATGTAATTTAGTCACAGTGTAACGTTTAATGCTTGCTTATCAGAAAGTTGGTATATCGCGACACACCTTATAGGTTAGTCGTAAATTTGGGCATACATGAATTGGTCGAGCCATCAGTTCATTTAGAATAACGAGAACACCGCTTCGCACCTGACACTTTTGCGTTGACCACGTCGACAACTTTCTCGATATGCGAACCAGTCAGCCCTCCACTACCGTGGTGCGTATTTCTGGGGTACCGGGATGAACACACAGATACTCAGTCACTTCCACACAGTCCATATCACAGATGTAACCGAACGCCGTAGGTTCTACATTGTTGCGGTAGAGGTATGTTCAGCTCGTAAGCGGACCACTCGACTGGAGTATATAACGTCTAGGCTAAGTGACTACAGCCTCCCTTCTTCCCAGCTAAAGGGCTTTGCGGCTGTAAACAAGCTCTCACGAGAATGTCAATAAATACATATAATGAAAACTGCACGGAAGAAGAAAGACTGCGTTAAAAATCCTGCTAAAAGAACATGTTCAGTTTACTCTTTTCACATTGGATTCGTCTCTACATGGCGTAGTATCGGACACAATGCGTCACTTTGCCATCGGATATTCTCACCTACGTACGCTCTAAAAAGTAGAGACGGAATCGCCGGAGGGAAGCGGCCTATTTAGACTTCAAAGCCTTGTTCTACTCTCACAACATGTCGAGTGGAGCGAAATGCATTGTTCACTCCGTCACCAAGAGAGAGTGAAATGTGCTTTTCACCTTGCCTTTCTGAGCGAGAGTAGAATGCTCCTTCTGCTTTTGCGGCAGTAAGGAACAAAACGTGGCGTAATCTTATCCTTCGACTGCAGGAGGCCGGCCCGGAAAATGGCTGTGTATCACTCACGCACGCTTGCAAAAAATACAACGTCTTGCTTCTAAGAGAACAGGTAGCCACCGTCGAAAAGAACGCGGAATGAGCGCTTTACTTTTTTCACTCGGAGTTGCACCACCGCTGTCCCGCTCAACATCGCGGTGTAGCACAGCACTAGAGAATAAGGACCCGTCCAGCGAGCAGAAACGAAGGCCATCCAAAGAAGACCGTGTGTCAGCCATATCGCATCGACGCGAAAACAGGACAATTGTTCGTCCTTCCTTGGATATAATGACAAATCTTTTATGGTCAGTGAATTCTATCTTAGGCGCAAATTCTGCGTACATAACATGCTATCGCCAGGAAGTCGTCGCAGCGCTTAGCTGACGCCATTGACCATGAACTAGGCAAGTGCGCTTTGTCCCTCGATGCCAATCACAAAAGCCAGTCGTCGCGATAACTGCGTGCGATTGCATCACTTGCCGCTATCCGTAAGTGCTTCGACAATCGCAAACGCAGCCAGAACCATAGTATATTCAATAAGAAATGAGGCGAGAGGACGCTTAAAATGATTTGTTCACCAGCCCATGTTTCCGAACCCATTCCAAGCGTGGTTAGCGTGCTTGTTGTGTGTACACAGTCAGGAACATTCATAGGCTGTATAGGACGCTGAGAATGAGCTGCTGTTTTAGAATATGGCACACGAAACAAGCTTCCGGAAAATTTATCTACATTACCATCCCCATGCTTAGGAGCTCATCTGGTAATCTGTGCCATATTAGTACACTCATGTTGTGCCAGAAATGCGTTCGCTGCCCAATAATGTGGCGTATCTTTGATCATAGTGTCAATTTTTTTGGGGGGGTTTCCAGATGCTTGTTCTATTTTTAGCTTTCCTCTGTATACTTTATTTTTGAAAACAAGGTGCTTATTGAAATTAAAGTCAGTATGCTTCCTAAATTGTTATTCAGTTTGTATTGGGATTTATCAATAAAGATTTTGGCGTTTAAGAGAGCAAATTATTCATTTGAATAACTCGGCGACTACAGATTCTTTGTTTTAGAGTGTATCAAATTGGTATTTGCTCAAGGTAACATCCCTAATGAGATTTAACAAGAATGCGGTATGCATATTTCTCACATTTGAAAGTCTTTAGACACAATATATGCAAAGAGGCCTTATGTCAAAACCACAGCATAGGTGTTTAGTTGTCATTATCGCAATGATCCACGCGCGTAAGAACTGTTGCAGTCATGAGAAGGTGTTCGCACTTCGGCTGCCAACGTGCACTAAACGGTATTAAATATACATTAGATTGAACTTATAGTTCGCAGAGCGTATATACCGGAATTAATTGTAGAAAAAAGTGCTGGCAAGGCGCATTGAATAAATCTGACACAAAATATTCATAGTTACCGCGTTTTATATTCCGGTAAACACCGGCAGGTCGGGTGCAATAGCCGGTGATGAGGGGCAGCCACGTGTGTGGCCTGCAAGGTGCAGCCACTGGTAGCACAGAATTAAACCGAACAAAGTCAGAGCTATTTACAGGCGCTATAGGGTGTATTATACTTCACTCGTGGTTCAAAGTTCGGGCAGCGAAAAATAACAAAATAGTTCCTTGCATTTATTACTCCGTGTTTTTCTCGTTTAGCACAGCGCCTCCTGTTGGCTGCACCGTGGAGGCACTTCATGTTTGCATCACCACTCGCTCACCATGCCGCTCGATCTTCCAGTATTTAGCGGACTAAATCTAAATACACGGGTGTCTAAATCTAAGTACACGGGTGTTTTCGCATTTCGCCCCCATCGAAATGCGGCCGCCGTGGCCGGGATTCGATCCCGCGACCTCGTGCTTAGCAGCCCAACACCATAGCCACTAAGCAACCACGGCGGGTAGGCTGGCTGCACCGTGGAGGCACTTCATGTTTGCATCACCACTCGCTCACCATGCCGCTCGATCTTCCAGTATTTAGCGGACTACTGAACAAGCTAGAACTATCTACAGTTTGACTTACTATCTCCCGTGCGTGCCTCGTCATTTCTCTCGTCGGCTGCAGTGATCGTCCCCATGAACGCTGCAAACACAAGGACAATCAGAACATCAACAACAGAACATGAAACCCAAAATAAACGTTTCTTTGCCAATGTAGAATATTCTTCTACTGGTGAATAGGATGAGTATATAGAAACATTGCTCTCAATAACATGAAACAAGGAATGATCCATTCGTGTTAATTTTCACGGAAGCTCAACGTCACAATGTCGGTGCATGCAATGTATTACATAAAGCACTAAGATGCAGCTATACAACGGGTATTCTGTTACGTGTCGAGTAGTGAATTTCGGGTATATTCTGATTATTTCCTAATATCATATCTGTTGACGCGACAAGACTTGCTCACCTGTAAGGAGTGCGACGAGCAAGATGGCAGCGGTGAACTTCATCTCAGCAACGAGTCTAACTTTGTTGTCTGTGAAGACAAAGAGAAAAGTACATCTTCGGTGGCTTACAAAAGAGAGCGTAGAGATGTCCAAAAGGGAAATTCAAGTGCCTTGGATTATGAGTGACTTCAAGTATACCTAAAATACGTATGATATTGTCAACCTGTTCCTCTTCATGAGCACCCATGAGAAAGCAACAGTTTCAGAACCTAAGGCTTTGTGATTTGAGCAGTTATGTCTAAGGTTAAGCATCGCAACATGACTTTTTGGCACATTTTGGTATAAGCGTATCGGTCAACGTATTTCACATATCATAATCAGAAAACCTACAATAGCACAGAAACTTAGAATTTCTATTTTAAGTTCTAACATGCTGGATTTCGAGCCATCTCAACATGTGGCTCTAATGCAAGCAAAGCGTTACAGAGCGCTGATAAATGAGAAGATAACACAGTGATGGCTTTTAGAACGGACGCGCAGTAGCAAATAATAGAGCGATAAAGGAGAAAATTCGTTGATTGCTCGGACAAATATGAACTTACCTGATGGGAAGAAATACCAGGTGGAGGCCACGTACTGGGTCAAGCTACTGATGCAAGGTGCGCGATTCCCGACCCTCTGTCTTTTATATCTCTCCTGTGGCCAGAAATAAAAGTGCACGTGGAGAAACTGCCGCGTAGCTGCTTTCAAATACATTTTGCACGGGTGAATGCCTTTACTGTCATCGTTTTTATGGTGTTCTTGGTTTGTTGAAATAACAAAACAATGAATACATGGCAAGAATCTACTGATAAACAGGAAACCGGATACATAATTTTCTTATCCGTAGGCAATTTTTATATCCATATCCCAAGTTAGCTCCGCTTTTGGTTTTATGTGTATTACATCCGGAAGGAATGACTTGTCCTATCCTATCATTAATATGAGTGAGGAACGTTTTGTAAATATCGCACTACGGTATTTAACATGGCTTAATTTGCTCTTCTGCGACGCGAGGGAATATCGGCACAAAACTATTTGATACGAAATGCACCCGTCGATCGCAGCAGTACATCTCCTTAAGATATATTCTTTAACACCACAGCGAATGGGACTATTTTACTAGAATGTACAGAGAATTATCATGCCAACACGTATAACAGTTCAGCATACTGCGTATCACTCATGTTTTAGTGACACCGGGCGAGCAATTAGAGAATTGTGTGAAAGTAGGCGAGGAACGAAATGTTCCTGCCCGAAAGTGGCCCACGAAATCCCCGCGCTATGTGTGCTTTGTTTTCTTGGTTTCCTTTTCAGTAAGGCCGCGCGCAACGCACTCATTATTATCATGGTCCTATTGCAAACTAGGGAGCTGGCTGTTACCTTTTGACACACTTGTGCTGACTGAGGCATCTCTTCTCCTACAGATAGGAGTGGGAGCTGTCGTATGCGTGGTAACTAAGCCACGAGACTCGCACAATATCGGGATATTGCGGGAAAGACCTTAAAACATTGTCTACGAGAAAATATTACAGTCTATTTCATAGTGCGGATTTGATGGCATGCATAGCTATGGAGAAAACAATGTTTTAGTGAAGACAGATACGTGAATTATCGAACAAATACGAGAGAATTAAGAGAGGCAGATATGTCTGTGGTCTTCAGTGTAGCTTCTTTCGGCGAGGACTGTGGCACTAATTGTTGCCAAAGACCACACTGAGGTTCCCCTTGTGGCAATGTTCGAAGAGCATCGCGCAACTAGGGTGAAGACGTGGGATCATTCCCCAGATGCGGCAAATTGTTTTGTTACCCACTTTCATTGCCATCATTTATCATTTCTTTTTATTCACTTAGGAAGTACAAGTATATTACCCGGGTTTTCTTGTTGTCTTTGCTTCCTGGCTTCTGATAATATAAATAAGAAAAATTGCGTTCTCGGTTAACCTTCTTTCTAAAGGTAAGACGGTGTCAAAGCCATGTCAGTTGGCGGAAAGTTACATCGCTAGCGCAACCTTAAATGTGCGCTTAAGGCACTCAGTCATCGCATTTGTCAACACTTCTTCGATAGTTGCCACGCCTTCTGGCGAGTAGAATAAGGGGAAAGCATTCTTACAGATATACAGCTATTGTTCACATATAGTCTGAACAGCATATATGGTGGGTTTAACATTTATTTCGAAAGGACAGCAGTATGTGTATGTGTTAGTTTTAACATTATTTGCGAAAGCTACTGAACGTACATTATCTCAGCTACTGTAACTATGGCCGAAATATGGAGCTCTGTTGTGCTGACTACGTTGAGGCGATGGCGGCGATCATCCTGTGCTGGCAAATGTTCACAACCTAGAACAACCAGACATACGCTTACATTACCAGAAGATATGTTTACGGAATTGCTATCCGCCTAACCGTAAATTAAATGATGATATCTCCACAAAGTCAAGTGTTCGACGAAAACTCGTCTGGCGAGGAAACCTAATGGTGCCAAAAACGTACAGTCGACAAGAATGTCCCTTCATCACAATGAAGATGTAAGCATGAGCGCGCGGCTATGTATGGGTGAGGTGGCGGAGTGTTAGTGTGTATATCCCGGGAAGCTCACCATCAAGAGACCGGTACGGGGCCCGAAGCGTCGGTTCTTTATTTTTATTTCATTCTTGGCGAGTGCACGTTTTTTTGGCACCGTAACTCCACAAAGTGCTTCCAGTGGGATTATATCTACACGATCGCCTCGCATGCCAGTTGCGCAGACTTCCTCACTGAAGAATCAATCACCTTTCCTATACAACGTCTGCGCAACCCATACATCACTTGACTTGCTGCACTCATCCGTAAGACGACCAATGCGGCGCTCGTACTTCCTCTCTGAGCTAGCACACAGGTACTCATGGAATTGCCATTCTCTAAGCCAGTCACCAAACTCATTCGCAACTACCACCATCGTAGGAGCTGCACCTACAAAAAGCAAAACACCCGCTCAACATCTTACGGAGCGTAGCGCCATACCTAAAGCCACAGCCCTTGCTGCTAGACTTCCACTCAATGTACAAGGTTTATCCCTGCATGAGATATGACCTCGGTCATGGAATATTGACCAAAAAGAGAACTAGGTGGTTAGGGAAGAACAAGTGGCATTTTCTGCACCATGAACAGTGGATGTCACTTCAGAGTGGCATACTAATGAGGCCACATAGAGTGTGCATCAGATATCATCTACAATTTCGGAAGTTAACCGTTGCCTCCGTATAGTGCACACCGATCATGCGCACAAGACCCTCCAATAGCGACGTGCTAAAGGGGATCGCGGCAGCTGCCCAGCCCCTTTCTCACTCAACCACACTGAAAGAAACGTAAACGCAACTATCATGACTCAATTACAGCAGCATGTTTATCAGCCGATCAAGGTAGTCTGGAAGACTGGTTTTTAAGGGATCTCAAGGAATTGACGTGAATTCTGCATGATTTGCGCAATAAGTTGCCGAAATGTTGAGTCTGCGCAAGCGTGCCCAGAAGAATCAGAAGCGAAGCAGGCAGACCAAAAGCCATATGGGGTCAGACGTCGCATATTCCCTTTGCGTACATCGTTATCGAGTACCCTCAAAACGTGCTCATTGGACAACAACACGCCGGGACCTTCCTAGGCGCCACCAATATGCGCACTTTAAATGGCTTAGAGATGAAAGATTTACCACTTCGCAATCATCTCGGTGGGAACCACAATGGTACCTATGTTTTATGCCCATATTTCCCCACATACACCCCACACCCCTTGCACTGCCCTGACGGATAGCACCGCTGCTCATGGTCTCAACAAAGCAACGAGGGGCCGAGACCAAGCGTTCATTACATTCGTTATCGGTGACGAACTGCAGAACGCTCAACACTCTATGTGGGTACTAGGGCACAGTGGTAAAGGTAGATCAGGAGGATTGCATCAGGAGGCTTCTCAGAATTTCGAACGGCTTACTGTAAGCCATGGGGTGAAACAGCGCAAAATTATCTGCTGGTATTTATATCAGGGCTACTCAAATGTCTCTCACTGGCAACCATCCCATGAGAATTCGCTCCCAACTAAACTAAGAATAGAGCCTATTCAGTTGCATGAACCATTGTACATACGAAATGCACAGACTCATTGTACACGCAGATGACACTTCTGAGTTTGAGAGCGCTGCTCCTAGGCGTCTATTTCATGCTCTAGATTTCAATGCCACTGTTACGTGCCGCACTTATATCAGCGAAATCTGCGTCACTCTCTCTAAATTATAAAAATTTGTCGCGTAAACGAATTTTGTCTATTAAAATTACGCTTAGCCGAAAAGTATTTCATTTCGGTTTGGCTAATGCCACTGCATAAAACATACAAATGTTGTATAGATGTTTAAAATGAAACCCCGCGAATTCCTAAAGCCCGTCTGATGAAGCCTCGCCTCTTAATATACGTTAACGATATGAAATTACGCCCGGAAACTTAAAATCGGGGTAGAGACGAGTGTAGAATGAATTTAATTTTTTTCAAGGTTAACGCTAACTGCGGTTTCTCTGTGATGGTATACATTTAGGCTTAATTCAGTATTATTTAACTCCATATTGCCCTGTTGAACACCACTTTGCCAGCACTCCCAGATTTAGTTGTGAGGTATCTGCTCTACTTTCTTCTTATTACTGGCATATGGCGCCCATTCTCACCTCTAAATGCATCACTGAACGCAATGCAAAGCTGGACAAGTGTATAACAAATAATATGCTTCACTTTCTCGTTTTGTTTCTTCTATCATCTCTTTTTCTTTATGCTGGCTTCGCTTTGCCGAATCGCAGTTTATCCTACTTTTGCATAATCACGTAATCGGTAAGATCGAGCTCCTCGATACAAAACGTGTGCGGATTCTTTCAAGCCTATTATTGCTTGGATTTTGTTATTTATTCTTGTCGCAACAGGCAGTGCTTTGTTGTGGGCTCGAGAAAGTAGCCAAGTGCTCATTTACTGTTTTTTCCTCTCAAACTGCTATTTATGCTTCAAGCCGAACTGAAATAACGTTCGAATTGATTTCATTAGGCGCACAACACAAACATGACTAATATTGAAAACACAAACCGTGGCAGCAGACTGTTTTCATTGCTGACACGTATTGGTGTGTTTTAATAAGCTCTAATGATATGGTTCTGCTGTTCCACCCATCATTATCAGCATCCACATGCGCGAACAACCAGTGAAAACCACCAAAGCTCATTAACGTCGCGCAATAGGCACCGTTCACTTCGTGGAAACGCAGGCAAGGCACATTCAAAGTCGAATATTCTTTGTATTTAATGAACACGAGACGAATACATGAAAGTGTAAGCAACGCATTTAAAACAGGGCACCACTTACCACCAGATAGTGGCGTAGGGGGCAAGCGTTACCCGAACCAATGCTGGTTTCATCTTGTAGAACTGTCTCGACGAACAAATTGCGAATATTGCTGCCACCACGCGGTTAGCGTAGAACTTTCATTTAGCAACTCGTGTCCAAATATCGAGACTAGGCTTATTAACTGTAACGGTAATACTCAGTTTTTGTTTTATCATTGTTTTCGTGATTTAAAGAAATTTTTCAACAAATATGGACTTTGCATTTTACTTATAGCTATTCATTATCGTAGTTTAGTTACACGTGTTCTGATCAAAACAATAAGAAAAACCACTTTTTCATGCGTAGAAGAAAACTGCAATTAACTTGAAGTTCCACACTATATAAACCCATTTTTGACCATCTTTTTATGTAGACAACATATCAGAAAAAAGGTTTTTCTACTGAGGTTTAATATTGAGCACAACCATTCTGCCTAAATCCCTCCATCCAGCATTCAATGACCGGCAATGAATGTCACTTCGTGGCTTATAAAAGGAACGCAGGACATGCAGGATCAAGTTTGCGACGCGACTCGCTTTCATTTCAACATACTATGCAGGCGATACCGGCCGTTTAATACCAATGTTCTCTTTATATTAGGATTTATTTAAATGGTACAATATTCTTCTCATATGTTATTTACATATTTGTATTTTGCCTAAATCCTGGTATATTTTGCGAAGCCACACTTACCCAGTGCTCTTTCCGGACCTTAAATAGATATATAAATTACCTAATAAACAAACAAATAAACAAATAAATATGTAAGGTCTGCGGCTTTGAAGTGTCAGAAGTTCCAAACGTAGCGACATGTGGTTTGGGTGAAAGTCTCCAACCAGTGTTCCGCCTTCTGTTTCACTGTTATTGCTGAAGAAGATACCGCCAAATATTTTTCTTGTTTTCGTTGATTAAGGGTATTTTCGACATGATTTCCACATTTAGATAGAAAATACGCATTTTTTGGGGTTATTTATTATTATATATGGCGTCTTAAAAGGGCAACGTGTCTCTTACTAATTGGCTCGAGCTACACCATGTTTCTAAATCAGTCATTAATCGAAGGCACTGAATTGTGTCACTATGCTTCTTGAAGAACAATCAGAAGGTTTACTGCCACAAACGCGCAACAGTTTACAAATCAAGCGGACGAAGTTTTGTAGTTCTACTAAGGGATCACTAAAGCGCTCTTCATGTACTCTGCATGTAACTTCATTTTGTTTAAGTGGCCCAGTCTCGGTGATACATAAGATGAAGCTTTCCATATTAAAGACGTGCAGAATGGTTTCGAATGTTGACCGGCAAATATAACTCTATGCATGTCCACGATCTCCGGACATTACATGCGAACAGATCTCCAACCAATTCTGAGTAAAAAATATAGTTTATTATCACAGTTTTCATAGCAGAACGCATGAAAACGCATCCGCCCTATAGCACCAGCACATAAATCGCCAGGCCGCTCATAGCGTTTGAAATAGGGAGAAAACAATACACATATGCCATAAATTGTTGATCGGTTGGATTCACGGGAGCAGACGAGATAAACGTGCTGCGCAGAAAAGTGGAGCTTTTTTCGTTTTTTTTAAAAGAATAATCAATATTCTCCCTGGGGATTTTTCGTACCCGCTCATCAACATAATATTTTCGAATAGCGCTAATATTCGTTTTCGAATAGTGCGGGAAATAATTACAGTATTTGCACCATTCTAACGGCAATTTTCTTAGTAAAAACATGCGTTAAACATGCGGTAAAATTTGCGTGCGCGTTGCAATCTTGGCAAATTCTACTCAAAATGAAAAAGAACGCAGCTTCTTAGTATGAAAAGAAAAGTTCTGTGAAAACTGACTAGCGACACTGCCATTGCACGGATGTTGTTGTCTTTTTTGGTTGTTAGAGAGCGAAAAGAAGGATCCGTCGATGTCTGATCGTGACTACTCGCGGAGAAATATCATTGATTGTGTCTGTGGGCCTTTATACGTTCCACGAAGCTGTTTCAACAAAATACGCGTCGACTTTGGTGTCTTCATATTCGCGGCGGAATCGGCACCCATTTATTTTTAATAATATTTGGCTGGTATCATAGCTTTGTGTTTCAGTACTGGGTGCGGTTGGTAATCGTGCAAATGCATATTAACCAAGTGCAAATAGGTTTCTTGTGCCATGCTGAAGTAATAGTTTTTCGACGAAACGCAAAAACATATGTACCTACTTATATATTTATTTTGGTTTTTTCCTAATTTAGAGTCCCCCTAATTGAAACCGCCACATCACTATGCTATCATTACCGCAACAAAATGCTACACATTATTCTAAAGGTGAAGCACCAAACGTGCTCTTCCTCTCCTCAAATCGGCCCACAAATTCACTGCAACGAAACTTCTATGGAAAGACATTGAGACGTTATCGAACGCAGCAAAGAACATTCTAGCAATAGAACGGTAGGACTTATGCAAGGTGCACAGTTAGGCGACCAACGCTGCAAATGTTTAGACCGAAACTCAGCTTGATATTCTTTAGCACCAATCCTCATAATGAATGGTCCGATTGGATGAATCTTACTGTGAGATTCTGAACAGCATCGATCGCATTGCAGAGGTTATATATTGCTGAATATCATATGATGATTCCATACTCTGTACTCATTCTAATGATCGCCTGTTTTACACATACCAAATTTCTTCTGCAATCAGAAAAGGTAATGAGTTGTTTGGTGTTGTCAGGCCAAGGCCATGGCTGTTTGTGATTAGTGATATTGTATACGTGAGTGCACTGACCGAGAATATTCCATAGAGTAATTCAAGGTGCGTATCTGAAGACATGTCAGAAGCGACCGAACTGTATTACACAATAAGTGTACTTCATGCATTGTGCCTTGTTCTGACCTTACTGCAGTGTTCTCTTACAGCAATGGTTTGTCTTCAATTCCACATTATAGTGTGATGTTAAGGCGAAAAAAAAGTCGAGTGAAGTAAATTTTATACTTGTAAAAAGAAAAGTTTACTTTGCGCAGATTTTGTTATAGATCCATTCATCCTTTAGTTATTAGTAATGTCCTCTGAATTTAAGCAACAGCATATCATACATCTCCCAAGCGTTGTTTATTCGACTTTCTAATGGTACTTTGATACACCCAGTCTGCGGACAGATGACCATTGGAATGTGTTGAGTGAGTGAGAGCTTTCAGGGCACCTGAAAGGGTAAAGAAAAGCCATCAATTTCTTTTCACCTATTCAGTAAGATAACGCATAGGGTAACGCAGTTTACACTACATTGATGAAGGTAAGAATGCTCCAGCGTTGAGAATATATGGGGTACGGAATAAAGTTTATCAGAATTAGTGGTTTCCTTAAGCCCTTATTACTCCGGAGGGAACATGCAATACTATGGTAGAATAACCTGTCATATTAATAGGACACTCGCAAAAGTGGCATCACAGTAAAAAAAGAAAGTGAAATACAATGTTTGATCGTGAATAATTACTAGTATTGAAGCAACTGATGTAATAGGGCTGAAATGTAATGTCAGAAAGCAGCACTAAAAGGGCGAATGAACTAAATGTCTTCGAAAATACGCTTCTGCTAGCAACGTAAGGACCTTCGTGGCGTAGTGGATTTGACATTGCATTGGAAAGCTGCATGGCGCAGGATAATATGCCGGCCACAATGCCCACATTTCGATGGTGGCAAAAAGAAAAAAAAACATAAAGTGCGTTGAGCGCACATAAAAGAACCTCACATTTTCAACATAATCAGGAGACGGCCACTAGAGCCTCCCTCATGATCACGTTGTAGTTTCGGCAGATAAAATCCGAGGTTTTCATTTACATATAGGGCAAATAGTATAAGCATAAGAACATATGCTTGTACACAATCATCTGATAGCTGCTACGTTTAACAAAATTTGATACTTTGTAAATAAGAAATTGTCAGATGGTTTGCGAAAACATCTTCTTATGCCAAAGTCATTGTCATTATATTTTATATAGCTCATTCTACGTAGTTTCTTTGTAACTAAATACTGTCTACAGCGCAGGCGCACACTACAACTAAAAAAACCGACACGACTCAATAAAATGCATGGAATTGTTTGAAGCGACAGCCCAAGTGTGCTTTAAGATTGTCACTTATGCAAATGGCTTTCGCACTTCTTGACATTACGGACTCCTGGGCAGCAGCACTAGTCACTCTAGGCCTCGTTCGATCTGTTGTTGTCCACAAAATCGGGCAGATCAAGACTATAACCTGAGTTTGGAATTGGTATTGCGTCTTGTTTGCTAATATTGAGTTTAGGATAACTGACCCATGTCAAGCCAACTGATGTCCTTACCTGGCAGGTTAAGTTCGTGGTCTTGCTTCAGAAAGAGCTTACTAATGGCAAGTTTCATGGTTCAGGGCACTTTCGTCAGAGCTGGGTGATTTGCCACACTGTTGAAGATCAATCGGGTTAACAGATGCGAACCCGGCTACGGAGATCGGTCCTTCGGTACCCAGTGCGGAAACGCAAACCAGCTCGGAAACGCAGATGGGGGCTCCGGGAAGAGTTTTCGTTTCTCTCTAAGGAGACCGAGTCCCTGGAATGGGTTCACCCCGAGGTAGGGACGGTGGCTGCGTAGAAAAGTGCGGCGTTTGCTCGGTCCGGTGCGCTTCTGTCGGCCCTCGAAAATCCGAGTGTGGGAGCGTGATTTTTGTGCCGGACCATACCCACATCTGCAACACGTCTCCAATGTGAACAGTCTCTAGTCTATAGACCAATGTAGGTAAGGGAAGTCGGCAAAACTGATCCGTAACCTTGGGAAAAGGATTGGCTTTGAGGGCTTAGCCGGTTGGGCTGGGGTCCAGAAACAGGAACGGCACTGCATCGGGACTGGGTACTGAATCTTGGCTAGCAAATGAAATTGCTGATGGCGAAGTATTCACAGACCAATTTAAGTGTTATAGAAAGGACAGAGACTTGCATGGCGAAGGCGTATTTATTCTTGTGGATTGTAGAATTTCTTCTTCTCAGATAAATGCTGGTGCCGATGAATAAGAGGCTGTATGGTGCAGACTCACGCTTAAAAATAACAAAGTTTTAACTGTGTGTTCATCCTACCGTTCGCCCGATTCACTCGTCAATGTGCTTATGCAGTTGGCAGTGACAGTTGACGCAGTTCGAACAGATTTCATGGTAGTTGGAGGTGATTTCAATCTGCCTAATATTGATTGATATCACCAACCTTACTCTCACTCTTTTTCCGGTTGGTCCAGTCAAGAACTGATTAACTTGGTTGAATTTTTTGCGTAACGTGAAACTCTTCTGGAACTGACACGTGGGTACCATATCTTAGATTTGTTATTCACAAATAAACCTGAATTCGTCTGTTCTACTCAAGCGCTACCTGGAATAAGCGATCATAATGCTGTGCTCTGTAAAATGCATGTTGAACGTTCAAGAAGCATTGGAACAGCAAACAAACGAGTATATAACTACGAAAAAGCAAATGTAAGCGAGATAAATAAAGCGTTGAATGAGCTCCGGAGGGTATTTGAAACATATGCACTGGAGAAACTGGACTACACTGGAGGTACTGAATTATGGCTTATATTTAAGGAGATGTTTGAGCTGAGCCAGCGCTTTGTTCTGGTATGGACATTAACGAGAAAGAAGTAAAAGTAAAGCTTGGTTTCTAGGGAGTTACGCAGTCTAACAGGCAAAAGGCAACCAGCTTACAGTAAATACAAAGGAAAGCCTACACGTGATCATTGGTTGAAGCTTCATGAAACTACTGGAAAAATTAAAGTTGTAGTGGCAGCTGCAAAGCATTCATTTGGAATTTCAAATGAGCCGAAATGACAGGATAATCTGAAGGAATTCTCGAAACATGCAAAGAGAAATGGAAAAGACACTGTTACTATACCACAGCTTGTGTCTGGTAACAGCTTTATTGAGGATGACGTAGGAAAAGCTGAGTTATTTATTACGTATTTTAGCTCTGCTTTCAGCTGTGCATTACAACAGAAACATGATGATATGAGTACCTTGAATTTCCAGCCGGTGATGAGTGTTATGGGTGATGTTGTTATTAGCATTTGTGGTATAGAGTCTCTGCTGCAGAATCTGAAGATTGGTGAGGCTGGGTGTCCTGATGACCTGCCAAACAGGTTTTATAAATTTTGAGCTCAGTCGGTTGCACCGTACTTGAAGATAAACTAGAAAATCGCTCGACAAATCCTGCCTACCAGATGACTGGAAAATGACAAGCATAGTGCCAATTCGAAAATCAGGTCCTCGTGACACCGTCTCAAATTAAAGGCCAGTATCACTAGCTTCAGGTCCGTGCACGACTCTTGAAGATATTTTGTATACTAGTATAGTAGCACATATGGACGCACATTTATTGTTTAATCCTCGTCAGCATGGTTTTCGAAGGAGCCTGTCTTGAATTACGCAGGTGACTTAGCTTGTGCACGACCTGGCGGGAGCACTGGACAAGCGTCTTAGGGTGGACTGTGTGTTTTCGGAATCCAAAAAGGCATTTGATACCCTGACGCACTGTTTCCAAATGAAAATAACCTTTTAGACTATCAGTTCTCAAGTGATTTGATGGTTAAATGATTACCTACGTTTACGTGAGCAGTGTGTGGTGGTGAATGGTACTCAGTCTCAGAAGGTGCAAGTTGTGTCCGATGTTCCGCAAGGCTCCGTGTTGGGGCCGCTATTCGTCTTGCTGTATGTGAACGAAACTAGTGACGGAATAGTGTGTGAAGTGTGGTTATTTGCGGACGACTGCGTCCTCTATAGAGTAGTCACTTGTGAGCGTGATGGTGAGATGTTTGCGGAAGACTTGAACAGAATCTCAGAGTGGTGCGTCAAATGGAATATCAATGTGAATTTGTTTAAAACTGTTCATATGAAATTTACAAGAAAGAAAACCTTGATATGCTACCATATATTATTGAGAATGTAATGTTTGAACAGGTGTTCGAATTTAAGTGTTTAGGCGTTTATTTCCCTCCCGCTTTAATTGGTGCAGTCAAGTCGATGATGTCGGTTTGGGACCCGCCTACTCGTAGAGATAAAAAAAAGCTGGAGCGGGTGGAGAACATTGCCGCTCGTTTCGTATCTGGCATACGCGGGGCTCAGTACAGTGCATCGCGCACGAAGGAAGCACTCAACTAGAAATTGCTAACACGTGCCGCAAGAAGTTGAGTCAGAAGTTTTTCCAGGCTATTGATTATTAAGCTGTTTGGGTTGATCGCGAAAAGTGTGCAGGAACCTTTTTATAGATGCGATCGTGTTGAGCATGATTTTAAGGTCCGTGATTTTCCGACAAAAACTGAACAGTTTAGAATGCCTTTTTTCTAACACCAATAGGGTATAGAATGGACTGCCGAGTCATGTTGCGAGGGATGAATCGAATGATGCTTTCTTTTTGTTCTTGCAGATTGTAGATGTGGATTGCTATGGATTTCGCCATAATTTCGTTTTTTGTTTCGTTTTTGCTATTTTGTTATCACTTTTACCACTGTCCAGGGGCAGTGTTAATAAATAAACAAATAAATAAATAAATAAATAAATAAATAAATAAATAAATATGTAAATAAATATATAAATAAACAAATAGGTAAATAAATAAATGATTTGCTTTGCACTGTATGCCAGTTGCAAGTTTAGTGGGCTTAGAAGAACACCTGAAGAATACCTTGTTGTTTCAAAGCGCTCTTTTGGTTTCAGTAGATCAAGGACACAAATATTTATCTGCTCTAATTCGCTCCATGCAAAAAATGCTCGAGTGTCCAACCCTGTGATTTTAAGTCAGCACGAGCTTCTGGTGGCTTCCTTCCCAGCTAGCTGAGTTATCTTCAGGCACCACGCTGAGACTGCCGATGCCTTAAATGTACACTTTTCGGATTAGGATTTGTTGATTTGCAAGTTTTTTGAAAGGAAAAGTGGGACTTACAGATTTCTAGACTCGATTTCATTAAGTGAGGCACATGATTGCGGAGCTGTGGTCACTGACTCAGTGATTATCATCACGTTAGGGACGAGGCGAACTACACAACTAAACGCAAGATGTAAGCAGAATTCGCCGGTCTGTTTTATTCACATTTAGAATAGGCACATGTGTGCCGGCTGAGAGTATAACTAAATGAATGAATCAATGAATGAACTTTCCTTGCAAAGCCAGGAGCCTTATCCTGAAAAGTCTGCATTCGAAGTCATGAGTAGGGTTAGTTGGCGGGCACAATATACTTCAGCATGTTCAGAAGAAATTACTGACTGCAGAAGTATGCCTGCAGAAAATAAAGGGCATCAAAGCCAATCCATTCTTTCCCATGTGCCAACTAAAGGATCATTGTTCACGAGTTTGCGGATGCACGACTTCATGCCAACTTCATGCCGGTGGTAAGAAAGCACCAGTGCGGAGAGTTGCAGAAAAGAACTTGATGTCGTAAGAGAAAGGCACCCAATCAAACGATAGAAACTTGTTTTCCTACAACAACACTTAACCCAAACCTGCTGTTTGGGGCAAGAGAAGAAGCATCAACACTGGTGCCTTGCATGACTCAGTAAAAGTCACAGGCGCGGTGAATGGCGGCGTCAGTGTAATTCCATCCGAAAATGAGGCCCACACCTTCCCTTTCAGTGCGCTGTACAAATCGCAGAAGCACATCCCACAAGCTTGTTTGTCTTAATGTGAGCAAAGAACCCGTATGGGCCTCCAAAACCCATCGACCAAATGAACGCAAACCCAAACGAAGCAGGTTTGTTCAGTGCTTAGAAAAGTAGCCTCAAGTCGGCATTTCCTACAATTCTTTCTCGGCATAGGAGAAGCTTGCTTTACTGTGAAGGCACATGAATAATGAAGAGGCATGCATGAACCCCTGCCAAAAAGTGTGAAAAAAAAAGTACGTAGAGCACAGAGGGGTCGGTGGATATCAAATGCCATTATCGTGGAGTTGTAACTACCTCAGCAAACAGGTCAATGTATAAATGACTGGATTTGTAATTATGTTAACTTGATGCTGAGGTCATCTGGTAGTCATCTGCCAGTCGACAGCACACTTGCATTATTTTCATTGAGCACTGTGCGACTGTGGCAATATATAAGGTCCATAAGGCTGGCGAGATTTGTGATCGTTTCAACCGCAAATCGTGTAACTGTATCGTATATGCCGCTGTGTCTAGTATAATCACGCCTTTCTCCTTTCTACGACAAGCAGCAGCCGATTAAGTGAGCCTGAACCAGACGGTCAGACAAGTGAACCGCTTGCTTTTGCCGTAACCTAATTGCAGCCATAACGTGCACCGCAGTATTGGAAGTGACCGTTAAGGTGTGATGCGCTTCTAAAATCGCGATTTTCACAATATATTGCGCAGATTCCCCGAGCTGTGAAAGTCTTTTTTTATTCGAATTATTTTACAGGTACCTGGCTATCCGACGTTGTAACTGTTGCTCTCAACCATACCAGGTGAACCCATTCCAGTTAAAAAATGCGCCAGACCGGTTTGATGTGTTCAGATCTTTTCTGGTGTAAACACCAGCGCGCTCTCGTGTTACATCGTGTGCACAACAGAGGGGTCTGGTGTCTTCTGGTACACAAAACAGAGTGGCTTGCTGTTTTGTGGTGTGCACACCAGAGTGGCAACGTGTGTTCTGTTGTGCGCACGGTTACTATGTGAGTTTTGTTTGCATATCAGAGTGGTGTAGTGTCATGTGGTGTGCACAGCAGGATGGGTTACGCTACCGCATCTACATGCCAGGGTTATCTGGTGTGCACAAAACATTAGCATATACGCTGTCCGGCGTATATGCTAGTACGTTGTAATGCTTATTAGCTTTGCCACACCTGCCTCGGTTTATACTGTGCTTTTCTGGTTCGTGTAGTATTACGGCTTCTTAATGCTAAATTTCAAGCTTTCAAATTAGCACAGCCATCACTTTGAAATTTATTTAGCTTATTGATTTCAGCTTACTGTAGGCCTGAACGGCCATTTCCAGAATGGGGAGTAGAGAATACAAATTTAGCAAAGAATAGAGAAACGAAAACAAAAATAACAAAGGATGTAATGCAAGATCAGTTGTTAACATATACAAGATCGAAGCATTCAACGTAGTGGCAATGAACGAAGATCACCGGGTAACGCATTCCACAGTTCTATAGTATGGACAAAAACACTATTCACATATCTCGGTGTGGGGGTCAGGAGACACATTCAGTGAGGATGGCGTAAAGAGGATGTAAGTCCACCGGTTCTGATGACCCTGCTGGGTGAAAGAAGTTGTGGGGAGGTAATCGTAGCACAGAAAACTTCAGTGACTCAATATGGCGTTAGCGAGACAGAGTAAAAGCTGAAGATCTTAAACATAGGAATCCTTACAAGGGAAGCCATTGCGTGAGAGCTGTGCATCCGATTTATCACAGTAAATTAAATCTGAATTATGTTGTATACATGAACACAAGAGTTTCAATCACAACGAACTTACGCATTTACCTCCAAATTCCAAGATACATGACATACCTGCTTTACAACATGAATATACATTGTGTGTTTATGTGTTTATACGCACACACATACACACAAACACACAAACATATATGTATATGTATATATTTCTAAGGTGTGCCAATTTACAGTTACATTTAATTGCTTAGATACCCTACAAGTCAACCTTTCCGACAAACATGGCAACATCTATGGTCAATGTGTTCTCTGGCACAAGAAGGAGTTCCACGGGAAAAAAATTAAATAATGACAGACAAACAGCGCTATGTATAATAAGCTTGATTTATCCGAGTCTCCAGCTTTCAACTGGTTGGGTAAGACGAAGCTTTGAAAAATGAGTAGCTTGAAGATATATTAGTTTAATTACTAATGAATGCATACCAATTTTACAATCCGTGGGAATGCACGAAACAGAGTGGTAGTAGAAATGGAAGTTTCTGTTTCTAGCTTTCGTAAAACAACTTTTCAGCTAAGTGGTAAATGCTGATACTTATAAATAACATTCACGCTCCCTAATACTCGCTCTTCCGTTATATTACATCAAACATTAGGTGAGGACCAGATAAGAATTCGCAAATGTTAGGCGCGGAAAGGACTGATAGGTGCTACATACAAATACTATGCTTACAGATGGCTTGGCAAATGTGTAACTCAATAAACCACACGCGTTCGCTGAATAAATCTGTCATTTTAGAAGTAGTGTAACTTAGAAGGTTATTTTTCGGTGAGAATGTTGATGCTCATGCCACGTAATCTGCCATTGTCCACACAAATGCGTATAGATATCCCACATACGCAATAATTTAATGGCAAGGCCGATTGCCCAACTAGCAAGATTGTGTGAAATCATATTCTTTCATCACAGGGCTAAATAATTTTTGCTTCATGCCTTACAAACTACACGCTATAGAAGAATGAGACTTTGAGGATTCATAAGAATACACGAATGGAGTAACCATGGCTGGTACAATATATATTACTCCTCAATTCATGTCAAAACATTGCAAGGCATACTGTTGAATAGTATCTCAAGGTGTCTTTTAGATCAAAAAGCCAGCACTACACCCATGAAACCACTCTACTTGAAAAAAATAATATGAATAAATGACATACAATACTTAAGATTAGCAGACAATTACATTTCCTTTTAACATACTGCAAGGGCCTCACCACTGAGAACATGCTGACATACTGATAAATCATAGGAAGATTCCCATACTGGAGCAAGCTTACATACTTTGCTTTATAGCTCGATATGCATAGCTGCATTGGTAAGATCTTGTAAAATTACCATTCACTACAATTGCCAAGGAATGAAGATCCAGACTAATTCAACCCCATTACAGACACTTCTTACTATCAAGCAACAACACCTTTACAAGGGTACTCACTGGAAAAGGCGAACCAGACACAAAATTGCACATTCACATTGCAACGTCATGGAAACCCGCCTCCTAACTAGCTTTGTCTACGTGCTGGATTACACCGCAGCACTTGTCTTCAAACACGTTGTACGCGACACCACATTGGTGGCACACAACACACTTCAGATACATGTGTTTTTTAGGAATCTTCATTCGAAGCACGACAAAAAAACAAGGCATGGACGACAGGAGCGCTTCCCGCGCATATTCTGCACAAGTGTCGTCCACAGTAAATGTGGACGACACTGGTGTAACCTGCCTCGCATGAGTGATGAACGCTCGTAGATTTGATGATTTCCAACTCAAACAGATGAAAAGCACACACAGACATGGCGCACTGCAAACGTGTACCTCTGAGATCAGGCTAACAATTTCAGTGGCGAATTTTGACGACAGCTGCAGAAAGTCATTTTCAACGAAGAGATGGCAAAGGAGCCACAGGCAATAGTAGAAAACGTCCCGGAGGGGTTTCAAGACAAGCATTCTAGCCTTTCTACCGTAGTGAAATCATTGAAATAAAGGCCCAGCGCTGGATGCCTAAGAGTAGCATATCCAGGTCTCGAAGGCCAGGCTTTAGCTGGCTGCATTCGACAGAAATTACTGAAAATCAGAGGTACCTCGTAGAATTTTTTTCTGCGCTTAGCTACAGCGGATATTTTATGTTCAATGGTTAGTTTTGTATCGCAACAGCATATTTAGTTGTGCGCCACATGGCACAAAACGAGATTGTACTAGGTAATATTTCTCGCATCATGGAGGTCATTACACCAATACAAGTCTACGCTCATCCCATGCGACCTGTTGGTGGCCCCACCCACAGCCCCGTTTTAAAGGATAGGCTCATAGCATTCGTTCGCCTATCCTGTTCTCTACTTTAACGCGCCGGTTGGTCGTGCGTTGCGCTAGCGGTTGCGAAGTGTTTGTCTAATCGAGTAGTTTTGTTGTTTGTATATTTAAATGTGGCTTAGTTTGCCCACACGAAAGGGCCAGAAGACAACTTGTGTCTCTCTGAAAACTCGCCGTATGCCTGACGAGCCACGCAAATGTGCATCAATGATTTTCACGCCGGAGACCTTTGTTTCTGGTTGTCGTAGAAATTTGGGTGCACATCGCACAGAAATGCGTATCATCAGCGTGCCTCAGCTCATCCACTACGCAACGACGTGTATGCTTGGAGTAACACCACTGCAATGGCAACTTGGAGGGCGCTTTTCGGGCGCGTCGGAACATTGCAAAGTTAAGTCGTCGTGCTTGCTAGCCACACACGTGTGGAGCGTGTATTGGCACGCGCGAGGAAAGCAGAGGCGAGGCGTGGGGTTTGGAGTCTCGGTGCCAACTGATCTTTATTCTTTATGCGCTGACCCTCTCTCGGTGGCCGGCTGGATACGGTCGAGTGCGGTCGGCTCTGTTCCGCGCTGGCAGCACCGCGGCATTTTTGTGTTCACTACAGCACTCCCCCCCTAGTGAGAACACGAATGGAATTAACACGACAAAACGCTCGTGTGATTAGAGGTTGAGGCGATTTGGCGCATTTAGACGTCTGCCACTGCGCGTGTGGTAGGTGCGAGTATCAGGCGTGGCTGCGTTTTTCGCCCTGGTGGAAAACGCTGCCCTGGGACGAGGCACTTTTGTATGGGTTCCAGGCGACGGGGTGGAGGTGGGTGTCATGGACTGCGTTTCTATGTACGCAAGTTTAAGTCTGTCCAACAAGACAACTTCCCGCCACCCACGCATTTCGATAGTGAACGTCTTCCGCCCACGACGGAGAATCTTGAACGGCCCATCGTACGGTGCTTGTAGTGGTCGTCGTACAGCGTCCTTCCGCAGAAAGACGTGACTACATGACTCAAGCTCGTTGCTCACGTGTGTCGTCCTCTCTGTGGGCTGTCGCGGAGGTGCAGCTCGAAGCTTGTTCATGATGTCACGGAGATGAGATGCGTAGTCGCTGGCGAAAATGCGAGCTTGCTGTTGGCCAGATGCAAAGAAATCAGCGGGCGAGACGTAGCGTCGTGCCGTAGACAAGTTCCACAGCGCTGCAGCCGATATCTGCCTTGCGCGCTGTGCGTATGCCCAAGAGCACGATAGGCAATGCTTCCACCCAAGAGTTATATTCACTTGCCATAAGTGCTGCTTTCAGCTGCCGGTGAAACCTCTCGACCATTCCATTGCTCATCGGGTGGTAGGCCGTAGTCCTGATGCGTGAGGCGCCGATGAGTTTCGTCAGACTGGCGAACAACGAAGACTCAAATTTGCTTCCTCTGTCCGTTGTAATGCAGGAAGGTGCACCAAAACGACATAGCCAGTGGTTGACAAAAGCGCGAGCAACAGTTTCGGCTGTCATGTCGGGAATCGGGATAGCTCCTGCCCACCGCGTGAAACGGTCGACCAAAGTGAGCAAGTACGCTTGGCCCTGGCAAGGTGTCAATGGTCCGACTATGTCCATATGGATGTGGTCGAATCGAGCATCTGGCCCTGGAAATGTCTTACTTGACTAACTACCCCGGTCATGTGCTAATGGTGGCCATGTTGTCCCTGCAAACTTCTTAATCCCATCCGCCTGCCTAACTTTCTGCCGCCACCTGCTACGCTTCCATTCTCTTGGAATCCAGTCCGTAACCATTAATGACCACCGGTTATCTTCCCTCCTCATTACATGCCCTGCCAATGCCCAATTCTTTTCTTGATTTCAGCTAAGGTGTCATTAATTCGCGTTTGTTCTCTCACCCATTCTGCTCTCTTCTTATCCCTTAACGTTACACCAATCATTCCTCTTTTCTTCAAGTTTATCGTGGGCCTAACATTCATGTTCTGCCGATTACTATGGTGGCATGGAAATTTAGCAATCTTGGACAACTCCTCTGTGGTGGACTGCCTGTAATTGGAAACATAATAATTGGACACTAAGACTGCTGGACTTGCTCGTGCGGTGACCACGCTGTTAAAATCAGCACCCCTCTAGGGCCACACACAATCTCTTCGATCAGATCAGTCACGGGACAAACGCTTTAAAAACTCCGCAGTTTGTCGTCTTTATTCGTAAATATTATCCTGGAGCCATGATACAGCATGCTTATAAACAACCTATCGGTGTAGGTGCATACCAGACCTAACAGTTTTGAGCCACATCGAACTGTATTCTTCTCTTACTACAACGGCTTAATACATAAAAAGGCTATAATGGGCATGATCTTCGTGGACCTTCGCCATCTCTTTCCCTAACTGTTTGCTATCCACCTCTTTAAAAAAGGGTGTTATCTTCTGCAGAATGGGAGGTGTTGCGGTATACATCATGCCAGAACACCAATGATAACGTTGCTTGAATAAAAGTTCCGCAATTCTTTCTATATCGTAATAGCTCAAAATCAAAAGAACAGATTAACAAAGCGTCAAAAATACGTCTAACGCGGAGTTTTACAGCTTCGAGAAAGTCTATCTTTACCTGCAGTTTCTTTGAAATTACATTCAATGGCACCCACGTCTCGCATATCCCAGTTGTTGTAGTCGTTACTAAGCTCATTTGCATTTTCTACTTCCATACCGGACACACCATATTGTAGAGAATTAACGCCTTAGTCTCTTCATTCATGGCAAGGCATTCAATGTGTGCTTTGTTAAATAGCGATTCATTCTACCTCCTTAGCAATATCCTTAATGTCCTCGTGAGTAAGCGCATTCGAGTAAGATATGACGAAGGCCTCGGGCGTAATTATTGTGTGTAAGTGTTGAAAACACCTCCGAAAATGTTCGACTGTTCGCGCAGGAGTGGCGTTCATATTGTATTGTCCCAGGAAGCACGCGAAAACAACAGAGAACACGGTGTGCTTGCACTGTAGCTTTATATTGTCATCAGACTGGTCCACCGTTGCTTGCCTAGCTGCAATCGCACCACGTGTCTTCCTCACGTTACCTGCGGTGGTATCGCAGTTTCATCCACGACTCCTTGCCAGCGTCGGCCTTGCAGCGAGACGCGCGGGGTGCAGAAAAGCGAAAGGGCGACAGTGACATTAGTGACCGTCCTTCGCGAACTGTCTCTCTAAAAGGTAAAATCGTGTACTTCAACTGCAATCGTACCACGACAGGTGCAAGTGCAACAGCTGTTCACTGCTTTTGATAAGCCCAATGAATGCATGTAAAACGAAGACGATATGTTTCTTCAACTGTATGCGGCACTTCGTTGTCTTACGTGCCTGTTTCTCTGTGAAGGATTGGTTGGTGCGGCTAATTCTGATTTAAAAGCTTCTTTCTAATGCAATAGACCGAAATGGAATTATTAAGAGACATTACCTCCTTTCTTAGAAGAAGGATTCTGCACACACACACACACACACACACACACACACACACACACACATATATATATATATATATATATATATATATATATATATATATATATATAAGGAAAATGCGTGCGCTTCGCCAAACTCTCCTGCACCGCCAAATCAGAGCTGCCGGCGACGGCATCTTTCTTTGCGGGAGATAAAAGTGTTCGGATTGTGGTTTAACGCTCTCGAGCACGTTTGGCATGCATCCAACATCACTCTGGCAGCTCTCCCTCACCGAATATAAGCTTTAGCGGCATTATTGTTCTTCGTTAGGTTGGTGCCGCTATTTCTCAATCGCCGCCATAAGCTGAGGAAGGCGAAGAGGGCCAATCGCAGGCGCAGGCACTGGTCCCTCTTCATCCCACAATCTACTTTCACTGCAACATTGCGGAGCCACCGAAACCTACGCCATTTGTGCGCCCTCCTTCCTTCTTGTCAAACATCGGATAAGAAAAAAACCTCTCAAGGAAAAAACTTATGTTTGCTTGCAAAGCACGTTATTCGGCCCGATGTATTTACATATAATAAAAATTAAGTTATAGGATTTTACATGTCAAAACCATGCTATTATATTTAGAACGCCGTACTGGTGGGCTCTGGAATTCTCACCACTCGTGGTTCTGGAACATAGCCACATTGCATGGGGCACGGGCGTTTTTACACTTCGCCTTCGTCGAAATACGGGCGCGGTGGCACGGCTTCGATGCCGTGGTCTCGTACTTAGCATCGCTACACCATATCCGCGAAATCAAAGCGGCGTGTCACCAATATACAACGTGCTTCACGTACCTTGAACCAAGTATTTTAACAAAGTGGTTGACTGAAACTGCATCAAACCAACGACTTATAATTTGCCGTCATGTGGTGCTCCCCAGGACATTTCTTGTACAAAGCCTACTTAATTATTTAACTTAAACAAATTATGCAAATTTCTTAGTAAACACATTAGGGCCAAGTGGGCTTCGTTACGTACTAGGAGGCATTCGCAAACTACCGATCCAATTTTTCGGGAAACTTACATGCTGCCCGATGATCTTTTCCAGCGTTTAAGGAAAGACCGCAAAATATGAAATAAGGCTTACATGATGACGCACATGCACCGTATTGCAACGCTTCCAATCACGCTTCGTGCGAAAAAAACCATGCTCGCGGACCGTGCATGCGAAGTGAGCAGCCGTGCCTGTAGGAGTGGTCTTAAAGAGTGCGTCATCATCGTTGAGGGTGGCCCACGGTAACGAAGCGCCGTCGTCCCTCAAGATCGATAAGCTGGACGCATGGTTGAGCGCGCTGCCATACAATAGCACAAGAGCGCAGTCGCATGGCTATGTTTCTAATATCACGGGCTTTCTGTAGACGCCCGTGAAAATCACCTCGAAGCTTGTACAATGCCAGAAAATATTAGATCGGTCGTCTTGAAATGCCCTCTAGAACATAGCGTAACACACTTGGCCCTAAAGCAAATATTTAAAAATTTTGCAGAATTCATTTTAGTAAATAACTAATTAACCGTAATATGTAAGATATTCTAGAGTGCCATATGATGGCAAAGCATATGCCGCTGGTTTCATGCAGCCGCGGCTAACCCCTTCTTTCAAACTTGTGGTTCATGTTCCGTGAAACACCCTGTAGATACACCGAGTTTTCAGCGAGCCCTTTCAATTTTTTTTTAAACTAAGTCGGAGAGGCGGACGTTATTGGACAAAAATAGAAATGCATCATCGGCTAAATAAAAATCAATATTTAGGTTTTTAAAATCAACATGGGCCATATTGCCATATGGCCAATAAGGGCCATATTGCATTTTATCAAATCTAGCGCCACGTAGTTGGTTCTCAAGGAGGGTACACTGGAAATGAATTCTCAGGATGACATCAATTTCGGGATCTGAATTACCAGAGTTTGCGGAGAAATACATTGGCATTCCAGTTGCTTTCTCA
Source organism: Dermacentor albipictus (assembly GCF_038994185.2). NCBI lineage: Eukaryota > Metazoa > Arthropoda > Arachnida > Ixodida > Ixodidae > Dermacentor > Dermacentor albipictus. Next base: position 70,353,803 of record NC_091830.1, read on the forward strand.
TCGAAACATCATTCGGTGCATTTAAGCAAAAAAGTTATTGGTACGCCAATGCATTCCTTTTGCACAGTTTGGAGAATTATTATTGCGAAACTGGTGTTATCCTGAGAATTCGTTCCAATTCGATCCGCTTTGATCCATGGCTAGAATTTCTAAATTGCAATATGAGGCATCAGGTAATTACTTGAACCATAAGTAATGAATTTTGTTCTTACTGATTATGCACTTAAATTTTTGTGCAAATCATTTCTGCCTCTTCGCGTACACGAGCTCCTGAACTGGAATGGTCCTCTCTGAGACAGGCAACCTCTAAAAAATTTGAGAGTGTTATTTGAAGCATATATATATATATATATATATATATATATATATATATATATATATATATATATATATATATATATATATATATATATAATAGAGAGAGCTAGAGAGAGAACGATGGAAAATCGAAATCTGGCAGACATAGTTCCGTTGTTTAATCTTGGCCGCCGACGAAGGCAATGCTTCTTGATACAGTTGGATCTCAGCTTCCTAAAAATATATGGACAACGAATACCTTACAACCCATATGTAAACCTAAATATTGAGAGCAGCATTCCGGGCAAGTTGGTACTCCATTACCCAAGTGATATTGCGCAACAGTCCCTTGCGTCACCTAAATATCATACGTACCTTCTTCACTGCGCGCCTCGGATCTTTCTGCTGTTGCAGTGATCATACCCACGAACGCTGCAAGCCGAAGGACAAAAAAAAAAAGATATCAACATCAAATCGCAGAGATCGCCGACGTTCTCTTTTTACGAATCCATGGATTCAACCGTTGCGAAACGGTAGTTCAATATACGATCGACTTGCATTCAATAAGGCGGGACGAGAGAGAGTATCGATTTGTGTGAATGCTTCTGGAAGCGCAGCTGTAAGTTGGTTTGCATGTAAAATTTGTGCCAGAAATTGCTTCTCGGCCGCATCACCGTTTGTCCACTGCTCCGTGTTTTGTAGTGAAATTCGCCTCCAGTACGCCACGGGATATCCTTTTTTCCTTATCTTGAATGTGTTGCCAATTGGCATGACCTCTTTACCTGCTATGACTGCAACCATGAAGATGGCAGAGTTGAACCTCATCTTAGCGAGAAGTCTGGCTGTGTCCTGTGAGAATGAACAAAATGGACATTTTCGGTGGCTTATAACACACAGCGTATGGCGGCACAGAAGTTCAAGTGCACTAATCTGCATGTTTATGCATTTCTAAAAAAATATATAAATTGCATGTAAGCAGGTTCTGTCTCTGGTTTCCTCACACTTCGTGAACAAAAAAAAGCTTATTGACTTATAAAGCATTATTGTCTAATGCTAATGCATGCAGCAGGACTTTAACTTTTACTTAAACTCACGAATGGATTTACTTTGACAATCGTAATCTCGAAAGCTCTGTTTTAATTTGTAAATTGAAACTTCGAACATGAAATTTCTCGAATATATGTGTTTAGGTTATAATAACTTTCCGCACTTATGCAAATAAAGCCCCACAGAGGGCACGTAAAGTAGAAGAGAACTACTAATTCAAAGGCAAGGCCATAGTGAAAGCAGTGACATGTCGTATGCAGACGAGAATATATCTGCGACACGCAGTGATATAAACAAATCTCACCTTAAAAGATAAGACTCGAGGATCAGACGAAGTCTTGAACTACACTACAGCTGCAAGGCTGACAAAGGCAACACAGTGAGCCTCCTTAAGTCTATCCGAGGCCGGGAATTCACGTGAACGTGGCGTGGTTCAGCGTTGCCGGTTACCGGATGCGCTATGCACGGTTTGCGATTTCTCGGTCGGGGTTGCCCAGGTGCTTCAGGTCATAACAAATCGCAAAGCAATCAAGCTTTTGAGGACAACGTACTCAGACAGGGGAAACGGGATACATAACTGTCTGTGATGACAACGCATCTTTATATTCACCACATGCTTGAAAAACGCTTTAGGTTTTGTTCAGCCTTTTATTTTGAAAAATGACTAGGCCTATGCTCTCATAAAATGGATCATGGATGACTTTATAACAAATTTCACAGTACGGTGGAGGAAGTTTTTTCAAAGTACTGTGTTATGATGAGAAAGAACAAAGCCAAAAATGCGACTGACTCACTGATGATATGCACACATCAATCGCTGCCATACTGCTCATTCAGAAATGTTTGTTTACCACTACAACTCACACACCTGTATTATTACTGCTAAGTTCACTGCAGCTTGTCTGAAATGGTAACAATACTTTGACGTATTCCGGCTCACCACCATTCTTGAGTCACAACGCGGTAAAGGGACACAAGGATAAAGAAGTAGGTGAGGAAGGAAAGAAAATGTTTAGGCACGAGTGACGTGGAAATTAGGACCACTCAAGATTGCCTAAGTAAATACGGCACAGCGTTTGCTAAATGTTGTTGCCGAACGAATCCACTCAGTGTCTTCCTAATCAGCATTCTCTTATGCAAACGGAAGACACCGCTTGTTACATTTGTCTACTGGCCTTTGCTTCACCCCTTCCTATCTTCCTCTTGTCTCTCGTGCAAGCATAGCACCAGCACTCTACGCACATAGCAGAATCGGAGGTGGCAAAACAGTACCTTAGGAACCGATAAGCTTGCGTAATTAGAGCAGTTGGCAGGGATTACAATGAAACACTCTGCAAGAGAAAGGTTTTGTAACGTACTTTGGCCTGTTGTGGTAAAACAGTGCAGGGTGCTACCGTGCGGAAATCGGTGCTATAGTAATGAAATGAAAACATTAATCAACGTTCCGCAAAGCATTACGACATTCATAGATGCGGTACCATATATATATATATATATATATAGAAAGAGAGAGAGAGAGATGTTTGTATGTGTGTGTGTCTGTTTGCAACCTTTAATCACAGAACCCTGCAGTAAAACACGTTACAGAACAGAATCACAAGGAAGGAACAAAAGAATTTCACTGACGTTTCAGCAGGGGAACGGCCTTCACTACGACCACTGGTATCACGAGGGCAAGAGTTATAAGCACGCGCAATTCAATGCAAGTTGTTCTGGAAGTCGCAATGGTTGGCAGAAACGTGCCTTTTCAGCCTATCAGCGTGTGTGGTTCAGTCACTCGCAGAGCCCATTTGTTCAGCGGTGGTATGCAGTAGCACCTTTCCTATTTTAAGAAAGGGCTTATGCTTCTGGAAATATACATGTCGCAAACGCTTCGCTACCCATGAAAGCTTTAAGCTATGATGGAACTTGAAGAATGCATACGATTGATTCTACTTAAGTCTGTTTAAACCGAACAGAAATAGCTTTATTTACATGATTTACCATAATTTATCAGCCGATACCAGACCGTTCTTCATCTCAACTCCTTCTGCTCGTATGTAGTTGCTGAGCGCCAATTCTTGGTATCGGAAGGCTGCGCGCCTTCTCCTGGCGCAATGTGGTCGCGGCTACGACGCAATGACAGTAGGGCGTTCCTTTGCGTGATGTTGCATTAAGAGAACTGCTATATACAAATTGTAACATGGACAGTGTCTTCATCTCCATGAATTCTTGGCTGTTTCCTAACATCCCCGACAGTGACGGTCCCCGAAACAAGTCATGTTCCACTGTGACGCCAAGGAGGCAGCCGCAATCTGCGTAACATCACAAATGAGCTGCCTCTGCGTTAAAGCAGCAAGGCATACCAGCTTAAAATTTCAAATCAGGATTTTTAGGGCATTTTTAGTGAACCCTGACCGGCTCTCATTTCCCTTCCTTCCATTTTTTTGGTATCTATGCACACAGGGGTAAACATCCCGTGCGTCTCTAAGAGTCCGCTACGGCTGGCTTTCAGCCGCGCGAATAAAGAGTATGCAGTGGGTGGTGGTTAGTACATTAGGGCAACTGACTCACTCAGACGCAGGCGTGGTCGGAGCCCAAACGTCCTTTGCGCTGGCCAAGCTGGAATCATTAGGCCGTACGCGGCTTGCCCTGGTACTGTTCCACCAGTGAGATATTTCCCTGAACAAAAGATGGTCCAGTTCTCCGATATTGCGCATATGCCGGTCACAAATGTATTCTTCGTTAAAGACATATTTGACTGTCTCAAATAGAAAACTGAAGTTGTAGAAGTGAACCTTAGAGGTAAGAGAAATATATTAAAAACACACAGCCCGCTTTGGCAATACATTCGGCTCGGAAATCATTACTGAGACAGCAGCCTTCTGCAACACTGAAAAGCACAATCGTGTTCTTTGTTACCTTCTTTTTCTAGAATAATGCACTCATTCACTTCTGAGAAAGGGACAAGAGTATAGCAGTTCCACGGCAGTTCCTTCTAGAGGGTGTTGTGATAAAGTATTGTCCTCTAAAGAAACAAGATTTGCAAATTTAGTGTAATATTTCGAGGGTAATCGCAAAGTTTGTGTTTTGAAAGAACTGAACTTGTTGTTAGATATATAAGCTCTGAAGGTGTCTTCTTGATGTCGAACATTTCTTTTAACAATGGCACAGGTATGTGAGCTGTCTTACACGAACTAAAATTACCGCTCTCGCAAACCCCAGCTTTCATATTGCTACTTTTATGTTGAGCTAAGGGGAGCTGAAAAAAGAACGACGAGGAATGCGAGGAGGACAAAAATAGTCAAAAACTGCATGATCTCTTTTCAGTCTAACCTAAGGTTCGCTATGTTTCTAAATACACCTTGTAAATAGTTTTAAAAGCGTAAGATTTCAAGCGTGTTCGCTTTTCGTTTCTTCGCACAGCGTAGGCCGCCTGCATCTTGTGGCCATGCCTTCTTGGATCACCTATAGCGGTGCCTGCATCCTTGGCCACCCCCAGTGTGTTACCCTTCCACATCAGCATGATCTCGGTGGATAATCCTGCATCCATGGTATTGACGTAGAAGAATGGCTGCGCATGCACCAACGTGTAAGCAAGGCGAACAAGTAGGACCAGACTTTAATCCCAGACAATCTTAATTCATACCCCGAAAAAAGCGTGCACATTTGGTGTCAAACATGTGGGGAGGAACTCATTAGGTTGGAGCTGTTCAAACAGAAGCTGTCGGCCTTGTTGGGTAATCATTGGTGCGCCACCTGGAGACGGAGAAGCAGCTCGCTGCCCATGCTACCGAAAAATACGGCTCCGACAATCAAGACGTTCTTGTCATTTCTCGCAAAATATACCCGCCTAAGGCAAAGTCCGACAAAGTAGAACATATTCTCCAAGGGATTGACGTATTTATTCGTATTTAATGATGACGTATTTAATCGCATGGTTTTCAACATCTCTGCTGTGAAATCTATTATTAAATGCGTTCATTATAAAACTCGTGGATGTTAGATGACGTTATTGTGTTTTTTTAGCGATACATCATTTCTACATGGTAAAACATGTTGGATCTAAGCTTTACTTGCGTTCTTTTTTATTCAAATACGAAGTACTGCATTTTACGAGCCAAAACAACAAGATCATTATGAAAAACGCAATAGTAGAGCACGCCAGGATAACTGAGGACGGGTAAAGGGAGCTTTCAGAGTACGCTTGCTTCCTCCATCGCTCCTTCGCTGAAAGGACGCCTCACTTAAAGTTAGGAAGCGCTCGAAAGAAAGGAACGTTTCATTGTTTGGGCCTAAGTGGAAAGAACGTTCACAGGCGAGGCTGCACCATAAGCCTCCGTCGCCGTAGTACGGTTTATCATGGTTGATAATGGTCCGACGCGGTATTTAGGGCATTAAACTGCGATAACGGCTTTTCGTTATCGGAACCTCATATGCGCACCTGGCGCCGGCCTCTGCAGTAGCTTGCTTGCGTCATCAATTCACTTTGAGCCGACGCTCGCAACAGATCGTGTCGCTGCAGCTTGTTTATACTAGTCTGATCAGGTTTCGTAATGCTGATACTGACTTCGGGCTGCGTGGGGATGAGCAAGTGGACCAACGCTTACGTATACTTACGCAACTACGTGAGAAATTCCGGCATGAATTTCGTTTAAATTCTGGTATAAAATATGTTTATTCTTCCAGAAAAAAAACGAATGCCCCATGTTCGAGCTAGACCAGAATTGTGATCTCGTTCGTTAGTGTCCACGCAATCAAATACCGCCACGATTCTGTCCTGCATGCACCGACATGAGACATTTGGACTCATACAGTGCGAGGTGGCACGTGGAGATTTCTTATTGACTACTGTCATTTCAATCCCGTAACCAATGTAGGATATATATACTCCCTCTCTAGCATAGAAGACAGCCTTGATTTTCTTTGTGTGCCCGGCACGCTTTGTCCTCGAACCTTCGGTCCGAGTATCGGGGGATTTTCTGTGGATGATCTTGATCTTGATAAGAAGGTATTTTAACATTGGACGTGACTTGTACGGGACTAATTATATCCTGTTGAATATCTCAGCGTTGCACACCATGAATTTTATGCTGGGGATGATGGAAAATGCTCTGAGCATGATGTAAGACTCGTTGGGTATGATGGAATACACCGTGGCAGTAACTGGTGGATAGTGGCTCTAGTGGTAGATGATGCGATATATTGATGAGATTCATATTGTGTAACTTCCGTCTTTCATGGGAGTGCTGGGTGGATGGTAGGATACATAATTATATGAATTGGTCATTCAAGGTTACAGATGTATGCCCTGTGAGGACTGGGAGGTCAATCCCATCGTTCGTAACCAGTTGTCAAGATTGGAGTCGGGCATGAATTAGAAGGTAGCTGGCCCCTGCCACCTTCCAACTTATCCACGATGAGGGCGTTGTTGAAGGAGAGGACTGCTTCTCATCGAGAACGAGGAATATGGGTTTATTTACAGTATCTACATGAGGACGTGCAGTTCATCAGCCTAGCATGACTGCGGGAGGAAGTGCACTGAGCAGCCGCGCAGCAGCGGTTTATACACACACGGTCCTCCCTCGATCCCAAGGTGAAGAAAACGTTTAACTAGGCACCGTAGACGAGCCGCCTCTTTGCGCGAGGGCTTACACACACACTTCTCCGCACAGGTTCATGGTCCCCAACCGAGGTCCGACGGTCTTAACAGAACTCGTTGTTGACGTCAGGAATGGTGCGTGGTAAAAGGCCTTGAACTATGTTCCCTCGGGAACTCCCTTGCTCACCGCAGACCGGGTCGGCGGTGACGTGTTCCGTCACAAAGCCTGGTTCGTCGAACCCATCTCGGGCATCCCGCGACGCAGAGTGGCGGACGCGAAGTATTGTCTTTTGTACACAGTAGACTTAGTGACGCCGTTTGGCTTTCCAGGAAAAGTCGACGCCACTGTCGCACCTTGCTGGCAAAACTGTGCAGATCAGCGGGCCGTTTTTAACAGCGCCTCCATGCCCCGGAAAATCTCAACTGTCCAGCGCCGACAACCGCTGGGCAGGAAGAGAACGGCTGGTGGCCAGGGGGTGATGCCTTGGCTCTCAGCGATCACTTGTGTAATGATGTCACCGCCCCAAAACATCCAAAGAGGAAAGGCAACTGCAAAACGAACCTCACAACACGGCTCTGCGCCGAGATGAAGCACCTGGGATCTGACTTTAGACACGCTAGGCTTTAAAGAAAACGTAAGTGCAGAAACGAAAAATGCTGCATTTCGCTATGCTAATTTTTGAAGCAATTTTCTTCTGACAAATTCAGCACTCATGGGGGGAATACTGCTAAATGAGAGGGGATCTTCTTCGCTTAACAAAATTAACAATTCTAGCCCTAAAATTTAGGCGGGACCTTTAAACACAGTATTCAAATTAGCCTGCTCAAACCATCCGCATTGCTATGCAACTTTCCCTTCGTATATCTAACGGAGAAGTACTATTGGAGAGTGAGACTCCATCGGAGCAAGCGGCCATTCTTGGGTGAAATTTGATTGAGCCACGTCAGAGTACAATGGTCGGTCTCGAAGATGAACTTCGCTCCGTACAAAAGACATGACAACTTCTGGGCGGCCCAAACTAACCAAGCGCATTCCTTCTCTGAAGCGATGTATGCTTCCTCTCTTGCAGTTAGTTTACGGCTGGCACAGAGGATAGTATGCTCTTCGTTATCGTCGCTGACCTGAATAAATACCACGCCCATACCTCTTTAAAACTGAAGGTAGCGCTAAAAAGGAACGGACACACGAAGAAAAGACGACACGACGACGAAGAAACGCTACTGACAACTGGGCCCGCTTGCACAAACGCCAGCCTCTAAGTCTAGACTTAAATCCGAATCTTGTCTTATTGTAATCTAAAATAAGACTGGACTTTCCGGCCATCATGTTTCGCTTGCACGAACCGACGAGACTGAACTATAGTCCGGACTTATTGAAGACGGTAGGTACTTTTAGTACCTAGGTGGGAAATTTCGCCGTCGACAGGGAATGAGATGGGGAATGGGCCGGAAGTTCGTTGCGGCGGCGACAGGCGTTCGCGCTGTCCAATAGTTGACCGCGATTCGATGTCAACATCCGGCCGCACTCCCGCGCTTGTCACCCCTGCAGAAGCAGCCGAACCAGCTGCAAACGTTGACGGTACGCGCGTGTTTTCAAGCATGTCTTCGCAACCGCCCGCCAAGCGACTCAAGAGCCATCACTGGAGCGAAGACGAAAAAATAGATTTGGTCCATATCATAAGCGAGAAAACCACTGCTTTATTTAGTAAGTTCAACGTTTATGGAGTGATAAAAGTGGCGGTTGACGTAGGCTTCTTCATGCTCTCCAGGAGCCTGTATCCGCACATGCGTGCCGTCAATTGCACCCACGACGCGCGGAAAGCCAGCGACAGCGTAGAAGCAGCCTTGGACTCCCCGCACCTCTCTAGGCGACGGCCAACTGGAAAGAAAACGAGGGTGGTCACCTTTAGATTCACGCCGATGTCATGCGCGGTCTTGCACACAATGACACACGCACATATTCAGGGAAGCACACGTATATAGTGTTAAGCTCGTGCTGACCATCACACAGCTACGCACGACGTCGGCTTGAAAGAACAAAATGACGAACTGCTCACTTGAGGCTGGAAACGTTATTCACGGAGAGCGACACCTTCGCGGTACGTGTAATCAGTTAGCTTCGTTGCAGTCGAGTAGGTGCAAACATTCGAGACATCGTCAGCTGATGTTCTGGCAGCGCAGCTTGTTCAAATTTAAAGTTCGACGAAGCGGGAACGCGGCCACACGTTACATCACATTAGCGAGATCAACAGAGCCTATAGTTCCACCGATGATTCGACGTACTGCATGCCGGACGCGGCCAACGCGCTCCGACGCGCCCGGCGTCTAACGCTCGCCCTCTACGCACGTAGGCATTTCGCAGCACTAAATTCCTAACGCGACACGCGCTCCTACGTTCCGCAAAGCACTTGCGTGCGGCGTATTTATCGTTATGACGCAGTACTAAAGCTGTCTACTAAAACAGGCAGTAGAAAATAAATGGTTGGAGAGAGGCTTACCTGATGAGGCAACCCGGCGTACCGTGCGGCTTGCGGTCGATTCGTGGGCGCCGATCACATCTCCGGCAGTAATCAAGAAGCATCCGGAGGCAAAAAATTTCAGTGCCAACATCACCTGCAGCTCGGCACTCAAAGCACCACTCCGACACGTCGGGTGCTCGATCTCGGAGCGAAGAAACTCGGCAAGAAATACTATGCCGTCCCGCCCGAAGCGTACGCGCCGCTGCAGCTCCTCCTCGCTGAAGGCGTCCAACGGATTTGTCCTGTCGCGAAACACGCGTTCGCGGCACAGCCAGTGCTCGGCGAGCATCTCGAGGCGGGCCAACCGCAGGGCAGCCATGTTGGAAAATACTGAATAAGTTTTGGATAAGCCAGCTCGAAGGCAGGCTAGATTCCGGTCTCATTTCAGTCTTAATTTGGTGTCTTGTTTCCGTCTAGTCCCTTTCGTGCAAGCGACTTATCGGCTAGGGAAGATTAAGCCTCCAATAAGATTCGAATGAGCCTGAAGATCAGAATAAGACGGGACTAAAGAGTTTTGTGCAAGCGGGCCCTGGTTTATTTTTCGCAAGAATTCTATATTTAAAAGAATCACAACACATGCGCACAACCGTACTACACCAGCCTTCTTTATCGCCATATCAAAAACAATGTCATGCACGCGAAGCGAGATGATAAAACTCCCGAGCAGCAAGAAGTGAACACATGACCAATTGAAGAAAAGCCATACCGTTATGGTTTTTCAAATTTCCCCAGAAGTGTTTGCTCAGCCGAGTACAAATTAATTGAAGCATCGCTGATGCACAGACCCGCCTTTTATTGTATGTGGAAAGCTTCCAGCAAAACTCTAGCTTTTGCACTTGCACTTCTGCCCAGAACCTTTGCTTCTTTAAACCGTGGCACGCACTCGCAAACTATCACATGCGAAACTAAATTCGCAAGTTTGTCTTGTTTTGTTAGGCTTTGAGAGTGTTCCCTTAAGCGGTCATTGAGGCAACGCCCCGGGCGTCTGCCCGATATAGCACTTGCCGCAGGACAGGGGAATAAGGTATACCACTCCTAGGGCACATCTTCATGCTGCTTTTTGCAACCGCGCTGACCTTCACCGCAGATGCGGGGCCACAGCCTCGCCAACTTGTTTGGCGCAGAAAAAACAAGCGGCACGTTGTGCCTGCTGGCCACCTTTTTGAGGTTGTGTGAAACCTTATGAATGTAAGGCATTACCTCAGGTTTGGTCTTCACGCGTTCAGGTGCAGCCTTCATTCGTCGGGGCCGAAATTTCTTGAGGAGGGTATCAGCGACAGCTACGAGGACCGAGCAAGGGAAACCTGCGGCCAATAGCCTGCGAACCTGATAGTCAAAACTAAAAGGCATTTCGTGCGGGCACGACTTTTGAAGCGCCGATTCCATGCAGAGCGATGCAATTGCTCTTTTCACGGTCTTTGAGTGGGATGAATCATAGGGCAAAAGTTCTTTCTTTGCACGTGGGAAATACGCCCAACAGGTGTGTCCCTTAGTTATCCTCAGCCTGAGGTCTAAAAAACGTATCTCGCTATTTTGCGGAAGTTCATGGGTAAAAGCCAGGCCTTTACCATGGTCATTAAAGGTAATTAAGACCTGTTGTACAGACTCTTCAAAAGAAATGTCATTACGATCTTTTAAAAAGATCAAAAAATCATCGACATACCTAAAAACTTTTAAAACCGGGCCTCCAATAAAATCTTGTTCCAAAAGGCGATCAACATGGGCTAAAAAGATGTCGCACAAGATAGGTGCAACACAGGACCCTATACAAATGCCATTGCGCTGCAGAAAAGGCTGCTTGTGCATGCGCGCTTGTGCATGCGTGCTTCGCGTGCATGACATTGTTTTTGATATGGCGATAAAGAAGGCTGGTGTAGTACGGTTGTGCGCATGTGTTGTGATTCTTTTAAATATAGAATTCTTGCGAAAAATAAACCAGTTGTCAGTAGCGTTTCTTCGTCGTCGTGTCGTCTTTTCTTCGTGTGTCCGTTCCTTTTTAGCGCTACCTTCAGTTTTAAAGAATGCCTCACCAACTAGCCCAGCACCAAGTTTTATTGCCCATACCTCTGTCGCTTGCGTCGCATCGAACTATGAATTCCTTTTTGTAGTCTGGCGCGTGAACCACAGGACGAGAAACCAATAGCGTTTTCACACTTTGGAAAGCGTTATCTTTGTCCTTATCCCAGCGTACACTACTCCGTGCTCCCTTTCGAAGGGCGTCCGTTATTTGACTTGCCATTCGCGAGTAATTCAGAATGTACCGTTGATAGTACCCCACAAGTCCCAAAAATGAACGAAGGTCTATTTTCGTGTGCGGCCGAGAAGAATCTTCAATCGTAGCTGTTTTCAGCTCGTCCGGCCGTCTCGTGCCCTGGCCGACAACATGGCCCAGATAAGTAACCTGTGAACAATCAAATCTACACTTTTCTACACTTCTTCGCTTTCATCGTTAAGCAGGCTTTCCTCAACCGTGATAACACCTGTTTGAGGTGCGATACGTGTTGTTGCCAGCCTTCCGAAAAAATTGCTACATCGTCAAGATATGGCAAGGCGAACTCCTTCAAGTCCTCTAGGACAATATCCATTAACTTATAGAACCTAAACGGCGCGTTCTTCAGCCCGAAGATGAGTGCGAGAGGGTGAAAAGTGCCTACAGGTGAGATGAATGTGGCATAGTGGCTGGCACTTTCTGAAAAGGGAACTTGCCAGTACCCCGGCACGAGATCTATAGATGAAATGTGTTTAGCAGCGCTAACTCTTTCAATTCGTTCCTTAATGTTGGGTATGCGGTACAGCCGATCCCTAGTGGTGGCATTTAACTTCCTGTAGTCAACACACGGACGAGGGTCCTTGTGAGGGGTTTCTGCAAGTATTAGCGGTGACGTGTAGTCACTCTCAGACGCCTCAATCACTCCCAACTCTAGCATGCGCTGTATCTCTGCCTCCATAATTTCTCTCTGTCGTGGAGACACTCTGTAAGGCTTTGATCTTACGGGTTCGGTTGACTTCAGCTCTATTGCATGCGTGATTCGTTCGGTTCTACCCGGCCAATCGCTCAATCCGACGATATAGTCTCGTAACCCCCCTTTTATCTCATTTAGCTGCTCGGGTCCAAGAGCGTGTGAGCTTATCGAATGTTTTACTACTTGTTCTAGGCCGATTTCAGAATTGGAGGTCGCCTTAAACTCCTTAAACTTGGTACTAGTGCGATCCTGCTCTTTGATTGTAAAGTTAACGACTCCGCTCTGCTCTATATACGGCTTCATCAAATTGCAGTGATATATCCTCACCTCCTTCCTGCGACCGCGCATTTTCAGAGCATTGTTGTGTCTGAAAGTTTGTGCGACACTTTAACGGGCCCGTCCCTGTGAACTTCAAGCTTGTTCTTTCTTGAAGGGTTGAAGGGTTTACGTGGTCTCCGGGGTTAAACGTACGAACCCTCGCATTCTTGTCGTAATAAAATTTGGCATTCTATTGAGCTACTCCCATGTTCTTTTCGACTTGGTATTGGGTTGCGCTTAGCCGTTCCAGCAGGTTTAGCACATATTCAACAACTGTTGGACTCTCACCTTTTCCCTCCCACATCTCTCTTAACATTCTCTGTTGAGAACGGACCAAATCTCTCTTAACATTCTTAGTGGAGAACGGAGTGTCCTCCCATACACTAGTTCTGCTGGCGAGAATCCTGTAGCCTCATGTGGAACCATTCGCAAAGCAAAGTTGCCGGCTGACAGTTCTCCCAGTCCTCCTTGTGATCGTAACAGAGTGCACGCAAAACTCGCTTAAGCACCGAATGCCAACTCTCTACACTGTTTGACTGAGGGTGACAGACGGAACTGTGCATCAACTTTCCCCCGCACTTTCGCAAGAATTTGAAAATCAGTGCGCTGGTGAATACTTACCCTTGATCCGCCTGAATTTCGGCTGGAAACCCAACTCGTGCAAATACTGTCACAAGCGCGCCTACTACTTCGGTGGAGCTGAGCGCTTTCAGAGAGATTGCTTCTGGAAACCTTGTAGCCACACACAACATGGTAAATAAGTACCTGTAATCCGATTTTGGTTTTGTTGGAGGCCCTACCGTGTCTATTGCAAGTCGTCTGGAAGGTTCTGTCATTAAGGGCACTACCTTTGGTGGAGCTTTCCATGTCTCTCCTGGTTTACCCGAGCGCTGGCAGGCGTCGCATTATCTTACAAAGTTTTGTGCGTCTTTGAAACCACCAGGCGAGTAGTATTTCATAAGCAATCTTTCCTTTGATTTGATTTGTGGCCGGACCATCCATTTCCATGACAGAGACTCAAATGGTCCTCCCTGTACTTAGTAGGTACGACTAACTAATCTATAATCCTACCCTTTCGATCTCTGTAGTGCCGGTACAATGATTCTTCTCTCTTTTGTATTGTCACGTTGCGCCTAGCAATGGCTTCTTTAGCTGTGCTGTGTAATTTAGCTAAGCTGTCATCATACTTTAGCTCCACTGCCAGTGACTCTCTGTCCACACGTAAGAGCTGATCAAAGTTCTTTGAGGTAGGGGATAGTAATGCCCCTGTCTCGCTTGCGACTGCGTCAGCTTGCTCTTCCTGCAGGCGTGAACTTTGGCACTCTAGTGATACGCTGTCATTGAGCTGGTCAGCTGGCAGGCATTTCCCAACGGTTCTTTTGTCCCTCAGGCCTAGCTCCGATTCAGGTATTGAAGTTATCTCTTTTGTTGTTTCCGCTGGAGCAGCTTGTGCGTTTTCGGCCGGAAGCGACGCGATTTAACGAGCTTCGCCTCGGGTCAATGCCTGTAGTGTGCGCTCTCCCAGTTTAAGCTCTTTTTCACGCAGTAACCGATTCGAATGATTCGAAAAAATGTAAGGGTACTGCAGTGATAAAAATTTTAAAACTGCAACCTCGGTCACTAGCTCCCCGAATGGTCCACTGATTTTGACTTTGGCCATGCGCAGACAAACGCTCTGTTCTTCTACAACTTGTTTGATCCAGGTTAGTTTTCAGGTGAAATCATCTACCGTCACGTAATAGGGATGGACAATGTCCGTGTTGGCGGAACTGTCTCTTAGCACCCGGCATGGTTTGCCATTAAATCCCAGGTCATGAAGATATGGGCTTAAAAGTTCCATATTCTAGTCCCTTTCATCCACGTAGGAGACAACTACTCATGACTTCCCGCAGTTCACAGCTATATGCCCCAGTTTGTGGCATTTATAGCAGCAGATTGGTCTTAAAGATTCGAATTTTCTTTTCTGCTCTTTTTGTACAGTTTCGCCGTTAGGTTTGTCTTCGCTCCTTTCAGCGGGCTTTTCCTCCACGTCTACAGGCTCCGATCGTCTATTCTGTGAACCCCTTCTAAACAGAAATGATTTCCGTGTCCATTTCGACCGTCCCAATTACCGTTCTCGGGGTTCAGCTTTCTACGCGTTGCGTACTCTTCGGCTAATTCCGCCAGCCTTTCCACAGTGTTTACATTTCCTCTGTCTTGAACCCACAGCTTCACAGATGCTGGGATGCTTTTGTAAAACTGCTCTATACACATGCATTCAATGATCCTGTCTCTGCTCTCGTACGCTTCCGCACTTTTCAGCCACTCGAATAGGTTTTCTTTTAAGCTATATGCACACTCCGCATACCCCTCGCTATCTTTCTTGCCTGTGCTCCTAAACCTTTGCCGAAAAGCTTCAGCTGAAAGGCGGACTGCTTCAGAAGGCTGGCCTTGACCTTCGCATAATCGTATGCCTCTTCCACACTGAGTCTGGCGATTACTTCTGCAGCCTCAAACGACAACATAGACAGCAACCGCTGTGGCCATGTACTCGGACCGAAGTTCGTCTTCTCGCAAGTCCTTTCAAAATTGCTTAAGAATAAGCCTATGTCAGTCCCGACCTCAATGACCTGTCCATGCGGCATGATTCTGCCTCACTTTATCGTCCCAGAGCCCCTTCATTTCCTTGAGACAACTCCAAACGTTTGCTTTCAAGTTCCAGTTGCATTTTTCCTAACTCGCAATCTTTATCGCGCTCCTCTCTCTCTCTCTCTGTCCCGTTCTTCTTTCTCCCGTTCTTCTCTCTGTGTGTCCGGTTTCTCTCTTTTTATTTCAGAAGTTCCAGCCCCATTTCAATTTCTTCCTCACTGGCCTGTTCGGAAATTAGCTTGACTAATTCCGCTTTTAGCATTTCTTTGCGTACATCTAGGCCCAGTTTCTCACCAACAATCAAGAATTCCTGTCCTGCGTGATGATTGCTGCTTTACTGCCTTGGTCCTGCTCGCTAAACCTGCCTAGGAAAACACAACCTAGCTAACCATCAACAATCTAGCTTCCATACAGCTCTAAACAGAACAACAAAAAATGAAGCCTAGAGAGTCAAAGCTATCAAAGCAGAAAGCTGGGCTAGTTGGTGCGTCATCATTATTCTAAAGACTAGCGCAAAATAGCAGGGACAAAGACAGAGAAGATGACAAGACGAGCGCTAGTCCTGTCGTCTTCTCTGTCTTTGTCCCTGCTATTTTGCGCTAGTCTTTAGAATAAAGTCAAAGCAAGAACCAAGCAATCACCGCAGACACAGCACCACGTCACAAAATCGGTCTCACCGCTGTCAGCCAGTTGTATGGATTTGGAGGTCAATCCCACAGTTCGTAACCAGTTGTGAATGTTGGAGTCGGCCATGAATTATAAGGTAGTTTGCCCATGCCGTCTTTCAACTTATCCACGCTGAGGACGTTGTTGAAGGGAAGGACTGCTTCTCATCGAGAACGAGGAATATGGCTTTATTTACAGTATCTACATAAGGACGTTGCAGTTGATCAGTCGAGCGTGACTGCGAGAGAAGTACACTGAGCAGCCGCACAACAGTGGTTTATAAACACACGGTCCTCCATCGATCCCAAGGTGAGGGAAACGTTCGACCAGGCACCGTAGACGAGCCGCCTCTTTGCGCGAGGGCTTACACACACACACACTTCCACACAGGTTCATGGTCCTCAACCGAGGTCAGACGGTCTTCTCAGAATTCGGGGCTGACGTCAGGAACGGTGCGTCGGAAGGGTCCTCGAACTACGTTCCCTCGGGGACTCCCTTGCTCACCGCAGAACGGATCGGCGGTGGCGTGTTCCGTCACAAAGCCTGGTTCGTCGAAGTGATCTTGGCAATCCCACGACGCACAGTGGCGGACGCGACGTATTGTCCTTGGTACACAGTAGACTTAGTGAAGGCATTTGGTTTTCCGTGAAAAGCCAACGCCGCTGTCGCAACTGGCTGGCAAAACTTGCACCTCAGCGGGCCGTTCTTAACAGCCCCCAAACATTCATCTCAGTAAAACAGATATTTGTAATCTCATATATCAACTTCCAGAATGCTACATTCTAGTGGGTAATCTTAAAGCTCACAACACATTGTGGGGAGACTGGCGATGCGACAACGAGGTCGCCTGACAGAAAACTTCCTTGTAAATTATAGTGCGCGCCTCTTCAGTCAGAAGGAGCCAACATATAATCTTCACCATATTTCATATTCATCAACAGGGCTGTCGATTGGCTACGCTTCCCTTTTCCTTGACTTGGAACGACATGTAATCAAAAATCTATTTGGAATTCGACACTACCCACTCACGCTAAGCTGAATAACACAGCATGACTCCATTCCGGTTCTCACTCCCCGGAAATTGACCTGGGCTGATGGGAAAGCTTTAAGAATTCTACCTATTTATCACGATATTTTAGAAGTAATTTTAGCATAGATCCTGCTGTATCATACTTCACCGCCTTCATCATTGAAGTTCATTTCTCGAATAAGTGCTGCCTAATTCAAAAGATTGATTTCCTGCTGGACTGATAATTGCAGATAGACATGATGGAGACCAAATAAACCATCGGCCAAACGACGTGAAGGTCCTACTGCTGAAAATTTTATTGAATTTAAACATACTAAACCACAGGGAAGAAGGACGCGACGACAAGCAAGGAGGGCAAACAGGGAGAGGTTGCTTTCAGGTATAAAGTCATACACTAGGAGACGGGCATATTGAACGGGATAAGAAGCCTAAAGAGACTAGAAATAGATCCTTTCCTCTCTTTGCTATTTTTTGTTCACGCAGTCAAAAATGCTTGTTAGTATGCACAAACTCGCCCACCTACAAGTTCTCACATATATCTGTCGGCCCTTGTGAATGACGAATTAAACAGCGTGGAAGACGCAGGAAGAGCTTACAGCGTGCAAGCGACAAATGCATCGTAGTCTCAACAAAGCGTCAGAATGGGCACAACAAAATGGCTTTAAGGTTGGCCCCAACGAAAGTACTACTGTTCTTTTTCAAGAATCTGAAGACTAATCACTGAGCCAGTTACTAAACTACACGGACAACTTACTTGAACAGAAGGGATAACTGGGATACTTGGTTTACTTGGATATTGAAAGTGTAAAAACGCGCAAAGGCGATAGCCAAGAGAGTGGACACGAGGGGTTCACTCATAACAGAAAAGTTGATTGAAAGGAAAGAAATATGTTCACAGTCATGGAGTATGACGGCAGCGCAGGCGCGTCAAGGATTACGCGTTATATCATTTCAAAGGCAACATTAAAAGTTAAACAAAAAATCTTCAATTCCTTATTACGTGGCAAGACCGACGGTGGCTGACCCAGTTATTACCCCTTTGCTTTATGTGGAATGCCTCTTCCATTTCACAGGTTAACTAGTTAATGCTTTCGAAGGAAAGCTCAATGTCTTCAAGAACAGAATAACAGCCGCAATCTCTCCAGCGGGCGCCTAGATGTGTCGTTCCTGATTCAAAATATAAAATATTTGTGATGTAATAAAAGAAAATGTTCAGTTGTTATTAAGCGGCTCGTTCTATTCACCCTCTTCCTTATCGTCTTTGTGCGCTTTTACGATTTCGAGATACACGTACACCAGATACCCGTTATCAAAAACGCAAATTTCTAGGCGTTGTACTTGATTCATGGCTAAGCTTCATTGGCCACGTTAAATACGTTAAAGGTAAATACCATAAAGCAATAAAACTTAATTTTTCGTCGCACACAACATAGCGTAGCCACCGAAAGTACCTCGTTAACCTGTACAAGAGCCTTATACGGGTTACAACAATGGTTAGTTGTCTCCACATCTGCAGAGGAAATATTCGAGATATACATATTGTGCCTACAGCGAGGGAGCACTACTCACTTCGTCTTAGAAAGCTCAGGGAAGAAATGGGCATGCCACTTATGGCACACCATTTATTGTGCAATGCAAACACATATTGCTCGCACCTAATACATCTACAGCATTTACAAAATCAAGCCTTGAGGATCATTACTTTCTCCAGTTACATGTCACATGCAGTACCAATTTTCAGTTCCATAAAAATACTACCATTACGTTACATGCTCCAGCTCAAATTGGGTTTACTAATATACCGCACACTAAATCATGAAATAATTTTAGATGCATTTAATAACTCTGCTCTTACCAACACTAACAATACGAGATTTTCCTCTAACAACAATTTTTTACTCCCTCGAATAAACACTAATTATGGAATGTTTACTTCCCTTTTTACGGCCATTAAATACTGGAACAAACTACCACCCCATATTAAAGCCTGCCGCACAACATTAACATTCAGGAGAGAGACGAAGAAATATTTACTAACGACACTACTGGCTACTGATTCATTACTATAAGAATATATTGTGTACAAATCTATTTCCCAGTTTTCAATGATTCTGTACTTACCTATTGTATCGAAAGCCTTTATTTATTGGTTATTCTATATCTTCCTTTGTCTTCTTTTTAATCCTTTCTTAGACATTTGAAATTTTTTGTCGCATAGCCTATATAACATTTGTACTTTGCGTATTGTAAGCATATATTTATTTTTAATTATCTGTTGCAATAACCCCGTGTTCTTTGACATGTGTCATTCCTGTGTTTCATTAACCTTTCAATTACCACATATTTATTTATTCATACGCTGTATCTGTTTCATTTGCTGTGTTTTGAACTTCAATTATTGTAAGCAACTTTTTGTATTTCTTTATTTTTTTTTCATTAACTTCGTGTTTTCTGATGTCTGTCGTTGCTATTTGCCAAAATGTATTAATTCATGCAATGTTAAATTACTAATAGGAGGTCCCCCTGACAGTTCTTGTAACTCCGGGACCTCCTTCTGTACTAATGATGAATGATGAAATAAAAGAAGAAAGTGCGAATTGGCAGCTGGTGGAATGTAAAATACCGGTAAATAATATCTACGCTAGAACGTCATAAGAAAACTGGTTATTAAGTACCAGAGACCTTAAAGCAATTGCCCTTGAATTCAGCTGTATGGCCGTGGCAGCAGGCAGACGTTGAAAATTAGGTCCGCAACGGTCCTGATTTTCATTAAAAATACATTTACGTTACGCTCGATAACAATTTATCAAGTAGCCAAACACAACCTGCTAAATAATATTTATCATGGGCGTAACATTTACGTTCTGCCAATTACTTTGGTGGCATGAAGCATTACCAATGTTCGGCAACTCTGTGGTGCTTTGTCTGTAATTATAAATGTTTATATGAACACTAAGACTGCTCGATTTGCCTGTACGGTGACCGCCTGGTAAAAACTAACACCCCTCTATGGTCACACACAACCTCAGTCACTGGCCTAATGTTTTAAAAACTCCGCAGTGGGTTCTCTTTAATCGTAAACATTATCCTGGAGCAGTGATACAACATGGTTTTATACAACACGTAGCAGTGGCAGTGTGAAACAGACAGTTTTTTTTGCCACTTGGAAGTGTGCTCTTCTCTTACAATAACGCCTTCGTATATATAAAACCTGTAATGGCCACGGTCTTCGTAGACGTTCGCCATCTCTTTCCCTAACTCATCGCCATCCACCTCATTTATAAAAAGGGTGTTGTCCTCTGCGGACATTATGCCGGAACACCAATGAGACTGTTGCTTGAAAAAAGTTTCGCTATTCTTTTTACCTCTTAATAGCTCAAAATCAAAAGAGCAGATTAACAAAGCCCAACAAAAACGTCTAGCGCGGAGTTTTACAGCTTAGAAAAGGTCTGTCGTTAACTGGAGTTTTTTAATTACATTGGATGGCACCGAAGTCTCGCGCATCCCATTAGAAGTGGTCATTATTGAGGTCATCTGCAATATCTGCTTCGATACCGGACACACAAAATTGTACAGAATTAAAGCACACTAGTCTCGTGATTCATAGAAAAGCATTAAATGTGTGCTTTGCTAAATAATGATTCAGTGATTCAGGCAACATGACAAACAGCACCAATTATTAAGCACTACAGTACAGGACTGAGATATTGCCAGGAATACCTAAAAGAACATACCCTAAGAGCCAAATCTCCCGAATTGGGAAAAGTCATTGGCTGAAAGTGAGTCCGTGGAAGAAGCCAAAGCGACTAACGGGCTTGAGTCTCTTTACCTTCAAGTCTTCTCACGCTCAAGTCTCTGCCATATGCGTAAATGACCACACGTTGCGGAGCGCAGGCAGTTCTCCATTAGTTCAAGCACCGACAAGCGCCACTGCACCACGGGCCAGTTATATCCCGGTGACCGTGCGGCTTCTGAGCACGATGCGTGAGCTTCAATTGGCCTTTTTTGATACCTACTGGTTTGAGCACACCTCGAAATTTTTGTCTGGCAGCACCATCGCTGAGAAAGCACATGTTGCCCGGTGCACCAGCGCAGAGGCTCGCATGCTCCTTCTCGCAAAGACTTCGCTCTGCGGCTGTCTGCTGTTGCCTAGACCAATCCCTTTAGGTACGACAGGAGGCTGTTCAGTGTCAGGGGGCACGGGATATATGTCTACGAGATAATTGCCAGCGGGATATGTGCCTTCAAGAGCGTAACAGTCAGTGGCGACCAACACACACGCTCGTTGAGCACTGGACAGGTCAGGGATGACAACTTCAATTCCTGATTTCTGTCGACTTGTTTTCATGCCTGTGAGCTCTCACAATTTTTGTCAGTCTTCACTGCATTACCAACAGATTGAGTAAAAAATGCAACGAAGAACGCAAGCGGAAATTCCAAAAGCTGCGGAAGGAATGCAAATGTCAAAGCTAGCGCGGAATGTGCTTAAAGTGGCACGCGTTTGGGCATTATAACTTGTATTTGATGAAATATAATCACTATGTCTGCTTACCCTCCTCTAAACACAACCACGTCTGCTCCGATAAACAAAGGTACTGTCCAGCTTTGCTTCAGTGAACGTCTAGCGAGAGGCAAAATTTAAATTCAATTGTGTCATGCGTGGTGTGACAACGTCGCCATCTCTGCATGCGACAGTGCGACACATAGGTCATCGACTAATGGCAATTTTTTTCTTTTCGACAACAACACCATTCTAAAGCGCCTGGTTAGTAAGATTGCAAAGATACGAGCAAAAATATAAGAACACGTTTCAGATACATGTGGTTTTAGGATGCGACACAGTCAGACCTATTCGAAAGACGTTACACGTCTAAACAACATAACTTCACAAACTGATCTATTTGCTCTTTAAATAAATCCATGATAATCTGTTATGGGGTATGTGAGAGGTCATTTAGTCTCTGCATTTCGAATTACACGACATGTATTCCAGTGCAATAAGGAAAGGATGTTGTACACATCACAAAATAGATAACTTCACAAACTGTTTATTGGAACAAGTTTGGTTCTGTGAAGAACCTAACTTAGCGATCCGCTTATAAATAATAACGCAAATATGTAGCTTTTTTCTAATTTCTAAAATATAACAGCATTTATAGCTGTACAACTATGACGACGTTCAAGCAAGTTCAACTATGCATAAGAACTTTTCTGCAACCCCTATAATCTGGTCATTTGCCCTGAAGTGAGTGAGCCCCATTCTTCAGGAAAATTCAGCCAGAAAAAATAAGATTGTGGTTCTCACTTTTGGACCGGTACTTGTTCTTTGAAAGCAACAACTCAATGGAAAATTTGAGCTAGGTAACTCTTTGTGTAGCAAGCACTCAACTTGCGTCTGAAATTTTCATAATATCTGAGAACTGAACACACCTTTGTTTAGGCTTAAAGACACGCGGAGCCAATCGGGCTGGGCCTGGCCTGACCTGAACCTTGCTGTCGAGTCGCCGGCCAGGCAACTGGCGGGCCAATGCGATGCACTTTTAGGTTCGGGCTGCCCCTACGGTAAAATAAACGGCTGTGCACGTTTTAAATTGCGGCAACAAACGGCGATAAGCTAGGCGGCATTGTGCGTCCCACTTTCGATAGATCTTCATTCAATTTCATACGAAAAATTGATACCATTTGTGGATCGTCAAAGAATGTAGATTTCACTTATTATCGGTTGGGCCGTACGGATATCTGCAGGGCTAGAACGGCGGACAGCTGTAGCGTGTTAGTAAAGGTTAACGAACAATTTCAGTACATTTCAGTGAAAGATACAATGTGACGTTGCTCTTTGCGTGTTTTCGTACCGTTTCTGCCGATCACTGAGGTCTCGACACCATCTTTCCTTTGGCTACGTTCCTTTACAAGTAAGCAGCTTCTCTAAGTTTTACCTTTACACACATTGCTAACAGCGGTCGCACACCTTTACACATAGTATAATTGTCCACTCCAGTTCATGTGGCACGCCATAGCCCCCACGCGTGGCTGTACAAGTCGCAGTCCTCTCGGAAGGAAGCTGCAGCCTATCATAGACACATCTGCTTCTATTGAAGCTCTGTCGTATTTTTCTACACAATACCATGCTATGGGCCTTGTGAAAAATTTGGAAATGAGGAGGAACGCAGACAATGGACACTCAAGACAATGAGCAGAACGAGAACAGGGTAAAAGCTGGAGCCAACGTTGCGACAATGGACTTGTGTAACGCTACACTTGACTCTACAAGACATTACACAAAAAATAAAAACGTGAAGTATGATAAGTTTCCGCTCTAGAGAATTTTACCGTAATCTCTGCTATCTACCTTTGTCGTGCACCTTTAGAAGAAGTTGCTCTAGCTGCACGTAATAGAAGACGTGAGGGGCTGCCATTAGTTATTAGAAGCCAATTTACTAGGTGGCAAAGGACAGTCAATATTTAGCCAATTGATTCAGATCATCATGATAAGTAAACAAAGAAAATTTAAGAATACATTGCTTGCATCCCCTTAGTCATGTTATCTCGGAGCGTAATTCGTGCGTAAACAGCGCTATTTTTCCGTTTCCCTTCCATACTCCCATACACTTTCATTCTTCTCCCACGCCGTCAAGATACAATGAATTTGAGACAGAACACGCTTAGTCATGCACGCATTCTGTTAATAATGCACTCTCCATGCAACATAAATATATTAGGTGTATGCCTTCTGGTTGCAAGAAGAAATAGTACGGCAGCCATTACGTGTGTACAAGGCATCAGCGCGTTTTGTGCCGATGTTTTTTACCATCGCATAATAGCACGTTAGGAGAGCTTCGATCATCCAGTCACGAAATTTACATTAAAATGTTCCGTAATCACTTTCATGATAAGGTATGTGGGGGTCAGTTATCCGCAAACAAGGTAAGCGACCCTTGAAGCTCACTTCAAATGTGTCATGTCTGTGAAAGTACGTTGCCGGTATGAGAAATATGCATCCGGTTTCCTTCTCCGGCGAGTGCTATTCCGGAAGTTCCCATCGCTTTAAGATTTAAATCAACCTCATGCACCTTGGTCAGCCCGACAGCAAAGACGTTCACCCCCGCAAAGTGCGCCTGATAAACAGGTCCGTTGAACCTCTCCATGGGCGCATCCACTTCCGGCCTCAGGAGGGATTTAAAAGAGGCCCACTTTTGTGCATTGGTTAGCCTTGCAGCTGTAGTGCCATTGAAGACTTGGCCTGATCCTTCAGTTTCGGCACTTCAGGTAAGATTTTTTTCAGTCTTTGAGGGTAGTCAACGTGTTCACTTCTATAGTTGCTGTATTATTCATAGGTGCGTGATCTATTCATACACTTAGTAGTGTTAAGTATTCGCTTATGTGTGCCCTCTGCGAGGAACTTATTGAATCAGAGCCGCCCGTTGAAATAACGTGAACAACAAAATTTCACATAGCGCGTTTGCGTTTTCGAAAAATTCGTGCAGGTGCAACAATCATATCGGGACGGATAACAAGTGAAGGTGTTTACGTTGCATACATTGCTTCATACATGGCCTGCATGCATCTTTAAAGTAAATATTTTTGTCATGCCGCACCACACTGCGCCGACATGGCACCGCCGTAACCGCACCTTCCGTGCATCTGCCGCAACCACTGTTGCTGCGCACAGGCCCCTCCGACGCGCGTG
Organism: Dermacentor albipictus; assembly: GCF_038994185.2. NCBI lineage: Eukaryota > Metazoa > Arthropoda > Arachnida > Ixodida > Ixodidae > Dermacentor > Dermacentor albipictus. The sequence goes on from NC_091830.1 coordinate 70,378,539, forward strand.
TCCCGACAACCACAGAAGTGGTGGTCACGTGCACAGACGCCACCTCCACACTCCTTTCCCCTCTCATCATCCCTAAAAGAGGATATAACAGAAAGAAACCGATGGAAGGCTAACATGATACACTAAATTCACTTTCTTGTGCACATATCACTGCTTTACTTAAATAATATAAAGTAGATGTTATTCACCCTACGTTGAACGTGGTGTATCGTGGTGTATCATATCGGCACTATATATATATATATATATATATATATATATATATATATATATATATATATATATATATATATATTAATGTATGTATAGTGCTCTCTTAGAACGCCGAAGTTATGCTCAACGTATTTGTACGGTTGACTCAATGCGTGCAGCCTACATGCGGATGGAGCCGGCACATGGCAACACCCCACTCCTCTCCTCATGGGAACGGGGAGCATCGTGAAACAGCTTCGCTATTATCTTAGTTGAAGAAGGTTCACTCATACAGTGACAAGAAACTGGGACAAAAGCACTTTCAAACCTGCGTAGTGAACATATCTGCTCGGTACGTCAAAATGCTTATAATTCTCAAAGTAGCCGAATTTTCAAAGGCCAACTAGAAATGGGACAGGTAAAAAATTATTTTAGATCGCTAAGAAGCGCAACAACGCAGGGTTCATTCGGTGCACCTGAATGTAGGTGTTCGACATCTGCTCGCTGTGTTTTGTAAGCGGCAGGAAATGTACCTCTCCTTACGTCTTCGCAGGCAACCAAGTGAGGCTCTTTGCTAAGATGAGGTTCACCTCTGCCATCTTGCTCCTTGCAGTAGTATCAGGTAAGCGGGTCTTGCCGAATGGCGACGCACTCATTGTTACATCTAACAGAAGCCTTTTGAACTACGCTCCAGTACACGAAGCACTGAACGAACACTATCGCCGCTAATCACACCTTGCGGAACAAATTTGCACGTGCAAACACAGAGACGCTGTGATTCCATGAAATGTAGACACGAATCGATACTCCCTCCTCTCCTCCCAAATGGATCATTCCCATTGCCTACCAGATTCTCCTTGATCAAATCAAATGAAATGAATTTTGATGAGCATTTCCTTTTGGGCTTTGTTTATTTCCCCCATTTGTTATCGAAACGTCGAGAAAAAAGCAAAATGCTAGGATAAGACCAAAAAGCTGCTGTTTTACCAGCTTGACAGAGTCCATACTTCGTTTTTTTTTTGGCATCTGGCACCGCAGAATACAAATAATCTACACTTAATCAGAGGTGTTCTACATCAGTTGACAAACATACACAAAAACCTTCTATAAATCCACGCTTTGGGAAACGGCGAACAATTGTACACTACATATAAATATTATTCTACAAAAATATCTAATATTTGACGACGGAAACGCACTCGAAAGGCGGAAAGCGATGCAAAAACAATGCAGAAGAGAAATACTCCACATACAAGTTCAGTGTCAGAAATGAACAAAGCAACAAAGTAGGAAGAAATCTGTTACATACACGAGCGGCTTTGTATGAAATTGTAAAATATATTGCAGTGTAACAGGAGGTAGAAAACGAAACCCCATGTGACTGCTTCTAATCAAAAACTTCGCTTCTTTTTTGGGGCATGTTAATAATACTACTGTTTTTCTTTTACAATTAGTTTTATCAAGCAGGAATGCCGTGTTCAAATTTAATTACTTCAACGTGACAGGGAAAGGCACGAACGAGGAATGCCTTCTCCTAATATTTTAACGCCATTTTACATTTTTCCTAAGGTTGCATTATTTTAGGAAGCAAGTATTTTTGGATGAGCCATTACCAAGTATTACGGGAGAATCAGCAATGTTTAGCTACCTCAATTCCAAAAGATCGTTTTGGTCTCATACTGTCTCATATTTGCATATAGCAGATATTTTATTATTTCCAGATATTCTTGTCTCATTTATTGTTTTAGACCTTTCTTGGGAGCCTTTTCTGATATAAATTTAATAGTTTTGTGGTAAATTGTTTTTAACAAATAGACAAATATGCCAAACGCAGTATTTGCATTAGTGGATTCGTAAACAGCATTCCAACATGTTTGAGTAATCTCACTCCTAAAGTTGCCTAAAATTTTAATATTAATTATGATGTTCCATGTAAGGTTTTGGAGCTGTTATTTTTGCACAAATGAGATGTTCATTGCACATATAAAGCATGTTAATAGGGATGTGATAACTAACATCTGCGACAATAGTACCAGATAGTGTTGTCACCCATTCCACTTGTAACAAATAGGGAAATATATACTTTCAGTATTACAGGGGATGCGAGTAGGCTCGGGAGTAGTAGTACCCGCGAATAAATGCAGAAGTAGAAAAAATTGACAGCTCTGTTGATTGTAACAGGTTTTGGTTGCGATGTGAGCCTATCTTCAGGTGTAGCTTGTTACGGGATAGGAAGAAGCTGAAGCTTCGTAAAAAACTTTGGTATACTCTTCGTAATTATCTGTTGTCGCTATGTGTGTTCATCTCTGCGTAGCCTTTCTGGTTATGATCACTGCAGCGGAACATGGAAAGGACCAGACCCGTAGGGGAAACGGTAAGTACAAAGGCAACGTCTTTGTGTGTGCTGTTATATAGCTGCTATGAGAGCGCCGTCATTGTCTCATCGCGCCTTGATGTATTTGCACACACACAAACACACACACACATATATATATATACATATATATATATATATATATATATATATATATATATATATATATATATATATATATGTGTGTGTGTGTGTGTGTGTGTGTGTGTGTGTGTGTGTGTGTGTTTGTGTGTATGCAGATACCTCAAGGAGCGATGCCACAATGAAGGCGCTCGCGTTAACAACGTTTTTTTATTTATTACTAACAGCAGTTTCGAAACTGGAACTTTCTTAGTCAGGGCAGCTTCAAGGTTTAGAACTGCTCGGGTGGAAAGAGTCGAACTTTCGTAACTACTTGCTGAAACGGAATAACGTTGCGCTTAAGACAATGATTCCATTGCGTTATTCACTCTTCTAACTACTGACACACGGATCTCTAACCTTCTAAAGATATTATATAGGCAGAGATAAATACTTGAAGGCTAGCAGTAGTTTTATTGTAGGCATATCCGCAAACGCACGCGTAACTATGTATTTATTAATCATTCTCAAAGCTTATACAACCAGCAATAAACACTCTATCTTCTACTTTATCTGAAACTTCTATTCCGGAACTTCCAGCTATACAATTATTTGTTGTCTGCACGAGCTATTCCTTTCTCAACTGTTTCTTGTAGATAGTCACTGGAAAAAAAATTTCAAGATTTCGGCTAATTAGCATTAACAATACACACAGGCTTACTACAGATACGTTCTTGCACACCTAAGTGTAGACTCGTTTTTTTTAAGTGTAGGCTCATTTTCGAATACATGCTACACTGTAAAGCATAGCTCTAGTGACATTCTTCCACCTATAATGTTTCATTGCTAGCAGGGGCATTGCACATGGTGGGTTTGATAGCTTCCCCACTCAAGAAAATATAGGGACCGTATTCTAGATGAATCACAATAACGATATGACTTTTGCCCTGACCGATTAAAAGAGGCCTTGGTGATACTGCATTGTGCCACAGTGATGGGTCACGCTATATACCACGTCATGCAAAGACGAATGCAAAGTAAAAAAAAAATTATGGGGTTTTACGTGCCAAAACCACTTTCTGATTATGAGGCATGCCGTAGTGAAGGACTCCGTAAATTTCGACCACCTGGGGTTCATTAGGGGGCGCGTAAATCTATCTACACGGGTATTTTCACATTTCGCCCCCATCGAAATGGGGCCGCCATGGCCGGGCTTCCACGAGCACGAAGTCGCGGCCATGGCCATGGCCGCGACTTCGTGCGCAGCCGAACACCGTAGCTACTGAGCAACCATGACGGGCGTAAGCAAAGTTGAAGAAGCCAACTGTAAATCTGGTCCCCTTACTTCTTTTCAAAACAGTCTTTATCTTGCGGTGATCGTTTATTGGGTATATCACTCGAAAGCCCAATGCCTGTGTGCCCTTATCTCCAGTCGCAAAACTCGATAGCAACGATAAAGACATGAAGTGGGCATCTAACATATACCTCCACTACATTTTCGGAGTTGCCCACTTTGGTGCTGGGTGTCTTAGTACGTGAACAATCTTGCATATTTGGAGCCTCGTAATATCTGCGGAGTGGTGTGACACCCACAGCCGGCAACCGGTGGTGTCTCTGCGTGTGTTGTGGATGTCGCAACAGGCAGTATCGTGGAAGAGGAGTATGGTTGCTGTGCGCATCTGCAAGCTTTTCTAGACAAAACGGCTAGGATTGCTCAGTGCGGTTGTAGTGTGTAAGTCCCAAGCTAAACCAATGTCTACGTTCTCAGCTTATCGTTTAACGCGTACGATGTCTTGATATACTTCAATTTCGGGGTTAACAAACTCTAGGCACAGACGCCATGTGAACACATTATATTCAACAGCAACAGTTTACTCGAGGGTGTTTGTGCATGAGCCTAATAGTTGTACTTATCACTTTTCTGCAGGTCGAGGTAGCGGATGTCCGGACGCCATTGCCTGTACCACTAGCTGCCAAAACAAGGGTCACCATTCTGGTTTTTGCCATGGACACCGACATCGAACCTGCTCATGCTCCCAGTTTTGATGGCACTTCATCAGTCTTGCAATTACGAACCTAATAATCCTAATAAACTAAACATCCTAATAAATTAAACACTGTGAAGTTATCTGCATAGGTAAAAACAATGAACCAGTGATGCGTCAAATGTTCCACACTTACCGCAACGCTTGTCTTATGCGGACTAAAATAGATCGTTGCGAATAATCCACCACTACACAGCGTGATCGGAAACGGCAGAAATAAACGTTGCTTTAAAACATGAATTCCAATTTCCTGCTTCAACATCCATATATTGCTGAGCTTGCTACTTAGAGCTTTTGCATATTGCATTTCAAACACTCATTCTACAACTTCATTGCATACGTAGATTTGTGATTGCCCGTTGCGCTTTTGACACATTTCGCATATTTTTGTTCGTTAGATTGAATATTTTCAAGCAAAGCACCCAGTGAACCAGTTATATTTGCTAAAACTTAACTAGAACCATGTTGTGCACCGGAATATTGGAACTGTACCGCAGCGCAAGCACGACTGTGCAGGCATTCCCACCAGTTTCTTATTGCAGTCCTGAGAAAATGACGAAATAAACAAGAAAGGTTATTTCCAAGCCGTCTGTGGAACAAAGGTTAGCGTAGAGCTTTCTTAAAAATGGTATGTATTTGGACTGATTGCAGAGCAGGAATACATTGAAAGAATGTCCGCACTAAAGTGTGGCCTCAGGAGAGGCTATAGATTCTTTTTTCAATCCAATCGCCTAATCAGTAGCTTATCATATGGACGGCTTTACGGCTTTCTGACTGTCTGCTGTGTTGATGCCTACACAGGCCACTCACAGTGGACCTACGCTCAGCACAACTGTTTCTAAAACAAAAGGTGTAATTGAATGTTGAGTGTATTACGCAAAGTCATATCTTCACGCGCAGTGCCATGTTTCCTGCACAAGGTCGCAACGTGGAAAAAAATCAACTGAGTGAAACATTGAAGGGTGGAAATAAGCTGAAGCTTCGACATTTATCGTTATGCAAAAAAGAAGTGAGGCGTGCAGACAGGACACAAGAATAGAGAAGTGGACAACACGAACGCCTTCTCTAATCTTGTCTCCTCTCTGCACACCTCACTTCTTTTTTGCATAATGAATCCTTACCAACTAGCTGAGCTTTCTGTCGTTCTAAGACATTTATCAGTTCTTTATCGTCTCTATTTTGAGAGGCTTTGCTGCGTCCGAGCCGGGTTGGCGTACTATCACTAGCCCATTTGGTCTCCTTCCGCTGTACTCAGCAACGGTTGCGTTTCACGCTACAAGATAAATCACAGCTTTGATGCAATTCGTGAAATGCTTGCAAAAAAGTTATTGATGCGTAATCATGAAATGGCTCACTGAGTGAAAAAGCCGGCGTCTGTAACAGAGAAACGGCGACCAAGTTATCATTGGCTGTGACACCACATCGCCTGCGAGCTTCGACGGAGCAGAGCAGACGCAAAGGAGCTCCTGCTGCTACGCCGGGTGTTGTGTGAGGGGAGAGAGCATCACCGCGACACGATCTCACACTTTCCCTCGCTCTTGAAAGGCTCTGCTATCCACACGTTCTTTTCTCGGCTAATCCTCGCCAGCCTTCTACACTCTAAGAAAAAAGCGAGTAAAAAGTGTGTCTCGGCAACTTGACTCTCTTTTTTCTGCCGAAGACTCACTTTTGCGCGAGTAGAGTCACAAAACAAGAGTCAACATTTGCACATGGGTCATTTGACTCTCAATAGCACGCGAAGCGTCGTCGTGGAAGATCGCGATTCCTCAGATATTCGAGATGAGTCTGGCGAGAGAAATATTATAATGCAGGAGAAGAAATACCAGATTACCTCTTGTGTTTTAGGCAGGCCGTCCGGTTCCTGTCCTAGTTGTAATGTGGTTTATCATTCTGTCATCCTTGTCATATTTTGCAATTACTTCGGACTCTATATATTGATTTTCTTTGACCATGTTTGTTGATACCTCACCTGCTTAAGCGATAGTTAGTTTCCTATGCTGAGGAAGACCTGGATTTGTCACACTGGATTCTTAGCATAAGCAAATCTAAAAAAAAGTAATGGCTACTAAAGAGAGCACAGCAACGAGATAACAAGTTCAGTAGGCGCACTCAACAGTGTCGATTGTGAATGTAACTCCGCGACGCAAAATTAAATTTTGAAGATTTAAGTTATAGAGTGAAGATCTTGTTATGAGGCGCGTGGTAATGGAGATCTGCAGATTTATTTTCAGCAGCTCGGGTTATTTAACGTGTACGTAATTCACGGTATAGGCGCGTTTTCGCATTCTGACCCCGTTGGAATGCGACTGCCGCGGTTGTGATTGGACCCGTCACCTCGAGCTAAGCAGCACAACACCAAAGCCTCTTGGACTACCGCAGTGCGTTGCGTTTCATGATCAGAAACAAATATTAGCGTACGCAACACTGCTTTGAAACCGCCTAGAAATATAAAAACAAAAATAAAGTAGTTTCACCCCAACGCTGCATGAACCACTGCACGGACAATTGCACGAACCAAGGTTCGTAGTTTAATCGGCAGAATAAACTGCAATAAACATTCGCTTACTCCTTTAATTAGCAAGCACTGGGTCACGCGCGCACGTGCAACCATGAACATAGCTAACTCAATGACCGCGAACACTTGCTGTCACAGCACTGGCGTAATGAAGGGCGCGAACAGAGCGGACCGAACGCTTCTGCACCCCCAGCTTTGCATCCATCGGAAATTATCTCCAAGAAAGACCGGGCAAGACCAACGGCCAGAGGAGGAGAAGCACGCTAAACAAGAGCCTCCCTCCCCCGGCTTGCGCGCGTTTTATCACGAGACCTCCTATAGATACTTGACTTGGGGCGCCCATCCCGCCTGGCTTAACGAATTAACGAATTCACGAATTAACGAATCTAGTGACGAATGGCCTGTCGCATCGAAAAATTCATAGAATATCAAGTACTGCGCTGCTTGAAGTCTAGATACAATAGTAGCACCAGTGTGACTTTCACTGGCGAAGACATGTCGTCGGCAACATTGAAGACAGCTTGTGTATTCTGAAGATTTACTAGCACTTTAGGTATGTTACCGCGAATAATAAAAGCGCTACAATGCTCTATTGAGCGTAAGGCGATGTGGCAGCACAGATATTTTCCTAGCGGTAAGGCAGCTGCATGCACGAGCGAACAAATGGAACGCTTTAAAAGAGCTGAAACAGAACAAATTTAATGTGCATTTGGTTGCAAGTCGGAAACACATTAGCTCACAACCTAAGCCCATGTATAATGTTATTATTTTTATGTAATCTTTAGTTTCACGGCTGTAAATATTTAAAAGCATGAATTTCCTGCAACCTTTATATACTAAACCCTACTACGCTTACAAAACCTGGCTGTGTTATGTGGAGAATTTGTGGTATTCCTACTGGATTTTCTATTTTGAGTCCGGTGTTTTATGAAAAAAAGGGTCTTTTTATTGTTATTCTTGTGTTAGTGCATATATTTGGCAAGCAGAAATGAATTGATTGCAAAGTTGTACCTCCCGGTGAGCTGCATATGAACCCAAGTTTCTCCTGTCTTGGCTATTGTAACGTGCATATAGCAATTTTAGGTAAATATAACTGTAGTTGGCTTAGTCGCTGTAACGTATTTTGTAAAAGTAGAAGGTTATGATTATTTTACTGTTTTCATGCAGAAATACATTTCTTCTTGTACAAAGAAACGCTCAAATCAATTAATGAAATAAGTGTGGTGTATTTTTCTACTAATTTATTAAAGGGAATTTCGTCTGCGGTGTATCAGAGATTAGTTTACTTTCTTTTACTAAACAATGCGTTATCTCCAATGCTACTGCTGTTCTGTGTATTTTTGTAATTTGGAAATGTACTTTATTTTATGTATTCAAGAAATGGGGCGGGGAGGCAACATCCAGAAGAAGACGCCATCTCATTCAGCACGTTATGGGTAACACAGATCGTAGTAGGCACTTTTGCATATCTCATTAGCATATGATGCTATTTGTTATAATTTTTGTGTCCACTTTCCTGGCCTTTATTCAATTTAGTATTATTGTGCAAAGGGTAATACTTTTACATCGAGATAGAGTAATTGTCCGAAGGAGAGACATGGCTGGAGGAGACGACACACGTAAGCCTGCATTGTCCATATCTCAATGTTGCGCAGTTACTCTGCCGTTATCTACCAACAAGCCCAAGTTCTTCATCAGCTACATTTACTAATTCTCCATTATTACAATTTCATTGATAAAACACTGAATGTACAGAGGTACAGAGGAAGACAGAGACTTGAAATGATGAAGAGCCGTAGAACAAGCAGCATCGCTGGAGCCAAATGTTTCGACAAAGAGTAGGACCTGTTTTCTGGTGAAAACATTGGCTCCAGTGAAATTTTTTGTTATATCACTATTTACGATTAAAAGACAGCATTATTGCTCTTGCTGAAGTATTATGCACTATGGAATAAAAATTAACAGGGTGAAGTGTCAGGAATGTGAAATTTCTTGTGTATTCTAATGCTCCAGCGAAAGCTAGAAAAGAAAGATGCAGAGAACCACATTGTTATTTTTCACTACCCGGTTTGGCCAGCTTCATTCAGAGCTTGCACTTTGTTGGATTAAAGACCACTGGAATCCTATAATTGAATTAGCATCGTGATTTACTTATGTTTAGATATGTTGAACTTGTTTTATTGCAGCTTAACATAATGCGTGTAAAAAATACACAATGAGATTTTAAGAGGTTTGCAGTTGGCTAGCAGATCACTTGATGGTATGAGCTCAGGTTTCCACCGAGCTTACATGCACAAATCGGATGTACATTCTTTTTTGTCAATGCTTGGATTTTCGTAAACATACTTACCAATTCTTCTTTGTCGACGTTCAAGTTATCTCGTAGGACCTAACTGTTTACCTCTATTTGTATTGGCCTCCATGTTTCGCAGACAGCTGAATTTTTCTTCTAAATTGTGACATGGTAGGACAAAGAGCATTTGTGCAAACTTGCTGCAGGTACACTCTGGCGGCTGCCGCCCTTGCATCAGCCGCCAGAGTGTACCTGCAGAGATTGACAGCTCTGAAATAATTCAGAGCTGTCAGTCTGAGGACTCCTGCAAACTAACAATACCTTCAGCACTGACTAGCCTCAATAATGGGATGTCACCCATTTCGCTGAAATGAATAAAACTCCAATTATTGTGATCTTGTTTAAGAAGACATTTGCAATTATGATGCAGTTCTAATCTCTGTTACTTTTGTAAATATTTTCCGACTAATTTTTCAGACTACAGTTTTTGGTAATAGAGGTATTCATTGCAGAAAGATCTAGTACATGGCATTTAATAAAAGTACTGGTCATTGTAGACTTTCTGTCTTCAGCATTTGTGCTGTTGCACAGTTGTTTCTTGAAATCTGAAATGATGTACCCGCCTGCTTATGTCAGCAAGAAACAGGAAATATTTCAGTGTTTTGTTTAAAATACAGCTGATCAACCCGATTGTTAGGCTATTTGCTAATTATAAATTATAACAACAATAGTGCAGGATCATAAAAACATATTGATGCTGACTCACAACTATCTCCAGCTACACCCACGCAGCTGTACCATACAATGTGCATGTGTTCAGAAGAGCCAAATGCCCCGGAGAGAAAGCAACAGTAACTCATTGTTTGTCATCTTGTAAAGAAGATTGCGCGCTAGGTGTAATTTATGTTCAGTAAATACGTAAATCAGTCATGTGAGGTGTCTTACTTTAGGTTGCCAGTTCAAAGTTCTTGTAATCTTGCTTGTTTCTATTTTGTTTCCTTTGTGAGCATGAGTGACTTGGTTGCCTTGGCACATACTGTCAAAACTGATTCTTCATCACTGGGAATCACGAAATTTTATTTACATATAAAATTCCCACTTACTAATTTGGTAGGCTTCGAGCTTAATTCTCTTATCTTTTATTTGTTTATCTACCAAATAGTTTTACCGTTCATAGAAACATATCTACGCAATGCACAGGCGCCCCCAATTATAAATATCTGTTCTTGCTTTCTACCCTGCTCTGTTGTTTTCTAAACCTAGCATTGGTGCAATGGCCTGTCTGCACCTGCAGAAAAGTAGCAAAGTGGCTAAAGTTAAAGGTCACCAGCATAATTAAGATACAAAGCAAAAATATAAGATCGCAAGTCCCCAATAAGCAAAGTTTCGCTTAGAATTTTAAAAAAATTGACATCCTGCTGTGGTGTGAGAGTTGCTTTGGGCACCAAGGGGACTACGTAGCACCTGTGCTAGAGCACACAACAAAGCAAAAAAATCACTCCAGATTGGAGCGACAGTGGAAAGTTAAGCACACATGTTTTATTTCCCGCACCAATAATGCGGCTTATCATCTGCTCCTGATGTGTGGGAACGCATACATTGGGAAGACAATCCTTTGTGCCATTGTTACCTTAGGGGGACAGCAGAGAAAGGTAGAAATCGAGAACAGGTATTGACACTTGGTTGCCCACAGTGTATTATCTGGATGTGTTTCACTCTACAGAAGACTACTGTGGTAGCTAATAAAAATGACAAAAGACAAAAGAATTAAAAGAGGTATGTGTCATTCATCCATCCGTGACCTCCAGCGTTTTTAAAAACACTTCTTTCTGTATATGTGCCAAGCCATGGGGAGGCTTTACGTAACTCGGTCCTGCTTGCTAAGTTAAAGATTGGAATAAGAAAAATCACAAGAACATTGTATGAGTGACTTGTAAATGTAGCACCTAATGTAACTTATTCATGTATGTCGTGAAGATAGATTATAGCCAATGCATAATGTGCTCTTACAGGATGATTTTTGATGAGCAAAAGAAGCCTTCCTCACATCTTCCTCTTTGTGTCTTTTGGATCTTTGTGCACTATGGTGTATTGTTACAGCTGCGTGCATGCAGCTGGGTATAGTTTGTTTGTGTTTTGCTTCCTCCCTTGTCCACATCATTCATGCGCTATCTCTGCCGTAACGAAATACAGCTACCTGTGTTACTTGTTTTGTCAACATGTTTGCATTAAGGAAAGTTTTGTATTAGCGGTTACTTCTACCTGTGAAATTGTCTTTATCAGCTATGCAAAAGTATGCAAAAGTATGTTTTTCAACATAAATAAGTGATCAGTATAAGTCTTCCTGTATTTATTTTTGTAGTTTTGTCAGTTATGAAGTTTTTATACCCTGTTGCATGTTGTATGACAAAACAAAATTGATGCACAACTATTTGTAGTGGTGTTTTTCAAATAAATTTTCATACCACGCTAACACGCACAAACTGTGTGGGGAAAAGTGCCAAGAAGAGTACGATAAGGTAAGACAGCTCTTTTTACTGTTAGATTGGATTATCAGTTGCCAACCAGTTGTTTTCAGCAAGCATAGTATAATGCATAGATTATGTAATCTAAGTTGGAATATTGTTTTTATTGCACTTCATTATCTGGGTCTCCTCTGTACATAAGTGCAGCCTTCCTTATTTGTTACGTGTAGCTTACATGCTTAGAATGTTTAGTCGTAAGTTCAGTCTTTTAGAACATGGAACTAGTTTGAACTTATAAACTTTTTGACATATTATAAGAGACTTGTGCGTAGGTGAATTGAACTTCTGCATGAGTTAAATAATATTTTGGGTTCTCATTATCGTTCTGAGTGGCATTGCGGTGTCATGCACATGCAGCTGCAGCCTACATATTAGATACTTATTTAAGACTTTTTTGCTTGTTTGGCTATTGATTCCAGTTTAATAGTAATTAGAACTGTCTTGCTTTCTAAGCCATTCTGTAATGACTGATAAATTTGCATTTTCCAGAAGACAATAACAAAGATTGAAGAAATATTAACTTTTTCTTGCTAACCTCCTATGTGCTTTTTGACAAGTTTACTGTGAATTCTTTGTTATCCTATGTTGTCTTTTCATAGTAGTCTTCTTGAGAACTAGCCGAAGTCGTGTGTACTTACAGCAAGAGTTGCTGCCACACATAGAAAAGCGGCTCGACACTGCCATCCAAGAGTGACTCGACTTACATGGATTAGTTATTTTACTTTATTTGCAAGAGTCCTGCACCACGCACTAAGGGTAACTTGACAGACACTGCTGGAGTTATCAGACTCGTCTAGAATAGTTACCTGAATCATTCTAGCAGTGGTCATGTGACACTTTAGCTGGAGTCATCTGACTCATCTAGAATTGTTAACGGACTCCCTCAGCACTAGTCTTGTAACATGGAACTAGGCGACTACTACAACAGAGTATGCATGACTATTGTGTGCGGGGTCACGTAAACACCTTGTATCAAGCACAGATACTCTCGGGACTCTCTGCTAAAAGAGAGTTCGGGTGTCGCCCACAAAGTGTGTCGTATACGTGACGATTCCAGACTCCTTCAAAGAGTAAGGGATACTCTTTTTTCTTAGTGTGTACTTTCGCCTGCGTAATTGCTGTAAAAATAATGTATACTAGACAATACGTTATACGACAAATATGTACAACGGTGAAGGCATGACGACAGTGACATGCCGAGTTTAAACTATGACGATATAATAATGAAGACGACGTGGCGATAGCGGCATGAGAACAATGAGATTAATCCGTCGATGTGCTTTCAGACACGTTTCTTGTGTGTTTCAATGAATGTTTTAAGTAAATTCTGAGGAACCTCTTTTTCCTCGAAGATGCCGCGCCACGACGACAAATAACTCAATGAACTCTCGGCTCTGGTGATGATATGTAAAGATATGATGATGATATAAATCGATGATGATATTTACAGATGAGGAAGGTGCGATGCAATTGCTATTTTCTCTGTCTAGGTGGAAGCGGCCAGCCTGGTAGTCATAAAAGGCATCGCACATAGGGTTAAAGGCATCGCACATAGGGCGCTAATTAGCGTGTGAATTTCCTCCATTAATCAAGTAGGGTCAAACAAAACGACGGAAATTGGTCACATATTCCGGGGACACGTACAGCTGTCCAGAATAATACTTCGTCACGAGAAAATAAAATCACACAGCGGTGAGTAGAGTCGTAGCAGTGCGTGTAAGCATATTGAAAGATGTCTGTGCTAATGCGAAAGGAGTAGTGGTAGTTGGCGAGGCGGTAAAAATTTTTCGAAAATAGGCAGTGCTCAAACAGGCGGCAAATGTAAGATCCATTAAAGGCGAGAGTACGTGAGCGATCGTATACAAGGAATAATGGAGAAAAGCTGGTGGTAAGTTGAGGTAAGTTGATGGTTGAGGTGCAGTGCTTTAGGCAAAAGTCCCCAACGGTAAGATTAAATCCCAGTTTGTGTCGTCCGGGCTGATTTACATTGAGATCAAGTCTGAGAGTGTATGATGGATACGCTCGGTCAAACCTTTGCTCTGTGGAAGGTAGCTAGAAGTTGTATTATGAACAGTTCTGGTAGTTGGTATAGCTTGGGAAAGAATGAAATATAGGAAGACCGTGCCGAGCAAGTTGCGGAGAATGGGTGGTTCTCAATGGTGTAAAAAAGTGATTCGCACGAGAACGTTCGGCGCTCCAAAGCTGTACCAGAGTGTAGAGAAGCTGTCTCAGCATAGCGAGTGAGATAATTGACACTTGTCACGATCTAGCGATCATTGGTGGTCAGAGAAAGATGGCCGTAGAAGTTTATTCCAAGCACCTCAACGGGAGAGGCAGTACATGGGAGGGTCTGCTGTGGCGTAGTTGGAGCATATGTGCGGCGTTGGCAAGGTACGTAATAGGTCATATAATTGGCCACGAACGCGTAGAGGCCAGGCCAAGAAAATCGGCTTCAGAGCCTGTCGTAAGTCTCGGAATATCCAAGATGACCTGCCACTGGATTGTCGTAAAAAGTTAGCAGAACGCCGCTTTGCTGAGAACGGGAATGACGGGGACCCATTTGTTACCATCGGGGTGATAAAGTTAGTGGCATAGGACCCCACTGCGCAGCTTGAATTGGTCAAGTTGTTGATGCAGACGGGAGTTCAGGGGCGTGAAAGAACCGCTGATGCGGTCAGTAATAGTCCGACAGTATGGGTATAGTAAACTAGAGTACTTTCCAGTGGCCCGACCGCCTCTCCTGGAGAGGGCCTAAAGCAGAAGAAAGATGCGGCGGTGCTGTAGTCGACCGCATTTGAAAGCGCGTCCGCTTTCGAGCCGTCAGCTGGCCGTCGCATTGCTAGGACAACCGCTTCGTCCATCGTTTTGGGCGGGCTAAGTTTGTTAACACGAAGTAATACAAGGCAAGCAAGGGACAAAATATTTCGGTTCCGGTTTCTGTTCTTTGCAGCTTCGTTATGAATGTGGAAAGAATAAAATAGTGTCTCATGCACGGATTGTAGTTGTGCAACCGTCTGGCCGGAGACATAGGCGAAATACTTCACATCTCGTGATGGTATTCGTTGCAGTTTGCCATGGCTTACTATTGCAGTTTTTTCCGTGAACGTTCAAAACGTGAAAGGAGTATTTGCAAATACTTACCGTTATTTTTGCGAGCGGCTGAGTTCGATGGCGGGCTGCAATATATATACTTTGTATGATACATCTCTTGCCACTGGCGGTGCACGTCTCCCAAATTACGTACCTTCATTAAGTTTGTCTAATGGGTTTGAAAATCCTTTATTGACAACATAAAAATTATTTTTAGTCCACGCTCAACATGAAATCGCCTACCTTGAGATAGGAATGCATAAAGAAGGGAGTTTGCCGCAGACAAAATTCAATGACGATTAACGTTAATTTTTATCTTAAATATGCTTTGTCGCGACGTTAGAAGCTTGTTCTTGGCGACTGATATTAGCTCCTGACCCTGTATCAAACTTTAGAAATCGCTGCGGTATTTATACTGAGTGATGCCTATGTTCGAATTTTTTTCTTTTTGCGCAGTATTTGGAACGTAGCACGCTGGAATATACTGCGTTATTTTGTATCGATGTTCTAGGTTTCTTGGTGACACTTCATTATTTTTTATCACCATTCAATATCTTCGTCTTTAGACTTTTGCATCCCAAGGAAATTGCAATGGATCTACTACTGCTATCTTGTTATGCACAGATGGCTGGCAGAGTTACGAAGAATAAACAAACAAGTGGTTGTGTAGCATACCAGTGCACATTTTTTTACACAATATGATCGCTTTTCAGTTAACCACTGTCGAACGGCTTGGTATCATAACCCTCACATGCAACTCAGTTTCAAGTGTTCGTGCGAGTTTCTGAGCGCTGCATCACGAGACTTGTTTAAACTTTTAATGTAAAAGTGCATCCTGGTTACTATACACAATCCGATCATGTTAGCTGTCAGAGTTTTTCTGTGTTCCTTACATCCAAAAGCTGCGATTTCTTTGCTATGTGTGACAGCCAGCAAATCCATGATGCTGCCTTGGTGCAGCTTGTTGGAGCTAAAAGAGCCTGTAAATATGCCCTTGAGGCTACTAAGGAACTTGAACATTGTCACCGAGGGATAGTGCAAGCCACCGAAGTCACAGGCTCTTGTGACTTCCATTGTATTCAACATATTCCATTCTGAGGCAGGAAGTAATTGCTCATTTGTGCAGACAAGGCACTTAGACTTTAAAACGCACTTCCGTGCCACGTAACAAGCCGCATAATATGTCTGTCTCGAGTCACTTCTTTGGAGATTATAGCTACGTCCTTGTTCAGGCATATCACTCACTCAGTGATATGCGTAGCAGGTTGCGTAGCCTGGCGTGTAACAGTGGTTTAACCGCCGCTTGGGCGCCATCCTATATACTGACGCCGGAAAAGGCACGAAATAAGCAATGCTCCGCGACGACAACAACGACAAACCACGTGCAGAAGCAGAAGTGGCGCACACTCGCTTCAAGTGCGAACGACGACAGCGCCACCGCTACTTTCTTCCAAAGCACGTACGCGACGCCCAATAGGACATGCCTCCCCTCGAACCGCTGTAATATATTCTAGTACACTGTAGTATCGGTCTGCATGCTGGTGCGCAATAAGGATAGGATGGCAGTCAGGATCCTGGCCAGTCCAGTGTTGCTGTTTATAAAGGGGATAACGATGGCTCACGAGATGGGCTTTCTGTGGGAGGCGTGGGCCAACGATGCAAGATCCGAAATGGGCAACGGGAATGAGCCCCAGCGCCTTATGATTCTTTCCAGACCTGTAGACTATGTCGAAGTGATTACTCCTGTAAGTGAATCACCCAGTGCCCAAGACGACCCCATACGTGTTCAAGGAGTAGAGGTAGCACAACGCCTGATGGTCGGTAACAACCGTGAAGCACCGGCCCGATAAATTCGGGCGGGGTTTTATGCAGCCCAAACAAGAGCAACGGCTTTCTGCTCAGCAATGGCATAATTTTTCTCTGCTGATGGACAGGCGAAGACTGACAAAGGCAATAACTCGCTTACGAGTGACATGGTCGTGTTGCAATAAAACAGTGCCTGTGCCATCTCCATAACCGTCGGTGTGGAGGATGGTAGGTGCAGTCGTGTTGAAATGGCATGGTATCGGCTCACACATGAGGGCTTGATTAGAGCATGAAAAACTGCTTCGCAGTCCTCTGTCCAAGAGAAGGATTCGCAGCTCCTAAAAATTGGTGGTGTGGTGACACTGCATACGACCGTGTATGCGTGTCGAAAAGAGTCAGTCGACAGGCTGTGCCCTGGTTGACAAAAGGGAAACAGCCCCTCTTTATTACGATGGCCGATAATGTACAGTTCGGGGGACATCACGTGGTAATGTAGCCTGGCTTACGTAGCATACTCAGCTATAGTAGTGACGTCACACGCAGAACACATGCAGCTGATATCTGCACAAATGGAGCAAAGCTGCAAGCGTCTCGAAGTTGCGTGTAAATTGGGGGAAGCCGGAGGCGAGGCCGATAAAGCTGCGCCATGTATTTTGACGTTCTAGCAGAGGAACTTTGAAGACTGCGGCAATCTTCTGCAGAAAATGAGAATGCCGCAGAAAATACATCATCAACATAGCGCAGGCATGCCTTCTATTTCAGACCATGTACAATGCTGTCTATCGTGTGCTCCAATGCGGCAGACGCGTTGAAGAGTCCGAAAGGCATCACGTTGAATTCATACGGCCCGTCCGGAGTGGAAAATGCTGTTTTCTACATGTCGAAATCGTACATTGGAATTTGGCAGCAGCCAGCTGGAAGATCAATATTGGAGAAGCACTTGGTGGCCTGCTGGGAGCCCTACGCATCATCAATTCGTGGCAGGGGATAAACGTCTTTCCGTGTGATTTTTTTGAAGGCGCGGAAGTCGACGCAAAAGTGTACTAAGCCATCCTTTTTCTGTACAAGAACCGCCAGAGAAGACCGGCGGCTTGAGGAAGAGCGTATTACATTCCGGTCAAGCATGTCGCACGCATTTTTTTTTCGATAACCTTGCGCTCGATAACAGACACGCTATGTGTACGGCAGTCAATAAGGCGAGAGCAACTGTTCTGAATGGGATGAGTTGTGACAGTTTATCAAGGGCGGGTGAGTGGACGTGGAACAAGGCACATTGTTTTTTTTTTCAAAAGATCCGTTAGATCTCGAGTCTGAGTAAAGGAAAGGTCTGGAATGAAGGAACTTATCTGAAGGGAGCAAGGAAATACGAGAGGAGGCAGAGTTCACTTCATCAGTACAAATGTCAGAGCACGAAGTACAATGGGTTGAGTATGAACAGCTCGTGTGAGATTTGATCCACGGGTGAAGAATTGGGTATCGGGAGTAGTATTCTATGGAGTAACCATTGCGCGGCCATCAGTGAAACGAAGCGTGGAAACAATCTCAATTCATCTGGATGAAATGAGACCTAAAGGGTGAATGAACAAATCCAGTTTTCTTCAGCATAAGAATGCATCTTCAACGCGTACCCGTTACTTTGACGCAATTAGTTTTGGAGGTTTTGTGACGTCCAGTGACTGACAGGTGAAGTGCGTGACGCCTAAAACTTTTTGACCAATATTAGTCCGTTAATCGCAAAAAGTGTCGCATCAGAAATAATAAATTTTATGTTTTTCGATCGAATCATGCGTTAGCTGTGTCTACACGTCACGTCAGATTGGGAGCTATCGTGGCTTTAGTGGCGTCGTATTACGTACAGGCGCAGTGGAGGCGCTCGAAAAAAGTTATTGACCAATCGCGGAGGACTGCTTTCATAATTGGAATAGAAAAGTTTGTAAGAGCTTTAGGTTATACGCCCCTGAGAACTGAACTTGTACACGAGCTTTGTCCGATCCCGTTTAGATCATCAAGCCATGGTTTCTCACTCTGCCGCGCCAAGTGCACCAAACGCCCTCGATCCCGTTCACGACATATCGATCTTGTGCAAAGCCGCCTACAGAACGAGCCTTGTTCAAAGTCTATACGCAGAGTACAATGAGTAGTCTCGTCGCCTGCAAAGAACATGCACCATTTTCGCATATATCCTAATATTAAATCTAACCCTCGACACCCTTGTTGCACATCCGTTAATGGCCTGATACGTGCAGCAATTATTCGTAGTACACAATCACTAAGGCAACCTATTTCAATGCTGGTCAAGAAACATAGTTCAGAATTATGTGTCCCATTCTTTGAACATTGCTTAATGGCGCCTGCAAAGCTGTCGCCACCAATGCAATATCAACTTGTAGAATGTTACACATACTGTGCAGAAGTCACAAAGTGTACCACTAACAATTATATTCGCATGCATTTCCGGGAACTTCAGGCAAAGTACTTAAGTCCTCAATTGATTACTGATACTTCGAAGTCGCATGCTGGCGTTTTTTATACTCCAGTAAAGCAGGGGAAGAATGCTTAGGTTCTCGCCTGAGAAAGAAGAGCTTATGGTTCGCATGTTCAGTTACATAACAAATATGAGTATTCCATATTCAATACGAGAATTGATATTGTTCAAAATCCACAGCCCTAAATACTGACAGTTACTAACTTTAGAGAGAAAACTGTTATTAATAGTGTAATGAAAGTGTAAAGGTTTCTTTATATTTGTTATTCTCATGAAAACTGCTTTTTCAACATTGTTAACTTCTGCCCTTCACGACACCACGAACCAACACTCTGAAGTGCACTATTAAGCAATAATTTATCCGATTTGGTATGATTGTCGGAGAATACAGCACAATCGCCGGCAAAAAGTTTAATATGAACAGGCATGTGTTGCACAATATCATTGATATATAGGAAGAACAAAAGTGGCTCTAACACCGAACCCTTGGGTACTCCAGAATCCACCGTTAATGATGCAGAAATGCTGTCACGGAAGCAAACAAACTGTTTTCTGTGGGTTAGATACGAAGTAGTCCACTGAGTTATTTGATTATGTTTGAAAACATTACGCAATTTATACAGTAGTGTTTTGTACGAGTCTTTGTGAAATGCCTTGTAAAATTTTATAAATATAGCACCAATTCATATACCATTGTTAATTGATGTTGCTCAATTACTATCATGCTACCAGCTGCTATCAGCTGGTACCAATGCTACCAGCTGAGTACACGTCCAGTACAGTACATGTACCAGCTGAGTTGGCGTTCCTTAATCAGATCTTTCGTCTCCTGCGATACCTTACCGGTATCCTGTTAACGAAGTTAGCACCGACTTCTATTGCACACTCCCAATGATGCCCATAACATTGTCGTGCATTGCTTCAACACTAAGGTCCTCTTCCTGAGGTAATGCCGAATACTTGTTCTGTAGCTTGATCCGGAGTCCCTCTGTTTTCCCTCTTACTACTAACTCATTCATCGGCTTTTATGCGAAGCATATTACGAGGGCTCAACCCAGCTCCTCAGGCGCGGCGGTGACCATGAAATCACGTGACACCGTGACGTCACGACAGAGGAGAAGTGGCTTTGGCTCAACTCTTGCAAGACGGGCTGGGTGGGAATCGAACCAGGGTCTCCGGAGTGTGGGACGGAGACGCTACCACTGAGCCACGAGTACAACGCTTCAAAGCGGTACAAAAGCGCCTCTAGTGAATGCGGTGTTGCCTTAGAAACGCGCTGTTTCTAAGGCGTGCGTCTCTTGCTCAGGCGCACATTTCGTTGCCGCGCCGAACGCTGCTTTGCTCGACGCTCACCGCGTCCAATGCGGGGCGCGTAGTCGCTGCCCTGTAGCCCATTGTCTTACACCCCTTGGCGGGTCGACGGGAACGCTGTCGCGTTCCACTCTTGAAGGCGAAGAAGTAATGCATGAGTTGTTTCTTCGTCTAGCCGAACCAAATATAGCCAAGCAACAGCAGTTCACCAGGCTAAACAGTGGTTCAACAACTAAAATAAAGGCTAGTATGCTTCGCATCCTGGGCTTAACCTTACCTAAGCCACAGCCATTTTTTTAAGTACCAATTTCTTTCGTTCCCCCCTCGAGCCTCAGCTAATTCGAGATCTTACCATCCTATGGTCGCTGCAGCGCACTTTGCCGAACACGTCCACATATTGTATGATGCCAGGGTTAGTGCGGACTATGAAGCCTATTTCAATTCTAGTCTCGCCATTCGGGCTCCTCCACTTCCACTTTCGGTTATCGCGCTTGCGGAAGAAAGTATTCATTATCCGAACAATATTCTGTTCTGCAAACTCTACTAATAACTCTCCCCTGCTATTCCTAGAGCCTATGCCACATTTCCCCACTGACTTCTCTCCAGCCTGCTTATTGCCTACCCTGGCATTGAAGTCACCTATCAGTATAGTCTGTTTTGTTTTGACTTTACCCATCACCGATTCCACGTCTTCATGGAAGCTTTCGACTTGCTGGTCATTATGATTGGATGTAGGTGCGTAGACTTGTACGACATTCAATTTGTACCTCTTATTAAGTTTCACAACAAGACCTGCCGCCCTCTCGTTAATACTATAGAATTCATGTGTGTTACCTATATCCTTACTAATCAGGAATCGTACTCCTAGTTCTCGTCTCCCCGCTAAGTCACGGTAACACGGGACGTGAGCCCTTTTTAGCACTGTATATGATTAATTTGTCCTCCTAACCTCACTGAGCCCTATTATATCCCATTTAATGCCCGCTAATTCCTCCAATACCACGGCTAGACTCGCCTCACTAGATAACGTTCTAGCGTTAAACGTTGCCAGGTTCAGATTCCAATGGCGGCCTGTCCGAATCCAGATATTAGCACCCTCTGCTACGTCACAGGTCTCATCGCCACCGTGGTCAGTTGCTTAGAAGCTGCTGCGGACTGAGGGCCGGGGTTTGGTTGTTGTATTCATATAGGAGGTCGTGGCCAAGTACTACACCAGGGTGGCCAATCCTGCTCTGCTGGGGGAGTGCGTGACCGGTTCTGGTCACCGGGATCAGGCCACACTCGAGGCCTGTTAGTGCAATTTTATCAACACGCGGATATTTCTTTAATATGGTGGAAAATTGCGCGGAACCGTGTTGTCTGCGGCAAACCCACATAGGAAGGGTGTTGTTTGTTTTACACCCACATCCTAACGGGTGCTTTTTATTTAACACCCATAGGTAAGGTGTCATTATTTTAACACCCTTCTCTTTGTGGGGTGTTAGCACCCTTTGCTTGGGGTGCTGCAATGCACCCAAAAAGGGTGTCACCCACGGGACAAGTTAGTTACTCTCTTAAGGGTGTTAAAATATTTAAAGTGTTACCGCCTTAAATAAATCCTTTCTGTCCTCGTGAGTAAGGGCATTTCTTTAAGATTTGATGAACTGTGGCGTAATCCTTGTGTGTGTCTGTTGAAAATACCTTCGACAATTTTCCATCATTCATGTAGAAGTGGAGTTCACATTGTACTATCCTAGTGCACACGTCAAATTAACACAGAACACAGTGTAGTTGCAGGGCTGCTTTATATTGTCATCACGACTGGCCCAGCGTTTCTTGACTAGTTGCACACGCACCACGTGCCTTGGTCGCAATATCCGCCGCGGGAGCCCAGTGACTTGCAGTAGTTGTTGCAGGCGTCAGCCTTGCAACCAGACGCACGAGCTGCAGAAAAGCGAAAGGGCGTAAGTGACAGCAGTCACCTTCCATCGTGAACTGTCTCCCTAAGAGATAAAATCATGTACATCAACTGCAATCGTACCACGACAGGTGAAATTGCAACTGCCAATCACTGATTTTGATTAGCCGCATAAATGCATGTAAAGTGAAGACGATCCTTCATCAACTGTTTGCGGCACTAAGTTGTCTTACGTGCCTGTTTATTTTTCAAGGAGCGGTTGGTATGCCTAATCGCAACTTCTAAAGCTTCTGTCGAATGCGATACATGGAAATGGAATTAAGAAACGACAGTGCTTGCTTTGTCACAGACGGCATTAAATATATATATATATATATATATATATATATATATATATATATATATATATATATATATATATATATATATATATATATATATATTTACAAGCTCGGGGAAAAGGGGATTATTTAGGCATGCGAGAGCAGGAACGGCAGGCTACGAAATACAAGAGGGGCCGCTGCACAGTCTTCGTTCTCCTCTTCCCTATTCTTCTTGATCCCCGCGTCCTTCTTACGCGATTCGACGTAACATACGTCTCCTTGTAGACAAAGCCAACTTGGCGAGTCAACTAGCTTGTCGTGGCGTGCATGATTTCAATCTTGCGACATGCGCGACTTGTGTCCTAGCAGAGCGTCTACCAGTGCTCGCGAGGCGCGCGAGAGTATAGTTCACTACGCTTATTTTGTCGATGACAATATACGGTCCATCGTAGTTTGCCAGCAGCTTTTGGCCCAAACCGCGCTTGCTTGTGGGAGTCCAAAGCCAAACGAGATCACCAGGGTGATACGTAAGAGGCCGATGTCATGCGTCATAGCGGGCTTTGGAGTTTTCTTGTGACGCCAAAGTCCGCAGAAGTGCAAGTCTCCGGGCCTCTTCAGTGAGGCATAGCGTATTGGCGACCGTAGGATTGCGTGGTGGTAAAAAGGGAGGACAGTGTCGAGCCAGTGGTTCCCCTTAGATGACTTTGGAACAAATCAATTCCAACTTGCCGAAAGGGTGAGCTCAGAGGCGGCACAATAAAAGCGTTCTTGAATGCGATAAAGGGTGCGCACAGTGCCTAAGTGACCGGAGGTAGAGCCATCATGCATAGTCGGAAGGATTGCTGGCCGGAGACGCTCCGGCACCACTACAAGGAAGCATGCCCCATGCTTGAGTAGTTCCTTTTGTACAGGAGGCCGTCACGTACACAGTAGCTGCTTGTTGCACTTGAATGGGCAGAAGTGAAGAGTGGCTCCAATTTGGTGTCTGTCCGTTGTTCTGCTTTGAACGCATCGATATCTGGAAAAGCGGATGTCACAGATGCGACGAGATGATGAAAATTGTCTGCGTCGCAGTCCGTCGAGGTAAGCGGCATACGGGAAAAGCAGTCTGCGTCAGCATGTTTTCGGCCACTCTTGTAGAAAACAGTTAAGTTATATTCCAGCAACCTCAAAGCCCAGCGCGCAAGGTGACCACAGGGGTCACAAAGGTCCACGAGCAAACACAGGGAATGGTAGTCTGGGACGACTAGGATTGGGTGTCCATACAAGCACGAGCGAAATCGCTGAACCGCAAAGATTACGCGAGGCATTCTTGCTATGTCACTGTGTATTTGCGTTCAGGATTGCTCAATGAGCAGCTTGCATAAGCAATCACGTGCTGACGGTCGTCATAGCGTTGGACCAAGACGGCACCCAGACCAACACCACTAGCATCTGTGTGGATTTCTGTGGGCGCAGTAGGATTGCAATGTCGAAGGATCGGTCATGAGGTCAGCAGGAACGTTTACTTACGAAATGCAGAATCGCACTCCAGTGTCCACTCAAACCGTGCGTCGTTAGGTAGCAGATTTGTCAGAGGAAAGGCGACATCAACAAAACCAGGAATAAATCAGCGAAAGTAAGAGCAAAGAGCCAGAAAACTACGAAGTTGCTTCACTGACTGCGTGCACTGAATGCCTCAACACCTACCGTCTTGAGGGGATCAGGCCGGATACCATCTTTGTCAGCAAGATGACCCAGCACAAGGGTTTGACGATCACTAAAGTTACATTTCTTGGAGTTCAGAACCAGGCCAGCGTTTTTGATGCAGTCGAGGACAATATCCAGGCGCGTATTGTGCTCATTGAATGTGCGCCCAAATATAACAACGTCGTCAAGATAGCACATACAGATGTTCCACTTTAACCCACACAGAATGGTGTCCATGAACCTTTGAAACGTTGTTGGAGCGTTGCACAACCCAAATGGCATCACATTGAATTCGAATAATCCATCCGGGGCTATGAAGGCTGTTTTCGCCTTGTCTCCCCGGTGTATGCGTATTTGCCAATATCCGGAGCGCAGGTCCACTGAAGAAAAATAAGTGGACGAATGAAAGCAATCAATTTCATCATCAATCTGGGGCAGCCGGTAGACATCCTTCTTAATCGCGGCGTTTATTCTTCGATAATCGACACAAAATCTCCAGTTACCGTCTTTCTTTCTGACAAGTATGACCGGAGCTCCCGAAGGACTTGAGGACTCTGGTATTATCCCAATTTTCATCATGTCACTCACTTGTTCCCCGATTATCTTGCGCTCGTTAGGCGACACGCGATAAGGCTTTTGCCTCATCGTGCGCGCAGATGCCGTATCGATAGTATGGCGCGTTCGGGACTCGGGAATCGAGAACGCTTTGTCCGGCTGCGCAGTCAAACACTGACAGATGCTAATGGTATCTTCGACTGGTCGCCTGTATGCCCCGAAGTAGAGTGGGGTAGATCGGTCGTTTCCCGAGCTCAGAGGTAGGGGACAAGCGCGCAAGCCGAACGTGCGACTCGCTCTCGGAGGAGGAAATTGCTGATGCGAAACCACGTGACTACTGCCAACGTCCGATGTTTCGCTTATCCAAAGCTCCTGGCGCTGCCCGAAAAACCGACGGACGTGCCGGCGGGACGAACGTTCGTCGCGACGCCAGCATGCAGTGGCTTAGGTTGCCAAGGTTACGGTGGGCCGTCGCCAACAGCAGCGACGCGGCGCCGCGATGACGTTTCAATCTCGATCACTGCTCCTTCGACAGGGCTCGGAGCGCCTCAGAGCGCTCCAAGATAGAGGAGAGCAATCGAGAAGAACCAGCCGACCGCAGGGCGTGCACCCTCTTTCAACCAGTCGAAGACAACGCCGCTCGCGAGAGCGCTCCAGAGTGCTCAGAAACGACAAGCCGAAGATAGCATTAGAAAGCGTATCCACCAAGATATGGCGCTCCCTTCTGCTGAGCCACTTGGTTATCATAGACAGAAGAAGGGTCCGAAGGTTCACACGGCGGATCATTTATTACGGCTACGGACAAAGACGTGTATTCTGTAAAGTAGGCGAGTTTCAAGCCGTCTGGAAGCAGGACGGGTTCTGCCGAGCAGTTCGCCGTCCACAAGCCAGCACGCCCGTTGCCGACGGATATCACACAATGAGGGACAAAAACGTTCTTCTTCACACAATTTAGATCAATTGGCTCTACGGAGGTATCGAAACTGTCTGGAACTTCACTGCGACATACAACCGGCACGCACACAGAGGTGCACGCAGGCACAACAGTATCTGTAGGTACACAAAGTTAACCTTGACTCCAAGTCCCCTCGAAGAGCCCGGACGAAGCACGGCCATCGACGCAAACTTCCCGCGTGCGACAATCGACGACAAACTTGATGCCCAAAATCATTTCGTGCGTCGATCGGGCAATAACTACAAATTCCGTCGCGAGAAGTCCACATGGAATAGAAGCACTGACATCTCTGTTCCAAGATAGGCTCGACGCATGGTTTAGCGCGCTT
This sequence comes from Dermacentor albipictus, assembly GCF_038994185.2. Taxonomy (NCBI): domain Eukaryota; kingdom Metazoa; phylum Arthropoda; class Arachnida; order Ixodida; family Ixodidae; genus Dermacentor; species Dermacentor albipictus. The sequence goes on from NC_091830.1 coordinate 70,404,982, forward strand.
CAGCACGGTCGCGCAAGTGCGCAGTCACGTGGATTTATTTCATGTTTGGCGGGATTTTTTAAGCGTCGGAAAAAATCACCACGCATCATGTGCGTTGCCACAAAAAATTGGATTGGTCGTTTTGAAATGCCCTCTACAACGTAACTTACCGCAATTCACCGTATAGGAAATGCTAAATATTGTGCATATATGTTCTAAGTAAATAATCAATTAGGTGGAAGATATAAAATATTCTATAGAGCGCCACATGATGGCAAATGATATGCCCTTAGTTTCATTCAGCTGCGGTAAACCACTTTCTTTAAAACTCGTGGTTCAGGTTACGTGAAACACAATTTAAAGCTAGCGGGTGTTTCAGCGAGCACTTTCAAAAAATTTTAAAACATAGTCGAAGAGGCGGACATTACTTGTACATAAAAAGAAATGCATATTTGAGTAAACAAATATAAATAATCATATATTTAACAAAAATATGCGCCGTAATGCAATTTACAAGTGCTAGCCATTTAGTTCCGAAGGAGGGTCCACTTGGAATGAATTCTCAGGATGACACCAACTTCAAGGTCTTAACTGCCGAACTTTCTGAAGAAATGCATTGACATTCCAGTTACTTTCTTGTCATAACATCATTATATACATTTAAGAAGTATAGCAATTGGAGCGCAAATGCATTCGTGGAAGCACTTTGGGGAATTAGTGTTGTAAATAATTAGAGCATAATTATTGAATATATATATATATATATATATATATATATATATATATATATATATATATATATATATATATATATATATATATATATATATATATATATACCAGAAGAACAGCAGTTCTGGGTCCGGGTAAATATTCACAGTGAAGTAGACGCGCGTCTACTTTACTGTGGATATATATATATATATCTATAAGAGAGGGAGAGAGAGACAGACAGATTGAGAGAGCTGCGAAATCTAACTATGGCAGAAATGTTGCAGGCGTCTGATCTTTGCCGACGACGAACTCAACGCTTCTTCATAAAGCCGGATCTCAGCTTCATAGACGTATTTTCATAATAAATATCTTACAACACACATATACCTAACTGTTATACGCACCTTCTTCACTGTGCGCCTCGGATCTTTCTCCTGCTGCAGTGATAACGCCCACGAATGCTGCACGCACAAATGCAAACAAGATAACAGAAAATCATCGAGAAAATCGACAGTTTTTGCAAATCCGGATTGATCCGTTGCTAAATGACAGTTCACTAGACGTTTGATTTGCGTACAATTCAATAAGAGGGTACGAGAGAGTATCGATTCGTTTGAACACTCATGGAACCTGAGCTGTAAATTAGTTTGCAAGCAAAATTTGTGCCAGAAAGTGCTTTTCGGCCCCATTAGCGTTTGCCCACTGCTTCTTGTTGAGGAGCGCGATTCGCCTCCAGTATGCAAAGGGATATATTTTATGTAATATTGAATGCGCTGCTAATTTGCACGACCTGTTTACCTGCTATTACTGTAAACAGGAAGATGGCAGAGATGAACCGCATCTTGGAAAGGAGTCTGGGTGTGTCCTGCGAGCATGAAGAAAAATTGACATCTTCTGTGGCTTAGAACACCCAGCGAACGGCGGTACAGAACAGAAGCTCAAGTGCACTGAGAAATGCGCATGTTTATGCATTTATAAAAAAACATAAATTACAACTAACCAAGTTCCGTCTCTGGTTGACTTGTAAGATTCCTAACACTTGGAGAACAAAAATAAACTTGACTTGTAATGTAGTCTTGTCTAATGCTCAAGCATGCAGCAGGACTTTCTTAAACATTTAAATAAAAAGCTCACGAATGGATTTAGTTGAACAATCATAATCGCCAAAGCTATCTTTTAGTTTGAACATTCAAACTGTATTCATGAAATTTCACAAAAGGAGACGAGCAATATTAATTCAAAGACAAGACCATGGTGCACCTAGTGACACGGCGCATGCAGGCCACTACATATTTGCTACTTGCAATTCATATAAACAAATCTCACCTAAAGAGATAAGATTGAAGCATCAGACGAAGTCTTCAACTCCACTAAAGCTGCAAAGCTGACAAAGGCACCGCAACAGCTGTATTTAAATCTATCCCAAGGACGGAAATTCACGTGCACGTGGCTGCGTTTAGCATAGCTGATGAGCGGATGCGCTATGGACGGTTTGCAATTTTTCTGTAGGGGTTACCTACGTGCTTCAGGTCGATTTAAATCGCAAAGCAATGAACTCTTTGATGACAACGTACTCAGAAAGAGAAAACCGGATACTAATTTTTTGTATTGGCAACGCATGTTTATATTCACTACATGTTTGAAAAACGCTTTAGGTTTTGTTAAACCTTTCATTTTGAAACAATAGTAGGCCTATGGTATCATGGAAGGGATCAGGGAGAACTTGACAAGAAATTTTACAGTAGATGACTGAAGTTTTTTAAACAGACTGCCTTACGATGACAAAGGACAAAGCAAGAAATCCCTCTGATTCACTGATCATATGCACACATGAATCGCTGCCATATTGTTTGTTCAGAAATATTTGTTTACAACCTAATTCATACATCTATACTAATACTGTCAAGTTCACCACACAATGCCTTTGAAATCTGCACAACCTTTGTAAATATTTTATTTATCAATACTGTAAGCCTTGAAAGGCTCATACAGGAGTGGGCATAGAAACTGCACAGGCTTACAGGCACCATGCTTTGTCACGCAGCGGTTTGCAGCAAACTCAAACAAAAAGACAATGGCTACAATCGACGCGCCATGTGAGCAAGAAATAAATACAAGCCAACGACAACAAACTGTACAGCTCGTGCGCCATGTAAAGTTTAAGAAGCAGTTAACACAGAAAAAAATGCACATTGGGTGTGACGTGTAATGTACAAACGTATTAAGTGTAATGCATAATAACATGCCATCCTATGGACTAACGTGAGCAAGAATCAAGCGCATAAAATTACGAAGGAACGTACGGGCACCGGCGCGTGTGGAATAAATTGGGGTAGCACAATACGTAATATAAAAATTTTTGAGGAACGCTCAGCCAAGACGACCACAATGCGTTGATAATCCCGATAATGACTCGAGGTGAAATTCGGGTGCCGGCGCGAATGAAATAAAATAAATTAGGGGGTTTTACGTGCCAAAACCACTTTCTGATTATGAGGCACGCCGTAGTGGGGCACTCCGGAAAATTCGACCACCTGGGGTTCTTTAACGTGCACCTAAATCTAAGTACACGGGTGTTTTCGCATTTCGCCCCCATCGACATGCGGCCGCCGTGGCCGGGATTCGTTCCCGCGACCTCGTGCTCAGCAGCCTAACACCACAGGCACTGAGCAACCACGGCGGGTAGCGCGAATGAGCGTACAGATTGTGAGCAAATAAGGTGATTCGGGAGGAAATTCCACAGATCTATTGCTGAGGGAAAAAATAGCATTTTTGTCTACTGCAACGCGAAAAGAATGGTTAGGGAATTGGTTTTATTGGTACCACACCGTGCGGAATTGTTCAGGGAATTTCTCCTGGTCAGTTCGACTGTAGTGACGTCCGGGGTCACCAAGTAGCCGGCTTTTGTTAAGTTTATCATGTCACGGTAAAGAAGATAAAGTAACTTCAAACAGGCCAACCTCCTCCGGCCAGCAAGTGTTGGTACGCCTACTTAGTGCGAAGCACGGTTACGCTGTAGTACCTTGAATATCCTGTGTATATCAGTCGGGGCGCCCTGCTTTGGATCTTTTCTAATGCCAAGTTTAAATATTTTGAACGATGTTTTATAGAGACTTGTTAAGCTTTGTCTCTCCATCGACTGTTTTAACAGTTGTGTATCTGACGCAGTCATCCGCAAAAAGCCTTATAGTAAGCCCTGGTTCCATATAAGTATACAAATCGTTAATATATACAAGAAACAGGCCTGGCCCGAGCCAATCTCTGTGGCAGACCAGAAATAACATCAAGATAGTCTGATTCAGCATTATTTACGCACACAAACTGGGACCGATTCAAGAGGTAGGCTTCAATCTATGAAACAATCTTGGGAATAATACCAATTCATTTGACTTTGAATCCATTCAAAACCGAGCTGCTCGTTTTATTCTTTCGAATTATTCTCGTCATGCAAATGTCTTATCAATGAAACTAACCCTTGACTTGCCTAACCTAGAGTTACGTCGTAAATACTTTCGCCTATGCCTTTTTCACAAGATTTATTACTCTAACGACACACTTAAGGATGAACTAATCTCCCCGCCATCATACATATCGTCACGCACGGATCATCGTTTTAAGGTTGAAGTTCCAACTCGTCGCACCAACGCTTATTTTGATTCCTTCATACCAAGAACTACGAATGACTGGAACCACCTCCGTGCCTCCATCACTGCCATTTCTGGCGCCACAAACTTCAAGAATATTGTTAAGGAATTTGTTTGCAATAATCACCACTCCTCTCTTTACCGCTTCCGGGCCTTGAGAGCATGACAATAAATAAATAAATAAATAAATAAATAAATAAATAAATAAATAAATAAATAAATAAATAAATAAATAAAGTGCATGGAACGTGGTCCAAAGCCTTCGAAATATCGAAAACAATTGCGTCAGCTTGCAGTCTCGAATCCAATATTACAACAGTCATTTCTATTTTCCAAAAATTTAGTAACACTTGAAAACATTTGCCTGAAGTCATGTTGTCTGAAGTATAATAGGTTATTTGCTTCCACATAAGTTACAACAGCCGTATTTATTATATGTTTCATTAGTTTGCAACATGTGCTGGTTAGGTATATTGGCCGGTATGTGTCTAGAAGCTGCTTGTTTTTACCTTTGCGAATTTGTACGACATTTGTACGCAGCCAGTCCGTACGAAGCACTGCCGTTTTATGTGATGCAGTGAAAATTTTGCGCAGGAATAGGGACGATTGACGCAAGCATCGTTTGAGGAAAGTGCTCGATAAATTATCAGGGCCAGGCGATTTGTAACGTCTATTTGTAGCAGAAAATTCAAAATGGCGGACTCTGTTATCAGCATTTCAGGCATTGTTGATTCGTACTCTGACAAGGGCCAATTATGGACGTAGGCACGGAAGAATACTGACTGAAAATATGTAATGAATGAATTAGGGATAATACGCGCATCCTCAACCACAATACCGGCGATGGCTAATTTGATTAGACTGCTTCCCGGTTTCGACAGACACCGCCAGAATTTCCAGGGCTGATTGGTGAGGAACTCAACTAAAGCAGTAGAAAAAATAATTTCTCGTGCTTCTTAACCTTTTTTCAGTCCTCGTGAGAGCCGACTAGCCATAGTGGAGGCATCTTTCTTCTTGCGCATCCTTTGCACCCTTCTTTTCAGGTATATGATCGTTCTTTTAATCCACGGCGTTCTCCGCTTTATTTTCTTGAGCTTGGTAGGAATAAATATACGTTCACAGTGTACAATCCAACCTTTTAATGTTGACCATAAGTCGTTGGCGTCCTCCGTAATATATTCAAAATCATCTTCCATAATTCCTAAGGGATCAATGACGCTTGCATCATTTGCCCTTGTGTAGTCCTTAACCAAATTTCTGGTGTCAGTACTACGGTGCCTTGCTGCCGCGCCAGGACCATCAACCGTCAATAGAATCGTCTTATCGTCGCATATACCCGGTTCTATGCAACCTTTAGGGGTTAAAAATGCGGGCACAAAGACATGGTCTCGCACTGAGCACACCTTCCATTGAACGTGTGTTAGTTTATGCACAAGTTGAACTAGCGAGTAACTGCGCATGATATGCAAAAGGTCACAACTTCTGACTTCTTTATTGCCAATTACCAAGTTATCCCAACCAATGCCCCACAAGTTAAACTCACCAGCTAGAATTATTTTGATTCTTTGGCTGATGTGGTTATAAAAGAAGTCGTACAGTCCTACAAGGTAACGGTCTGGAAAACCTGGTCGTCTGTAGACACCACCTATTAGTAAAGTGACACCGTTGACCTTTATTCTGCACCATACGCTTTCATGATCAGCAATACCGGTTTCTCGGCAAAAAAAAAAAAAATGCCGCATAACAGTAATGACAACGCCTCTACCACGACAGTGCCAATCCGTGCGTAGAAATGCATAAGAGGGAGGAACCACCTAAGAATCATGGATATCTGAGTTTAACCACGTCTCTGTAATTACAATTACATGTGGGCCGTACAACAGCAGCAGTTCCTCAATTTTTTCAAGTTTATCGACACTGTTTCCTGCATTAAATCATAGTAACGTCAGCCGTGCACTACTTTGTATTTGTCATTCATTGGAAGTGTTAGCGTTCGCTGTCACGTGGGGCTTCGAGCGGTGCGATGGCTCCATTATGTTCTGATTCTTATTCCAGACGTACAGGTCTTGTTTAATCCTTAATTTGTCAAAGTGTAGACTGACTTTATCGCCGTTATCCCGACTACCTGCCGCGGCCTTCCATTGCTTCTTGCGTATTTCACGAATTGCAGCGGAAAGATCTTCTGAAATTGAATTTTTTTTTCCTTTCAGTTTAGAACAATTGCGAAGAACTGTAATTTTTCTGTACAGTAATAAAAGCGTAGGTTGACTGTTCGATCTCGATCTGGCTTCTTCAAGCCAATTTGGTGCACACGTTCCACAGTTCTGACCTGAGCGTCTAGAATATTATGCATTACGTCTATTGTTACAAGCGATTCCAAGGCTGCAGGATTTTCTTTATCGTGCTCTTTCACGCCATATATGACGAGGTTGCCAACGTCCATAATTTGCCCTTATCAGAGTATGAATCAACAATGCCTGAAATTCTGATAACCGAGTCCACCATATTGAATTTGGTGCTACAAATACACGTTAAAAATCGCCTGGCCCTGATAATTTATCAAGCACATTCATCAAACGATACGCAAGACAATCGTCCCCATTGCTGCATAAAATTTTCAGTGCATCACTTGAAGCAGCAGTGCTCTGCTGTGCGCTTGCCGTGCTGGCGTACCTGCCTTACTGGCTGTGCGCAAATGCCGTGCCAATTCACAAAGGTGGAAGCAAGCAGCTTCTGGACACATACAGGCTAATATCCCTGACCAGGACATGTTGCAAACTCCTGAAACATAATAAATAAGGCTATCGTAACTTATGTGGAAGAAAATAGCCTATACACTTCAGAGAACACGGGTTCAGGCAAAGGCTTTCGAGTGTTACTAAACCTTTTGAAATTATAAACGACTTTGTTGTAATAAGGGATTCAAGACTGCAAATTGACGCAATTATTTTCGATATTTCGAAGGCTTTCGACCACGTTCCACAAGCTGTACTGATCTTCAAACTCAAATCAATCGGTAATAATCCCAAAATTGTTTCATGAATTGAAGCCTACCTCTTGATTTGGTCCCAGTTTGTTTGCGTAAGTAATGCTGAATCAGACTATCCTAATGTTATTTCTTGTATGCCACAGAGATAGGTTCGTGCCAGTTCTGTTTCTTGTATATATTACCGATTTGTATAGATATATGGAACCAAGGGTTACATTAAGGCTTTTTGCGGACGACTGCGTCTTATGCACACCGGTTAAAACAGTCGATGAACGGACAAAGCTAAGCAAGTCTCTACAAAATGTCGTTCAAAATATTTACACTTGGCATTAGAAAAGATCCAAAACAGGGCGCTCCGATTCATATACATGAAGTATTCAAGGTACGACAGCGTAACCACGCTTCTCACCTCGCAGGCGTACCAACACTTGCTGGTCGGAGGAGGTTGGCCCGTTTGAAGTTACTTTATCTTCTTTACCATGACCCGATAAACTTAACAAACGCCGACTACTTGGTGACCCCGGACGTCACTACAGTCGAACTAACCATGAGAAATTCCCTGACCAAATCCCCACGGTGTCGGACCAATAAACCCAATTCCCTGACCATTCGTGTCGCGTTGCAGCGCATTAAAATATTCTTTCTTTTCCCTCAACAATAAATCAGTGGAATTCCCTCCCAAATCACACTATTTGCTTAAAATCTGTGCACTCATTCATGTAGGCACGCAAATTGCACCTCGAGACATTATCGGGATGATCAACGCTTTGTGGTCGTCTTGGCTGAGCGTTCCTCAAGAATTTATTTAGGACGCATTGCGCTGCTCTAACTTCTTCCGCACGCGCTGGTGCCCGTACGTTCTTTCGTACATTCATGCGCTCGATTCTTGCTCACGTTAGTCGCTCGGATGGTATATTACACATTACACTTAATACAGTTCGTACATTACACGTCACACCCAATTCGCATTTTTTTCTGTGTTAACTGCTTCTTAAACTTTACATGGCGCGCGCACTGTATAGTTTGTTTTCGTTGCCTTGTATATACTTCTTGCTTACATGGCGCGTCGATTGCACCCATTGCCTTTTTGTTTGAGTTTGCTGCACACCCCTGCATGACAAAGCGCTACGCCTTTACTGTTCCTATGCCCACTCCTGTATGAGCCGTTCAAGGTTTACAGTATTGATAAATAAAATGTTCATAAAGGCTGTGCACATTTCAAAGACATGTGGTGAAATGTACAGTAATAGGTTAGGTGTATGAGTTGTTGTAAACAAGCATTTTGGAACAAACAATACGGCGGCGATTTATATGTGCGTATGATCAGTGAATCAGAGGGATTTCTTTCTTTGTCATCGTAAGGCAGTCTTTTTAAGAAGCTTCAGCCACCCTACTGTGAAATTTCTTGTAAACTTCTCCCTGATCCCTTTGATCATAGCATAGACCTAGTAGTGTTTCAAAAGGCAAGGTTTAACAAAACCTAAAACGTTTTTCAAACACGTGGTGAATATCAAGATTCGTTGCCATAAAAAAAATATGCATCCGGTTTCCTCTTTCAGAGTACGTTATCGTCAAAAGCTTCATTGCTTTGCGATTTAAATCGACCTGAAGCACGTGGGTAACCCCGACAGAAAAATTGCAAACCGTGCATATCGCATCCGCTCATCAGCTATGCTAAACCTAGCCACGTGCACGTGAATTTCCGGCCTTGGGATAGATTTAAATACACCTGTTGCGGTGCCTTTGTCAGCTTTGCAGCTGTAGTGGAGTTGAAGACTTCGTCTGATCCTTCAATCTTATCTCTTTAGGTAAGATTTGTTTATATCAATTGCATGTAGCAAATATATTCTCGCCTGCATTCGCCATGTCACTAGGTGCACTATGGTCTTCTCTTTGAATTATTATTGCTCTTTCCCTTTGTTTGTGCCATCTGGGATGGTTCAGTTGCATTAGTGTGGCATGGTACTATATCATAAACACATAAATTCGGGAAATTTCATGAACACAGTTTGAATTTTCAAATTAAAAGCTTTCGCGATTATAATTGTTATACTAAGTCCATTCATGAGCTTTTGTAATTAAATGTACAAGAAGGTCCTGCTGCATGCATGAGCATTAGACAAGACTGCTTTACAAGTCAAGTTTACTTTTGTTTTCAAAGTGTTGGGATTCTTCAAGGTCAACCAGAGACAGAACTTGCTTACATGTGGTTTATATTTTTTTATAAATGTACAAACATCCACATTGCTTAGTGCACTGGAGCTTCTGTTCTGTACCGCCGTACGCTGGGTGTTCCAAGCCACAGACGTCAATTTTACTTCATGCTCGCAGGACACACCCAGACTCCTTTCCAAGATGCGGTTCACCTCTGCCATCTTCCTGTTTGCAGTAATTGCAGGTAAACAGGTCATGCAAATTAGCAACGCATTCAATATTACATAAAAGTTATCCCTTCGCATGCTGGAGGCGAATCGCACTCCTCAACAAGGAGCAGTGGACAAACTCTTATGCGGCCGAGACGCACTTTGTTGCACAAATTTTACTCGCACACAAATTTACAGCTGAGGTCCCATGAGTGTTCAAAAGAATTGATACTCTCTCGTCCTCTCTTATTGAATTGAATGCAAATCAATCGTCTAGCGAACTGCCATTTAGCAACGGAGGAATCCAGATTCGCAAAAAAACGTCGATTTTGTGGATGATGTTCCTTTATCTTGTTCGCCCTTATGCGTGCAGCGTTCGTGGGCGTTATCACTGCAGCAGGAGGAAGATCCGAGTCGCACAGTGAAGAAGGTGCGTATAATAGTTAGGTATATGTGTGTGTTGTAAGATATTTATTATAAAAATATTGCTATGACGCTGACATCCGGCTTTATCATGAAGCGTATCAAAAAGCAATATATATATATATATATATATATATATATATATATATATATATATATATGTGTGTGTGTGTGTACAGTGGGCAATTATATATATATATATATATATATATATATATATATATATATATAAATTGCCTTCTGTAACAATTCATGCACTGTCGCTTCTTAATTCCATTTCCGACTATTGCATTCGACAGAAGCTTTAGAAGTCGCATTTAGCCGTACCAACCACTCCTCCACAAAGAAACATGCACGTAAGACAACTAAGCGCCGCAGACAGTTGATAAAAGTTAGTCTTCACTTTACATGCATTTTTGTGGCTATACAAATCAGTGGTTGGCCGTTGCACTTGCACCTGTCCTGGTGCGATTGCAGTTGATGTACATAATTTTATCTCTTAGGGAGACAGTTCACGATGGAAGGACACTATCGTCACTGACGCCCTTTTGCTTTTCTGCAGCCCGCGCGTCTGGTTGCAAGGCCGACGCCTGCAACAACTACTGCAAGTCACTGGGCTCCGGGGGCGGATATTGCGACCAAGGCACGTGGTGCGTGTGCAACTAGTCAAGAAACGCTGGGCAGTCGTGATGAAAATATAAAGCAGCCCTGCAACTACACTGTGTTCTGTGTTAATTTGACGTGTGCACTTGGACAGTACAATGTGAACGCTACTTCTTCGTAAACGATCGAAAATCTGCGGAGGTATTTTCAACACACACACACAACGACTACGCCACAGTTCACCAAATCTTAAAGAAATGCGCTCACTCGCGAGGAAAGGAAGGATTCTTTAAGGCGGTACACACTCTAAATATTTTAACACCCATGGGTGACCCCTCTTTTCGGTGTATTGCTACACCCTAAGCAAAAGGTGTTAACACCCCACAAAGAGAAGGGTGTTAAAATGATGACACCTTATCTATGGGTGTTCAATAAAAAGCACCCGTTAAGACGTGGGTGTAAAACAAACAACACCCTTCGTATATGGGTGTAACACAAACACCACCCTTTTATATGGGTGTAGCATGGATAACACCCTTCCGAAAGGGTTTTATCCCTGCAAGTATTTTAGCGTTCACTACAGCCATGTAGTTAATGGAGAGACTAGCTGTTGTGAATGCTGCCTAGCCTTAGCTATGGTACTATCTTGTTCAGTATGAGTCAGAATGTGTGAGGCATCCCCATATTGCGCTTCTGGTCTATCATGTGGTAGAACATATAATGCGCAACCCTTTCAGGCAAAAAATTTAAGCTTCACTATCGCGGCAATGCACACACCCCATGGTTTTCGTCATCTTCCTCTGCAGTGATAGTACTACGCCGGTAGGATGCAGAGTGCAATAACAAAGCGTGCTGCACTATGGACACTCCAAAGCAGGTCCTGCTCGTTGGCGCACCAGTAATTATCACTCCATGAAAAAAGCGCACAACCAAAAGCATGATGTTACATGCATTTCTAATTAATAAAAAACCTCCACTTTTCTTGGTGGAGGTTTTTTACCTAGACCTAGACACTACCTAGACCAGGAGGGAAAGCCACCCTAACTCGTTGTTGTAGCTCATATTGAATGCAATAGAGCACAAGCAAAGCATGGATTGGCGATGGTAAGCAGCGCAGTACAACAGAAGCATACATTTGCCTGTCAAGCAGACAGTTTTTTGCCCCGTTTTGAGTACAATTTTTAAACCTCCATTCATCAAAGTTGTCATTTATCTCCACGGGATGGTTCTCCTAGTACTTTCACATATATGACTCAAATGTAGCACTGAAAGACAAAGAACAAAGTGCAGCAAAGCGCTTCCACATAGGGTAATGTTTCAGCATGTACAAATCAAACTGCATGTGTAGCTCTGCATGCTGTTAATATAGTCACAGTCGGTAATGTGGGGAGAAGAGGACGCTGATGCTGGTCATGGAGACGACGAAGAACAGTTTAGTATTATCACTGCTCTCCGCTTGGTGGCTCAGCCATTAAAAGCCATCTGTAAATAGACGCACGCTTCTTCCCTCCCGTAACATTATTGGTGGAGGTGCGGGGTAATCACTTGCGCAAGACCGAGCTCAGCAGTGGCAGTAACCTGGCTGCCATGTCATACGAAGGAAAGAGCTCAACCACGGCCCATCATCGCCACCGACGGTCATCCTGGCCCAGCCTCACGACAGTGGCATGTTTTCCGGGACTGAAAACGTTGACGTCGATGACTGGTTACAGAATTACGAACGGGTCAGCGCATACAACAGGTGGGATAACACGCTTATGCTGGATAATATAATAGCCTACCTCAAGAAAACAGCACGGGTCTGGTTCGAAACACACGACGAAGAAATTACGAGTTAGGACCAGTGCAAACAGAAGCGTAGAGATTTGTTCGGCAAGTCCGTCGGCCGCCAACGTACTGCGAAGAAGGACCTTGGGACCCGTCTACAGACGTCCGCTGAATCTTTCGCTGTGTAAATCCAGGACGTCCTGGCTCTTTGCCGCAAAGTGCATAATAATATGGCAGAGGCAGAGAAGGTCTGCCACGTTTTAAAAGGCATCACGGACTACGCGTTTAAGCTGATTGTTTATAAGAATATAACAATGGTCAATGAGATCATTAAAAAAGGTCGCCGCTTTGAAGACACGAAAAGTCGCCGCATAGTTCAAAAGTTTACGCGTCTACCTAATACCGCAGCTTCATCGACGTGCGAAGAGATTTGTCAGCCGCGTGAGCCCACCTCCTGCGAGAACGTCGTACGTATCGTTCGGCGAGAAATCGAAGCAACGTCTCCTGCCACGTCAGTGACGCAGTGCTTTGACGATTCCCGACCGCTTCTGTCACTCATTCAGTCGGTCATTCGCCAAGAACTTGCCAATGTGGGTGTTCCATCTATCTACTCCGCCAGCCGTCCTGAATTTGCTTCGTCTGGTACCTCTGGCCATGTTCACTGGAGCCAATACGGTCCATATCCGAACTATCGAAACCCGGTCCAATGGCGCACACATGAGAATAGACGCTTGCAAGCTGCGTCAGAAACCTGCAGTGCGGCCGCGGTTAACAATGAAGTCCACAAGGCAGCGCGGGCAGGCGGAGAGAAGATTAGAGGAAGTTCAGGAAGAAATATAGCTGGTTTTCTGCGAGTCGGCCTGTTGTCTCCTTCCGATCCTTAAAATTTCTGCTTCAGGCAATTTGTGTGCCTCGCGGATATTATAGTTCTTTTTCCATATAATATGGTCAGTGTACGTTGCGCACAGAGTAACAATTTTTGAAAGCTTGTGCACTGCAGGAAATTTGTGTTCCTTTCATTCAGCAGGACCATGTTTAAGAACATACCTGCGCAATGTGTCAGCAGCATGGCAACATTGTTGCTCGATATGAGGTCTTGATGGTCTTGAGATTGTTTTTAACCAGCCCTCCCATTTGTGGCGTACCGTATATTGTTGGCATAAGCAATGTTTGACGTTTATTATCATTGATGTACGCTTCTTTGGCGACAGAGCATTAATTGCGTGTCAACATACGGCCATCATTTGAAGCATAATTATTATAAGATGCACATAATGTGGTCCTCTTCCACTACCGTGTTGCTTGTGTGCCTACTGGCGTAATATTTCCTTCGGTGTAGACGAAGCTCAATGAAGGAGTCAGAGTGCGCGTTGATGTATGGTTTCAATAGTGCGACATGCACCACTTGCGTCTTGCGTGAACGGCGTTTATCAGCCGTCATTTTGCGTAGACATAGGTCACATCGCTCAAGAATTTGAGAATGACGAATGGGCCCGAATACTCGGAGAGACGCATCTGGCAAAGTCTCCTTTTCCTAGCCACATGAAGTCAACGGTGGTGAGTATGACAGGCAGATTTGCGCAGTAACGAGACTTAGCCCGAACATGCAACGAAATGGTTCTTAACCGGGCAAGTGGACGTGTTTCTTCAGTACGACACAATATCTGCGTGACAGAAGCATCGTCGCTAGGTGAAAAAGTAAGTATGGTGTCGGGAAAATTTTGAGGATGGCGAGCGTAGAGGAGAGAGAAACATGCGTTTCCTGTGACTTCATGCTTATGTGTGTTGAAGGTAATGCGGTATCCCAATTCTTATGATCCGCTGACACATACATTGAAAGCATATTGACGAAGGTACGATTGGGGCACTCGGTTAGACGGTGGGTTTGCGGATGGTAAGACGTGGAACGACGATATTGAGTTCCACAAAGGCGTAGTAACTCTTCCATGATGTCAGCGGCAGACGGCCGGCCACGATCAAACGTCACCACGGGAGGAGCGCCGTGGTGGAGGACAATCGAATGCAGAAGAAACCCCGCAACATCCGATGCTTCAGCTGCGACAAGTGCGATTGCTTCAGTAAAAGCGTTAAGTAATCCACACACACGATTATCCAGCGGCTGGAAGTGGAAGAGTTTGGGAAGAGACCGAGTAAATCTTTACGCACTTTCTGAAAAGGAGAAGTCGGCAGCCTAACATGTTGTAGAGTTCCTGCAAGAGCTGTAGTCAGTTGTGTGTGGCGTTGGCAGACATCCCAATTGGTGACATACTGCTTGGTTGTCTTCCACGATCGAGGAGAATAGAAACTTTCTCGGAGGCGTTCGAGCGTTCGAGCGAATCCAACGGCAGCGGATGTAAGGTCATCGTGCATGGCACGAAGTTAAACAAGGCGCAAACATTTTGGGACGACGGGCAGCAGTGAAGCACCGTTGCTTGAACAATCCTTGGGCTAAAGCAGACCGTCACGAATCACAAATGGCATAGCCCTCTCAGATCTCGGGATGGCATCATTATTTGGCTTTAGTGAAGTGTCGCTATGTTGTTCGTTTTTGAAGACAGCAAAGTCAGAAAAGCCGAATGAACTTGTAGTTAGGCAGTCGTCGAAATCGTCATCATCAGCACCCTCGCTTTGAGAGGGAAAACGGGATAAGCAGTCGGCATCTGTGTGGCACCGACTACTCTTATAAGCACAGAAAGATCGTATTCTTGAAGACACAAGGCCCACGCAGCCAACCGCCTAGCTGGGCCACGCAGACCAAGAAGCCAGCAGACATAATGATGGTCGGTGACAATCTTGAAATGGCGCCATCACGTGTAAGATGTGAACTTGTGGATGCCGAAAACAACAGCAAGGCATTCAAGTTCCATAACATTATAATTGCTCTCTGCAGAGCCATTAAGAGAAAGCATAGACACGGGATGGTACGAAGCAGTCGATCATCCAACTACCTCGCGCCACTTTTCTCTTCCACGCTACTCCGATGCAGCCCTGCAATAAGCTTCACGGCGGAAAATAGCGCATAGGCCGCAATATTTGTGATGCTTGTTAGTTCCTGTGTTACGTCGAATTCTGAAAATTAGAGACCAATGGTGCCGGCATGGCGTCGGTGTAAATTCTGAGCACGATTACTTCGCTTCACACTCATGGAAGTGCATTGGAATGCTTGGCTATGGGGCATTCTTTGTGACCTTGGTAAATGTTGTGACACTTTCTACCAGTACCATTGCCAAAGTAGTAGAAGCTTTGCGGGGTGCAATAAATGGTGTTCCATAAGTAGGATACCCATTTCTTCACTGAGCTTTCTAACACGAATTGAGAAGGGCGCCCTCACTGTGGTTAAAATGTGTAAATCTCGCATATTTCCTCTGTAGTTGAAGAGACAACTCATTAGACTCAACAGAAAGGTTTGATATAGAGCTTGTTCGGAAGCCGCCGGCCGTAAGGCGGCTACCTAATGGTGAACAGGGTCCAGCATTATCAGGGAACTCGGTGTATCAGGCTGATGTCATATGGCGCCGTAGTCTCAACCTGTACGAACAAGGCTCTTGTACACGTTGACGAGCCACTTTCGGTGGCTATCCTATGTTCTGTGCGACGAAAACTTAAGAAGTTTCAACGTTTTTACGCATTTACCCTTAACGTATTTGATATGGCCAATGAAGCTTAGCCATGATTACAGTGTAACGTCTAGAAATTTGCATTCTTTGACAACGGGGATCTGTTATCCGTGTTACTTGAATCTGTAAAAGCGCGATGACGAGAGCGAAGAGAGTGGACAGGACGAGGCGCTTCACCACAACTGAATTTTTTTATATAATTCATCATACATATTTATATAATTCATCAGGAACGACACTTCCATGCGCCCACTGTAGAAATTGGAGCTGTTAGTCTGTTTTTCTAGACACTCAGATGATTTTCAAAACCACTAACCAGCCATCGCATGGATTTGCAGGGGCCTTCCAGATAAATAAAAGAGGAGACAGCTGCGTCAGCCACCCTTCGGTATTGGGAAATGATAAGCGGACACTGCAGCAGCACAACCAGCATGATGCTAAACAACTCATTCTGCTTTGCACTACAGGTTTCGGCGTCCTTGTTTTGCGGCCCGATGGCGCCATGCGCCGATCTCCCGGAGACTGAGCCCCTCAAGGTTCTGCGTAATCCTGTTCTGCAAATGTAGGCACATGGGATACACCTTGTCTCTAGTCGCCAATTTATCCGTCTCGTCACGACACATGACATCATAGCGACACCGACGATACCGTTTTAGGTTACGGATACTGCTGCTCTAAAGGAGGCGACGAGACTGTTCTTCGGCAGTGGACATTGCAGCTGCACAATCAGCATGATGTTAAGAAAGCTCATTCTGCTTTGCACTACAGGTCAGTAATTGTTCATCTTCTAAATGCTTCCGCAGTGATGACCGCTGCTTGCTGCTGCTGCCCTGCCCACTGTTTGTCAAGTGTATCTTGAGTTGCGTGCCTTGTTTGCCTAGCGATTTTTACTGTGTGGTGATATCGCGGACAGCCTGGGGCTAACCGAAAAAGAAATGCTGCATAAAAAACTGGATGACCAGCGCAAACTGCAGTCCGCTATTGAAGAGATCAAGACATTTCAAGTAAACAATGAACAAAAACATTTCTGTCCTAACAAGTAGAATCGAGCTCGTTGAGAAGCAATTATCAACTGTGGCTGCACTGAACAGCAAGGTTAATGACGTTGGGACCATGATGCCTCTATTGAACAACTTACTTCCTTGGACAAGAAGGTTGACGACCTCGAAAACAGGGGAAGGAGGAACAACTTGATTATTTTCGGCGTAGACGAGTCTGCTAATGAGACTACAAAGGAGCTTCAAATGGTAGTGACAGAATAATTTAACACGATATTGGGTGTACTTGTAGCCAGTATCGAGAAGATACATAAACAAGGTCGAAAGATTGAAACTAAAACATGTCCTGTTATTTCGAAATTCTTGGACTACCGCGACAAAGCATCCATACTGAATGGCTGTAGCAAACTAAAGGGTAGTAGATTTTCTGTTTTAGATGACTTTTCTAAAAAGGAGCGTGAAAAACGTAAACAGTTATGGAAAAGCGCCCCGGAGGAAAAAGCAAAGTGAGCGAAAGTTGAGTTACTATATGATAAGCTAAGCAATAACGGCGTCATGTGTGGATGGGGATGAGCAAAGGGTTTTGATTATCATCTCAATACAAAAAAACAAAGTTGAGAACGGAGTCCAAAGCGTCGCTCACTTACTATTCAGAATGTTAATTGTAGGAGCATTATAAACAAGTCTACTGAGTCGGAGGGACGTTTACTGGTACATAATCCAGATATTGCGATTCTAACGGAAACGTGGTTGACCAACGTTGTATACGACAGTGAATTAGCCCCACGGGGTTTTAGTGCGATGCGAAAAGATCATGGCCCTAAAGGTGTGTGTGTGTGATTGTGTATTGTTTTCAAGACATCTTTAAAAGTGCCAAAAATGCCTGATTTACCTAATATAGAATGCATCTTTTGTAAGGTTTATTGTGCTAATGTTGGATACGTTTTGGGAGCAGTGTACAGACCCTCTACATCTACCATAACCATTTTAGAACGAATAATATTGATGGGATATTTTAATTTGCCTAATGTGAACTGGTCCTCCATGTCCTACAGTAAGAGCAGCGATACCACGGCTGATGCACTCTTGGATATTGCCTTTGATTTTAATCTTTCGCAGGTAGTTGAACAGCATACGAGGGTGCAGAGTGCGTCTAAACCAATTCCAGATCTTTTTTTTTGTTATGGGTGACATTGTTCATAAAGCACACTGTAAAGTTGTTCGTGGTATTTCTGATCACCGGGTTGTATTACTTCATGAATCTTCTGCCTCTACAAATCAATTCCAAAAAACGTCAACGTTTTCTAACTTTCCTAAAGCAGATGACGAGTCAATAGTCGCTTTCCTTTCTTTTCATTTTGATGACTTCGCCAACAGTACTGATAACATACACATTCTTTGGCAACTGTTTAAGAATATTTAGTAAAGCAGTATGCGTGTTGCGCCAAACATTGTTAACAAAACAATAAGTAAAAATCAGTGGATTTCCAAACAGACACTGAAATCACGGAGGCGGCTAACGAGACTTAAAGAAGAAGATCTTGCTCAAACGCATTAGGTTGTGGTGATCTAATTTGATATTCATTCTTTGAAATGAAGAGTCAGGTGTCTAAAAGAAAGCACGTTACTACGGGGAATTATTACCTAGCTTTATTAGAGCATTACCGGAAAAGTTTTGGGGAAGTATTTCACCTTAATCGTTTGACAGCGACAACTTCGAAATTAACGGGGAACAGCTAACTTATTTTTTATTAATATTCAAATCATTTATTGATCACTTCATATCTGTTTTTACTAAAGATGATGGTGAGCTACCTTTCTTTGATGTCCGCTTGCCACGTATGAGGAGGCCGCAATGGCGTCGAGGTAGAGAATCCGCCTCACGCACAAGAGTACAATGGTCTGACTCCTGGTGCTTCGCAATTTTTTACCGCCTTAAAAAAACGTGTGTTGAGAAAATTGCATAAACAGGCCAGGAGCGCAGCCAGATCCCGGTGACCAGAACCGGTAACGAAATCCCTCACCAGAGCAGGATTGGCCACCCTGTTGCAGTACTTGGCCACGACCTCCTATATGAATAAAACGAACAAACCCCGGCCCTCAGTTTCCAGAAGCTGCGAAGCAACTGACCATGGCGGTGGTCAGACGTTTGACGGAGCAGAGGGGGCTAAGAATATCTGCATTCGGACAGGCTGCCATAGGAACCTGAACCAGGCAACGTTTAACGCTAGGACGTTATCTAGTGAGGCGAGCCTAACAGTGTTATTGGAGGAATTAGGGGGCATTAAATGGGATAAAATAGGGCTCAGTGAGGTTACGAAGACAAACTATTCAAATACAGTGCTAAAAAGGGGGCACGTCCTGTGCTACAGGGGCTTAGCGGAGAAATGAGAACTAGGAGGCGGATTCCTGATAATAAGGTTATAGCTGGTAAGATACAGGAATTCTATAGCATTAACGAGACGGTGGCAGGTCTTGTTGTGAAACTTAAGAGACACAAATTGAAGGCCGTACAGGTCTACGCACCTACATCCAGTCATAATGACCAGCAAGTCGAATGCTTCCATCAAGACGTGGAATCGTCGATGGGTCAAGTCAAAACAAGATACACTATACTGATGGCCGATTTCAATGCCAGAAAAAGCAAGAAGAAGGCTGGAGACAAGTCAGCGGGGAAATATGGTATAGGCTCTAGGAATAGCCGGGGAGAGTTATTAGTGGAGTTTGCGGAACAGAATAATATGCGGATAATAATTACCTTCTTCTGCAAGCGGGCTGGCCGAAAGTGGACGTGGATGAGCCCGAAAAGCGAGACTAGAAATGAAAAAGACTTTATACTGTACGCTAACCCTGTCATGATACAAGATGTGGACGTGCTTGGCAAAGTGCGCTGCAGCAACGATAGGATGGTAAGATGTCGAATTAGCCTAAACTTGAAGAGGGAAATGAAAAAACTGGTACATACGAAGCCAATCAATGAGTTAGCGGTAAGAGGGAAATTAGAGGAATTCCGGATCAAGCTACAGAACAGGTATTCGGCTTTAACTCAGGAAGACGAGCTTAGTGTTGAAGCAAAGAACGACACTCTTATGGGCATCATTAAGGAGTGTGCAATAGAAGTCGGTGCTAACTTCGTTAGACAGGATACCGGTAAGCTATCGCAGGAGAATAAATATCTTATTAAGAAACGCCGGTGTATGAAAGCATCCAACCCTACAGCTAGAATAGAACTGGCAGAACTTTCCAAGTTAATCAACGAGCGTAAGATACCTTACATAAGGAGGTACAGTATGGATAGAATTACATTACATAATACTGTAATGTAATTCTATCCATTACAGTATGGATCGAATTACAGTACAGTATGGTGTTATGTTTGAAAGCATACATTTCAGAACGAACAATATGGCAGCTAGTCTTCAGTGAAAGTGATCAGTGGGATTTCTGACCATGCTCTTTAGAATCGTAAAACAGTATATGAAAGCAACTTCAGCCGCCATACCGTTAAATTTGCCATAAAATGATCCCTGATCACTTTTATGAGAGCATAGCCTTAGTCATTTTTCAAAATAACAGGATACAGAAAACATAAAGCGTTTCCCAAATGCGTGGTGAGTATAGCAATACGTTGCCATTTATAAACATTATGTATCCGGTTTCCTCCTTTTGACTACCTGGGCTGCAAGTATTGATCGCTTTACGATTCAAATAAACCTGAAGCACGTGCCTAACCCCGACAGAAAAGTGGAAAACATCGCACAGCCAATCCGTCAACGACCTACGATAAACTAACCCCACGTGCACCAGCATTTCCAGCCTCGGTATGGGTTCAAAGAGACCCACTCTGTTGCCTTTGTCAGCCCTGTGTCTGTTGTGCCGTTGAAGACTTCATCTCATCTTTGAATTTGATCCTTTTATGTGAGATTTTTATATCGCTGCTGGTAGTAATCATATTCTCGCCTCAATTGGAGGCATCACTCGCTGATGTATGCTGTTGTCTTTGAATCACTATTGTGCTTCTCGCTTTGTATGTGCCCTCTCTGAGGCTTCAATTGCATCAGGGCTGCATGGGAATTTAACCTGAACACATAAATTCAGGAAATTTCATCGATAAAGTTCCCATTTTGAAACGGAACGGCTTTCGCTATTATGATTGGTAAAATAAATCCATTCATCAGCTTGACATTAAAAGCGCAGGAATGTCCTGATGCATGCATAAGCATGAGAGAAAACTGCTTGATAAGCCATTAAATATATTGTTCTCAAAGTAGCAGGATTCTTGCAGGTGAACTAGAGACAGAACTTGCTTCCAAATATTATAACTTTTGAGAAACGCATAAACACGCAAATTATTCAGCGCATTGTTGTTCTGAACCGCCGTACGCGGTGGGTTCAAAGTCACAGACGTCACTTTTTCTTCATCCTCGCAGGACAAAGCCAGACTGGTTGCTAAGATGAGATTCACCTCCGCCATCTTGCTGCTTGCAGTATTAGCAGGTAAACTGGCCATGTCAATTACCTACGCATTCAATATTACACAAAAAATATCCCTTTGCATGCTGTACGCGAATCGCTCTTCTCTACACGGAGCAGTTGGCAAACGCTATGCGGTCGAGTAGCACTTTCTGGAACAAATTGTTTGAGCAAACAATTTACAGCTGACATTGCATGACATTACTTCAACGAATAGATAACCTCCCTGCCTTACGCTTATCATTTTCTCTCTCTCTCTCTCAACGAATATATGCTCTCCCACCCCCTCTGATTGGAAGCACGTTTATCGCCCCATGAATTGTCGTTTAGCAATGGAATAATCTATAGATTCCTCAAAAAGAAGGTCGTTTTTCATTAGTATTTTCTGTGTATCTTGTTTGCACGTGACTCTGCAGCGTTAGTGGCTATGATCACTGCAGCCGGAATAAGATCCGAAGCACGCAGTGAGGAAGGTACCTATAATAGTTAGGTATATGTATGTGTTGTAAGCTTTTTATAACAATATGTTCTGAAGAAGCTGAGATCCGCCTGTATAAAGAAGCATTGGTTTCTACATTGGCCAATATTAAACAACCGAAATATTTCGGCCAGAGTATGATTTTGCACCCCTTTCTGTATTTCTCTCTCGTTATATATATACATATGTCTACAAATAACGTCCGCCTCGTCGAGTAGACCAGCTCGTGAACTAGAATGGCTCTATCAGTGACAGGCAACAATAATTGAAGGTTGCCTCTATATATATACATGTTTGCGTGCGTGTAAATCATCAGCCTATTTTAATGTCCCATGCTGGACGAAGGCCTCTCCCCACGTTCTGATATTACCCCTGTCCTGCACCAAGCGATTTTAACTAGCACCCGCGAATTTCCCAACTTCATCGCCCCACCTAGTCTTCTGCCGTCCTCGAATACACTTTACCCTTCTCTTGGTACACATTCCGTATCTCTAATGGTCCGCCAATTATCAACCGTACGCATTACAAGGACTGTCAATATTCTATTTCTTCTCTTAATGTCAAATAGAATATCGGCTATATGCGTTTGCTCTTTGATCCAAACCGCTCTCTTTCTGTCTCTTAAGGTTATGCCTAGCATTCTTCGTTCCATCGCTCTCTGCGCAGTCCTTAATTTGCTCTCAAGCTTCTTTATCAGACTACAAGTTTCTGTCCCATATGCCAGTAACGGTAAAATATACTGAGTGTACATCTTCCTTTTCAATGATAATGCTAAGCTTCCAGTCAGGAGCTGACAATGTCTGTCATATGCGCTCCAACCCATATTTATTCTTCTGTGAATTTCCTTCCCACGGTCCTGCTTCCCTGTGATTAACTGACCTAGGTAAATGTACTCATTCAAAGGCTCTAGAGGCTGACTAGCGATCCTGAAGTCTTGTTCCCCTGCCCTGCTTTTGATAATTATCTTTGTCTTCTGCATATTAATATTCAACCGCACTCTTACGGTCTCTCTGTTAAGGTCCTCAATTATTTGTTGCAACTCATCTTCAGTGCTGCTGAACAGAACAATGGCATCTGCAAACCGAAGGTTGCTGAGATATTCGCCCTTGATCCTTACACCTAAGCCTTTCCAGGTTAATAGCTTGATTACTTCCTCGAAGTATGCAGTGAATAGCACTGGAGAGATTGTGTCTCCTTTTTTGACCCCTTTCTTTATAGGTATCTTTCTGCTTTTCTTGTGGAGAATTAGGGTGTCTGTGGAATCTCTGTAGATATTTTCTGAGATATTTATGTAAGCCTCCTGTACTTCATGACTACACCATGCCTCTATGACTACTGGTATCTCTACTGAATCAAATGCATCTCAAATCTACTGAATGCAACTGATGCATTGTCCCCCCCCTTTATGTAGTACCCTGAGAGGGTTCCTTTTTTGGGGGGGGACAATAAATCATGATGATGACGATGATGATGATGATGATGATGATAGATCTAAATTCCTTCTTTGAGCAAACAGGTGCTATCTTGTCTATTGCATAAGATAGAAGCTTTAAAAGTCACAGTTAGCCGTACCAACCAGTCCTTCAAAGAGAGGCAGGCACGTAAGACAAATGCGGCGAACAGTTGATGAAAGATCGTCTTCATTTCGCATGCATTTATGTGACTAATAAAAATCCGTGAATGGCAGTTGAACTAGGACCTGTCGAGGTACGAATGTAGTTGAGGTACACGATTTTAGCTTTTAGGAAGGCAGTTCACTAATCAAGGTCACTATTGTCACTGATGACGTTTCGCTTTTCTGCAGCTCACGCGTACGGTTGCAACGAAGACCCCTGCGCCAGCATCTGCCAATCAATTGGCTCCAGCGCCACAAATTGCGATCCGTGCACCTGCGGCTAGGCAAGGTACGCTGGAGCAGTCGTGATGACAATATAAAGCTACTGTGCAAGCACACCGTGTTCTGGGTTGTTTTGGCGTACTCACTCGGACATTACAATATGAACACTACTTCTACGCGAACACACGAACATTTTAGATGTTATTTTTAACATACATTCACAACGATTACTCCACATGACTCCGTCAGATCGTAAACGAATGCACTTACCCACGGGAACAGGAACGATATTGTTAAGGCGGTAGAGTGAAGCACTATTTAACGAAGCACACATTCAATGCCGTGCCATGAATCAAGAGACTAATGCGTTAATTCTGTACAACTTTGTTGTGTCTGGTATCGAAGTAGAGAATGCAAACGAGCTTAGTAACGAGCATAACAACTGGGCTATGGGAGACTTGGGTGCCGGTTAATCTAATTAAAAGATTGCGGTTAATGACTGATGACCCTAAGCAGTAGAACGTCGCGTAAGAAGTACGTGTGACGCTTTGTTAGCTTGTTCTTTCGATTTTGAGCTACTAGGAGATATAAAGAATAGCAAAACCTTTTTTCAACCAATGTTGTCATTGGTGTTCTGGCGTGATGTATACGGTAACGTCTCCCATTCCACAGAGGACAACGCTCTTTTCATAAGCGAGGTGGATGGCAAAGAGTTAGGGAAAGAGATGGTGAACGTCCACGAAGATCATGCACATTACAGCCTTTGCATATACGAATGCGTTATGGTAAGGCAAGAATACACTTCGAAGTGGCAAAAAGCTTTTAGGTCTGTTTCGCACTGCCACAGGTAAGTGTTCTTTCTTACTAAGTTGTATAGCCGCTCCAGGATAATATTTACGTGTAAAGACGACCCACTGCGGAGTTTTTAAAGTATTAGACCCGTGACTCATCTGATCGAAGAGGTTGTGTGTGGCCATAGAGGGTTGTTGGTTTTAACAAGTTGGTCTCCAAACGCGTAAATCTAGCAGTCTTAGTGTCCAATCAAAGTGTTTATAATTACAGGCGATCCACCACAGAGGAGTTGTCCAACATTGGTAATACATCATGCCACCAAATTCATTGGTAGAACGTAAATATTAGGCCCGTGATAAATTTGATTTAGCAGGTTGTGTTTGGCTACTTGATAAATTGTTATCGAACGTGATGTAAATGTACACTGAAAGAACATCAGGATCATTGCGGAGCTAATATTCAATTTCTACGTGCTGCCACGGCCACACAGATGACTTCACATGCAATTGGCACATGTTGTCTGGTACTTAAGAAACAATTTTCTGATGGTGTTCTTGCATGCTCTTATTTACCGGCATTCTACATTCTACAAGCTGCCATTACCAAGGCGGTAGAAGCTCTGCAGGGAACAATATACGGTGTTCCATAAGTGGGATACCCATTTCTTCACTGAGCTTTCTAACACAAAATAGAAGGGCTCCCTAACTGTGTGTAAAGTATGTAAATCTCCTATATTTCATCTGCACATGTAGAGACAACTCATTAGACTCAACAAAGAGGCGTGGTATTGGGTTGGTTGGGTTGGTATTGGGTAGCAAGGCGGATACCTAATGGGGAACAGGGTCCAGCATCTTCAGGTAACTCTGTGTAGGAGACTCGTATAGTATCGCGCCGTAGTCTCAACATATACGTATGAGACTCTTGTGCAGGTTGACGAGGCACTTTCGGCGGTTACCATATATTGTGTGCGACGAAAACATCAGATTTATCGTTTTTGGGCATTTGCCTTTAACGTATTTGATATGGCCAATGAAGCTTAGCCATGAGTCATGTATAACGCCTAGAAATTCGCGTTCATTATTAGGAGGTATCTGTTGTCCGTGTATTTTGAAACTGTAAACGCGCACAAGACGAGAACGAAGAGAGTGGACAGGACGAGGCGCTTAATCACAAATACTTTTTTTTATAATTCATCATCTTTTTTTTATGCAATTCATCACAACGCAAACGACCTCACGGGCCGAGACACGCGCTGCCCAAGATATGAATGGCACTCGCACACTTCATTGGATGGCTCCCCGCATGGCCGGTTATTTGCTCAGACCACAACGAAAAAATATTACGTTATATTCAAAGACAGAAACGTAGGCTTCAAAATCCTTGTACACCTTAGATCAGGTGCTCAAACAACTGGAGAATGTAAATCGGGCCATTTGAGAATATACGTACCAAGCAGTATAGATAAATATGGCACCCGCCGTGGTTGCTCTGTGAATGTGGTGTTCGGCTGCTAAGCACGGAGGTCGCGGGATCGAATCCCGGCCACGGCGGCCGCATCGCGATGGGGGCGAAATGCGAAAACACCTGTGCACTTAGATTTAGGTGCACGTTAAAGAACCCCAGGTGGTCATAAATTTCCAAAGTCCTTCACTATGGCGTTCTTCATAATCCGAAAGTGTTTTGGCACGTAAAACGCCACAATTGTTTAGATAAATGGCGCGAATAACAGAGCAAAATGTGAAAAAGCACTTGCGGCGATACGTAAAAGGAATACAGTTACATGGATAGTCTGTCATAGGTACACCTCATGCATATTCCTAGTCATAAATACATTTCCAGGGAACCCTATCAACGTAAGAGTTAAGCCGCTTCCTGCCTCAGGTAGGAGCCAGAGCGCATGTTGTAGCTCATGCTGGCACTAGCTGAATAATCTTTGTCTCGTATAGCTTTCAGTGAAAGCCCCGATATACACAAGAACAAGTCTCTAAAACTCCTCTCAAAACGTATTGTTGGACTAGTTTCTTCATCATCACGTGATCACGGCACAGAGAACACGAAGCAGTAGCAACGATACACATGAAGACGATCACAAGTGACGTTTTCATTGTCTCAATGTTTTTCTCCTTGTCCTTCGTGCTAAGGCGCTGTGACCCAGCTGATCTGACAGATTCTACATCTGTCAAATTTGACAGGGTACAATGTTCTCCGCCACGACTATGCTTGCACGCTCCTATGAATGGCTTTCGCTGACTTTCCGTTGTTCTTTTAGGGCTCATTTACCTCAGCATGGGGAAGGGAAAGGACTGTCCCTTGATGTCAAATAGACCACAATATAAATGACTCAACTGCCTCTAAAACTGTTTTGTGTATGTGCCTAAAGTTTATCTTCATCTTATACCACATTTTGTTCGCTTAGCTATTTTGGTAAGCAAAATAAAAAACTGTCAATCCGAGAACACTCGTCCGGCCTACCCTTTCTGCATAGTTTCTATTTCTTCAACACCTGGGATGTATCCGCACGTTAACTTCTTTGAGACACCGGAAGTGGAATCTATTTCTTCACACGACCAGTCTTTCTTTAATTCTTTCTGTGCTACACCTCCAGCGCAATTCATGATGATTTATTATTGCGTTTTCGGGGAAACCTGTGGACGATCCATATGAAACACTATAGGTGCGTGAGTTTCTATTGTAAAGTTATCCGGCAATCGCACTTGTGGTTCTCTACGAAGGAGAGCTTTACATAAATGCCAGCTTATAATGCTCTGTCAATCTTGAGGATTTGCCAGAGCAAAAGCATATTCGGTATTCTTGCGTTTCTTAATCCAGGTAGGATATTTCATATCTTATAACACTTTTAATTTGCATTGTGTTAACTTTATTCTTGCGAGATATACATTTAAAGGGCCGTGCATTCCTCAAAGATAATTTACTTTACCTTTCGTGATACGTTGTATTACAACACGTGACCCTTACGAAATATATGGAAAATAGCTCCACGAACCTTTTTCCCCATATATATTTTTTTTTGCTCACAATACCGCAATCGACTAACGTCCCCGTAGAAGTCGTACAATCTTCTCTCGATTCTGGCTTCCATGACGGTAATAGTTTTTTCGATAAATACTCCATTTTCTGTCTAGGTTTCTCGCTGCTTCTCATGCATCTTCTTCCACTATATTAAAAAGAATATTTGTACTTTTCTGTCTCTCTTTTATGCAAGGTTAATGTTTTTCCTGTATATTCAGGCAATGACTTGTAATGTTTAAACGCCCTGTCTATTTTAGTTATGACGAAAATTTTGTTTTTATCTCTGCATTATTTTGATCCAATGTACTGTGTGACTTGATACAGACGGAATATTGCTGCCGTAGCCTCCCTACTCGTGTGTCTCGGGCAAATGCACTCTACCCTAATAGTAGACAATGCAGCCTGCCATTTCCTTTTATATGTGTAGATTTATCTTGCTTTATAGCTCCTTTCTTAAGCTTTCTATAGTGTAGGTGCTAAATGTAGGAATACAGCTAAGCCGAAATTAAGAAATTTTATAGTACAGACAGTAGCACTTCAATATTAGAAGATATCAACAAATTCATAGTTATCTTCTAAATATTAAACATATCTTACTTTTGTTTGAATTTTTAGTTTATATTCGTACACGTTTATTTGGCAACACCCGTCCAGAAAACCTACTGTCCTGTACGCGATGACAATTTGCACATCTTCCCTAGTTGGCTAGCGCGATTACTTCAGGAAAACGAAGGCAAATAAATTAGACGACGGTGTTCATATTGAGATAATGGTATTGTCGAAGTAATTCAGTTCAGTCTTAAAATAACTGGCGAAGATATCTGCCTTTCTTCTATTCATTGCGTCTTACAATTTTTTGATAACTTTGAAAATAAAGTCACTCACTTTCTGGTATATATCTCTATAATCGTACTTATGCGTGGTTTTCGGAAGAACTCAAACTATCAGTTGGCCGATGTGAGCTAGGCGCTGACTCCTAATGGTATAATATTGCGCATTAGGTGAAATTCACTGTTCATCCGATTAATGTAATTTTGTAAATGCTTCCATGACGAAAAAAAGGAACCGGTTTTAAAGAAAAGCCACGGTACCAATACTTTCTGACAGTAAAGCCGTCGAGTCGATGAAGTGTATGCCGACGTTTTTTACTCGCACGGAAGAGTAATATCATGCAGTGCAAATCACCCTGTGCATAGTCTGGTATATACCAATCTATCTCCTTTGTTGTGAAGGCTGCTGTCTCGTTATTCTTCGAAAAGAAGGGAACATGAGACAGTGTTTCTCGATAGCCTGGTCCATGTAAAAATTCGCTGTCATTCGGTATAATATATACGTTTCCGGTTTTCTGTTTCCGCATATCTTCTCGGACAGTTCCCTCCTTTAGGCCTTTTTATTAGTCTGGCGCGTTTCGTGATAATAGACAGCAAAAGCATTCACCCTAGTTACACTGCCGACTCCCAGAAAACCATGCTATTTCAAACTTCACCGGAACGGGCCCTCCTAGTTCCCACCGAAGAGGATATTTAAAAGAGAGCCGACATGGTGGCTCCGGCAGACACGAGGAGGTTGCTTCTGTAAAAACGTCCTAGCATACTGCATTTCGTACATTCAGGTAAGATGCTTCATGTCAGATCGTACCTTTTATAATCATAGAATTAGTTTTTTTTTCTCCAGACAGATTTAGATCATTAACATCACCCTCAGATATGTTTCTTAGTGACTACTACTACTACTACTACTTAAACTACTACTTAAATGTAAAAAAAAATATTTGCGCAACATTCTCATTACGAAAATCAGTTGTATTTCGATCAGCATGCTTGAGATATTTCAGGCACGCTTTGGGCCTTCTGATGTCTAACGTCTTTCACGGCACTCTTCGTATACTTCCAGGACACACTACACGTGCACCTCCGTTTCAAGTTAACAACGCCCGCTTTTCTTGCTAATATTGAATAAAAGTTTAATACCAGAAATAGAAGAAATAGAAATAGATATAGAAATACGGCAACTTCGCCCTAGTTCATTCAAAGTCAGGTATGCCGAGCCCTAATTCTCTAGTACCATCGCTGTAATGGGTAGACCTAGCTTTGTGAAGCTTTCCTTTTTTGTTGTTTTTTGCAGCTTCCGAAGTGTAAACGTCGTGGTCGATGATGACGCTATTGCGCATGCGTCTAATAATGTCGTTGACATTCTCAGCATACTTCCCAACTGTAGACTGCATATGGCAGTTTCTTCAGATATACTGTTTGGCATAACATCGCTTGAATGTTAGTCATATTAAGTCGAGCGACATACAGAGATGGGATCTGTCGTAGTTGTTTTGCTTGCGTATGATAACACATCAAATTCAACTTTCCCTAGACGTCGAACGAATCACAAGTGTCTCTCACTTTACTGACACTCAAATTACTTACCCAGGTGGTTTTCTTAGCAATCGTTTAATTACATTTACGTTTAACATTTAAGATGCTTTGTGCATCCGATGCCACTATAGTCAACACAGTTATTGTACTCTATTTTTTTGCTGTGCTATGCATGGTGTTTTCCTTGGTTATTCACAGAGTGATTTGTAGGTTTGAAACAATTTGTGTGTTAAGATAGATTACGAAGAACTGCTTTTCATATCTGCACCATATGGAAGTAATGTACTGTATCACTTCATACATATCAAATCTTGTTACTGTGACCTTCCCATTGAAGTGCGTCAGGAGAAATGGAGGCAACGAATAAATATATCTGTGTACAGTACCATTTTCTTTTGCTCGCCGCATACAAAGTACATACTGCGCACCCCTTCTTTCCATAAGTGTTGTCTAATCTCGTTTTACAGATGCCTTCTGCAAGGTTTCACTCCCTTGAGCACGACCTATATATTTCACGCCAACTAAAATTTCGATGATGATGACCTGCTTGTACATTACTACAGCTCTCACTTGAAGCAGAGGCGCTAGTACGAAGAAGCAATACACAAACCTAACAGCGCATTCTGTCATTGAACAGAAGCTTTGTTAGGCGGAAATCTATCGATTCCGTAAAGGGAAGGATCGCTAAGTGCAAATTCAATGGGCCATCGTGTTTTGGGCAGATCGCGCTTCTAGGTACCGCAACCTGCAAATTTACTTTCGTCCACGCAGCTACCGCAGCCAGAGTGATTGCTAAGATGAAGTTCTCCACTGCCATACTGTTCTTCTCGCTACTAGCAGGTAAGCACAAGCGCCATTCTAGGATGCGTAAAAAATGTAATTGACACAATATTTTCCCACACAAGATTTAAGTATGCACGCTGAGTTCTGCCAAGGAACGACAATTTCTTCCGTATGCTACATGAAAAAAAATATAGTAACATTAAGCTTTGAGGAAATCCCCACATGAGTGAATGCCCAATGGTCCCAGTCACTTCAGCACTTCAGAGCAATATTGCTTTACGAAATTCTCCCTCAGTATTAGAAGGCGCACTTAATAAGAAGGAAAAATAAAACAGATTCTGTCGTTAGCAACATGTCATATCTAATGACACGCGTGCGCTGTATTGTTTTTTGCAGGTGACACCTTTTTCAACAGCTTGTCAATGTTATGATGCTATGCTATCAATATGATTATGCAATCAATATTTTCGTGTGCCTACGTGCAGTGTGCTGGGCTGATTTCACTGACATTGAAGAGATCCCCGGCGACAGTGGGTTGGGAAGAGGTAAGTATAACATGTCCATATGCGGGTGCTACAATATAATTATTTTCGTCTATTCCAATGCTACGATAAGAAAAGCACACGTTTTAATTTAGCGCCGCGAGCATTAGGCGCAATTAACACGTACCTCTAAGACTTGTAATTTAATGAGGTTGCATGTTTTAAATTTATATGCATTTTGCCAGTGCGACGGCCGGCAGCTTATGTTTCCCACTTGGCGTGGTACCTAGTGAACTCTCAGAAATAACGGAAAATTTGCAGCCTTTCGGACCATTTCCTCTATTTTGGCAATACGACAATCAGTTCGCCCCCGAAAGCGCCACCTGCATAATAATAGGTGAACCAGTTTTCTCTTAAGGCTTCAGTCCTTGGGTTGTTTATCCAGGTGCAACGAACACAGCATACTCTATTCATGGCTTCCGGGATCGTAACTAATTAATATGTCAAAATATCAACTCCTGAGGTGATGAAAAATAATTCCGGCATTGGAGCGTGCGGACATTGTTACGAACGTTGAAGTACCTTCTACACGCCCATCCCTTTCGCACCGTGCCCTTTCCCTTGAGAAGATGGTAACGCAAGCTGATAGACCCGCAGTGCACAACTACGGAGCTGAAGAACTGTATGTCCCTTTTTCGTGGATTCAGCGAATTGTGCTGTTATTTTTTCGGGGTCTTTTTTCGTACTTTCATGGTGTTAGTTTCGTTCCATGGATGATACACACACAGACATTGTCACGTACGCAAAAAAAAACGGACTCAGATTGCACTGTAGCAATTACGTAATCATTCGCTCCAACCTCCTTACACTGTGTGTGCGTTTCACATATTGCGGAAATTGCATTCGCGCACAGGGCACGGCCAGAAAGAAAGTTAAGGCAGAACAATGGCTACGAAGCCGCAAACGCAAACAACTTACACAAACGCCCCTCATAAGTGCAACTGACATATTTATGAAACTTGGCACGCGAGCTTGCGGCAAAAAGCCTCGTCGACAGGTCGCGCGGTGTAGCGGCGAGATCGGGAAAATTAAATAGTCGCGCCGTTTTTTCTGCTGCCCACCCTCGTTCAAGCACGTTTTCCTATTTTCGCATACGAGCGGCGAAGAACGGGACAATGTCATAAGACTATCATGTTACATGTCATGCTCACTGTTTCCAAAGCTGCGATACAAAAAGAAATTGTGGGGTTTTACGAGCTAACACCCCTTTCTGATTATGAGCATGCACCCCGCAGTGGAGGACTCCGGAAATTTCGACCACCTGGGGTTCTTTGACGTGCACCTAAATCTAAGTACACAGGTGTCCTCGCATTTCTCCCCCTTGGAAATGTGGCCGCCGTGACCAGGATTCGATCCCGCCACCTCGGGCTCTGTAGTCCAACACCATAGCCACTGAGCAACCACGGCAGGCCCGAAGCTGCGATAGATATAGTGGGCTCATATGAATTTCAAACGAAATATTCTTGTTCGCTGGCTTGGCAGAAGGAGGATTAGTTAAAAGAAGCATTCGGTAGAAATAGACTGAGACCAAGAGGCGACTATTTCATTTAATACATTACGCGGCATGACTTAGCTGCTTGGGAAAGGCGAGCACAACGGAAAAAAGAAAAAAGCTAGAGAAGGTCGACGCGCTGACAGAGCTCTTGGTTGTCAGCAGTAGCCAGGCGGTGCTTTCAAAGGTTACACAACAGCCCCGTGTCCCCCAATAACGTGAAAAAGTGTCTGAAGGCGGAGCGCTTGTGCCGACCGCGGGGCACCAGTTGTGACGCCGAGACCGCAGGGAGTCCCAGGTGTAAAAATGGCGCCTAGAGAGAATCCCTCTCTATGGAGAAAGCGGCACAAAAACAAGGCAGATGGTCGATTGTTTCGGCCTCACCGAGTGCTGAGCACGCCGAGGATAGAGCCAGGCCTATGCTGTACCTACGCTATGCCGTTCATGAGCAGTCGATCCCGGGCACAACACGGGAGACGACGCCGGCCTTGTGAGGCCGCGAACAGGAAGGGGATGGTTGAGTCGACCTCTGGCCACGCTCCGATATGGGTGGAGCGCCGCAATGTACCGCTGCAACGTGAGCCTTGCATAGTGGAAGGAGATTACAGGGTGCTGTAGGGAGATACAAGCACAATACGGAATGATGCCCTCCTATTATTTTGTTTTCGCATCCCACCCCGGTTCCACGCAGCATGTGGCCGCCATAGGCCGCCTCGATACAAAGCCAGGCTTGGGTTGCTACAAAGTAAAACTATGCCAAATTTTCTATTCCACTTCCACAATCAGCCACCGCGATTGGACAATAACTTTTTTGGACCACCCCCACTTCACCTGTCTGTCATGTGACGTCACGATAACCGCGATAGCTCCCCATCTGATATGACGTGTACACACTGATTATGCATAATTTGACCGAGCAAAACAAAACTAGTTATTTTTGATTCGACGCCTTTTTGCCATTAGTCCTCGGCTATTGGTCAAGACTTTTCGGGCTGCACCCACTTCACCTGCCTCTCATGCGACGTCACAAAACCGCAAAAACTTACCTCATCAAAAGTGACGCGTACGCGTTAAAGATGCATTAATATGCTGAACAAGACTGAATTTTCTTCTGAATAGCCGCAGGCTGCCCCGTTCTAAAAGGAATAAAAGATGGCTGCCGCCGATCGCTCCGGTACTGGATACTCGACCCTGCCGGAGAGCAGGGGTTTATTCGAGTGTAATAAAGCTTTTTGCGTGCCCGCGTAACGTTTTCGAGAGCTTTCAGCACGTTTACGACCTCGCTCTGCCAACTCTTGTTTGCTGAGGATATGTTTTAGCGTCATTCTTAAGCTTCCGTTGCATGCCGTCGCGACTGCCGACGAGCCACCGCACGCTAAGAGAAAGCGGACCAGTGGCAGACGCCGGCACAGCCCTCTGCATCCGGTTATCCATATGCAATGCAGTGGCTCGGCCCCGTCGAATTCCTCTCCCCTTGAGCATGCTCCTCGCCTATTGTGAGCCAATTAGATAAGACAAGCCGCTCAGTGCAGGCAATATTATTCGTTTTTCAAGCAAACAAAAGTGACCTCCTATGAACAACACAAAAACGGCGCCGAAGAAAACAACACACGAAGAAGGGAAACACGAGACAGCACGTAGGCGCACTAACAACTGAGTAACAACGCCGTTTTTGTAATCATGCTTAACCAACTAGCCCACCAACACATGCTCCTATGAACGAGGGGAGCATTTGATTGGTTTGTTCAGACAACCCTGCGGGTGACCACCCGATGCTTGTGTCGGCGGTTACGCAAATTTGACGTCAGGAGATTGGAATAGAAACCTATTGGAATAGTTTTACATTATGCGGCCATTGTATGGTAATAAACAACATGTGCAGTATGCTTGAATAAATCAAGCACGCTAGATTACTATTTGTCACAGCTCCATTTCTATGGGGTGCTAATAGATTACGTTATATTAAGGAGCACCCGCCCTTCCAGACACCAACGGGCACCACCGTCGAGAAAATTGAGAGCCGGGGACACGGTGGAGCTCGGAAGGGAGAAGAGCTGCGTCGGAAAAGCACATGTGAATGCACATGCGCGCTCTTATCCTTGAACACGTGCTCAGGCGGAGGTGGTGCACCGGCCTTGACGAAGCCCTAGCGTGGCGAGGCAACTCGGAGTATGTGAAGCGTATGTAACGGCAACATGCCACTGCGTTAACAAACACCTGTCGATGCTGCAAAACGCGAGTGCAAGCACGCCAAGGCTGTGTGCGTTCGACCAGCCAATAAAAGTGCCGACCCGCGTTAGGCGTACAGCCAAACCACACGCCAACCGAGCCAATAACGTGACCGAAGCCCACGACACCCGTATCATTCAAATGCGCGATTTGTATCCCTTACAAAAATCGGTTTGACCTTTCAGTCACTCATGAGTCACCTATCAGTCACCCCTGTCACCTATCTGTAGACTCGACCTTTCTGTAGACTAAGTCCGCAGAATGTCCGCAGACACCGTGCGGACTGCAAGTAGACTTGTCTGTAATATGCGTGCCCAGTGAGTGTGTGTGTAAATATGTATATGTATCTATATATACATACATATTCTGAACCATGACATATTTTATAATTACGGTTGAATAGTTTTGACCTTTCAGTCACCCATGAGTCACCCACCAGTCACCTCCACGTAGACCTAGTCTGCAGAATGTCTGCAGACACCGTGCGGACTGCAAGTAGACTTGTCTGTAATATGCATGCCCAGCGAGTGTGTGTGTGTGTGTAGATGTATATCTATATATAAACGCATATATATACATATTCTGAACCATGACACATTTTATAATTACGGTTCAATAGGTCTGACCTTTCAGTCACCCTTGAGTCACCCACCAGTCACCTCCACGTAGACCTAGTCTGCAGAATATCTGCAGACACCGTGCGGACTGCAAGTAGACTTGTCTGTAATATGCATGCCCAGCGAGTGTGTGTGTGTGTGTAGATGTATATCTATATATAAACGCATATATATACATATTCTAAACCATGACACATTTTATAATTACGGTTCAATAGGTCTGACCTTTCAGTCACCCATGAGTCACCCACCACTCACCTCCATGTAGAGCTAGTCTACAGATTGTCTGCATATTGTCTGCAGACACTGTGCGGACGGCAAGTAAGTAGACTTGTATGTAATATGCATGCCAAATATATATATATATATATTCTACATGACACATTTTATAAATAACAGTTAAATCGGCTTCACCTTTCAGCCACCCACGAATCACACACACACACACACACACGTGTGCGCATCCTGAACCATGACACATTTTATCATTGCGCTCTGTTTTGCCATTTTAACATTTTGAAAACTTTGTCACTGATTGCTACAAGAACAGTCTGACAATGGCAGTTATATAAATCAATAATTTAATACTAATTGAAATAAGGTAATTAATAATTATAAAATAATAAAAATAAGATAAGACATTAAAATAGATAATTAATAATTAATAAGGTAATAAGGTAATACTGGCGTGTTACATAACGTACAATAAATGCAGCAGTTATACTATGGCTCGAACCGCAGCCTCAATTTAAGGACATATCTACCGCGCGACGCCGACACCATCCATCCGACCACCGACTGCGTGGTTGCTTTCGGCGCCGGCCCCCAGGAGGCGCTGGCCGCGAGCACCGGTAAAATTACGGGTGAGTATATTTTCCCGTCTGCATCTGGTCACCGACAAGTCACGGCGTGCACGCGTGCACGCGATGTGCACGCCGCAGTGACGGCGACCGATGAGATAGTGAACATGCCGTGCCGGGAGGAATTGTGGCGATTTTTGTGTGTATTAATGATCCAAAACCCCTGTGACTGCATAACGTAGCTCTCAGTGTTTTCCGTGTGGTGTGCCGATGCCAATTATCGTAGTTATGACCCGGTCGCGCTTTCTTTGTTACCGGCTCATGAAAAGCCGATGGTACTCTCGCTGCGCTCGCATTCCATCACAGTGCGCGGAAGAATTTTTTGAAAGTTGTGCTATCACGTGCTGTAGTTCATCTGCAATTCTACGCTATTGACGCTGGAGGCACCGTGCACCGACTGTCCTTCCTGCGGTACCTGTGCGATGCGGCAGCAGCTGTCACGGAGACTCGTTTACCGAGCACGCCTAGAAAGGTAAGGCCGGCGCGTGCGCGCATTTTTGTAGTCCGTGAAGTGGGCATTGTTGTACGATTAACAAGGTGATTAGTAACGTGACAAAATTGATCGTGCTTTTCGAATGTTCGTTCTTGTCGCAGGGCGCATTTAGCGAAGTTTGATGAAAATCGCCCTAAAACGTGATGTTGCCAAAATCTATCGACTATTTGCTTTCTGCTGTGAAGTTTCCTTGCGCCGGGGACTGCTTGATTTGAATAGGCGCAAAAATTCAAGCAGGGAAAGTTACTATTTCTGTACGTAATTTTTCAGCGAGAAATCGTATAACCATTTCTAGAGGTACGTCGATTTGTCGTCTTCACAGCTAACGGCTGCGCGAGATGGCACCCGATTGCTGTGTACGACGCATGGCCAGATTTTAGCTTGTATGCAAGTTCTTTTATTTATATAATGTCTTCAGACAGCCTGTATTTCTTGCGTTGGGTGTCATGTGTTTTCGTGTATTTGTAAATGGTTCCGAGATTTCAACAACAGTATCTATCTTTAATGGAAAAAATTGTTTTCTCACCTGAAAAAGAGGGATCTGTTCTTTTTCAATGCATCGTCCTTTGGGGCAGGGCTTTTTTGCACCGCATAAATAAATTAGGTTTTCGAACGCTTATCATGTGTTAACGAGTTTTCTGGTTGTGCAATTCGCATTTGACTTGGTACAGAAGTGCGTTTGTGTGAAGTTTTTTATAGTAGATTCATGTTTGCTCCAGTTCCATTTACATGTTAACTGCCTGTGATGTAATAATCGGGTATTTGTGCAACCATGCAGCTTCATGTAGCTGTTTGTACGAGACTTTTCACAATGTCACAAGTTTACAGTTTCAGCAGGGTTAACTTTACAGTAAACTGAACATTTCTTCTTGTTTAGGGATGTCACGATTTTGTGAGCCAGAGGAATCTACATCACTTGGGAGCCTGCGGCACTTCTGCAGGCTGAACAGCGCGTCAAAGCATCTGATTTGCATGCTGCGACAAGGTGTGTGCAAGGCGGTCACTGCCACTCACATGAGATGTCGGTACTCACTACTTCATTCCTTGGAAGCGATATTCTTGGTCCCTACCAAGCAGCCCGGAAGAAATCGGAGAC
The DNA here is from genome assembly GCF_038994185.2 of Dermacentor albipictus. Classification (NCBI taxonomy): domain Eukaryota; kingdom Metazoa; phylum Arthropoda; class Arachnida; order Ixodida; family Ixodidae; genus Dermacentor; species Dermacentor albipictus. Next base: position 70,443,167 of record NC_091830.1, read on the forward strand.
AAATAAAATGTGCAAAGAATACTATTGCGTCTGTTATTTTATTGCATGCATGCATGCCAGTTCCCCATAGTGGGGCTACAGAAATTCTATCTAATGTCTGCCTAAATGCTGTAATCCTGTGACCACAATCTCGACAGACTTTCTGCAGAAATGCTGTATCCTGCAGCTACACAGATTGAGCAGACTTTCTGCAGAAAGGGTGTGCCAATTGGGCGCTGGGAGGTGACAGGGGGTGACAGAAAGTCTGTCACCTGTCTTCAGATATTCTGCATCCCGGGTGACTCGGGGTATGCAGAATTTCTGCAGAAAGGGTGTACCAATTGGGTGCTGGGAGGTGACAGGGGGTGACAGAAAGTCTGTCACCTGTCTTCAGATTATCTGCATCCCGGGTGACTCGGGGTATGCAGAATTTCTGCAGAAAGGGTGTACCAATTGGGCGCTGGGAGGTGACAGGGGGTGACAGAAAGTCTGTCACCTGTCTTCAGATATTCTGCATCCCGGGTGACTCGGGGTATGCAGAATTTCTGCAGCAAGTCTGCAATGATTTTTGTAAGGGATAGCACCCGGCAGAAGCAGTAGGACGCTGAGCAGCAGAAGCTTGATGTGGGTGAGTTGTTGTAGCGTACTTGAAGAAAAAACAACGCTCCAAATACGCGGACTAAAAAAAGAACATGTATGACAGGCGCTTCATGTTTTTCTGTTAGTCCACGTCTTTGTAGCGCTGCTTTTTTTTCTTCAGGTGTCCTGAGCAGTGACTGCGGGCCCTAGAGCGAAGGATAGCCCAGCATGGATAAGTAGCTGCCGAGAGTTCTGAACAATAATAGAGCCATCTGCTACGTTGCGGTGCGGTTCACGAGACCCGATGGGGGTCATTGTAATGCCGCTTGTAATGCAATGCGATACAGATAAAGATAAGGTGGGTAATAAGCATGAACAAGAGACAGTACAGAGACAACCAATAAATATTTACTCAGGAATCATTCGAATAGTTGCCTACTTGGACCTTATCTTCTTGGACGTCGGCGCTTGGTTTACACTTGTTCTTTTTTTATTTGATACCTTAACTAATGCCGGAACACACCTAAATATTTATGTCGTGGAAGTTACAATAACTGCAGCCTCACGTATTTGCAGCTCAAGAATGCCCGTATAAAATTTAGGAGAATAATAAACATGAAGGAGAGACAGTACACAGAGGCAAGCAATAAACATTTATTCATGGAATCATTGAAATAAGTGCGTACGTCAACGTTACCTTCTTCAGCGCCAGAACTTGCTTTAAAACTCGCTTTATTTTAATTTGTGACCTTACCTTATGCGGGAATTCGCCTACACTTTTTTACAACAACGTCGTAGAATGTGCCTACAAACTGGAGCCTCACGTTTTTTTGCAGGTCATGGATGCCCATCCATCCTTCTTTGCATGAAAAGCTGCAAGAAACAGGGCTTCCGCATAGGATTTTGTCTCAAGCCCAAACTGCCATTGCTCTGCCTGTGCAAGTAATTCCTAGTCGAGTGCATCACTGTCTCTCAATAAACCTCGCCCCGACACCCACTATGCGGCGTCCTCGTTGAATGTGTTGTGCTTGCTGCGCGAAAACGAAATTTCACTTATCGCTTCGGACTTTATAAATTGAAATGTATTTCAATTTCTCTGAAATGCATTGACCTTCATCCGATGAATGGCCAGTGCATTACAACAGGAACTTCGCCTATTGCACCAGAACATCTTCTGTTGCCAGAAAGGAAACACACAGCTTCAGGTAATCGAATACAAAAAAGAAAAGTTACGAAATTAGTGCAACCCAATTTGCACAAGGCTTTTCCTCTGACCCTTTCTATAATACCTACGTAGACAAATCAGACTTCCACAATTCGGCCCCGTGCCCTAATGGCTTTTAACAATTCGGCACCATGCCCTACTAATGTGTTTTAAAATACGAGGGAAAGAAAACAGGAGCATCAATAGAATTGTTCTGGCAGCAATGAGTTAATCTTAATCTTCCCCGTTCAGCCTCTGTTGTGCATGGCCAAATTGGGCGAAGTGATGAGACAGATGTCGAATAAAAATATGAAACGATTTTTTCTCGCTGTCTTTATTCACAGTATTTCGGGCATATCAGAGGACCATACGCCCTCTACTTTTCGCTCAAGAGGGACTTTTTTGACAGGATCCGTGAGGTTGTTGTGGTGCTCCGTGAAATGGTAGGTAAGGTACCTTACCGATTCCGCAGCAGACTTGTTCTAACAGGCCATGTCGGTGGATGTGTTTCGCTTGGTGGAGACAGACCTGCAGGGCGTCGCAAGGCATGGCCGGCTCTATCGTCTGTTGGACAAACTCACGGTGCATCTTAGTGTCCTGGTTGAAGTGGCCAACGGGTACGGAGGCTGCACGTCTTCGTCGCAGAGCCACGGCAATCATTGGTCGACTCTCTTCTACAGTATCACTCGTAGTACTCGAATAAGGCGCGGCCTACAACTTATTGTTAACTATACAGTGCACCGAATAAAAAATTGGAGGACGCTTAAGCTTCGCATTCAAGAGTGGGACGCGACAGCGTTCCCGTCGACCCACCAAGGGGTATAAGACAATGCGCTACGGCACAGCGATCACTTACGATGCGCCCCGCATCGGACTTAGCGCCCACCTATCACGCGGTGAGCGTCGAGCAACGCAGCGTTCGGCGCGGCAACGAAACGTGCGCCTGAGCGAACGGAACGAACCAAACAACTCGGTGTCTCGGAGGGGAAACGATCTACGCCAGCCAAACGTCGTGATCGGCACGGGCAGAGAGATAGTAATCTAAACCGGGAGCACGGCGAAGCGTCGTCAGGGGAGAGGGAGTCCCGCGACGCGCCTGGCAGTGGTCCCAATGCGGGCGCGGCGCGCCTCCTGTCGGGGCAGCGCCGTACATTGAGAGGAGGGAGTCTTCTGTGTTTGCCGCAAGATGGCTCTGCGTGTGCGGAAAGCGCAGAAGAAATGCAGCGGAAATTCACTTCGCAACTCGTGTAATTGCGACTTCTGTACGTTACATGTTCATAATTAGCGATATACACCGCATTATAACTTTCCACGGCTCGTTTCGAAGGCAACACCGCATTCACTAGAGGCGCGTTTGCACCGCTTGGAAGCATCGAACTCGTGGCTGAGTGGTAGCGTCTCCGTCTCACACTCCGGAGACCCTGGTTCGATTCCCACCGGGCCAATCTTGGAAGTTGCTTTTTATTTATGAAGCGCCTGCCGTGATTTATCGCTCACGGTCAACGCCGCATACGCCGAGGCCGACACCCGACGCCGACGACACCGGCTTTTCTGCGACACGAGCTCCTTAACGCTATCGCGTTAAAACGCAGCCGCTAAGTCGACTGCCGGAACGTCTAACACGTGTCTGGACTCGCACGCGAGTGAAGTGCGTTCCCTGACAGCCAAGCGCCAACTTCGCGGGGCAGAAATCTAGCGCGCGGCGCGCGATGCCTTCTCGCCTCTCCTCCCTCGGCCTCCTCTCCACTCTTGATCCCGACTTTATCGTCAAGAAGCCGACAGACGAGTTTCCGTTGGTATGACAGTTCTAATGCAGATGAATTAATACGTACCGTAGACAGACAAGTAGACCGGGTGACACTGGAACTTGCTGATTCTTACAGCAAATATTTCTATAGAGGAATAAATGCACATTTCCCTAAATAATTTCTGAGAAAGCTTCCTTCACGCAATGCTGCTAAATTTATTCCAAGTGCCGGCGTAATTTGCTTCGGATTTTCGGCACAAGCGTGTAGGAATTGGCGATAATCTTGATGTTCGTATTATGCGGATGTTCCTCGTGATTTAAGAGGCTTCACTATCGCATACGTCACCTATGTTCCTTGTAGTGGTGAAAGTAGGGAAGAATTTGTGCAAACTATAAATTGATGACTGTCGTACAAGTGATGCCTGCCATGTTTCTACCAATGAAGTTATCGTTTTGCTTTGAATCTCCTATTTGAAGTAATAACTGAACAGGGTCACCGCTGAAGTAACCGCGGTAATAATGGCAAAGCCGTCCACATGCATCTGCGCCGTAAAAGAGCACATTCAGGAAAGCATTTCATTGGAGTAAGATTAGCATTTCTTTTGGCCCTCACTTACGATGTTGACCTGCTTTCACAGCTCAAACTTAGGAACATCTTTCCGATTAGAAACAACGGTTGCTGTCTACAGCCCGAATACAAAATTCCAGCTTCAAGCCACAGAGACCAAAGCATTCTTGATGTCGAAGATCTTTCTCTTCAACAGCACACCTACAGCAAGTGCACCATTTCCGTCACAGCGTTTCGTTTTTTTCATTCTGTCTTTTTTTAATATTTTGCAACGCTACTTTATGAGGTTTCGGAGAACAACCGAGTAGAACGTGCACCAGTGGCGATCTTCATGCAATCGCATTTTGGAATCTGTTTACTGCTTATACAGTGCAACAGAGGTCGGTAGAGCAAACAGACGCCGGGAAAGAAAATTCATTGCGGAAACCATCGTCGATTCGTACCAAAGTCTATTTGAAGCATTTACAAACGTCAATGGCGAAACAGTGTTTGTTCTTGTGCAACTTCTCATTTTTTTACAACTTATGAAGCATTGCTGCGCAGTCCCGAGTAACGTTCTGTGCCTTCCACTTTGTTTTTATTTAACCTACTGCCAATGATGTGGTTCGCAGCAGATGAGACAGTACCACGTTGCAGAGCATTGAGCGCACCATCTCGTCCACATCCAATGGAGCATAGACTATTTGGCTGACGATTGCACACTATCCATCAATGTTCATGTTTCACTCACATGAACGAGATGCGGGGCAGCACCAGGCGCTCGGTGATCTCGTTTCCGGCCGGCCTGTACCAGGGCCTATCCGAGTAGTAGAATCCGTTCCTTCGAGAGAGGCCTGATACCGTGCCCCTCTTCAAGGAACGAACACTTGTACGTGGCGCACAGCAAAAGTGAATTCATGTGAACCCTGGTAAACGCTCGCCCGGGGAATGCCCAATTCTTTGGTCACGACACCTTCAGAACGTACAATTACAACAAGAGGCGCTTGCTGACATTGCACGCCCTACCAAATTCGTCATCGACGAAGTGCTTCTGAAAGTGCTCGTCTACACACCGCATGTGACGCTCCTCCAATCAGTGCGGCTTGCACTCGGCGGCCTGTTGGGCGGCGATCCGCTTCGCATGTAGCTGTTCTTTGGCCACGCGCTGCCTCTCTCTGTGCTCGCGCTACACGGCCAAGCGTATCCCGATGGCCGGTCGCATTGAATTCTGTGGCTCCGCTCTCGGCGTTTTGGTAGGGAATGCAAGCCGCTGTCTTCTCTGCTGAGTCTCTTCCGGTGCATTCTTTCGAGGGTCCATTGTAGTATCTGCACGTAGAGGCCGGCACGCAACATAGCATACCTAGTGCCACCGAACAACCTCTCATTGTGGCACACCCGTACCAAAGAGTAGAGCAACGCGGCGCCGTGCTTGCTGCGGCGAACGAGGGGGCGCATAGGCGAGCACGTATCGGCAACAGGCTCGGGAACTTGTCCCTGCCTCCTGCCAGGCAAAAAAATACTCAGCATTTAGAAAGAAATCACAAGGCGACAGGTAGTATGAAGGGGGCGTGTGGTAGAGTAGGCATATTGTCACGTAGTATTGAGCTGAAGAAAACAGCAGCAAAACTGTGAATGACAAAACTAGCTTTTTATGAGGCCCACAAGACAAGTAATGCTCGAGTACAACGATGGCGGTGAACACTCTCGCTGATCATCGAAACTGTGATCTGTTCGCCAAGGGCGTCGGCTTTTTATAGATGAGTCATCCGTCGAAGTTACCGGAGTAATCGCGGGTACCCACATGTCTTCCAGGAAGTGCTACACTCTTACACAAATGTACACCCTTTGATTCGTATCTTGCCAAACAACAATATTCGTCATCTGTCTTTCTTGCGTTTCCTTTCTTGAAAACGCTGTGCTCCCTACTCTGCTGTCGAGAATCATCTGTCATGCTTATAACACGCATTCCGCTCGTGACATCTTTAAGGCTCGCAGCCTTAAAGGAAAGGAATGCGGGCAGGACAGATGACGGTTATGTCAACGTAGCCGCCGTTGCGGTTACTTGCGCGATGTTGCCTAAAATCGAGCAGCGGTGGACGCCGGCGACATGCATTAATATAAATTATATGGTGAATATAAGCAAAACAACAATGAGAACGGGTCTTCGTTCCTTCTCGGTGCCGCACTTTGATGCCCTGAGGCCGTCCGCTACTGTGCGACAGCGCCGTGTGCTGGACTACCGGCGATGCACGGTCCCCTTCGTCTTCACTGTCAGCGGCACAGCAACTGAACGGCGCACTAGACATTTGTCAAGCGTGACGAGGCCCCGCGCGAGGGCGAGGGTGAAGTTTGGCGTCACCCGGGGCACTCTCGCCGTCAGCGCGCTGAGCGAGATAGCAGCGCCCCGGTGTGGCCCCGCAGCCACTCCGGCCACCTAAGCCATGGTCCATTTACTTTTTTGGCTGATAGTACATCGGTGTGCGAGATAGTCCAGTGAAACAACATCAGTCCCACACTCCTCTGACACTCTTTAGGCTGGCACTGGCGCGATAAAGTGCAGTGCGCCGTGACTGCACGCGTTTCAGCCCGAACTCGGTGAGGAAGACTTTGTCCTTCACCACCTTCAATAGCATGTTGAATCACCTCCCAACTTTTCTGTTTCCTCTTTCCGGAAATGCAAACGTCGGTTTCATTTGAAGGGGTGCATTGTGGTACGATCATTGATCAACTCATTTGATTGCTATGATCCCTTTTGAAAACCTGCGGTCATTCGTTTCTCTTCGAAGCAACGTTAGGCATTGTCGCCATTGGTCTTTGCCCTTTACCTAGGACCACTGTTTTAGAGCGCAGCTCTTTGGCGTCCGTTCCTGGGTTTCGCGTCGTCGTCGGCGTTGTCGTCAGCCTCGTAACCAGCTCCGCCCCCCTTTCATCCCCCCAGCGCTAGCAGCGACCGACTGATACAGCGGCATCAGTCAGTCGCTGCTATCTCTTCCCTCCTCCCTTTATCGTGTTGTCCGCTTGCTGCGCGCGCTTCTGCCCCCATCGTTTGCCGCTGGGTGTACACGCCGCCCCCCTCCCCCCTCTTCCTGCGAGTCTCCGGTTGTCAAAGCGCCGGCTCGAACTTAATTCCTTTCTTCGCTCCTCCTCCAATGCAACCCCTGTGCGGTGGCAATCAGAGAGCCAGATCGGTGGCGGCGGATCTGTATATGTGTACCGCCCGAGCCGAAATTGCCGCTGCCGTTCGCCCTGTGCGGTGGCAATCAGAGAGCCAGATCGGTGGCGGCGGATCTGTATATGTGCACCGCCCGAGCCAAAATTGCCCCTGCCGTTCGCCACTGCGAAATTATCTGCCAGTTCTTTCTGAGCCATGATCGAGACGACCGATGGAAGTCCTCCGTCTGCTGCTGCTGCTGCTGCTGCTGCTGCTAAACGAGCTGCCAGAGCAGGGGCCCAGCGCCGTCGCCGTCAGAATCCAGAGGTGCGTGCCGCCGAAGCAGAAGCTTACCGTCGCCGCCGTCGAGATGCACTTCCTGCAACTCGCATTCACCGTCCATCGATCCACACCGATGTTAGTAGTGGGGGACTTTAATGTTGACATAAAGACAAACAGCAATTTCCTAACACTTATGCGGGAGAACATCCCGTTCCTCTCGCTCGTAACGCGTCCCACGGCTGTGACAACCTCGCGAGGCACTTGTATAGATCTCGTCTTTGAGAATCAAGCATTGGTGTACCAAGTCGAACATATATCAGTCTATTTCTCCGACCACAAAGCTTCCTTCATGACTGTCAAGAACTGTTAGTGGAGTCTTTGTTAAAGAAATACGTGTGAAAAATAAAAAAAATTCTTTTATAGCGCATACATGTGTTGCTCAATTTCTTTGCCTCAATCTATCGAAAAGGTGAAACAGCTTATTTGCTGCGCTCAAATTTCGCATTAGGAAGTAACGTAATCGTCGGTAATTTTTTACGCTTAATTTCTTCTAGTAATATTCGTGGTTTCAGAGTTTTTGGCAATGAGGTGAACATACTGGCATACGCGAACGAGCTCGCTTTCTTCTGCATGCACAAGTCTACTACCAACACTGTGGTGTACATAATAGAGGAATTCGGAACCATCTCTGGTGCACAAATGAACGGTGCTAAATGTTCGCGGCTCTGCTTCAACTCGTGAACCTTTAGGGCGACAAGTTTTCTGGCATCCAATGGTCTTGTGAGCCGCCAGAATATATTGGTGTTTCTCAAAAGATGCAAAAGATGCAAAGGGGCAAAAATATACCAAGCTTCGAGTGTTATGCCCCAAGATCCGTTCGATATAGCCTCGCAATATTTAACGAAGCTAAAGCCAGCAAACTCGTTTTTGCGCCAGAACCTTCTCTTAAATGGCCAATAATATACATCGGATTACAGCACAAAGCTACAAAAAAAACCATACGAGTTTCTGAGAAAAATTGCTTCGCAGTTAAAAAAAATCGGTCCTGGTCCCTATTTGCCCTGAACTCTGAGCAGGATTTGGTTTTCCTCAACTGCAAAGCGTTTTTCTTATCTGGCAGGTCCTCTACTTTACGGAATTCCGCAATACTGATTTTCCAATCCTTTGTCTTCTCCAAGTACTCCATTTTTCTAGGGTGTCGATGAAGAAATTTTCACATCCCTTCAGTATCTTTATTTCGTCATTTCTTGACAAGCCAATGAGGTGCCACCGCCCTTTCAAGCCAGTCAGTGCACGCGAACTTACACTAGCTCATCTTTCTGTTACACAATCAGTGTCATGTTTATTTTTTTCATTGATGTTGCTATCGATTATTCTGCGCCTTTGTGCAGGTAAACATTCTCACCGTTTCAGCAAACTTATACATTCGACAAATATTGCTTCGCGTCCTTCTCTGCAAGACTTAATGCATAAGAATTACCTTTCAAAGGGTTGTTTGAAAGTTCTCAAGTCAATACTTCTTTTCTATATGACATAAAAATTTAAGTAAGGACCTAATATCTTTCACCCGTCCGTTATACAGTTCGCTATAGATCAGTAAACCTGCATATAACGTGCTTGTACACGTCTGTAAAACGCCCATTTCTCCGCGATCTAAAAATTCATATCAAATTGATACTGAAATGCTACATGCTAAAACCTGGTTACACAGGAGAGGCATCTTTGTGTGCTCAATTACCTGTCGTGGCAGTGATGTTCGGAAAACTATAATATACCTCTTTATTAGCTGCAAGGATGCCTTGTCATTTTGGGACGTTTTCCAAAAGCCTTTCAAAAAAGTTCTTGATGTACATCCTCATCGCATAAGATATTGTATCCAATGTGAGTGTGACGATGTGCCTCTTCACATTTCGATACTGACAAGGCAGCACGGTTTATGTAAAACTCGCATGTTAGATCGGAAAGCAGAATCAATTGTATCTTCGCAGTCATAGTCCATTAAAATAATTTCAGAACTGGAAGACTTTTATGATCAAAAAGATTTGCAAGCGGATTGGTATCCATCTTTCACGAAGTTCAACCTTAATTTTCTCCCTTTTAAGATATGTTCACTTGAATAATAATATTGTCAACGTTTTGTTTTGTGCTCGTAGACTCGGCTGCAGCTGTATTGATAGATCATTATATTTTAAGCACGTACCCAATTGTTGCCAGGTAGTTAGAGCGACAGTCTGCTATGCTAGGGGACCGCGGTTCAATCGATTCATCGAGCCCGTAACAAAAAAAAACATTCTTTTTGAGCTATTTAGTAAGACAACAGCAGCTATAGTCATGAAAGTCCGGTAGGTTTCGGAAAGAAAGCTTCGCATTATTAAACATGGTGTAGAAACATTATCTGAGTAAGGGAAATTCAAATGAGAAAATGCTGAACCATGTCTCAAAAAGACAACCATCAGCATTTGGCCAAATGGCTACAAATAGACGTTTTCATTAAAGCTAGAGATTCCAAATAAATGAATGTAGTGGCCTCAGACTGACCATGTTTATGTACGCTATAGTATTTGCACGTACCTGTAGCATGCGCAACAGTATCACATAGGGCAAGTTGCGTACACATCATCGAACAAAAAGGCCCGATTTTCCTTTTTCAACCACAGTTTTCGCTCTTTAGCCTTGTACAGTACATAGTTATCTTCTAAAAAATAAAGATATCTTAGTTGTGCTTTAATGTTTAGTTTAAATTCACAGTTTTATTTGGCAACACCCGTCCGGACAAGCTACTGTCCTGTATGCGTTGACAATTTGCACATTTTCCCTAGTGGGCGAGCATGATTACTTCAGGGAAATGAAGGCAAATAAGTTAGATAACGGTCTTCCCATTGAGATAATGGTATTGACGCAGTAATTCAGTTCAGTCCTGAAGTAAGTGGCGAAGATATCTGCCTTCTTTTTTCTATTTATTGCGTCTTACATTTTTTGACAACTTTGAGAATAAAGTCACTCACTTTGTGGTATATATCTCTATATTCGGACTTGTGCGTAGATTGTGGAGGAATTCGAACTATCATTTGGCCGATGTGCGCTAGTCGCTGACTCTTAATGGTGTATTATTGCGCATTAAAGGCAATGCACTGTTGATCCGATTCATGGAATTTTACTGTAAATGTTTCTGTGGCGAAAAAAAGGAACCGGTTCTAAACAAAACCCACGGTACCAATACTTTCCTGCGGTAAAGCCGTCGAGTCGATGACATTTATGCCGACGTTTCTAACTGATACGGAAGAGTGGTGTCATGCAATGTAAATCACACTGTGCATGGTCTGGTATAAACCGCTCCATCATCTTTTATGTGTAGGCTGCTGTCTCGTTATTCTTCGAAAAGAAAGGAACACGAGACTCACAGTGTTTCACGATACACTTGTCCATGTAAAAATACGCTGTCATTCGGTATAATATATACGTTTCGGTTTCCTGTTTCTGCATATTTTCTCGGGCAGTTCTCTCCATTAGGGCTTTTATTACTCTGGCGCATCGTGCTATGACCGACGCCAAAGGCTTTCACCCTAGTACACTGACGCCCCCTAGAAAATTATGATATTTGAAACTTCACTGGCTCGGGCCCTCCTACTTCCCGCCCAATAAGATATTTAAAAGAGAGTCAACTTGGTGGCTGTGCCAGACATGAGGCGGTTGTTTCTGTAATAATATCCTAGTATTTTTGCATATCGTGTATTCAGGTAAGTTGCTTCATATCCGATCGCACCTTTCATAATCATCGAGTTACTTTTTTTTCGAGACATACATTTAGATTATTAATATCAGATATGTTTCTTCTGGACTAGTACTCAAGTGTAAAGAAAATAGCTTCACAATATTTTCTTTACGAAAATCAGTTGTATTTCGATTAGCACTCTTGAGATATTTCCGGCACGTTTCTCGCCTTCCGACGTCTAACGTCTTTCACGGCACTCTTCGTGGGCTTTCAGGACACTCTACACGTGAACCTCTGATTGAAGTTAACAACGCCCGCTTTTCTTGCTAATATTGAGTAAAAGTTTATTACCACAAATAGAGGAAATAAAAATAGAGATAGAAATGCTGCAACTGCGCCCTAGTTCATTCAAAGTCAGGCATGCCGAGCCATAATTTTCTAGTACCAGCACGACAACCTTCGCTGTAATGGGTAGGGCAAGATTTGTGAAGCTTTTTTCGTGTTTTTTTTTCATCTTTCGTAGTGCAGACGTCGTGGTCTGTAATGGCACTATTGCGCATGCGCGCAATAATGTGGTTGACACTTTTAGCCTACCTCCCCACAGAAGACTGTACATGACCATGTCTTCAGAAGTACAGTTTGTCACAAAATTGCTTGAATGTTAATCGCAGTAAATCTACAGAAACAGTGAAATGGTCTCTGTCGCAATTGTTTGGGCTGCGTATGATAAGGCATTGAAATCAACTTTCCTTGACGTCGAATAAATTTCAAGTGTCTGTGACTTTACTAACAGGCAAATGACATTGCTAAGCGGTTTCCTTGTCAAATATTGAATTACATTTTACGTTTCACATTTAGCGTGCTTTCTGCATATGGCGCTACTACAATCAACACTTTTGCCTTGAGCTTTCTTTTGTTATGCTATGCAGGATGTTTTTCTTGGTTATTCAGAGAGTGATTTGCAAGGTTGAAACCATTTCCGTATTAAGAATCACTGGAACGAATTGCTTTTCATATCTTCCCCATTTGGATATAATGTACTGTATTGCTTGAAATATACCAAATCTTGTCGTCACTGTGACCCTCCGATTCAAGTGCGTCATGCGACATGGAGACAAGGAATAAATGTATTTGTGTATACTACAGATTTTCTTCCTTCGTTAACCGTAGTAGTACATACTGCGCACCTCTTTCTATAAGTGTTGTCTAATCTCATTTTATAGATGCCTTCTCCAATGTTTCCCTCCCCTGAGCACGAAATACATATTTAACGCCAACTAAAATTTCGCAAATTCTGAAGATGATGCCTTGCTTTTAAATTACAACTCTCACTTGAAGCAGAGGCCGTAGTACGAAAAAGCAATACGCAAACCTAACAGCTCGTTCTCGCATTGAACTGAAGCTTTGTTAAGTGAAAATCTAGAGATTCCGTGGAGGGAACCATCTCTAAGTTCAAATGGAATGTGTCATCATGTTTTTGGCAGATCACGCTTTTAAGTACCGCAACCTGCAAACTTACTTTTGTCCACGCAGCTACCACAGCCAGACTGATTGCTAAAATGAAGTTCTCCACTGCCATCCTGTTCATATCGCTACTAGCAGGTAAGCACAAGCGCTACTGTAGGATGCGTTAAACATCTAATTAGCACAAAACTTTTCAGCACAAGATTTAAGTATGCCCGCTCACTCCTGTCAAAGAGCAACATTTTCTCCTGTGTGCTACATGCAAAATATTGTAACATTGAGCTTCCAGGAAAGCCCTACACGATTGAATGCCCCATGGTCCCAGTCACTTCACTTCAGCACTTCAGAACAATATTACGGAATATAAAATTCTCACACAACATTAGGAGGCGCGCTTGATTAAAAGAAGGAAAAAGAAAACAGTTTCCGTCGTTAGCACTTTGCCATTTCTAATGGCACACGTGCGTTGTATTGTTTTGTGCAGGTGACACTCCTTTCACCAGCTTGTCAATGTTATGATGCTATGCTTTCACTATTATCATGTTATGAATGTTGTCGTGTGCCCATTTGCAGTATGTCTGGCTGATGTTGACACTGACGATGACACTTTCGATGAAGAGAGCACCGACGACAGTGGGTTGGGAGTAGGTAAGTATAACATCTCCATGTGCGTGTGCTATGATATAATTATTTTCACCAATTCAAGTACTGCGATAAGAAAAGCACACGTTTTAATTTAACGCCGAGAGAATTAGGCGCAATTAACATGTACCTCCAAGACTTGTAATATAATCAGGTTCCATGTTTTATATTCTTACGCATTCTGCCAGTGCGATGGCTGGCAGCTTTTATTTTCCTCTTGGCGTGGCACCTAGTGAACTCTCAGAAATCTTGGAAAATTTGCAGGATTTCGGACCTTTTCCTCTATTTCGGTAATATGGCAATCAGTTCACCTCCGAAAGCGCTACCTGAGCCTGTTTTTTTTTTTCAGTCGTCACACTTTGCGTTGTTTGGCAAGGTACAATGAACACCGTATAACCTATTGACCGCTTCCGAGATCATAACTGATTAATATTTACACGCCAACATATCAATACCTGAGGTGATGAAAAACCATTCCGGCATTGGAGCGTGCGGACATTGTTATGAACATTGAAATACCTCATGCAAGCCCATCCCTTAGGCACCGCGCCCTTTCCGTTTAGAAGATGGTAACGTCAGCTGCTAGACCTGCAATGCACAACCTCAGAGCTGAAGAATTGTATGTTACTTTCTCGTGGGTTCAGTGAATTGCGCTGTAGTTCTTTCAGTCTTTTTTTTTCTTTTCATGGTGTTAGTTGCGCTCCACGGATTACGTACACAAGACACTGTCACGTACGCAGGAAACGGGCGCAGATTGCACAGTAGCAACTATGTAATCATTCGCTTTGCCCTTGTTATAGCGTATGTGCGTTTGACAAATTGCGGAAATTACCTGTGTGTACAGGCACAGTCAGCAAGAAAATGAAGGTCTAATCATGACCATGAAGCCGTAAACGCAACCAACTTAGAACACAAACTACCGTCATATGTGCAATTGACATCTTTATGAAAGGTGGCATGCGAGCTTGTGGCAAAAAGCTTCGTCAACAGGTCGCGCGGCATAGCCGCGATATGTGAGAAAGTAAATAGTCGTGCCGTTCTCTCTGCGGCCTACACTCGTTCTAGCACGTTTTCTTATTTTTGCATTCAAGAGGCGAAGAACGGCACAATCTCATACAATATCATGTTATATGTCATGCTCACTGTTTGCGGAGCTGCGATAGATACAGTGCGCTCATGTGAATTTCAAGCGAAATATTATTGCTCGCTGGCGTGGCAGAAGGAGGATTAGGATAAAAGCATTCGGGTAGAAAGAGAGCGAGAGAGGAAGATGTGATATTTAATATAATACTTTAGGAAGCATGACTTAGCTCCTTAGCAAAGGTGAGCCCGACAGATCGATGGGGAGCGTGCTATCATACCTCTTGGTTGTCAGCAGTAGCCAGGCGGTGCTATCAAAGGTTACGCAACAGCCTGTGTCCTCCAGTAACATGAAAGTGCGTCTGCAGGCGGGGTGGTTGTGCCGGCTGCGAGACACCAGTTGCGATGCTGTGACTGGAGGGAGTCCTAGGCGTAGAAATGACGCGTAGAGATCATCCCTCTCTATGGAGAAAGCTGGGCAGAAACAAGGCATATGCTATGTTGTTTCGGCCTCACAGAAAGCTGAGCAGGCGGGGGATAGACCCCGGCCTTTGCTGTACCTGCGCTGTACCATTCACGAGGAGTCCACTCGGGGACACAGCATGAGAGACCAGTCCTGCCTTGTGAGGCAGCGAGCAGGAAGGGGATGGGGATTCGACCTTCGGCAACGCTCTGATCTGGGTGGAGCACCGTAAAGCACCGCAAAGTGCCTTGTATAATGGATGGTCGTTACGGCGGTGCTATAGGGAGGTACATGCAGAATACTGAACGGTGTCCTCCTCTCATTTTCTTTTTTTTTTGTGTCTCGCCTCGGTTCCACGCAATATGTGGCCGCCATAGCTGGCCTCGATACCAAGCCAGGCTTGTGTTAAAATGAAAAGCATCTGCTGTATACTTGAATAAATCAAGCAGGCAAGATGACTATTTTTCCCCACTCTATGCGGTGCGAATAAACCAGCGCCATCATCGTCATCAGGCTTTCAAGGTGGGGACACGGTCTCAGCCGGCGCCATTTTGGTTCTCATCACCACCGCGCTGCCTTGGAGCGTACACAAAAGCCTACGTGATTTTGACAAACTGTTTCGCATTTGCCCGTGAAAATGGAGTCATGAGTAGGAATATAGTAGAAGCAACTGTTCGGTGTCACAACAAATTCCCAATGAAAGCTTTAAACACAAAATTTGGCATTTAAGAGCAATGCCTACTCAGTAGTTCCTATCTACAACAATAGAAAAATCATTTTCCTCAGCGACCACTTCTACAATATTGGAAATGTTTGTTGCATCAAAATGTAAAGTCTGCCAGCTGTATAAGATACATAATCATGTGCATGCAGCCGCACATACAAATATACACACAAACATACACACAGGTAGATAGAAACACGCCCTCACACAGAAACACGCTAGCAAACACAAACACACACACGAACGCAGGTAAGCACATACATGTACAAACACACGCACAGACGGAAGCAAGTACAAGCACACACGCAAACATAAAACATGAACATGCACTCAAATACACACGTACGCGCGTACACAAAAATACGCACGTACGCACTGCGTATTTGTACATGCAAGCACACATACACGCGATTACGGATGCACACACGCGCAGACACGTGCACGCTAACGCAGCCACACGCACATTCGCGCCCACGCACATAAACAAGCACATAAAAACACGTGCGAACATAAATACGCGCGCTCAGAAACAGGCAAATACGCCCGCAAACCAATGCAGGCAACTACAGAACAACACGTGCGCACATGCAAGAACGGAAGCACATTCAAACGCGCAGATAAACACAGGCACACGTAAACACACGCATCCACACACATATATTCACGACCAAACACGCGCACACACTCCGAGGAACACGCGCACACGTAAACTCACCGTACAGGCACACACAAACACCATTACGCACGAATGCGTACACGTAAGCGCGCCCACACCTACGCACAAAACGCATTCACAAACCAGCACATCGACACACACACACACACACACACACACACACACACACACACACACAGACACACACAAAGCTAGCCAAAAACACGCTGAAGAAAGGCGTCAGGCAGCAGCAATACACGACCGTACTAGAGAGAGAAACATTATAGCGCCGACGCTTTGAAGGGCGGTATGGACTGGGTTCAAATATGCCTCCACTCTCTACGGCAGTGCTGTTATCGATGCACCCTGGGACGACGAGGCTGCTTGCCACGCACTCACGCGTACCCTTTTATGAAGATGAAGGTCATGCATGTCCCAAGCTATCAGGCTGCCCGAAAGGTTTTCTATTAAGAAGTTGACTTTTCTTAGTTTCAGCTACACTACCTGGCAGAGCGTGTCAGCCCACTGGCTTTCGCATTTTAATGCTTAGCTTGGTGTTGTAGGTTCAATACCGGTCATTGCGGCCGTGTTTCGTTGGGGGCGGAATGCAAATTTTTTCGGCAGAACACATCTAACGATGAGTGTCATTGGTAATTGGAAAAGCAATCGAGTAATGAAGAGAGAGACTATGCTCAGAGTTTTGCTTCTTTTGCTAGATGTCACATATTCGGATACCGTCACACTTTGCTATGTCACTCACTTGGCAAGGTCACCCGTGCACACACAAGCATGGCAGCGGCTCTATGATGCCGGCGCAGTGACGACGGAATGATATCAATGAAACCATAGAGGAATATGCTACCATGGCAGGAGTAAAATGGGATGCCGATAAATTATGACGATGGTATAGCGACAAAAACGTGACGGTGGTATGACGACAACCACATGAACAAGCGGGAATGATGACGAAGGCATGACCAAAATGGCATGATGACGGTTTTACGACAACGAATGCATGGCAGCTCCTTTGTGACGACGACGTGTGGCAATGATCGGATGAAAATGGCGGCATAATTACAATTGAATGACGACAGCATGATTATGATAGAACGACGAACAAGGAATGACGTAGACGGATCGACGAAGGTGGAATGGCTGCGACGACATGATGGCAATGGAATCACGATTCTGAAGTGATTACAATGGTGGAACGATAACCGCAATACGATCACATGATGACAGTACGACGATGTTGGCGCGACCAGAGCTGGATGTTGAAATTACGACAACGGATGCACATTGGGGACTGTGTTGAGACTATATTCAGTGACAATAGCATGACGGTGGTATGATGACGAGCGCATGATTACAATAGAGCGACGATGATTGTATTATGACGACGATGATGTAACCACAACGGCAGTACGAGTATCAGATGACGAAGCTGGAGTGGCGATCATGGCATGACGGCTACGGCACTACGACATCACAATGGTGGCATAATCGCGATTGAATGATGACAGTATGAATACAACACAACGAAAAGGAAAGATTGACGTCGATAGAACGACAAAGGCAGTATAACGACGATGGTATGAAGATAACGGTTTGACGCTACTGAAGTGATGACCCATACAACGACTCCGAGACGGTGACTGTGTGCCCAAAATGGCGTAATCACGACGGCATCACAAAAGTCGGCTGACAAAGCTGAAATGACGAAAACGCAATGACTACAATGACGTCATGACCCTGAATACATACCTAGTGGTCGAAGTTATTAGAGAGCTTGAACTACAAGGTCGGACCTCATGCCTAACGACAAAACCATGGCAAGAGTCCGACACCGAAGTTACCACGAGTATTGGGCGAATACGATGGAATGAATATGGCATTGTGACAAGAATTCATGACGACTGTGTGATGACGATGGCTTGACGAGTGGGGCATAACGAAGCTGGAACGACAATCCAACGGCCACAACGGCGTCATGACCTGTCAGATATATAGACAGATTTATCCTTCATACGTAATGGGCGAATGGTGCAAGAGGATGTCCCCGGACTGATGTAGACGGATGACATAATGCTACTACCGGAAAATGCAAAAAAAGGAACAGAGTCTTGCGAACATGCGTGTCCACACAGAGGCAAATCTAAGCCTTAAGCTTAGCACAGAGAAATCGCGAATTATGATAATTGATGAAGAAATAAACAAATTACGTGATGTCAATTCAGCAGCAAGTCATACCCATAGTGAAGCACTACACATACCTCTGCGCAAGCATAAACGCAGGAAAGACTTGCTCAAGCACCTAATAAAATAATCTGAAAATAAAGGTAAGTTGCAATAATGAAACCTAGAGTGTTTTGGGGCCACAATAAATATGAGGTGGTGCATATAGTCTCAGAAGGAGTAATGTTGCCTCGCTAATATTCAAAAATGCCATTCTGTGCCTAAAATCTGATATCTTGTCGGGGGCGGAAGTTTACCAAACATGGGTTGGTCGGTTGACTTTGGCAGCCAGATTTAAAACCAGAAATGAGGCGTTGCAGGGTGACATGGGTTGCGCCTCTTTTTGCAATCAGAGAGGCACAGAGCAAAATTAGGTTTGAGAAAGACGAAGGAAGATAGGTCAAAATAAATGGGCGGCTAAAGCGCACAAGTGTCTGTACTTGAAAAGTGTAGGCACAGGATAAAGAAGGATGTCAAGAAATTTGGCAACGAAGTACAATTTAAAGCGTAAATTGAGAGATTGTTATGTCCGTATCTGCCAGAAGCACAGGCAACGGTACAAAGCAGATAGAGAAGTTCTGAAGAAGACAAAATATGAAAGAGATGCATTCAAAAATGCTACTACAAAAAGCTTTTTATCATACCTGATCAAATGAAGGAGGATGGGTGACTATTTGTCGCCTTCCCGTTTCAAACGGAAAGCAGGTAAATGATCACAATCATCATGATCGTCATAGTTAAATGGGTGGTCGGAAGGCCCGGGCATCGTGACACCAATGGGCATCACAGTAGAGAAAATTTAGCGCTCCGGACACGATGTAGTTCAGAAGGCAGGACAGCTGCAGCGGAAAAGCACATCAGATCGCGCATGCGCGCTTTTATCCCTGATCACGTGCGCATACGGCAGTGGTGCGCCGGCCTTGCCGAAGCCCTAGCGTGGCGCGGCATCTCGGAGTATGTGAGGCGTTTGTAACGGCAACATGCCACTGCGTCTAACAAGAGCTGTCGATGCCGCAAAACGCGAACACGAGCGCGCCAAGGCTGTGTGCGTTCGACGAGCCAATGAACGTGAGACAAACGACGCGCCAGCCGAGCCAGGAACGTGGCGGAAACTCGTGACATCCGTATTATCCAAATGCGTAATTTGTATAGCACCCGGCGGAAGCAGCAGGATGCTGAGCAGCAGAAGCTTGATGTGGGCGAGTTGGTGTAACATACTTTAACACAAAACAGCGCTTCAAAGACGCGTACTCGAAGACGAACACGTACGACGGACAGGCGCTGCATGTATTTCTCTTAGTCCGCGTCTTTGTAGGGCTGTTTTTTCTTCATGTATGCTGAGCAGCCTTTGTGGGCCTTTGAACGGAAGAGAGTCGCCCAACACGGATGCGTGGCTGCCGAGATTTCTGAACAATAAAGCAACCGTCTCCTACGTTGCAGTATGGTTCAGAAGACCCATTGGGCATCATTGTAATGCCGCTTGTATAGCAATGTGATTAAGGTAAAAAATTAGACGGATAATGAGCATGAAAAACAGACAGTATAGACACAGATAATAAACATTTACTCGTGGAATCAATCATTCGGCTGATTCCGCCCCCCCTTACCCGCCGTGGTTGCTCAGTGGCTATGGTGTTAGGCTGCTGAGTACGAGGTCGCGGGATTGAATCCCGGCCACGGCGGCCGCATTTCGATGGGGGCGAAATGTGAAAACACCCGTGTACTTAAATTTAGGTGCACGTTAAAGAACCCCAGGTGGTCAAAATTTCCGGAGTCCCTCACTACGGCGTGCCTCATAATCAGAAAGTGGTTTTGGCACGTAAAACCCCATATATTAAAAAAAATTATTCCGCCCCCGTCGACCTTATCTCCTTGGCCATCGGCGCTTGGGTTACACTTGCTCGTTTTTTTTGCTACCGCAACTGATGCCGAAACTCGACTACACTATTTATAGCAGCTTCGTAGAATGTACATATATTGCAGCCTCATGTTTGCGCAGCTTAAAGACGCAGAGATAAAATATGTGCGAATAATAAACAGGACATAGAGACAGTGTACACAGACAAGTGATAAACATTTATCCATGGAATTATTGGAATGAGTGCGTACGTCGACATTGCCTTCGTGAGCGTCGGAACTTGCTTCACAACTTGTTTTTTTTTAACTGTTACCGTACCTGACACGGGCATTCGCGTACACTTTTTATAGCAGTGTCGTACAATGTGCCTACAAACTGGAGCATCACGTTTTTTTTTTTCTTGCAGCTATTGGATGCCCGTCCTTCCTTTTGTGCATCAAAAGCTGCCAGAAGAAGGGCTACGCCATAGGATTTTGCCTCAAACCTAAACTGCCGTTCATCTGCCTGTGCAAGTAATTCCTAACGGAGTGCACCGCTGGGTGTCAATAAACCTCGCCTCGGCACCCGCTATGAGGCGTCCTCTTGAATGTGTTGTGTTTGCTGCGGGACAACGAAATTTTACTTATCACTTCTGAAGTTACACACCCGTACTCGAAATGTATTTCGATTTCTCGGAGATACATTGATCTAAATCCGATGAACGGCCAGTGCATCACAACAGCAACTTCGCCCATTGCACAGGAACATCTTCAGTTACCAGCAAGGAAACACGCTGCTGCTGGTAATCCCATACAAAAACGAAATTTACGAAATTAGTGCAACCCAATTTTCACAAGCGTTTGCCTCCGATCCCTTTCATAATAACGACGTAGGAAATTAGAATTCCCCAGTTCAGCACCGTGTCTCACTGTGTTTTAAAATGCGAGGCAACCAAAACAGGTGCATCAATAAGATTCTTGTGACCGTAATGCGTTAGTATTAATTTTGCGCGTTATGCCTCTTTTGCACATGCCCATTTTGGGCAAAATTATGAGACAGATATCGAATGAACATTCGAAGGGATTTTTTACGCTGTATTTATTCAGAGTATTTCGGGCGTATCAGAAGACTATATGCCATCTACCCTTGGTTCTAGAGGGACTTCTTCTAGAGGAGCCGCCAGCATATTGTTTTGGCCCGTGAAATGGTTGGTAAGGTACTTTACTGATTCCGTTGAATACTTGTTCTGGCAGACCACGTCGATGCATGCGTTTCGCTTGGTTGAGACAGACCCGCAGGGCATCGCAAAACGGAGGCCGGCTCTTTCGTCGTGCAATTAGACAAACTTGCTGTGCTTCTTGGTGCCCTCGTTGAAGTGGCCGACAAGGGCACGTCTTCGTCGGAGAGCCACGGTAATATTTGGTCGGCTCTCTTCTAAACCATCACTCATACTACTCCTAGCGGACGAGGCATACAACTTACTGAGCATCGCAACTGAATACAGCGCACCGAATGAAAACACAGCCAGTAAGTCGACTGTCGGAATGCGTGACACGTGTCCGGACTCGCACGCGAATGAAGTGCATTCGCTGACATCCAAGCGCCAACTGTAGGGGGCAGCATTCTAGCGCGCTGCGCCCGATGCCTCCTCACCCAGCATTCCCCCTCTTCTCCACTCATCATCCCAACTTTGCCGTCCAGAAGCCGACAGACTAGCTTTCGTTGGTATGATCGTTCTAATGCAGATGAATTAATACCTACCATAGACATACAAGTAGACCGGATGACACTGTAACTAACAGACTGTTCATTATGTGAAATAAAAATATAGAGGAATAGATGCACATTTTACTAATTCCATTCTAAGGAAGCATCCCTCACGCAGAGCTGCTAACTTTATTCCAAGCGCTGACGTAATTTGCTTCAGATTTTCGGAACAAGCGTGTAGAAAATCTTGCTATCAAGCTACTATGCGGATGTTCCTTGTGATTTAAGAGGGTTCACTATCGCATGTTCCTTGTGGTGAAAGTAAGGAAGAATTTGTGTAAACTATGAATTGACAGCTATCGTGCACGTGATGCAATCCATGTTTTCACCAAAGAAGTTGTTGTTTTGCTTTGAATCGCCTATTTGAAATAATAACTGAATGGGGTCACCACTGAAGCAATCGCTGTAATAATTGCGAAGCCATCCACGCGCATCAGGGCCGTAAAAGGGCAGATTCGGGAAAGCGTTTGAGTGGAGTGAGAGTAGGCTTGGTTCCGGTCCTTGCTTATGATGTTTACCTGCTTTCACAGCACGCACATAAGAGCATCTTTCCGGCTAAAAACAACGGTTGTTGCCTGCAGCACGAGCACAAAATTCAAACGCCAAACCACCGGGACCAATGCATTCTTCACGCCGCAGATGTTTCTCTTCAACAGCACGTCTACAGCAAGTGCACCACTTTGGAGACTGCGTCTTTTCTTTTTCCTTTCTTTTTTTTAGCATATTGAATTGCTCAGATATGAGGTTTCGGAGAACAACCAAGTAAAACGTGCGCAAGCGGCGATGTTTAAGCAATCGCTTGTTTAAATGCGTTCACTGCTTGTACAGTGCAAGGCAGGTCCGTAGAGCAAGCAGACGCAGGGAAAAGAAACTTCATAGCAGAAACCATCGTCAATGAGTACCAAAGTCTATTTGAAGGATTTACAAACGTGAATGACGAAACAGTATTTGTTCTTGAGCAACTTCTTTATTTTTATTTATGAAGCCCTGCCGCCTAATCCCGAGTAATTCATGTGCCTTCCGCCTTGTTTTTCATTTAGCCTACTGCCAATGGTGCTATTGGTAACACATGAGGCAGTGCCACGTTGCAGGGCTACGAGGACACCCTCTCTTCCACGTCCACTGGACTATCTGGATGACGATTCCACACTATCGACCAAGCATGAGATGTTTCACTCACATGAATGGGATGCGGAGCAGCACCAGTGGCTCGGGGATCTCGTTTACGGCCGCCAGGTACCAGGGCCTCTCCGAGTACTAGAATCCGTTCCTTCGCGAGAGGCCCGATGCCGTGCTCCTCTTCAAGAAACGAACCCCTGCACGTTGCGCATAGCAAAAGCGAACTGATGTTCACCCTGGGAAACGCTCGCTCGGGGATGGCCCCATTCATTGACTTCGACACCACGACGACGTACTGTCCAAACCAGAGGCGATTGCAGACATTTCACGCCCCACCAAATTCGTCATCGATGAAGTGCTTCTGAAAGTGCTCGTCTACACACCGCAAGTGGCGCTGCTCCTATCGGTGCGGCTTGCTCGGCGGCCGTCCGCTTGGCGGGTCGCTGTTTTTGCGGCCGGGCGTTGCCCCTCCCTTTGCTCGCACTACACGACCGCGCGCATCACGATGGCCCGTCGCATGGCAATCTGCGGCCCCGCTCTCGCCATTTGGGTACGCATTGTGTACCTCTATCTTCTCTGCTGAGTCTCTTCCGGTTCACACTTTCAAGGGTACATTGTATTATCTGCAAGTGGAGGCCGACGCGCCACATAGCACACCTAGTATCCCCGAGCCACATCTATTTGTGGCGCGCACACCCGTACTGACGAGCAGAGCAAGGCGGCATCCCGCCTGTAGCGGCGAACGAGCGAGCACATGGGCGGGCGCGCACCGGCGACAAACTCTGTGAACTTGGACGGCCTAGCATTTGACCCTGGCTCCCGCCAGGCGAGGACATGCTTGGTATTCAAAAAGTAATTACAAGGCGACAGGTAGCACGAATAAGGGGCGTGTGGTAGAGTAGGAATATTCTCATGTAGTAATGACGCGAAGAAAACAGCAGTAGAACTGTGAATGATGAAAGTAGCTTTTTATTAGGCCAACTTGTGCCCCCAAAACTAGTAACGCTGGAGCACAACGATAGCGGCGAACATAGTCGCCGTTCGTCGAAACACTGATTTTTCGGTAAAGCGTGTCGGCTTGTATACGTGAGTCATCGAAGCTTCCAGATTAACCGCTGGTGCCCGCGTGTCTTCCAGATAGTACTGCACAATTCGCGTCGAGCACAGAATCGGATTACACAAGCTTCGGTGACGACGGATGACGCACAGGCCCATCGGTAACAATCCAGTAAATTCCAATCATGCAGGCGCATCATGAGCTCGGCGTTAACTTTAAGTTGTTCGCGGGTGAAGTGCGGTTCCCGAGAAAAGGATAGGTAACTACACGTTCTAATGTGGTGTTTGGCCCTATATTCTTCGACACATAAAGCAGTGAGCGGTTTCACATTCTCCGATAGAACCACTGTTTAGACGACCACACATCAGGATGGCACGGCCGGCTACATTTAGGGATCACATTACGTACATCAATGCGGAAGCTTTCTTTTTACAGCGTAGCTGTTTATCCGTAAGAGCCGGAGTTTAGTGTCATCTGTCTGCAGAAACTATCATGTGGGCCTATACTGGTGGCGGTGCAGAAAGGGTCCAAGCTCATTCACACTTACCCTGTGGGTTCGCGGACCTGTAAAGCGCCCTTGAAGTAGCCTTGTCGCACCTGGGTCCCAAAGAGGTCCCAGGCATAAGGAAAATAATAGATGTTCTTGAAACAAAATTCTGCAACTTTTTCAAAAATAACTGTTGAAAAATCTTCTGTGCAACCGTGTGAACGCGCTCGAGTCACTGCTCACGCGTTCGTCTTCGTCGTCTTCCACAGCTGATCAATTAGTGGGGAATGAGACATCCACCCAATCGTATCAACTGCTACAAAGGAAACATATACGGGATCCTTGAAAGAAAAGCCTCGCAGTTTTTTTTCTTTGTTTTTCTTCATCGGCGACGCTTTTCTTTAGGAACACTTAGGGCTTTCCATTGTAGCGATTCCTACAATTTAGTGGATGTATCATTTTCCCTTAAGTACTTGCTTTTCTCCACCTTACAGGTATTCCGCAGAACTGTTACGTCTTCCACAGCTGGCTCCGTTGCCGCACACCAATCCAGCATAAAATGTTACTTCTCTTCTTTCGTCGTAAAGGGGAGGCCGCGTTTACGGGGTGTGTGAGTCATTGCTTAAGGGGTTATGAGCAATTGATCGTCTTACGCATTTAATAACAGGTGATAGGCGTATGTCTGAGCGCACGTATATCGTCACGACGACTACAGATCAGGACAATAAAAATGTTCGTACCTTAGCTCAAAATGCTTTGTCATCTCTATGTCATGCGCTAAACAGCTTCGCTGGCCATGCATCTTGACAGAGTGGCATAGATCAGGTATTTTTTTTACTGGCAGATAGTGCTTCGGCACTAAGTCGGGCTCTTGATTTTTCCTGTGCGATTGCTAAGAAACAGTTATTTCGTCTTGCTTGACCTGACCAAAGGAGCACAATTTGAAAGTCCATCCAGAATATCAAGATGCCCATATTCCTGGTAAAATTATCTGCTGTTTAACTAGCCATACTGCTAGATACTGTGGCAGCTAATACCTGGAGTCTTGCGAGCGTAATTTACTTGATTGAATCGACTCTACCTTCTGTGATCAGTAAATTAACTCGTTTGTTTCAATTGAATATACTGTTACCATGTCAGCTGCTGCTTCATACGCTATTAGACTGCCATCTAACAGGCCTATGACGCACAGACCTATGACGACAATTATACAAGTACAATAATTGTTGCAGATCCATTCAAAACATATTTGACGTTTTGTTTGCCTCTCTCCAGCAATTGGTTCAGCATGAGGACGTCGCCTTGAAAATGATAGTGTTTCGTACCTGACATGCGTGCACATATGAGTGGTATTTTAAAAACGCAAATATGTTAGTACGGGCCCAAATGGGCGTTATGTTCAAAGCATGGGAGCGACGGGTATAACTTGCGTGAGTAAATGTAATACCGTTACATTCAAAAACACGACAGGTAGAGTTATCAATTGCATATAAATGTTTTAAAGCTGCTATGTGATTACGAGAAAGTAATGGCTCAATCTTCAATGATTTTTGTGTCAGTGTTGGTGAAAAACAGTGGCTGTAATACCGACAAATGAAACCAATAGGATTTCGTTGAACATTATTAAGCAAGCTTGTTTCACGTTGTTTCTAGGGGAACCAAATGACAGATGCACATTGTAAAACAGGGCGGAATAACGTTTTATATAATAGCACTTTAGTATTGCGAGGGGTCTTAGCTAAAGTGCGATGCAAATAACTTAATTTCTTAGGGTTTTCCGGTTCACATATTCGATATGTTTAGACCAAGAAAGTTGTTTTGTTAGAATGGCACCTATACTCCGTTTCATGCACAGCAGTCAACGCTCTGGAAGCTACGCAAGTTCGGTAAAGAACTTCTTGCGTAGTTTTTCGGTCAAGTTCGGTCAAGAAACGTCAACACCCCGCGCGTTCCGTCTCGGCTTCGCTGCGAGCCAAGAGTGTTCGCTCGCACCAGCATGCGCTTCTCGCGGCGGGTTGCAAACAAAGTACCCGAAAAGTGCAACAAAAGTAAAAATGATCTAAAACAGGGCATTAGCAGCCGTGTACCACAGTGTTTTTGTGTCTAGACATTAAAATTTGTTTCATTCAATACTGAGTCTATATGAACAACGGTTGCGCACAAGCGCGGTCGAAAAACATCGAACGATATCCAAGTGCCAGCAAAGCTACTGCAAGAAGTCGCTCTAGCTTCCGCAGCGCTGACTGCTGTGTAAGACACGGGTTATAAGAATTCGAAGGAAATTCCGAACCACGCATATCGAACCAGTTCTCTACCACTAAAGTTGCTTGTACCTTGTCTTTCTTTCTTTACAAGGTTATTCCTCGGGATATTGAGAATGGCAGCCCAAAAAGAAATGTCATGGAAAAATAGCGCTCTTCTCAGACTCTTCACAGACTGAAATATTAAAAGTGCGAAACAATACCAGGAGATCGAGTCCCACAAGAGGCCGCGTTTCTACCAGAAAGCTCGCCTTCGTGCATAGCGTTCCCCGCCAGCATTTCCCAGTAAACGTTACGTTTACATAGGCTTCAGTTGCCGGGAATCATGAAAAGTAGTAAGGGTCTTTGAGCGCTATCGCGTTCCCCTCTTAAAGGCGAAGCTTATGCGTCCTCCAAATTTTGAGACACTCCTTTAAGTTGGTTGTCATCCCGGGAATAATCGAACGAGAAGGGGCTCTGTCTATTGGCAAATGACATCACGACGGTTCTACTACAGTTGATGTTTATTTTCCACGCTTTCCACTAAGCACAGAAAGACATAAAGAATTAGGCAAGACCGTGGTGGTCACCAATCGAGTTAATAGATTCGCATAATATACACTCAACTGCATAAAATCTGATTTTAGTTGAGGTGCTATGAGGTAAATTACTGATGTATATTAGAAATAGTAAAAGGCCTAATACGGATCCCTGAGGAACGCCTAACGTAACGTCGACAATAGTTTTCACCAAGTTAAAATAAGCACATTGGGAGCGATAACGAAGAAAACTAGCTATGCAAGAAACAAGACGTGGAATATTGAATATAGTGTTTAATTTTTAACGCCATCTATAATTTATTTATTATAATAAATGACGACTCAAAACATTCAACAAGACTGTCAACATGACATTCCGTACTGAGTGGCAAAAATTGTCAAATTTAGCTGCCAGAGTTTCAGTGACAGACCTATCGTCAGCCTTGTTAAAATCATGAAATGTGGAATAGCTGAAGTGTACATGCCGGATAGGAGAGCTAATGTGTACGATAACTGCGATATGATCCGAAGTTCTTTCCAAGATACTATTCTTAAAGCCTAAATGAGCAACACTGTCAGTGATATGGAGTATGGAGTTCATATCAACCACTTATATCAGGTAATGGGACAAAGAAAACGTCGTTAAGTCTCTACAAATGGAGACACTAGTGGCGGACTATGTAAAGGAGGGCCAGTGAACGAAGGAAACCTGAAAGTCAGCAAAAAGAATTAAGTTAGAACTCTCGAAGCTATGATCATGCATAAAATACGAAATACTATCTAAAAAGTCACTAGGGCGATCAAGAGGGGTGATAAAGACTACAAATTGGTAAATTCTGCTTATGCACTAGTCACTTGCACCAAATCGATTCTATACTGCGAGGACCTGGTAGCAACTTAAAATTAAAATCTGAACAAAAAAGTAAAGCAGCACCATCGCATTTCTTATTCTGGCGGTCATATCGGGCAGCAATGCAACCTGGATGCGTGGATTCTGAGTCGCGAACATATTCATGGAGCCATGTTTTTGTGATACAGATAACATGAGGAGAAGGTGAAGAAACTAGCAAAATAACCTGTGAAAATTGGTTAGTTATGCTACTGGCATTAACATTCAAAACGCAACATCTGTGGCAGAGTGATGGGATGGTCCGCCTAGTGATGATTATACATTTGGAAATCTTTCGTTAGAATCAAAACCAGGAGCTATTGCTAAGCTGTTTGAGGCCCCATCCAAGTTCTAACGATTGTTATCTATCAATAAATGATCGAACCTTATTTAAATCACCGAGCCGTTATTCTGCTGCTCAACGGACGCGTCCTATAGCTTTTTACGTACTGCGCGCTCTCTGGACGAAAAATCTTTGGAAAGTTTCATGCCGGAATCTTCCAGCTTATAAGCGTTTTTCGACATAACTAGCTTATCGCTGAAATCAAGCCATTTTAATATGATAGGACGAGAATGCCAAGGGAGCATTCTGCCTAACCTATGCAAGCGTTCAATACGTGAACAGTCAAGGGAATGCCTATTGAAAACGTTCGCAACCTTGGAGTGCAGTGTGTCATGATTCTCGTTGGTACCTTCTGGTAAGCCATGAAGGATTAGGTTATGTCTTCGTGAACGGCTTTCAAGATCGTCATATTTGGTAGTTAGTTCGGCAATAGTGCGCTTTAGCGAAACCGCCTCAGAACGAACCTGATCAGAGGCTTAATCAAACAGTGCCGTCGAGCATTCGGTTTCGAGAGCAGCCACACGCAGTTTCAAGGCATCGAAACGTGTATTCACAGCATTTTTAATTTCAGATATATCTTGCGACTCATTTTTCTGACAAGCAACTAAGTCATAACGAACCTTCACAAGGTTCATTGAAGGGTCTATTCACTTCGCCCTGTTTGTAGCACTCTTAGATTCTCTTCTAAATATGCACCAACCAGCCCAGTTCAGAACGTTGCTGCAGTTGATCTGAATCCTTCAATTCGCCAAGCAGACTAGGCAATGACACGCTTGCATATGTAGGAGTTATACATACTGCAAGTTGTGTACGCTTTGAAAATGTCATGGGGGTACTTCACTGCTAAAGATTTGGTGTGCAAAAGCACAAAGCAGCATCAGTAGCTGTGTTGCTCCTTCATATTGTTTCAAGGTTCTGTGCGTCTTTGGTAAAATAGCCCTTCAGTCCTCGGCCTGTTTTTCCTACAATATTGCTACTGCAGGGCAGTCGCATGTTGTAAACAGCACATAGTGCACTTCTTATGAACTCCGACACATACTTCTTGTTGCAAACTTCACCTCATGGCCTGGTCCGGATGTTATTTTAGTACGAACCCAGATTGATACGCACTGGAACTAAAAAATAATCATAAACCATTCCACTTTGTGAAGGCGGTTGACAAGCGAAGCTCTTCAGCACACGACGCGGAGGTGTCACATAATTTTGAACAAAGGTCCGAACTCATTTATTGTCTTGATGGGTGGTCATCGTGACGAAATACACTAATTTATTGTATTGATCGGTGGTCATTATTTCACTCGCAACTGCAATCATATTCTTTGATAATGTCAATCGATGCACGTACTCCGCTGGGTGGTTGGTTAGGCCTGATCAATGTGGCATCACAAGGGATATAGGAATATTTCTGCAACACGGAATGCGTAAACCGCTCCCTTTTTGGTACCGACACATCCACATTGAAATCACCAGCAACGACAACATAGGTAGTGTCATTACAGCTAATTCTCGCAAAGTGAGTATTTCACTCGCAACTGGAATCACATTCTTTGATAATATGAAATCGATGCACGCACGCCGCTGGGGGGTCGGTTGGACCGGATCGCTGTGGCAATGTCTGCAACACTGAACGCGTAAACTGCTCCCTTTTTGGTACCGACAAATCCACATTGAAATCACCGAGAACGACGGCAAGGCTAGTGTCATCGCAGCTAATTCACACAAAGTGAATAGCCATGAACCTTACGGGACTATGGCTCATTGCATTTTTTACTTGCCTACGGCGGTATGAGCCATTGCTCACGTGGGTAAGAACAATTGAGGATGACAGTTTTCGGCATGCTGTTCTTTACGTTGTATAAGGGATTAGAAAGAATTTAAGCACTGTTCGTTTCACTTTGCTGAGTGCTTGTAGCCTCTACCTTAGGGCCCATGAGCCACTGTATTTTTTGTTTGCTTACGGGAGCGAGAATGCTTATGGGTGAACGAGCCATTGATAATGATGGTTTGTGTTCACAGAGAACAAAAATGCATGGAACCCTAGCAATATACAACTTCGCTGTAAAATGCCATTACCATGTTCATGGATGTGTGTGCTTAACTAAAGTTTATTGGGTGATGCCATTCAATATGACTGTTGCACCGCATAAAAGCAGTGTTGCTTCCGTGGCGTAATACTCGCTCTGAGCTGGTACACAATTGAAAAAGCTTTTCCTTGCTTGAAGACTGGGATATAGCTTACACGAATCGGGCTAACCAGTTCCGAGTCGATTCGGTCCCTCTGTCTATGTACGTGCTATAAGTGATGCTTGCAATAAAATGCCAAGTAGCTCGTACCCAAACCCTGCTGAGTCGAAGCATTGTTGCTTCAGTGGGCTATGTATTGCATTTTGCAAATATGTAACATGTGAATCAATGAATGTCACTGTCACAGTTCTATATCAAAATCTATTGAGGGATCTCTAATATAACGACTGTTGTGCTACCATGGAAATGATCGCTAGCATGTGCATTTGTCTAATCTGCGTACTTATGGCTTCATAAATGTTAGTGACGCTATTTATAACGCTGTATCTTTGCAGAATGTCAACCAGTCACAGCTTTCTAAACACAATCATTCAGTAAGTCTGGGCGACTCCCATATGTTTTGCGAACTGTTAATCTTATAACACAATATGTAACTGAAGATCATCAATTTCTAATGCCACAATGTTGCTTTCAGGCCAGAAAAATGAAATTCGGGCATATATCCTTCTCACGTTTGAACGACAACCACTTTTTAAGTTCTGCTTTGTACGAGGGAATGCCTGTGGACTGCCATTCTCATACACAACATTTTGTTAAAATAAATTTTTCGCAGATACAACGGTGTCTTCAATTCGCGAAAAAGGAAATTTCTCCAAATCTATGAACCACCTATCGTTCTCATGCAGGACTGAACTTCCTGCTTGCGCTTCCCATACGCACCAAAGTGCCAGCGCTACCGCTTGTAATTTCAGTCGGAAAGCCAGTGCTCAATGAAACTTAAAAACCAAAGAACTTCTTTATCCATGAATATGCATGCATGGTTTGAGCGCAAGGACTTTCCAGCGCGGATCGGCATTTATATTCAGTCATCTTACACTTGATTCGCTCAAAATTGGACAGCGCACGGAAACGAAAACTGCGCAGTTGCACGAACGCACCACCCGAACCAACAAGCCCATTACTTTCGACCTAAGCATTCAATGGGACTGCATTCTGGTGTGACATTGAACAGATAGTGACAAATTAAGCCTTTTCTGAACATATTCAACATGTTAGGCTATTACAACATGTTCATGTTTATTCTGGTGTATTATTATATCTTATTTCATGCCTAGTCTTTTCAGTCACGATGTAATTAAAGTGACGTGTTATTCTTGTATTGTCGCTAAAGCGACAGTGAAACAGTCACGAAAAATTGACACACCACTGGCCTGCACATAATTGACACACACTCTTAGAATAAATGAACATCTACTTCTTATTCGCTGGCATTGGCCCCTGAACTAGACCGTGACAACTCTACCAGATTGTGTATGTGAATTCGTCTTTGATGTCATGCCCACATAATAAAGTACACTATAATGCAATACTTTTTTTTCTTGTAGTGCGTGACTCGACTCAGTGTGCTGCAGGGCTCAGTGCGTCCTGCGATTCGTCACAGGCGAAATACTTCTCCGCATTATTTAAGAGCGATAGTACTAGCAAACTTTACTTGCTCATGGCTTACCTGTGAGGTAAAATTTTTATCATGTCAAGGTTCATATCAGCAGCCACAAACCTTTTTTCCTGACAATATTATAACGTTAAATTGGCAATGTAGCAAAACCCAGACTAATTAAAGGACCACACCCACTAATGAGCTTTACGAACTGATCTATGGCACAAGCCAAGACATCCTCGTTATTACAAGCCATGGTCCCATGAACTTTTTCCGCGTGCATAGTATAAATAAAAAACGGTAGAAGAAAGAGCAAGTAAAATTAATGGTACAGGAGAACGTGATTGACAATCATTGCTATTTTGTATCCTTTCTTGAATTTTTCCGGGATTCGCGTAGTCTTTGCACTTTCCCAAGAGAGTGTGACCATGACTTGAATTAAAGAGGGTTTGTGAGGTTTCAATTAAATTTCTGGTTGGTAAGACGCATTTCTATGTATGGTTTTGTTTTTCGTCCCGTGTGTTATGCGCAATTTGCAACACTACATACAGACCAATGCAGCCAATGTTCTGTATATACATGGTTCCAAAAGAGCGTGCACGAATACCTGAGCAAATAATAAATAAGCAGAGCAAAGCATTGGTTCAAGATAGTAGGTAATCCATACTTAACACTCTTTTGGCGCAGTATTTTTTTTTAGTCTTTTTATCTGTATGTCTTCACGACATCTTGCATTAAACGCTAGCTGGAAGTTGGGGCATGTCCCATTCGTGTCGATTGTGCTTCTTGTAAATGCTACGCTTAAAGAGTAATAGGAACAAACAGTGGTCACCTGGATACACGTCCTAAATAGGAAATTTGGTTTCAGTATACCCAAATAAAAACATTACCACAAAAATTATAAAGGATCATAAGGTGCCTCGCAACACCTCACACACCGATTTCTTTCCCTCCCTTTTTTGTCATTTCTCACTTTTTCTTTTCTTCCTGAAATAACTCCCTCAACGAAACGGAACATGGAGGCACGCACATAAATAATTGCGGATCCCTAACCAACTTGTCTAGTGGGTCTCACAGGAAAAGAATAACCACAAACACAAGACCCTATGTTGTGTTCTGCCTGCCATCCCCCCTGCTCGCTCATGCAGGGTCCTTCCTCCTATTTCCTGAGTGGTGGCAGGATCAACCATTTGCCTCCTTTTCCTGAATCACTCGCGGGACAATGATGCCGTTGAAAACAGGTTATTTCCTTCAAATCTCTATTTTGTTTGTGCCACCTGCGATGCTTTTCTATTCCTTAGAACGTTTTTGCTCTACTTGCCCAGCGTTGCGCCAATGCTCTGTTGGCTTTAATGGCAGCATGTAATGGAGAATGTTGCTTTGAAACGCGCAGTTGTGCAAAATGCTCGTACGCACGCAAGTGATTACGCCGTTACGCATTCAAACTTTCTATTCTGTGTGTAGTAGATGGCGCTTAAACGGAACTCCAAGTCAGCGAATAACGTGTTTCGTTTATCCGCCGTATCATATAAGGGATGTACACAAATCAGCTAGATTTATCGGAAAAAAACGTCAGTGTTTTGGTAGTGCAACGCGAGCGTAATGCACTGGTTGTGGGTTCGGTTCCCATCAGCGACAAGCCATCTTTCCTTCCACTTTCATTTCCCTTTTCTTCATTATTTTCAGCATCACAATTTTAACTACAGCTGATTTCCCCGATGCCTTCCTTCACTTCATAATATGTTGCCGTTACATGGTCATGACTAACAAAACTGACTAACATGACTAACATGACTAACGTTAAGGGATAAGAAAAGAGCAGATTGGGTGGGGGAACAAACGTGAGTTAATGACATCTTAGTTGAAATCAAGAAAAATAAATGGACATATGCAGAACATGTAATGAGGAGGGAAGATAACCGATGGTCATTAAGGGTTACCGACTGGATTCCAAGGGAAGGTAGGCGTAGCAGGGGGCGGCAGAAAGTTAGGTGGGCGGATGAGATTAAGAAGTTAGTAGGGACAACATGGCCACAATTAGTACATGACCGGGGTAGTTGGAGAAGTATGGGAGAGGCCTTTGCCCTGCAGTGGGCGTAACCGGGCTGGTGATGATGATGATGGTGATGATGACTAACAACATTGAACCCCTTGGTTGCCCTTCTTCGCTCGATTATTCATAGCGAAGGTCTCGAATCTGGCAGCCTTTATGGCATCAGGTAGCACGTGAAGGTTTATTAAGCACGTGCCTAACGATCCAAGATCACGTGTCACCTGACGCCATTGGCAAAAAAGCATGTTGCGCATCCGCCGACAATGGCTCTGAGTGGCGCTGGCTCCTGGGCCAGATCTACTAAACATCAAAATCCAAGTCAACGGATGAATTCACAGTCGTCGCCGTAGCACAATTGGTAGTGTCGCGCACGCGCAATGCGTAGTCGGAAGAGTAGAATCAAATTCCGGAAAGACATCTCGATATTGCAGTCTAATTTTATCTGTCGACAGGTATGATCAATAATTGAGAAAATCAGTCATTAGCAAGAGCACTTTCTAAAACATCAATTTATTAATATAACTGTTGCAATTTTTACGGACCGTTGGGGCGCGAGACCTTGGTTTCACCGTGTTGAATTATTTACCTGAAAGAAGCAGAACAAACACATTTATCATGTCGTGGCATTTATTCAGTTTCATCAACAGGTTGTGCTAAATTACTAGCTTTAGAAGCGTAATTACTCTATTTTATACCAAAAGACAGCTACTAATAAAAAGCAGTTCTTGAAGAAAAAAATTACGCAATAATTAAGAGCACTCTGTTTAAATATATGTGAAGCTTCTAAGAATCAGCGTGGCAATGTAAATAAAAAAAACTTGTTTCGTTTATTTTTCTAGAAGAGTGCGGTGTGACCGCAGCGTTGACGTAACATTCCGTGGAGTTTTTGGTCATGCCTTTCTTTCTTTCTTTCTTTATTCATTTATTCAAGACATTCCTTACAGAAATGCCTTGGGGGACGCGACAAAAGGCACTGAACGTGCCTGACTAGGCCTCGCCACCCTTGGCAGCACTAGCCTTTACGGCTAGTGCTGCGAATATGAATCGTGTCATGTGGCTGAGAACTCAAACGTGTAAAGGGTAAGCTGGCGTCGACGCATATATACCCGAGCAGCTTTTTCAGCAATAATTATGCCTGCAGAGTTTGTGCCTATCATCTACTTTTTCTCTCTACACCGCTCTTCAATTTAAAAAAAAAATCTTTAAAGCTTGCCGTCGACATCAGAACGCCGTAATCATGTAGTCGTCCTCCATTCGTTGATGGTTCCGGGATTGCTTTTGTTTTGTCACTGTCGTCATGCAGCTATTGTCTTGCATTCGTTGGGAAACCTTCGTCGTGATATCATCGCGCTTGTTCCATCGCCTTTCAACCCGATTCGCCATTCGAAAGTCGCATTGCTTTAAGGGTCCCGCTGTGGTCAATATCATCTTCTTCATCCAGAAACGTCGAATTATTTTCTCCAGGCCGTCGTCATACCAGCTTCCCGCTTCCGTCGACGTTATTCCTTTGTCGCCATTGCACCTTCAACATGTTTACATCCTTCATTCTCGCACATGACGCCACCGTCCTGCGACCATCGCCACCGCGCCGTTGCCATCCATTGCTCGCGACGTAAAACGCTGTCTCGTATCTGCTGCTGCATGACTACACTTCCAGTTGGGAGCTGCGCAAAGCGTCAATGAGAAGCAGCTAGTGGAAAGAGCGAAGAGCGGCGAAAGCTTCGTTTTGAAGGAAACGTTCCCCTCACGGAGGGTGTGGGAGGAAAGCTTCACTTCGAGGTGCTACGCGCTACCTGAGGTAAGATTACCGTTTTCATTTCATACCAAGTACTTATGTCCACACAGCCCTTTTGAAATATGACAACTCATCATTAGATTGTAAAGCACTTTGCTTCAACTTTCCCATATAAGCACTGTCGTAAAGCTTGTAACTAAGAACTTTAGTAACGTAATTAGTTTATATAGTTAGTGGACCGGTGTGGTTTCCCGTGCAAATGATGCCGAGCTTGGTGTATACTATCACTGTAGTAGTGTGATTCTAGTAAACTTTACAGTAAAGGGCGTTCGTACTGAAGAATACGCGCGGTATTAACGCGATAGCGTTAAGGAGCTCGTGTCGCAGAAAAGCCGGTGTCGTCGGCGTCCGCGGCGTTGACCGTGAGCGATAAATCACGGCAGGCACTTCATAAATAAAAAGCAACTTCCAAGATTGGCTGTGTGGGAATCAAACCAGGGTCTCCGGAGTGTGAGACGGAGACGCTACCACTCAGCCACGAGTTCGATGCTTGAAAGCGGTACAAACGCGCGTCTAGTGAACGCGGTGTTGCCTTAAAAACGTGCCGTAGAAAGTTATACTGCGGTGTATATCGGTAATTATGAGCCTGCAACTTACAGAAGTCGCATTTACACGATAGCGAAGTACGTTTCCGCTACATTTCTTCTGCGCTTACTGCACACGCAGAGCCATCTTGCGGCAAACACAGAAGACCCCCTCCTCTCAATGTACGGCGCTGCCATGACAGGTGGCGCACCATACGCGCATTGGGGCTGTGCGCGGTCCGGTTCCCTCTCCCCTGACGACGCTTCGCCGTGCTGCCACGCGGGTTGCAGAATCAAGCACCGTTCCTTTCTTTAGATTACTATCTATCTATCTCTCTGCCCGTGCCGATCACGACGTTTGGCTGGCGTAGATCGTTTCCCCCTCCGAGACACCGAGTTCTTTGGTTCGTTCCGTTGGCTCAGGCGCACGTTTCATTGCGGCGCCGAACGCTGCGTTGCTCGACGCTCTCCGTGTGATAGGTGGGCGCAAAGTCCGATGCGGGGCGCCTCGTAAGTGATCCCTTCGCCGTAGCGCATTGTCTTATACCCCTTGGCGGGTCGATGGGAACGCTGTCGCGTTCCACTCTTGAAGGCGAAGCTTAAGCGTCCTCCAATTTTTCTGCTTCTATTTTCCTGATTTATATATTCTACTACACGGCCTTCTGGCAAATTGCGTATATAAGGATGTTTTAAAAATGCGAAAATATTCGATACATGTTTCGGTAGTCGGTGGCTTTCTTCCCCAAACACTACTATTTGATTCGAAAATTTTAATATTGGAACACCTTCACTATGTACAACAACTATTATTTCGTAATTAAAGATATCTTACAGTTCGTCGCTAAGCGGCAGGCGCATATACACGTGGCAGAAACATATCGTATCGACACCCACTGTTTCTTTTATAATATTGCAGGCCTTACATGGGGACTATGATTTTCGTATTATGGCACACACTTTTAACGGTTATTGGCCAAGAAACGTGAGTACATTGTCGATAAATAAGAATAATATACTACAAGCGCGTAAAATATTAGCCCAGTTGCTTAGCACGGGAAGGCTAGACTATGGGCGTGGGCCAATTTCTTGTGCGCCAGCGACGAAGGAATGAAATGCGGAAATTGAGAGGATCTTATTGGTCGCTTCACGAAAAATTCCCTTCAGGTACATCGCAACATGTGCGTGGAGCCTGCGCATTATTTCTTTTAACCACTTCGCTAACATTACCTTCGCCACCTTTAACGGTATAGGAAATCTTTACCAAACCACTTCTGCTCTCAAACTTTGTCACTCTTTCGACACTGCAGAACTTACACAAGAGTGGCTTAATGCTGAGCACAGCACTCCAGAGTAGTGGCATAGCCTGGGCTAAGGCACCCATGTCGGTACGGGCAAAAAGATCACAGGCGAGGGCCATGGTCTTGTCTCCCGAAGAACCGGGAATAGCGTTGTCCACAAGGCACTGCATGTGTGGATATTTTTCGCGAAAAGATCATTTTATGCTCTAAAACCGCTTGAACGGGCCCTTCACATTCTGGTTCTCCTAAGGAATCGATACGAACAGCAATGGTACTCGCAGGTACATTATCGATCTTTATCGCAGCACGTAGTTATCTTCATTGGCCGGTGCTAGAGGGCCTCCGCAAACTAAGCGCGAGCGTTTCCTAAGAACGAGAAAGAAACCTGAGAGGCACAAGACGAAGTGCAAGGACTAAGACAAAGTGAAGCAACCTTATTAACTACTTGATTCACGAAGGAGGCGCCGATAACTGGATATAACAAAGGGAATACCCTGTACAATGCGTAAACCGACTTTAGAAAAATATGTCTAAAATCCAGTGGCTTTACTACAAATCCACAAGCGAGTTACGGAACGAAAACGTCTGCTGTTTTACATGCCAAACCCACAATATGATATGCGACATGCCTAACTTCGGTAGGGGGGGGGGGGGAGATGAGTAGGTGAGGAGGGAGTCTGGAATATTTTGACCACCAGCAGTTGCATCCCAGTGCATCCCACAGTGCATGGGAGTTCTTGTATTTCGGCCTCATCGAAATGCGGCCGCCACGGCTGTGATTTTACCCTCGTCTTCGGACTTTGAAGGGCAACGCCATAGCCGCAACACTAAAATGGCGGGCTTATGTTGTATATGGAAGATACTGGTCACAAATTAAAATGACCTTTGCCACACCTTCTACTAATAATAGAGTATGTACCAAAAATGTTATAAATAAGTTAATGCATAGAATTGCCGGAAAGGGAATCTCACAACATTTTAATCGACTGTGACACAAACATTTGGGCAATTGTTTGTGGCATGAATAAATCGTCAGGATACGTAGAGCGTGCGAAAAAGCTGAACTGCAATAAACTGGCGATATCTTTCCGAAGGTTTCATTCTATACGGTGCGGCAAACGTACTTCTGTTTTTGTCCTAGTGCAGACGCTCCAACAGGCAGTATAACAGCAATATTGTATATACTCAATCGATGATAATGACGTGGAGTTTCCAATTGTCGTTTTCGTTTGGTATTATTACTGCAGCCTGATGGCAAAAGTGACGAATAGATTTGAGGCGATCGCAGATGTAGCACAGAGTTACCGCGTGGGTTCAAAAAACCTTCTTCATTCATTTACTTGCATATCTTGTCATCAGCGAAACACGGGCGGCGGAAGTCTGCCAGCAAGAAAAATAACAATCGTACATAACAAGACACAGAGATAATACACAGCATACAAGGAAGTGTTGGTTATTCTGGAGGGCAGCTGGTCGTGGCATTTTCGCTAAACTGAGCGTGTCAAGAAAACGATGTGGGAAGTCTGCATCCGTACCACAGCAATCTTTATACTTCATCTAGAGCAAAAAGGTCAAGGCAGTTCTCAAACGTTCCACACGGAATTAAAGTTAATTCGAAATAACATTTCTTTGGCGCACGCTGTCAGAACGCCTTCACCATGCCTTCACCATGCCTTCAACGTGCCCACGACCGCAGGAATGAGGGCCAGCGAACATTCTGTCTCTTGACGTCGCTTCTCCCTCTTACGTTCTAAGTTCGTCTTAAAAGCTCGCTTCTCGTACTGAAAGGGTAACTGTGGGCTGTTGATACTGTGGTGGCGTTCCAGCGTTGTAGAGATCAACGTTAAGTTTCCGCACGGCGAGAACATTACAGACAGCCTCCGGTTTCTCTATTCCTGGCACCACATCGTTTTCAGTACTGCGGTTGGCCCTTAATGCAGCACCCTGACGCCTGTTTTTGCTACAACACTACAAAAAAAAATTTGAGCTTCCCACCTTTTTTCTTTTTTTTTACGTTGACCTAACGGGCACATTATGTGTCAGTGAGAGTAATTTACCATTCTAGACACGAACTTCCAACCACTTGGCGAAGCATTTCGAAGAGGTAGATACTTCGAATGCTTTAAATATATATAGCGAAGAATGCACTAATAAGCAAACTGTCCAATGTTCAGGATATCTCAAATGGGCAAGTAGATATACAAAAGAGTAAGATCAGCGGACGCCTAGGATTACCTGTGCAATATCGCAGGAATCAGGCTTATTTATACACTCTGTTGAATATGAAATAGGTAATCGCGAATGCACTTGTTTGTTAAATTATACCACAATGTTCTTGCATAGCTTCTGAAATAAGTTGCTGTGGTTATCTGGTCGAGCGCACTCGAAAATCAGGATATAGAAAATTTGCCTTTTGCCTCTCTCTACACAATTTCCTAAGTTACACAAGATGCGTCACAGTTAGAAAACGCGACGCCTACCGGGCTAAACGGTTGACGGAAGTATTTCATACTTCGCCGAAAGCGGTTATATGCTCGCACTGACAAGTTCTTCCACCCACAAACGTTGATATGTCTTCAAGTTAGTGCTTGCTTGTGATACTCAGATTAAGTTGGAAACATCATTAATGTTTCTACATTTTGCTATATTAGTGTGCATAGGTTTCCCGTGGTTATTTCATGGAACACTGTGACCAGCATAATCAATGAAAAGTGGGGACTCCAGCGCATTTGCAGAAAACTCGGTTTTTTCTTATAACAAAGAAGTATAGGCAAGAAATGCCTATTTCATAACAATTGTTGCTACGTACCTTTACGAGAGACACAAGTGTAGAAGCAAGGCTTGTCTGAAAAAAAAAGGATAGTTGTGAGACGCCAAAGCAATGGCTACAATAAACTGCTGCTTTTCCGCGTGTTAAGTATCGTACGGCATGTCGTACAGCAGCAAATTGGTGCTTCTCCCACGGGTGCTCTTATGATGATCTTAAGTGATAATAGAAATTGCCACTTTGAAATGAAAGAACAGTCCCGTCGGAGACATGCAGTCAGTGGTAGCAACCGCGGAGCGATCGATGATATAAAGCAATTGTTCGCTAATAAAAAAGAATTGATTGTTGAACTTTAATGAATTTTAGTTTTATCCGGCTCGTAGTAAGTGGGAAAGTAAAGCGAGCTCTCCGTGCAAGCCTGACCCACGTTTCATCTGGAAAAATTCGATTTCCCTGGGAGCTGTGGCACGATGAACTGCGGCTGTCAGAGCACGCGCAACGAAAGTGAGCGTCTGAAGCGGGCCCAGCGCCCCTCGATTCCACGTTTTGCTTCCGTCACTCACCAGCGGGAAACCACCCATTGGACCACCAAAGTGCTACAGATGTCGAACAAGTGTCCAGAACGGGACATTCAAACGCACCTAGGACGCACGTAAATATCCTGTTGATCATTTATTGATGTCCTTCGGATCGTCCCATGCACGTGAATTGATGTTCGTAGAACAGTCCCACGAACCTCACAAGGGGATATTCGGACGTCCAAGACGCCTGAATATGAATTATTCTTATTGCATAAAACCGAGTACATCGCAAGGATATTTTTGTCAGAATGTAGGATGCTTCTGGGACATCTTGCGCTGCCAATCGTCCAAAGCACGCTTTGGGGGACATTTGGTTGTGGATTTAGCATATTAAGAGGGCGTCCATAGTGATCATAAAGTAATATAACAGGGACGTTTCTCACAATGTGCCCTAGCAGTGCAGCCGGCCTGCTGCATTTTACATACCATTTACAAAGTAAACTTGGTCGAGTTTTGCGTTGGCTTGTGAGGCAATGAAGAACAGGAACTGCATGGCTCTTGAAGATCCATCCCAGCGGTTCAATAAGGTGACCCGACATTTTTGCCACGCAAAACCTCAAGTAACAGGAGACAGTGCAGGAATGCAGTCCATCCCATTTCA
Source organism: Dermacentor albipictus (assembly GCF_038994185.2). Taxonomy (NCBI): domain Eukaryota; kingdom Metazoa; phylum Arthropoda; class Arachnida; order Ixodida; family Ixodidae; genus Dermacentor; species Dermacentor albipictus. The sequence continues at coordinate 70,485,210 of NC_091830.1, forward strand.
ACGTATGCTAAAGAAGGCTGCAGTGCAGTTATGCTTTGGGCACATAATTCCCTTCTGCAGTAAGCTAAAACATTAAACATACCTTGATAAATATGTATTGAATCAACACATATAGCGTAAACAGCCATCAGTCGGGAGATGCGAGCTATACTTTTTTGTGCTGACAGGGACAAAGCTACAGGAATATCTTGTTCAGGCTGCTAAATCATTTTACAACCTCGTTACTAATACAGCATTTACTTCAATAAAACATTTACAGGAAGATCGCGAGTTCACCTCTCAAATACAGTCAGCAGTTTTAAGTCAAGCACATCAATGCAAACAAATAAGACTCAATCATTTAATCATACAACCTCAGCCATTAGCGATTATGACGCATCATGGCCAGTAAAAGTATGCAGGAATTAATATGTTTACAAATGCCCTTTGGGTAGCAAGAAAATTTATGAAATCGCAGTGGGGCACTACGGAAGTTATCATGAGGCTTTCTGTGGGCTCCCTTCCGTGGTCGCAGGCACACCAACACAAAATGAGCAGAAAAGTTGAGATATGTTAGCCACTATAAAAAGTAACAAGAGCCTTTCTGCCGGCCGTCTTCAGTGCTTACACCAGCACAAATTATGCGCAAGATGTCACAACTACATTACGCGCTAACAAAGTTACTTGATACTAGTTCAGTGGTCGTACACACAAACAGCTGCTCTATAGTCACCCATTTACAGTGCAAATACACTCTGCATCCATGCACATTCCGGAGAAGGTCGCCAGACCAAACGTTTTCGAAAAGTGATGATACAGTTTCAGTTGAGCTAATATTTAGAAGATGCACCTCGGCTATTGAGAGAATTTTAAAATCTTTTTGTGAGGGTGGGGCACAAAAGAAGTTACATAAGAGGCCTACTGATGGCAGGCTCACTTCAGCGGTTGCAGGCATATAAACGGAAAATTTCCTGCAAAGTTCACATGTGTCTCAGGCATCAAGGAAGACACTTCATTCAGGCTTCCTACAGGCTTGCTTAAGCGGTCAAACACAGTGATAATAATAAAGATTTTAGAGATGCATTGGTCATTATTAAAGTTGCTAAAAGCTCACTTGAACCGTTACAAACGAACACAACTAGAGAGCTCCCAGGTAGAAAAGCAATTGCAACACTTGCTTCATCCCAAAAACAGAGTTCGCAGGTACTACAAGTTACAAAATCCTTGTTATGCATGAGTGGTCACACATACAAATTCACCTCAAGAGTTCGCTGGCTCGAAGGCCTCCAAGCAAATTAACAGAGGCTGGATCCGGCCTTTCTTCCGTGATCGCAGCCAAACACTGCTGAAGGCGTCACAGGTACGTTTGCGACTACACAATTCACTTAAAGCTTGCAGCAAGCTTCCTTGAGTGATCACAGACGCAAACGTCTATTGTCTAAGTTCACCTGTACCAAACGTTAATGGGGATTTGTGTGGACTTGTTCCAGTGGTCACACAAACACATATTCATCCTAAAAACTCCCGGGTATCACATGGCCTCAAAGGAAGTGGCCGTGCAGAGGCTGATTTTGGCTGTTGTTCCCTGACTGCAAATGCAAAGACTTCTGATAAGATCACAGGTCGCTAGATGTCTGCGCAATTTACAACAGCTTGCTGCAGACTAGCTTCAGCGCTCACAGAAACAAAGTTCATTGCAGTTCATAGGTACTCAGAAATGTAGTGGTGCGTTTTTGTGAACTTGCTTTAACAGGCAGAGATAAGTTATACCAGAGTTCACAGGTACATGGGCTCCTAAGGCAGTTACGACTTGCTGGGTGCGGCGATCATCCATGGTTGCAGATGCCGAACAGAACAGATCACGGGCAGGTTGGCTGCTACAGGATTTACTAGTCATGTTCTAGGATAACTTGAGCGGTCGCAGACAATAAAATGCACTATTCAGATCAAAGGGGCTAAGAAAGTGAGCTAACAAACATATTTCCGCGGGCGTGTTTCACTACTGAGCAGTAATGAAGAATGACATCGGCCCAAAGTGACATCAGGCTGATGGAAGGCAGACAGTTAGGCTGTAAAGTATGCAAGGAAGACGTGTTAGAAATATGTACACCAATAACTACCCACCATGTGAATCTTAAATGCTGCAAATTTAACAGCTATTTGCTGGTTTCGACTGCAACTTCACTTCCTTGTGGTGTTATACAATGTAGCTAAGCTGACTGACACAAAAAAGTAGTAATTTCAGCTCTGTACAAAGATAACAGGAAGTATCCTAATGTGTCTACGGCAGCATGGATTTGCCAAATCAGCTGATAACAGTGAAAAATGTCGCAATTCCTCCCGAAAGACAAAGCAGTGATTGCGATAGCTAATTAGCAGACAGCTATAATACCCAAATGAAGCAGCTGTACGCGTAATCACCAGTACAAGTTATATTAAACCTTCGCTGACTTATTACATTAACAACCTTGGTGCCATGCATAAAGATCAAACATGTACACATCTAACGCGATGTCAGGGTAAACTCGGGGTCAGAACGCTGGCGTGCTGAAGCGAAGCAGCAGCCACAAGCGACCGTTTCTTGCTGCTTCGAGCAACAACGAGGTTCCAGAGCCAAATTCACGCGACCTTCGACACCATAGCTGCGTGGAAACAGCACTCACGAAGCCACAACCTCCGCAGCACACGTACGCCGCATCAGCAGAATTTCGCCTGCACTGTGCCTACAAGTTCAATGAGAGTAATAATCTTTTTAATCGTGCGTGTGCTGACTAAAGCTTCACTAAGAACACAATGACAATATGGGGATGAAACAATTTCGTATTATTGTATAGTACGTCGTGCACACATATCGGAAAATACGCTGACCCTAATGAAAGTAAATTCAAGAGGAACGAAAACTGAAGCAGTTCGGTTCGCCACCCGCCATGTGGGAGCGGTACTCTCATTAACGTAGAAATGCCTACAAAAGTTTCATTATTAGACCCTTACTCTGATTTACGATTACACTTGTAATTGCGGTTATGCAAAGAAAACGTAAACGTTCGGCAGACGAAGCTTAAGTGGCGGTTAGTCGCCGAAGGCGTATGACAAATTTAATTAACAGTCAACAAAGACAAACATTCCCGATTACTACAAATAATTACGAGCAGCAGTCGAATAAGTAGCGCCAAGTTTTCGATCGTTACAGATAGTTGACACGTAGGTATACCGTCACCGTCATACCAGCATGCATCCAACATGTAAGTAAGCAGGAGTTTAACGAGTCGCCGCCCGAACGTATTGTTATTCCGATAAACGCACATGCACAGCATTGTTTGGTCCGAGCAACATACCAGCCTAAGGAAAACGCCTGGGAAAATTCAGCAGCGTGGGCTGCCAACCATTGCGTGGAGCAAGTGCTCCGATCATGATACAAAAGCCGACAAAATTTTAGTCATTCCATTCTTACGCTGTTTTACGATTGCAATCGCCATCGCGGTTACGCAAACAAAACATAAACGGCAGGCGACGGTTAAGCTACACGGTTAATCAGTGAGGGTGACCGTGTGACACAAATTTAGCAGTCAACACAGAAAAACGTTCCCGATTAATAAAAAATATGATCACCCGCAAACGAGCAATAGTCTGAATAGCGTAATTCTTAGGTCATTACAGGAAGCTCAGACGTAAGCTTGAACTTATCGTCATAATACCATGCATCCGACTACGTACAAATAAGATGCCGTGTAATAAATGGCCCAAAGTTTTGTTCCTTCGAGAAACTTGCATAGCAGTTTTTAACAACAACATACCAGCCGTAAAGACAAGCAGTGGTGAAATTCACCAGCATGGCAGGCTAATTAACTCTCAAATCTAGCAGATGCCTACATCTGTATTAAATGTCCCAAGTTTGCGTACAAACCTACACTCTTATTCCTTCATTCCAAGGACAGTGACCACCTGTTCCAGCATGCTTCAAAACCGCAATTTCCATGCATTGTAAGAATCCCTCTTCCTCTCCGTAACACCCGTATACGTGGCATTCGGATTGTTAAAGTAAATAAATAAATAAAGCCAGTTCAGTTTAGTCCATCTTTACCCAGATTTACCATAGCTATCGCGATCGTTACGCAAACAAAGTGCCGCTGGCAGACGAAGCTCAAGCGACACGGTTAATCACTACGAGCGGGTGACAGAAAGAGTCAACCAAACTTTCATGCCAAAAATGCGACCACGTGCAAACGAGCTAATCAGCGCAAACGTTTCGAGCTTTACAGAGCGGAGCCATGAAGTTATTTCTTGTTGTTGTTGTTGTTGTTGTTGTTGTTGTTGTTGTTGTTGTTGTTGTTGTTGTTGTTGTTGTTGTTGTTGTTGTTGTTGTTGTTGTTGTTGTTGTTGTTGTTGTTGTTGTTGTTTATCCATATTGCAATCCCCACTGGGCATTTTAGCAGGGTGGGAAACAATACATAAGGAAAGAGCACTATAGCATAGGCAACGAACACAATACAAATCAGGTCAACAGGGCTTGAACATAGCAGTGGCATAGCAGTGGCAACAAATACCGAAAGTGATGATTCGATTCAACCAGTGTTCGTGGAAAGAACGAATACTTACAACAATTATAACGCGTACTAAATGGGGTTATTGTTCGGCTATGTCATTGCCCAGTACCACAACCAGATGAAAAAGTAATTATTCTCGTGAGGTCTCTCTTATAATGACCGTTAATAAGTTGAAAAAGGAATTTTAGTCGTGATATATGGTTTCATTGCATTAATGGTGGCAGTTTTGCTTTTGTTAAGCGGTCTGTCACTGAAGTGCGTCCGAAACTGTTACAAATGAAACGAGTTACTTTTCTTTGCACCATTTCTAGTTTGTTAGTGCCAGTTTTAGTAATAGGGTCCCAAATTACAAATGCATAGTCTAGCATCGGCAGAATTACAGCTTTATACGCGAGTAGGCGTATAGTGGGAGTAGAAAGTTTCAAAGCCCTCCTTAAAAAAAGCTTGCGGTTAGCATTAGCTACTACACATTCAAGGTGTTTAGTCCAAGTGAGGTCACATGTGATCCAGAGTCCTAGCTACTTATGAAGTTTCACTTCGGAAATGATTATGTTGTTACTACCGTACGGAAACGTTAGCTTATGATTCTTACGTGAAATGGACATAAAAACAGTTTTCTCGAAATTAATCGACATTTTCCAGCCATTGCACCAGTCGACAATTTGTCGAAAAGCATCGTTCAGCAACTCCTGGTCAGTAATACTGTCTATTTCTGAGTACAATACACAGTCATAGCCACAAAGCTTAACCATAACTGGAATACCATGCAGCATATCATTAATTAATAAAAGGAACAAGAGAGGTCCAAGGACCGAGCCCTGGGGAACACCAGACTCCACCGGAAGTCGTTGAGTAGAATGATTATTAAAAACAACAAATTGTTATCTGCCATCAAGCTACGCTGTAAGCCAGTTAATCAGTCTGGAGTTTTTTTAGCATCTTGCACAATTTGTAAAGTAGTTTTTTGTGAGGGACCCTGTCAGAAGCCTTTGAAAAGTCCATGAATATAGCACCTATCTGGTTTCCCATTGTTAATTACATTGGCCAAGTCGTGCACTGGTAAAGCTAATTGGGTAATTGTAGAGTAGCCTTTTCTTAATCCGTGTTGAGGCTTTCGTAGTATAATATTATTTTCCAAGAATTCTGAGATATGATTATGAAATATTTCTTAAAAAGCTTACATACCGCAGATGTTAAAGAAATTCGACGGTACTTTTGAATGCAGTGCTCTTTCCTTGTTTTTTGTAATGGCTTGACTCTGGCTGTCCTCCAGTCACTCGGTACTTGTTCCTCTCACAATAACCTTGTGAGCATAACGTAGAAGTACTTTGATGTCAATTCTGCATACTTTTCTAAAAATGTGTTTGGAATGTTGTCCGGACCAGAGGATTTTTGAGTGTTCAGTTGTAAACGAATGTTCAGTATACCTGTTTCGCTTATTTGAACATCGGGTACAGACATTTCGAAAGGTGGCATTACATCATTATCATTTGTATAGACGGACCTAAAGTGTTTGTTAAAGGCATTTGCTCTTCGCTGAAGTTGATCTTAACGCCATCTAGCATGCACCCCTTAACGTCTAAATGAAAAAGAAGTCTAACAAGTCACCCAAATGTTTCGTTGTTCATTACAACGTGCAAGACTGTTTGACAAAAACAAATGCCAGCCCAGACACTAGTCGTTAAATTCCACAGCGAAGCCGGCGGTCCCGTGCAGCAAGTTCCCCGATCGCGATACAAATGCAATCAAAAGTTTTGTTATCCCAAACGTACGCAGGATTACGATTGCTTTCCCAATCGCGGTTACCCAGACAAAACACCAAAAGCACAGGTACGAAGTTTAAGCGACACGGTTACTATTACGAGCGCGTGACAGAAACAGTCAATTGAGAAAAACATTCAGCTCTCAGAAAAGAATACGACGACGTGCAAACTAGCAAATGAGTCAGCGTCAATGTTCTGATCATCACGTACAGCTGAGGAGTAAACTTCAGTCGATGTCAACAACATACTAGCATCCTATCCTGTGTAACTAAGCAGAAGTCTAAGAAGTCGCCCAAAAATTTCGTTATTCCAAGAAACGTGCATGGCACTGTTTGGCGAGAGCAATAAACCAACCCTAAACACACACATCGTGAAATTCGGAGGCGCGGCTGACCATACCGCGCATCAAGTCCTCCGACCGTGATACAAATACCTACAAAATTTCAGCCATCCCAATCTTACGCATTTGTACAATTTCTCTCACAATCGCGGTTATGCAAACACAAGGCCAACGAAACTCAAGCAAAGCTATTCCGGACAGGAGTTGTCTGGAATAGCTGTTACTATAAATATAATTTTTGTTATTAGTTGCCACTGTTCAAGGAAGACACAACGCTAACTCTCGCGGACCCACCATGTGGGCTACATGGAATGAGTTAGCGGTTCTAAAGTTTCGTACTCAGAAATGTCGTACTCAGAAAGCTTACAATTGTGCAGAAAAGCAATACGCAGCAGCCACATGCCGTACTGCGTGAGCACAACGGATGGTCAATCACCTATTGGTGTTACCGTGGCCTCAAGCCGTGGGGATAGACAGTGCCTGGGATTTCGTTACGGGCCGACCGAACGACACATTAGTTTAAAAGGTTGCAGGGCTGCTAAAGGAATCATTGTCTCCAGGAACCTTAAAATACCTATGTTAGGCGTAAGATTTGCAGGCGTCGCACAGATGGAGCTCCAAAGCGCATGACGAAAACGTTACCTCGAAATGACAAGCGTTCACGCAAGAAAATGAGCACATGACAACGACCACCTTCAGAAAAAAACGCGCACACTGAGTGTGGGGCGCACCAAACCTGAGCACAAGGACGAAGAGATCCAATAAAACGACGGCGTTAAGTTATGTGACCGCCCCTACGCGAAAATCAGCGCGAAGCGGTCATGCAACAGGATCTAACAGTGGCGATTCGACTGCGTAAAGGCCGTCACTGCTCTATTCTACGGCAGGGTTTCAAGCCGATGCAGAGGTTGCAGTTACATGCAGTACTCGGACACGATTGTTTCGGGTTCACGCCTTGCGGTAGGTGGTAATGAGCTGCTGTTCCGGCGGTCTGCCGACCGCTTTGTGACGTTTCCTCCCGAAAAGCTTGTGCAGCTTTGGTTATTCACTTCAACTTCAGCTTTTGGTCATCTTCATTGCGAGTTTGAATAAAATTAAGTTATGGGGTTTTACGTGTCCAAACCACAAACTGAATATGAGGCACCCGGTAGTGGGGGACTCCACAAATTTGTATCACCTGGGGTTCTTTGACATGCGCCTAAGTCTAAGTACATGGGTGTTCTCGCCTTTCGCCCCTATCGAAATGCGGCCTCCGTGGCTGGGATTCGATCCCGCGACTTCGTGTATTGCAGCCCGGCACCATAGCCACTAATGAACCACGGTGGGTAAAGTTTGATCCTGGGTGCGGCAGCTTCAGGTTGCTGGCCGACATGTCTTTGTGTTGGATTGTGTGCTTTGGTCTCACGTATGTCCGGTATGAGACATCCCGTTGAAAACGTCCTTCGGACATCCATAGGATTAAAGTTTTGAGGTTTGTTTAAAACTCGGAAGTTCAATCATGTGGATTTCGAAAGGGTGCCTTAAATAGGACGTCCCGAAATTAAGGGAATCATTTTAGCCACTGTGCTCCTAATCGGGACCTGCACGTTCGTATCTGATCGGGATGTCCAGAGGATATTCGTGGTCCAACGGGCAGGGCGCTGCGGCATCGTGCTCCTCGCTGCCGCTGCGCGCTGACAGCCGACTTCTGAAAAGCCTGTACAGCGCACTGCATTAGCTAAAGCAAGTGTGATCTACACTGCCTCGTTTCATAGGGAATGCCAATAAATGATCATCATCATCGTCGCACAGTACAACATGGCAGTTGTTCCAAGTTCCTCACCATCCCACCATCCCCGCTAGGGTGCTCATCCACGCTATCGCTGTCTTTCGCAATTTTTTCGCAGTGTGATCACGGTTATCACTGTTTTTTAGAAACAAAAGTTGTAGTTCACACCAAGAACATTATTGTAGTAAGTTTACGAGAGAAACAGAGAGTAATGAGGCTAAAATGGTTTCATCCTGTGTTCGAACTTCCGGCGTTCACCGCGGACCGGCACGTTTCCGCTACTTTTGCGTTCCCAAAACTTCCGTTATCTGTCTTGCACTTAAGATACGCGCAAGGTGATTGGCGCATCGCTTAGCCATGGCTTTTGTAGCAAGTTGTGCATTGTTTATCTTTTTGTTTTCCTCGATAACTAGCGAATTAATCAGCTTTAATTACACCACATTTTGATTATTGGCTGAGAGCCCCAAGTCTCATAGGCAGAATTGTAGAGCACGTTTAGAAACCACCGTTCGAGGTGTTTCCTGTACGGTACGACTGCCGTAGTCCTTTTTTCTGAGTTTCAAAGAAAGCCCGCCAAATATGAGAAAAGCCGTGTGATGGAGCGTTTGGGCAGTGGTATCGTACTGCTCTGAAGCGTGCATTCAGTGAACAAGGTCGGCTGCATCGCGACTGGTGACGGGGAAGCGACAGGCCGTTATGAGTGCGTAGGCAGCTGGGCTGGCGGCTCCCATCCGAAGGCGGCGCAAATGCACTCTGCTGTCAGAGCGCGGCCGAGGAGATGAACACCGTGATATGTGCGCACATGATGAAGCCATGCACCTTTATAGCGCCAGTAACATTTGATGTTCTATCACTGATATTTACTTCCAACTTGCTACTTCTGCGAACTTATGTTTGGATATACAGAGAACTTGCGTGGGAGCAGCAACTTAATTTGTCTTATGAGTTCCTTCGTTTTTTTCTGTCGTACGCTTATCAAATATTTATTATTGCGCAGTAAACACAATAAAACCTGCTTTTATTGTCATTTATTATCATTTATCGGCTCTTAAGTGCCCTTGATGGAGCATTATAGAAGACGATGGGGGGGGGGGTGTAACAAATTTTAACCAAAGGTCACCAAAGATACGGCCCATGAATGGGGTTTGTACAACAGGTGAGCACAACAACCCATAAAAACTAAAACGGTGACAAACGCGAAAATAAAACGGCTTGCTACTGGGGTGGTGTACAATGCTGGTGTACTGATAACTGTTTAAATTTTACACAATTATTTCATTGACAATACCGTCCGGAAGTATATCCCAATCCGGTGCGGCAGTCGACAGAAATGATTTATTGAAAGCTTTAGTTGAACCATCAATGCTTTGAACCCTTTGGCAATTAAACAAACATAGTGGTGATCTCATAGGCGGCAGACGTATGCTGTCACGTAATTGAAAATTATATTGTGCCTTGTAAAAAAGGCGGAGACTTGTTATCCTACGACGGGATGCCAGGGGGGTCAGATACAATCGATGTTTTTGTGTTACTAACGCACAGCCGAGGTCGATATTTGGAGAGTGTAAAACGAACAGCTCGATTTTGTATTGCCTCTAACGCCCGGGTTAGGTACTCTGGAGGGAGTTTGCAGATGGTGATGAGTGTTCAAATTTGGTACGGATGAAAGTTTCTTATGCCATTCGTGCCAATCGTGGGCGAAGAAAACTTGTGTGATCGTCTGAGACCTAGTGATTTAGAAACGTTCACAGCAACCGACGTGGTGTGCTTTGACCAGCTTAGATTATTTATGTTTATGCTGATATAGCTATTAGCCCCGAGAATTAGGAGTGGCGCCCTCTCGCGAGTGACGTCACGGCCAGGACGCCGCTCGCTCCGGCTCGCTCGGCTGCCGCGCGCGCTCGTTCCCTTCGTGTATGCTTAGGGCATGGGTGGCTCGAGCCGTACGTATTGAAGAATACGTCGGCTTCTTTCAGCTGCCATACCTTAACCACAGTTTCTTCTTCAAAAGCGTGTGAGTCGAGAAACTTTGCGGCTAGGATATCGCAAGCTATGTAGCGTTAAAGGGGTCTACTAGGTTTTGCAATGCATATATGCGCCGTGTCTATCGGTAAATTTTGACTAAAAAAAGAATATCTGCAAATTCAACGCGCGAAGTTGTGTATGATGCTTCGCTAAACATTTAACATTCCTTTAGTATTTAGCTATGAGAGGCATTGCATTTTACGTGGAAGAAAAATTTGGTAATTGGCGTCAACATGTTATCTGATTTTAGAAAGACACTGCCCAGCGAAGCTCTCATCATGATTCCTATTACTCTGGTGTGTTGTTCTATTCAAATGTGGCCATTCATTAATGCGCAAAAAGATAGTTAGGCGCGCATTTCTTATGAAAAAGTTTGCTGCTACTTTCATCCCCCTCTGAAACAGGCCTCCAAAAAACGAATTGCTCATGGCTGCTAACAGGACGGCGCGTCATGTAGAGTATTTACATAGTTAATTCACAAACACCATAGTAGCAATCACCTGAGAGAAAAGTTTCGTTGTAAAGATCGAGAGCCACTCAATTGAAAGTGATGGAATGTTTCATAGTGGCCCTCAGTATCCTTTATCGACAATATGGCACACCCCTGATCACGTAACGGTATAGCAATCGACTGTCCGTATGGCGAAGCACGCTATGTTCGCGAAACCCATCAGTTCACTACAACTTCGAATTAAAACCATAAAGCATGTTTTTTACAGCGGCGCCAACTGGAATGGCTAAAGTATTCTCGAGCTACTACATCGCAGCTTAGATTTCCTGTATACAAAAGGAAAATTCAAGCACCTTCTGTCTCACTATGTCTCGATCCAGCGTTATTCAATTATACAAACTGATAACTATTCGCTTCGTCGGTACATAAAAGAGAACCTTGCAGGCAAATTAAGTTTGCTCCAATCCAATCGCAAACATTAATAAAGAAAGCACCACAAGCCTTCCATACACTTTCACTTGATTTCTGACCCTCCACCGGGGGAATTTCGATATCTTCAATATGTCCCATACTACTAATCATTGACGCTTCGACTTCTTTCTGGCTGCAGCGATGCGGTCCAGCAGGCATACTTCACTAAAAAAATTGGGCCGATCAGCCTGTGTCAGTTCGCCAAACAGATTCGTCATGTATATTCCTCAAGCAGCAAGCACCAGTACATTTCTCAAGTGAGTTTGATTTGATTTAATAATTTCCATTTACACACAGACATGTACAGAGGAGTGGTAAGTGGAGGTGGATGAGGGAAAAAAGTCGCACAGACGCGGCTTGAGGTAACCTCACCCACTTAGGTACAATATGGCTGCATGGGGTAACACATCAAGCGCCATATAAATTACATTTATACAGTGGCCATAAAACATTGCAGTTATACAATATATGAAAGAACAGTGAAATATTTCCACAATAACAATGCAAAACACACTACGGCATTGAAATAAATAAATGATATACACTAGGTAACATAGACAAAAAAAGAGGAACATAACATACATTATTAATCATTAACAAACGCGCTCTAAAGAGGTGAGTTGAACGTGTAGCACGGAAAAGGGAATATTGTTACGTAAGAAGACGCAAATTAAAAGCTATATACAAGTATATTTACAACGTAATACGCCGCACTTGGCCAAGAGGCAACAGCCCGCGCTAGCCTCCAATCGTTGTCGTCGTCTTCTTACCGCTCGCCTCTTCGTCATCGGTAATGCTATTCCGTAGCACTACCCCCGGCGGCAAAAGCGCCGTCCCGGAGCGACTAAAGGCCGGACTTGGAAACAGTGTAGTAGGCCTTGAGCCTACTGACGTGCACGACATCACTAGGTGCCACAGTAGATGACGAGGTTGAGCTCACAGGGGCAATTTCGTACGTCACAGGCGTCACCTGGCGCAGCACGCGGTAGGGCCCTGTGTATCGCGAAAGGAGCTTTTGTGAAAGTCCGACGTGACGAGAGGGCGACCGCAAGAGCACGAGCGCACCAGGCGAAAACTGTACGTCACGGTGGCGGGCGTTGTACTGACGCTGCTGAGTGGTTTGCGAGTCCGTCAGTCGAGCACGGGCAAGCTGGCGTGCATGGTCGGCGAGAGCGATGGCGTCGCGCGCATACTCGCTTGTTGAGATCGAAGTAGGAGGAAGTGCCGTGTCAAGGGGCAGGGTCGGTTCGCGACCGTAGAGCAGATAAAAGGGAGAAAATCCGGCGGTGTCGTGCCGGGAAGAATTATAAGCGAATGTGACGTAAGGAAGGGCAATGTCCCAGTCGTGGTGGTCCTTGGAAACGTACTTTGACAGCATATCGGTAAGAGTACGGTTTAACCGCTCTGTCAGGCCATTGGTTTGAGGATGGTATGAGGTAGTCAGCTTGTGTTGAGTGGAGCAGGAACGTACAATGTCGGCGATAACTTTCGAGAGGAAGTTACGACCACGGTCAGTGAGCAGCTGTCGCGGGGCGCCATGAAGTAAGATAATGTCCCGCAAGAGAAAGTCCGCGACGTCAGTGGCGCAACTGGTAGGGAGAGCCCGCGTGATAGCGTATCGGGTGGCGTAGTCAGTTGCGACGGCTACCCATTTGTTCCCAGAGGATGACGTGGGAAAGGGACCGAGGAGGTCTCATCCAACACGAAAGAACGGTTCCACAGGGACAGTGATCGGCTGGAGATGACCGGCAGGTAGCACCTGAGGTGTTTTCCGACGCTGGCAGGTATCACAGGCAGCAACATAGTGTCGGACGGAGCGAGCGAGACCAGGCCAATAGAAGCAGCGGCGGACGCGGTCGTACGTGCGGGTTACGCCAAGATGTCCTGCAGTAGGTGCGTCATGCATCTCAAAGAGCACAGTCTGTCGTAGATGTTTTGGCACTACAAGAAGAAGATCAGATCCGTCAGGGAGGAAGTTCCTTCGGTACAGAATGCCGCCCTGGAGGACATATCGGCGAACGGATGCGTCGGTAGGTGTAGAGCGCAGACGCTCGATGAGTACTCGCAGCGATAGGTCTCGGTACTGCTCATCGGCGATGTTAGCGAAGGCAGACACAGAGGAAATGCCGTCGGCGGTACTACTGTCGGCGTCGTCAGGCTCGTCTACCGGGTAGCGAGACAGGCAGTCAGCGTCCTTGTGTAGTCGGCCAGATTTGTAGGTGACAGAGAAAGAATATTCTTGGAGGCGTAAGGCCCAGCGACCAAGTCTTCCTGAAGGGTCTTTCAATGAGCATAACCAACAAAGCGCGTGATGGTCTGTGATAACGGAAAAGGGTCGGCCATATAAGTATGGGCGGAACTTCGCAACCGCCCAAACTAGGGCCAGACACTCACGCTCAGTGATGGAATAGCTGCGCTCCGCGGGTGAGAGGAGCCTGCTGGCGTAAGCGATAACACGGTCGTTGCCGCGCTAGCGTTGTGCCAGTACTGCGCCAATTCCGTGACCGCTGGCATCAGTACGAACTTCGGTAGGCGCAGAAGGATCGAAATGGGCCAGAACGGGAGGCGTTGTGAGAACGTCGATTAGATGCGAGAATGCAGAGGCCTCGTTATCGCCCCACTGGAAAGGGGCATCTTTTTTCAAAAGCTCGGTTAGTGGTCGTGCTATGGCCGCGAAATTTTTCACGAAACGGTGGAAGTAGGAACAAAGGCCGATGAAGCTGCGCACATCCTTGACACACTTCGGAACAGGAAAGTGCGTAACAGCATGGATCTTGCCTGGGTCCGGTTGCACTCCGTTCGCGTCAACGAGGTGCCCAAGGACGGTAATCTGGCGACGGCCGAATTGGCACTTCGATGCGTTCAGTTGCAGACCGGCCCGACGAAAAACGTCCAGGACTGCCGAGAGGCGCTCGAGGTGCGTAGCGAACGTTGGGGAGAATACTATGACGTCGTCCAAGTAGCACAGGCATGTGGACCATTTGAAACCGTGAAGAAGGGAGTCCATCATGCGTTCAAAAGTGGCAGGAGCGTTACATAGACCAAACGGCATCACTTTGAATTGATAAAGACCGTCCGGAGTTACAAAAGCAGTCTTCTCGCGGTCGAGATCGTCCACAGCAATCTGCCAGTAGCCGGAGCGGAGGTCAATAGAAGAGAAGTAGCGAGCACCATGGAGGCAGTCAAGGGCGTCATCGATCCGAGGTAGGGGATACACGTCCTTTTTGGTAACCCTGTTAAGGTGCCGATAATCCACGCAAAAGCGCCATGAGCCATCCTTCTTTTTTACCAGTACAACCGGTGACGCCCATGGACTACATGACGGTTCTATGATGTTATTGGCAAGCATTTTGCGAACTTCAGCGTGAATAACTTGACGCTCAACCGGTGACACTCGATACGGGCGGCGATGAATAGGAGGGGCATCGCCGGTATTAATGCGATGTTTAACAGTTGTAGTTTGGGCCAAAGGACGATCGTGAAAGTCAAAAATATCGTTGTAGGAAAACAGAACGCGGTAGAGCTCACGAGCGTGCTCGGATGGCATGTCGGGCGCAATCATTTTCTGTAAGTCGGCGATGGTGCAAGTTGTCGACTGAGATGGTAGAGGAGGATCGGCTGAATTGCTGTCTACCTCAATAGATGCTATTGAGTGATCTTCGAATGAGCAAAGCTGGGCCAGAGACATCCCGCGTGGCAGCACTTTTGTCGTCAAGCCAAAATTGACCACTGGCAGGCAGACGCAATTAGCCGTAATAGATAAAATGGTATGAGGTACCGTGATCCCGTGTGTAAGGAGGACGTCTTGTATAGGAGCCACGATATAGTGACCGTCGGGCACTGGTGGGGATGACACTAGGTCAACGTAAGTCACGCCGTAGGTGGCAAGCGAACAAAGTCGACGGAACTGAGGCGACTGGGGTGTGGTTCAGCGGGATCCAGAACAGGCAGGTCAAGGCGGAGAGTACTGGCGGAACAATCAATGAGAGCAGAATGTGCGGAGAGGAAGTCTAAGCCGAGGATGATGTCGTGGGGACAGTGGGCGATGACTGTGAATAGCACGACTGTTGAGCGATCGGCGAAGGAGACGCGGGCGGCACACATACCAATTACGGGGGCTGTTCCGCCATCGGCGACACGGACAACAAGCGTCGTGGCGGGCGTGATTATTTTTTTCAGGCGGGTACGAAAGTCCGCGCTCATTATCGACAAATGCGCCCCAGTGTCTATAAGAGCAGATACAGGAACACCGTCGACTTGCACGTCAAGAAGGTTCAGATGAGTGGGCAACGTCAGTGGAGGATTTGGCGGCGCAGGGAGCAATGCAGCGTCACCTCGAGGCGCTGCATCATTCAGTTTTCCGGCTGGGAGCGGCGTCCGAAGGGAGTCGGCGAAAAGGAGCGACGGGGCTGGGGAGAGCGAGATTGTCGTCCTTGGGGCGAAGGTGAACGAGAATAGGGGCGGTTCGGCGCAGGAGAGTCAGTGGCGGCATTATCGGAGCGTGCGGCATAAGGACGAGAAGCGCCACCCGAGGGGCGAGAATAGGCAGTATAAGCAGACCGGGTCGGGGAAGTCCAGCGACTTCGACAGTGCCGAGAAATGTGCCCGATGCGACGGCAGTGAAAACAAATGGGCTTGTCGTCAGCAGTGCGCCATTCAGCTGTGTTGCGGAAACGTGGTGGGTAAGACGATGCGGGACGGGGCGGAATCGAAGAAGCCGGATGGGTATCAGGGTGATGGGCCGAGCAGATGGTGTGAAGGCCCATGTTTTCGAACTCCTGGCGGACAACTGCCTGGATCAGGGAAACCGTGACTGCCGGTGCGTTGGTGGGGCTGGAGTCGAAGGCAGCCGGATAGGCGGCCTCAATCTCACGCCGAACGATCTTGGTAATATCGCCGGTGTTGTTGGGACGAGGAGCGTCGGCACAGGAAGAAGTCGCTGGGGTGTTGGGCAAACGGGCAAACTGCTGATCGATACGTCTGCTTTTAGCGAGTTCCAGGCGGCGGCACTCTTTGATAACAGCATCCACCGTCGCGACGTTGTTGAATACGAGCAAGTTGAAGGCGTCATCGGCAATGCCTTTGAGGATGTGGGATACCTTGTCTGACTCAGGCATGTGTGCATCAACTTTGCGGCACAGAGCCAGGACGTCCTGAATGTACGTGACATATGGCTCTGTTGACGTCTGCACACGGCCGGAAAGCGCCTTCTGCGCGGCAAGTTTGTGACCGTAGGGGTTGCCGAACAAGTCTCGGAGCTCTTGCTTGAACGAATCCCAACTGGTGAGCTCCTCTTCGTGCGTCCGAAACCAAACTCGAGGTGTGCCACCGAGGGAAAAGACTACGTTGGCGAGCATGATAGAAGGGTCCCACTGGTTATTGCGGCTGACCTGTTCGTACAGGCTGATCCAGTAGTCGACGTCGTCCCCATCTTTGCCCGAGAATACGCCAGGATCACGAGGAGCAGGGAGAGAGATGTAGGTCGTCGAAGTGGCAGGAGGGGTCGGAGGCGGCTGAGTCGAATTGTCATCGCCGGGAGCCATGAAGCTAGGCTCGACGTACCGTCCACTGCGAAGCTCCGTGACGAGGTACAGGGACCGTCCACCTCCACCAGATATGTTACGTAAGAAGACGCAAATGAAAAGCTATATACAAGTATATTTACAACGTAATACGCCGCACTTGGCCAAGAGGCAACAGCCCGCGCTAGCCTCCAATCGTTGTCGTCGTCTTCTTACCGCTCGCCTCTTCGTCATCGGTAATGCTATTCTGTAGCAATATATATTGGTACATTCCTATTTGTACTTTGTAAATAGCTGTAAGGCTTCATTAACTTTACTTCAAGTTTGCGCCATTTAAAAAAAATGAACACGTGAAGAACCGCCTAATGTTGACAAGCAGTTAAAGAAGCAAGTGAGGCGTGTAGAATCTAAGCTCCAGTATTAGTTAAGTCCCCGTGCTACTGCCGAGCGTTTCTGTGAGGAAATGCGAAAATTCGATATTATACCATGAACTACTCGTCGTGAGCAAACCTGTTTTAGCGGAATAAAATCAACGTAACTGCTGTAGAAGTCATATATAGCCAGCTTTGTGACATACTTGTTGCACCGCGGCAGGTATGGTATCATAACTGGATTCCTATAGGCTATGCTCTTGCGATTGTCTATCCGCGTATGAAAAACCCGCAATGGGCTGGTCTGCGTAGCTTCGGCTGGCACTGTAGCGTTGCCTTCGAGAGCTGCATTGTTGTCTAAGAAATTAGCTCTTTGAATAAATGTTCGCAAAGGAAGACGTCGTAAAAATATATTTGAGACGACCACCATAAGTATACAAGCAGAGAGAACGAGGGCGAACAAACGAAAACACCGCAGAAAGCGCCCGGACAACGCCCGAACTGTAGCAGACGACAGGCGCGAGTCCGTGCCCTGACGTCACGCGAGCGGCGCTAGCAGCGCCGCTCGTGTTCATTCTCGGGGCTAATAAAATTCAACTTGTGATAGCACGGCAGTGTTTAGCATGTATGAGACGCTCAGGATAGATTGCTTTCGAGACACGTGCATAAACCTACATCTTGATACATTTACCTGCATAAGCCAGGTCAAGCACCAATTTTGGATTAAGGTTACATCGTCCTCCCGCAATGAATGATTCTTACTCAAACATGATTCTTACTACTAACAATCACACTAAGCACAGTCAGAAATATAACACTTCCGCTGCAGGCGTTGCTTTAAAATGTTTCAATGTGTATATCTAAAATATTTGCAAGTTAGGTAAGTGAACTTTGACTTCTGGGAATATGATGACCAGCTGCGCAACACAAATGTTTCTTGTGCAGATTTTTTTCTGAAGTAATCATGCTTTTTTGTTTTCCATGTTCCTTTGGTCATTTTGAGTGTGTAAAGCGAATTTCTGTATATAGTGGGAGAAACGTAGCAGCTGCAAACGTGAATTATGGTAACTCTGTCCTAAATGTAGGCCGGGAAAGGTCATGAAAATATTGAACGGTGAAAAAACTTACGGTTGAGCTCTCACAGCCGGTTCCAAAGTCCGAGTGACACTGTACGAAAAGAAACGTAGCAAACGTTACGGTCTGAAAAGAAACGTCTCTAATTAAAACCAAAGAAATAGGGTAATTGCAACAGAGGCTTCCCGCAATTGTGCTTTCCTTATTGGCACAAACCGCCACCCTACATGCAAGGAAGTTCCACTTGACATAGGATACGAGAGAGGATATGCTGTTAGCTTGTTTCTCTACAAGTGGCTGCTCTTATCAAGGTACAGTTGCACCGCGTTCTTGTTCTTTTGGAACAATTGATACACACTACTAGCCTTTGTGTGCAGTTGCTAGACCAGTGCCAGGTTTTTCTGGATGTGGAACGAGTGGCTATGGTTTTTAGTTGTATAAAGTTTTCAATAAGGAGTCTCCTTCAAACAATTTCTATTTTAACACCTTCCTTATTAAGGAAGTTGCGCAAAAACCGTTCGTGCGCAACAGCTTTTAAGCGACGTGCTGGACGAAATATTAAGAGAGCGAAGTACCTGACGCTTGGGAGTGCGCAAAGAATGCATGAATATCAGCCTGATAACACATCGATACATCTCCATTTAGGTTATGGGAACACTTGGATAACCGATGTCCGATAATACGCATAGACACACCTATGTTCCATGCAGGTGTTCCGCAAAGATATAAATATTGTTACGGAATGGTGAAACAAGAGAGAGAGAGGAAGAAAATCGCGAGACGCTGGCTGCTCCATGTTCTTACTAGTAAGCCATTTTAACCCACTTGACTCTCCTTCTATATACATTGTAAATACAGTCTTATACTCCCAACATCTCCGTAAAATATTGGTGGGAGGCGCGGGGTACCACGGCTGGAAACGGAGCGCCGCAGTGGACGTCGCATCGCCGTCCTCACCAAGAATGACGGTGAGCACACGGGACCAACGTCGTTGGCGCCTCCAACGTCACCATCGCACGTTACGTCGCTGTCCCCTTCGGTTGTTATCGTGCAACCCAAGGATCCCGGAACTTTCTGCGGGACTGATGTCGCCGATTTCGAAGAGTGAGTGGATATGTACAAACATGTGAGTGAAATCAACAGATGGGACCCTAGGCTTATGCTAGCTAACTTGTTATTCTAGCTAAGAGGCACGGCAAAGGTGTGGTTAGAAAACCATGAAGAGGAGCTGACCAGATGGGACCAATGCAAAGAGAAGTTAACACAGTTGTTGGGTGAACCAGCCGGCCGTAAAGTTGCCGCAAAGCAGGAATTCCCCGCAGAGTCCTATGATTAGTATAGCCAGGACACTCTCACCCTTTGTCGTAAAGCCGATCACGACATGACAGAAGCTGAGAAGGTAGGGCATGTACTCAAGGTAATTGCTGACGACGCCTTTAATCTGCTCATGTGCAAAAGCTGCTCTACAGTTGATGCTATCTGCAAAGGGTGCCGACAATTCGAGCAGGCCAAAAGCCGACGCGCCCTTCACACATTCACCAGACTTCCCAATACTGCCGCAAAGTCGACGTGTGATGATCAGCCCGTACAGCAGCATGCGTCGCCATCAGAGGACGTGGTGCGAATCCTTCGATAGAAACTGGACCCGATGGCGCCAGCAGCTTTCTGTTCGCGTAACCTTGATGCTACCCCTTTTTCAGTCCCCCTCGTGCAAGCCATTGTTCGACAGGAACTTGAAAGCTTTGGCCTACATTCTGTCTGCGCTGTCACCAACCCCAGAGCCAAGGAACGCCCTTCTACTATTTCCGCTCCCCCCCGACGCTTCTCTCCGCGTTATAGCAACCCGACTGAGTGGAGAACCGCGGACGACCAGCCGATATGTTTCACCTGTCGCCGCATTGATCAGGTCGCCAGATACTGTCGCAACTCGTGGCCCTGAACACCTCGCACGCCGACCAACCTGAGCCATTTTAATGGAAATGCCCGCAACGCTTCGCCCACCACCGAGTATAACAGCGCCGACAACTCTGCTAGGAACACGTAGTACAGCCGCTCACCATCGCCGCGCGGACACCAGTCTTGTTCACCGCAAACGCGTCGCCCATCTTCCCGTTCACCGCAGCCCCGTCGCCTTTCGTCCATTGTCGTTTTTGGCCTCACCCTTTAGGAAAAACAAGAAATGCAGCCTTCGGATGAGGTGCTGCATTGCCCACTACTGCAGCAAATCCTGTCTGTGCCACCAAAGAGAAGTGTAATTAACGTTAATATAGACGGTGTACCTGTCCTATACCTAGTCGACACTGGTGCCCCCGTATTTGCGCTGAGTGCAAGGCTGCGTAGACGTTTAAAGAAGGTCCTCACCACAGCAGCTGCCGTAATTCTTCGTGTGGCCGACGGCTGCGTGCTGGTTGTACTTAGAATGTGTACTGCGCGTATATGTATAGCCGGCCGCCCGATTTCTGTTCTCTTTGCTGTGGTCGACAACTGCCCTCACGACATTATTCTTGGATTAGACGTTTTATCCCATCATTCCTCTCTCATCGACTGCGCAACCAGCATTCTTCAGTTGCAACTGCCTCTTAGTCGCCGATGCTTTGAGCACCGCTCCACCACACTTGTGTTCGCTTCAGTTGTGCGTCTGTCACCTGAGGCAGTCACTTACGTCGCTTTGACCGCACAGCCACGGAATCCTGAAGGTGAATATGTCCTTCGCCCTATCATCGACGTGCTTTTGAACAGGAACATTTCTCTTCCGCATACGCTGGTGACGATTACTAATAACAACGTCGTTCTTCCGCTTCTGAATTTCAGCCTGTGCCATCAAGTGCTTCCAGCCGGCATGCTCTTGGCCACCGTCTCTAACACTTCAGAATTTGACATTGAAAGTATGAATACCGAGAGCAGTGTCTTAGCACCAATTGCAGCTCACAGCTCTGCTCCCCTAACGGATGACTTGGCGACCTGACCTAACCTCTGCAAAGGCCAAGGACATACGTCTCCTCCGCAAATCGTACCCAGACATCTCCGATTTCCGCGACAAGCCTTTAGGACAAACATATGTTGTACACCACCATATCAACACTAGAGACAAGAATCCTATTCGTCGGCGTCCCTATCGTGTACCGCATGCTTAACGTGGAGTCATCCAATAAGAAGTGGACAAAATGCTCTGCAAAGGGGGCATCGAACCATCAGCCAGCCCTTGGTCTTGGCCTGTCGTCCTTGTGGAAAGATGGTAACTGGCGTGGTTGCCTCTATTATCGCCATTTAAACAAGATTACCCGAAAAAACATCTACCCACTACCACATATCGATGACGCATTGGACTGCTTGCGCGGAGCTAAATACTTCTCGTCCATCGATCTTCGATCCGGCTACTGGCAGATTTGAGTTGATGAAATAGACCTCGAGAAAACGGCCTTCATCATGCCGGATGGCTTATATCAGTTCAAAGTCAAGCCCTTTAGCCTATGCAATACTCCTGCGACATATGAATGTAGGATGAACTTTCTTCTGCGAGGCTATAAATGGACCACCTGTCTCTGTTACCTTGACGATGTTGCTGTTTTTCTCCCGCGTTCGGCAGCCACCTTATCCGACTCGCTGCCATTCTCGCGGTCTTCCGAAAAGCCGGCCTCCAAATGAACTCCACGAGTTGTCAATTCGGGCACCGTCACATTACCGTGTTGGGACACCTCGTTGACGCATCCGGTGTCCAAGCAGATCCGGGAAACGTTCGCGCCGTACGCAGTTTCTCTGTCCCACGTTCTGCTTCTGACTTGGCTGCTTCATCTTCCTGTGTTCTTACTTTCACCATTTCGTCAAAACCTTTGTCGACGTTCCCCGGCCTTTGACTGATCGTCTAAAGAAGAACACGCCATTCTCACGTGGCCCTGACCAAGATCACGCATTCAGCGCTCTCATCGGGTTTCTGACTACCCCTCCCATACTTGTCCACTTTGATCCATTTGCACCGACCGAAGTCCACACTGACGAAAGCGGCCACGGCATCGGCACTGTTCTCGACCAACAGCACAACGGTACCCAGCGCGTGTTAAATTACGCCAGCTGCCTGCTGTCACCTGCTGAGATTACTCCATCACCAATCGAGAGTGCTTGGTTTTAGTTTGGGCTGTCACCAAGTTCCGACCATATTTGTACGGCCACGCGTTGTACGGCCACGCGTTGTACGGCCCACAGCCGACACAGCAGTGTTGCGTCACGTCGTGAAAGGTTCGCTGGTAATTTACGTTTCAGTGATGGGTCGAGGCTGTATAAATGACACTTAGAGTTCTGTGGTGCATGCCAGTAACTTAACGTGGGGGTACGAGCGAGAGTGCGAAGTTTTCTTGCAGCGCTGACTCTCGATAAAGGTATAAGGAGTGTCGGTGCGCCAGCCTGGGCACGTCGGGCAGCGCCATCGACGAGGTGATTACCAACGACGCCACAATGTCCCGGCAGCTACTGAAATATGATATGTCCTCGTTCAGAAGCGCAATGGCAGGTTTCGTTGATTTGTGACACCAGCTGTTCATAATTGCCACATCGTAAACTTCGCAAGCTCTGGAGAGCTGCTTTCCAATCGCAAAATATTGCCGATTGGCTGGGCGGTTCTTTTTCAATGTATTCAACAGCAGCGCGAAGAGTGGCCAGTTCGGAACCTGTAGATGTCGTTACATGTGAAGTCTTAAACTTGATGACGACCGATTGAGATGGTAGAACAATGGCACCCGTAGAATTTTCCGAGACAGAACCATCCGTGTAAGCATGGATTCGGATAACATATGAACAATGCAAAAATTACAATGTGATCTGCTTGAGAGCCGCGGTGATCAGGCTAACTTTCTTCACTATTCCTGTAACACGAAGGTACACAGGAGGCTTTTTCAAGCACCACATAGGGGATGGCGTTCTTGTTGCGAGTGAGTGTCTCAAAAACGAAGAGTGCCGGTTTGCCGCAATTGATCTGGAGAACGCTGCCTTGGGTCTTTTCTCAGGCAAGCGAGCGAGATGGTGGTCAGGAACTCTGGATATATGGCGAACATGCGCCCGGAGTGTGTCGATAGCTCTATAAGTCATTATTGGGTGGTCTCTCGCGGTGGCAATTTTCGCCATGGTTGAAGCATTTCGAGGTAGCCCCAGATATGTTCGAAGGGCTTGGCCTTGAATGCTCTGTAGGACATGGATGTTAGTTTTGTTAGCGTTGGACAGCACTGGTGTGCTATATCACAAGTATCCTAGGAAGAGCGCGCTGTACATTTGAAGCATACATGCCATGGATGTGCCCCACGTTTTACCGGCAAGAAACCTTAGTATATGGAGATAGAAGGAAGCCGCTTCTTCAAGTGTGAGATGTGGGGCTCCATGGAAGGTCTCTGTCGATAATAACGCCTAGGAATCGGTGAGTTTTTGCGCAGGCAATTGGTTGGTGGTCAACAGAAATTGGCTACCAGGTCATGGGCTTGTGGGTGAAAGCGACTAAGGCGCACTTCTCGGTCGAAATGCTGAGGCTTTGAGCACACAGGTGGTTCTTATTAAATATTGGCACGTGTTCAATGGCAAATAATCAGTGACCAAAGTTGGCGCAGCAAAAGTTTTTCTGAGGGTGGCACGTACCCAGTTACCCCAAGTTGACTTAATAGAGGTTCATTAAAAACAAAATTTATCCAGTGCCACCTACCGAGGAACACGAACTGGTTCGACTGTTAGAAATCAGATGCTCTGCGCGTCAAGACACAGAATTCCCAGTGACTCCAGATGAGGGCAAAACGATTACATTCCCAGCCTGGCAGACTGATGGGTACTCATCGCAAAAAACCAACATGCAAAAAGTCCTCCGGCTGGATTGCGTGGAAGAGGTTGAGTTGGACAGAGTCTAGAGCTGCTAATCAACGGTTAGTTGAATTAACAGAATTCTTACTTATTATAAAAAAATGGAGTCAGTGAGAGGACAATATTAGTTCAGGAGGTGATATAAGGACGCGTGCATGCCTGCATGCCAACTGGGGATATTTTAACGCAAGCTATTATACGGACTCTTTTCAAAGGGATTCCATGGGCGCCACTATGACTGAAGTGGTGACATGTTCATTGCTTGCTTCAGCTGCCTCTGTTGCCGCGCTGGTTACAATTGATGCGCATGAGGCCCCTGTCCATGGGTCAACAAAGCTTTGTGTCGTAAGCCACCATCGTTCTAGATTCACTCTCACATGCCTCCCCTCACACCTACAGCATACGGCGTGCAGCCCCTATCTCATCGCACTTGGACTTTACAGGGAACGTCACAATGATGTCGACGCAAACGCCAGCGCCAACGATGCGGCAGATAGTCTGGTGGAGTGCCATACAATGGCAATCAAAATTATACCTAGTTAGAGTGACGCTCGCAACAGTTAAATCTGTTTGGTTACGCTCAGATGTTGCCATGTTTTATTGTTGTATGGAATCGTGAGAAAATTGCCAATGCCTTAACCGCGGAAGACAAGTTGTCAACACAGATATTTTATAGGTTCCCTTGTCTGTTCTTGTTATAACAATCACTCACTCTATCTCCATATGGGTATCAGTTTATTTGCTTAATGCTAATGACCTGCAGGTAACCATTTCATTTGGCTACATCAGAAAAGTTTTCGTGCTCTTTTCGTGTACCTAGCCAACTTTATTACTGTCTTAGTACATTGTAATTGCGGGAAAAAAATATGCGAATATGCGGATAATGAATACCTTCTTCCGGAAGCGGGAGAGCCGAAACTGGACGTGGAAAAGCCCGAATGGCGAGACTTGAAATGACTTTATACTCTGCGCTAACACTGGCATCATACAAGATGTGGACGTGCTCGGCAAGGTGCGCTGCAGAGTCCATAGGATGGTACGAACTCGAATTAGCCTAGACTTGAGGAGAGAACGGAAGAAACTGGTACATAAGAAGCCGATCAATCAGTTAGCGGTAAGAGGTCAAATAGAGGAATTCCGGATCAAGCTACAGCACCGGTGTTCCGCTTTAACTCAGGAAAAGGACCTTAGTGTTGAAGCAATGCACGACAATCTTATGGGCATCATTAAGGAGTGTGCAATAGAAGTCGGTGGTAATACCGTTAGACAGGATACCACTAAGCTATCGCAGGAGACGAAAGATCTGATCAAGGAACGCCAATGTATGAAAGCCTCTAATCCTACAGCTAGAATAGAACTGGCAGAACTTTCCAAGTTAATCAACAAGTGTAAGAAAGCTGACATGAGGAAGTAAAATATGGAAAGAATTGAACATGCTTTCAGGAAAAAAAGAAGCCTAAAAGCAGTGAAGGAGAAACTAGGAATTGGTAAGAATCAGATGTATGCATTAGGAGACAAAACGGGCAATATCATTACTAATATGGATGAGATAGTTCAAGTTGCTGAGGAGTTATATAGAGATTTATACAGTACCAGTGGCACCCACGATGGTGATGGAAGAGAGAATAGTCTTAAAGGAAATTGAAATCCCACGAGTAACGTCGGAAGAAGTAAAGAAGGCCTTGGGAGCTATGCAAAAGGAGAAGGCAGCTGGGGAGGATCAGGTAACAGCAGATTTGTTGAAGGACGGTGGGCAGATTGTTCTAGAAAAACTGGCCACCCTGTATACACTATGCCTCATGACCTCGAGCATACCGGAATCTTGGAAGAACGCTAACCTAATACTAGTCCATAAGAAAGGGGACGCCAAAGATTTGAACAATTATAGACCGATCAGCTTACTGTCCGTTGCCTACAAAGTATTTACTAAGGTAATTGCAAACCTAATCAGAAACACCTTAGACTTCTGTCAACCAAAGGTCATAGAAAAATGTGCGCAATATAACCAACCCTTATATATAGCTGTCATTGATTACGAGAAAGCGTTTGTTTCAGTCGAAACCTCAGCAGTCATGGAGGCATTGCGGAATCAAGGTGTAGACGAGCCGTATGTAAAAATACTGAAAGATATCTGTAGCGGCTCCATAGCCACCGTAGTCCTCCATAAAGAAAGCAACAAAATCCCAAGAAAGAAAGGCGTCAGGCAGGGATGTATTATGCCTCCAATGCTATTCACAGCGTGTTTACAGGAGGTATTCAGAGGCCTGGATTGGGAAGAATTGGGGATAAAAGTAAATGGATAATACCTTAGTAACTTGTGCTTCGCTGATGATATTGCCTAGCTTAGTAACTCAGGGGACCAATTGCAATGCATGCTCACTGACCTGGAGAGGCAAAGCAGAAGGGTGGGACTAAAAATTAATCTGCAGGAAACTAAAGTAATGTTTAACAGTCTCGGAAGGGAACAGCAGCTTATGATAGGTAGCGAGGCACTGGAACTGGTAAGGGAATACATCTGCTTAGGACAGGCAGTGACTGCGGATCCTGATCATGAGACTGAAATAATCAGAAGAATAAGAATGGCCTGGGGTGCGTTTGGCAGGCATTCTCAGATCATGAACAGCAGGTTGCCATTATCCCTCAAGAGAAAAGTATATAACAGCTGTGTCTTCCGAGGACTCATGTACGGGGAAGAAACCTGGAGGCTTACGAGAAGGGTTCTACTTAAATTCAGGACGACGCAGCAAGCTACGGAAAGAACAACGATAGGTGTAACGTTAAGGGATAAGAAAAGAGCAGATTAGGTGAGGAAACAAACGCGCGGTAATGACATCTTAGTTGAAATCAAGAAAAAGAAATGGGCATGAGCAGGAGATGTAATGAGGAGGGAAGATAACCGATGGTCATTAAGGATTACGGACGGCATTCCAAGGGAAGGGAAGCGTAGCAGGGGGTGGCAGAACGTTAGGTGGGCAGATGACATTAGGAAGTTTGCAGGGACAACATGGCCACAATTAGTACATGACTGGGGCAGTTGGAGAAGTATAGGAGAGGCATTTTCCCTGCAGTGGGCGTAACCAGGCTGATGATGATGAGTATAATGATGACATTTTAATTCACTTACCTGACCAATGACTGCGGTTGGTAGAGATACATTTTTACTGACGCCGGAACCGGACAGATTTATGGTTCCCCCCTTCAGCAGGCCAACCATGCTCATGAAGTTCGTGGCATCTGTTCAAGGAAAGGCATAGGCATCGAGGTTGTGCACCGGAATTGAGGTATATAGCTGTTTAGTGAAACAAGAAGGTCCTTTCCTAAAGGTAAATGTACATGTGGGAGGAATTGAAGGATTTATAGAAGTATGAGTGGTTCTAGCAACAAATACGTAGTTTGTTTTGCATGTGAACGCTCTTAACCATGGACAACTTTTTTATCTTTAATTGCATGCTGAATTGCACCGATTAGTACATGTCTAATAAAACCCCAATAAACTTTATTATAAACAGAAGGGCTCAGAAGCACCAGCCCAGAAGGATTCCTTCCACTGAGTAATTCCACCTGATCTCAAATGATTAAAAGGTTCCCCTCTGATCCCCGTGTTGATACGTTAAAGTGAACATTTAAATTTTTGTGACAGCTATATATAGTCCATGCACTGTGGCGGTTTCTGCTGAAGCATATTAGGATTCGTGTTGTTAATGTTTACACCCGAAAGCACAAACAAATTTGCAATTCTTTTTTAATTCCTCGACTATTTAGTGAACTAACTATGCTTGTTTCTACAAAACAATCTCGAATTACAGCAGTGTGATTACGCGTCTACAATTATCCCACGTGAATACAAAACAATGATAATCCCGTAAGATGAACGAGCAGGAGTTTAATATGTGTTTTATTACCATTTAAAACTTGCTCTCGAGAGGTGTAGATGAATATCTGTGGTTTCGTTAGGCAAGTTCAAGGTTCAAGGGAACGTAGCATTTAGAAGTATTGCCCATGACAGGTACAACGCCTAAGCCACAGCACCAAATTAAAGTCACAGGTGCAGGAAGTTGGGTAAAATTCCTAAGTGCCTGTATTCTAAGCCTGCAGTTCTTTTTAATTCACTCGGGTTTCCACTCGGCATAACGTCAATATGAAACTAAATATAAGCATGCAGGCCCGTTTTACAGAGATGCCGCAACAGTGACCTGTAAAAGCGATTGTCTATAATCCACCATTCATATTCTTTAGCTTGACCACTGTTCCATTTCACACCTCTACGTACACTTTCGTGAATGCTCTTTGTCCGAGGGAACATCCAAAGTATATGCTGGGCATCCGCTGGGAACGCAGGAGCGCAGCAGTTCGGACACTGGCCGATGTTTTCGTATGCTTCACCCCAAGCTCAAGAGATGGCTTGCGTAAGGACCGCCCCATTTCTAAGTCCAGAGAGAGACTACGTCCAGCCCAGAAAGATGGGGGTAAAGGACGCAGACGCGCGGGGAAATCAGGGCACGTATGTCACGCCGGAGTATGCATTTTCGGCCAATCAGCACAGAGCGCAGCTCCGAGGGAATGGAAAGAGAAGGAGTTACGAGTGTCGAGAAAGAGCGAGCAATGCTGTCCGCAAGGTCGTGTCATTTCTTGTTTTCCTTAGCAGTATAAAGCGCACACATGGATACCTGATGGTACGTTAGGCGTTAACCTTGGCACCACGGAAAACATGCCGAACGGAGAGTGCCGCATAAAATATTTCAGCGCTACTTATACGACTACAACGTGGCAGTCATGGAGAAAAGCACCGAATCACGTGATGACTCGCGGTTGTGTCTAGCCACACCGCAAAACTGCGTTAGAGTAGTATTCTAAGCCACTATAGATGCGGTGGTTCATTGTCTTCTCGCTCTCTGTTGCATACTGAATTGGTAACGTGCAGACAATAGGGAGGGCGCATTGTCACGAATGTTTCCACTGAAGTCGCAATCATGATTTCATGTGTCTGGGCTCGTACCTTAGGGCCTCAATTTCGGTGAGCCGAAAAGGTGCTTCGCAAGCTTCCTATCTTCTTCAACTGGTTGGTCGCGATAAGATTCTTCCCTCCCCCTTGTAGTATGTGTTGCTGTGCAAGCCTAGTGACATACTTGGGGACTGGAGATCATGCTCCAGAGGTCGGTATAGGTGATGAACTGCGCAAATTGACAGTGGCCTGTTCCGAACAACTATAAGCCGGTTTCTGTCTCTAAGCAGTGACTAAACCGTTTTGGCCGCTGACGCGTAATGCTAATGTCTTCATATCGCGCTCAATCTCTCGGAAGGGTCCGTCGTAGGCAGGACTGAGGAAGAACCGGATGACAACATGCGCATGTTGTGAGGAATTGGCTGTTGAAAACCGGACGAGAACTGTGTTATTTGGCGCCACCAGCAACGAGACAAGGCTTGGATTAGCTGAAAGCGAAGCAGATGCAAAAATATTTACGCAGCATCGGTTCTCCGCTCAACTACCACAACACATAATTACGTTCTATCTTTGTTCAACCTCCACCATACATTTCATCTCGCATAGACCACCGCCAAAAGGTAAACATTCCGCGCTGCAACCCCTCGGCTTTTCATATTCATTTCTTCCCCACACGAGCAAATATTGGAATAACTTACCCGCATTACTTTCAAGCATAATTGACACCAATAACTTTAAAAGCACACTTCAAAGTTTCATGTTTTAAATTAATGTTGCGTTTACTTGTTCTGTATAGTAACTGCTTTTTATGCAATTATTTTACATTATGGCTCGTATTTCTATATCGTATGTTCTTTCCTTTCTTTTTTTTTGTTACGCCATGTATTTTTGCCACGCTTACAAGTTTCTATTTACCATTCTTATTTTGTATACGATGTTTTTTGCCATGTTGTTTGCCTTCCTTCCTTATTTTGTGATTTGCCTCTGTATTTACTTTGCCCCTCCCCTCTGCAATGTACAACCGTACCTTGAGGATATTATAAATAAATAAAAAAAGTGCGACGGAGCGTGCGCGGGGTGGCGTCAAGAGAGTTGCGTTGTTGCCGCAGCAGCCTGTGACCTAGCATTGTGTCGTCTGCATCCATCGAACAGCTGCAGGTGATTCAGTACGCTTTGAGTTGAAGTTTGCTATCAGATTAGCTTGATGAAACAAGGTTATAACGGCGCGTTTTGAAGACAGGACACAGAAAGAATGCACACAGGACAGTCGCCGAACTTCAACTCTTCAAATCTTCGCCAAACTTCAAATCGAGTTGAAGTTCGGCGTCCGCGCTGCGTGCATTCTGTCCGTGTCCTGTCCTCGAAACACGCCGTTATAACCCTGTTCCAGCAAGCCAGCAACCAATTAGCCCATCTAAGTCTGTTAATTGCTCGGGAGTAGCATTTGCTTCCAAATTCTTGGCGTTAACGAAGTTAATAGTCTTTGCATTTGTAGTACCCTACCGGGAAACATAGTTCCAGCGCGCATTTGGACACGGACGAGGAGAGAAAGACAACACGAACGAACACCGGCGTTCATGTTGTCTTTTTCTCCTCGTCCGTGGCCAAATGTGCGCTGGAACTATGTTTCATAATGCTAATCATAACCAACTAGCCCAGCTGTCCATACCCTACCGGGCCCGGTTAACACTCCGTTGGTACTGCGTGCCTCCATTACGTTGTTGCTGGGTGCTGCGCGTCCGAGGTGCCAAGTTGCTGTTGAAGCAATACGCTGCTCGTCAGTTCGCTCGCTGCTGCTGCCGCGGGTATTTAACGCCAGCGCTTCGACAACCACTGCCCTCTGTCATCGAGTGTGACGTGTTAATGTTAGCGGTGCACGCTGACAGCATGTTTGTTAATTTAGCTAGCAAGTGAATGTTTGCAAATTCATACGACCGATAAAAGTGCTATCTTTACTTCGTACGGCTGTCTGCTAATTTTAAATCGCAATCGAACTTTCGCCTTTCTGGCGATTGTACGACTGTTCTTGTTGATATTAGCCAGGGAGCATCATGACAACTTGTTGGTTTCCGGCAGACACACATGAGGGATGTGCTCGTTATTTCTAACGAGAGAAGTTGTTTTAATAAAAGTGTTTGAACTTCTGTTTCTTCCTTACGCGAAATTGTCGCTTTAGTGACGCTGACGTGTCTGTTTCTTTTTTCGCATTCATAATACCAAAATTAACGAATTATTCGTTTAACTTCTAACATGTCTCATTGAGCTTGAGGAATAATGATAAATGAACTACGCCCAGAAGTCCATACATAATTATAAACTTAATTTTCCTAAAGGGAACATTTAATATTGTTCGTCTGATTAGAAATTAGTTTAACTCAATTATCACTGTATCAATGGGAAGTAAGGTAACGCTACAATGTAGCTTAACCAAAAGTTCAGCGCTACGATGTTTATTAGGGAACAGGTCAGTGCTTTTCCACAGGATGAACTGTATGTACTTTACCCGTGAACAGCACTTCACTTCATGTGCATTGTTCTCTTTCATCGAACTAACGATAGGGCCTCTGAAATTTAAGCATATTGCAGGATACTTCACAAATTTAAAATATTTGGCTTGAAGTTTCTTTCCTATTTTGTGAACCTCCTTTCAGAGTGCTCCTCGGGATTACCTTGTGTCGAGACTAAAAAACAAAGGCGGATACATTTTGGTATGATCATCATCATCATCAGCCTAGTTGCGCCCACTGCAGGGTAAAGGCCTCTCCCATACTTCTCCAACTACCCCGGTCATGTACTAATTGTGGCCATGTTGTCCCTGCAAACGTCTTAATGCCATGCGCCCGCCTAACTTTCTGCCGCCCCCTGCTACGCTTCCCTTCCCTTGGAATCCAGTCCGTAACCCGTAGTGACCATCGGTTATCTTCCCTCCTCATTACACGTCCGGCCCATGCCCATTTCTTTTTATTGATTTCAACTAAGATGTCGTTTACCCGCGTTTGTTGCCTCACCCAATCTGCTCTTTTCTTATCCCTTAACGTTACACCCATCATTCTTCTTTCCATAGCTCGTTGCGTCGTCCTCAATGTCAGCAGAACCCTTTTCGTAAGCCTCCAGGTTTCTGCCCCATATGTGAGTACTGGTAACACACAGCTGTTATACACTTTCCTTTTGAGGGATAGTGGCAACCTGCTGTTCATGAATTGAGAATGCCTGCCAAACGCACCCCAGCCGATTCTTATTCTTCTGGTTATTTCAGTCTCATGATCCGGATCCGTAGTCACTACCTGCCTTAAGTAGATGTATTCCCTTACCACTTCCAGTGCTTAGCCACCTATCGTAAACTGCTGTTCTCTTCCGAGACTGTTAAACATTACTTTAGTTTTCTGCAGATTAATTTTCAGACCCACCCTTCTGCTTTGCCTCTCCAGGTCAGTGAGCATGCATTGCAATTGGTCTCCTGAGTTACTAAGCAAGGCAATATCATCCGCGAATCGCAAGTTGCTAAGGTATTCTCCATCAACTTTTATCCCCAATTCTTCCCACTCCAGGCCTCTGAATACCTCCTGTAAACATGCTGTGAATAGCATTGGAGAGCTCGCATCTCCCTGTCTGACACCTTTCTTTATAGGGATTTTGTTGCTTTCTTTGTGGAGGACTACGGTGGATGTGGAGCCGCTATAGATATCTTCCAGTGTTTTTACATATGGCTCATCTACACCCTGATTCCGTAATGCCTCCATGACTGCTGAGGTTTCGACTGAATTTAACGCTTTCTCGAAATCAATGAAAGCTATATATAAGGGTTGGTTATATTCTGCACATTTCTCTATCGCTTGATTTATAGTGTGAATATGGTCTATTGTTGAGTAGCCTTTACGGAATCCTGCGTGGTCCTTTGGTTAACAGAAGTCTAAGGTGTTCCTGATTCTATTTGCGACGACCTTAGTAAATACTTTGTAGGCAACGGACAGTAAGCTGATCGGTGTATAATTTTTCAAGTCTTTGGCGTCCCCTTTCTTATGGATTAGGATTATGTTAGCGTTCTTCCAAGATTCCGGTACGCTCGAGGTTATGAGGCATTCCGTATACAGGGTGGCCAGCTTCTCTAGAACAATCTGTCCACCATCCTTCAACAAATCTGCTGTTACCTGATCCTCCCCAGCTGCTTTCCCCCTTTGCATATCTCCTAAGGCTTTCTTTACTTCTTCCGGCGTTACCTTCGGGATTTCGAATTCCTCTAGACTATTTTCTCTTCCATTATCGTCGGGGGTGCCACTGGTACTGTATAAATCTCTATAGAACTCCTCAGCCACTTGAACTATCTCATCCATATTAGTAACGATATTGCCGGCTTTGTCTCTTAACGCACACATCTGATTCTTGCCTATTCCTAGTTCCTTCTTCACTGTTTTTAGGCTTCCTCCGTTCCTGAGAGCCTGTTCAATTCCATCCATATTATAGTTCCTGATATCCGCTGTCTTACGCTTGTTGATTAACTTAGAAAGTTCTGCAAGTTCTATTCTAGCTGTAGGGTTAGAGGCTTTCATACATTGGCTTTTCTTGATCAGATCTTTCGTCTCCTGCGATAGCTTACTGGTTTCCTGTCTAACGGCATTACCACCGACTTCTATTGCGCACTCCTTAATGATGCCCATGAGATTGTCGTTCATTGCTTCAACACTAAGGTCCTCTTACTGAGTTAAAGCCGAATACCTGTTCTGTAGCTTGATCTGGAATTCCTCTAGTTTCCCTCTTACCGCTAACTCATTGATTGGCTTCTTGTGCACCAGGTTTTTCCGTTCCCTCCTCATGTCTAGGCTAATTGGAGTTCTTACCTTCCTATGGTCACTGCAGCGTACCTTGCCGAGCACGTCTACATCTTGTATGATGCCAGGGTTCGCGCAGAGTATGAAGTCTATTTCATTTCTAGTCTCGCCGTTCGGGCTCCTCCACGTCCCCTTTCGGCTAACCCGCTTGCGGAAAAAGGTATTCATTATCCGCATATTATTCTGTTCTGCAAACTCTACTAATAACTCTCCTCTGCTATTCCTAGAGCCTATGCCATATTCCCCCACTGACTTGTCTCCAGCCTGCTTCTTGCCTACCCTGGCATTGAAGTCGCCCATCAGTATAGTGTATTTTGTTTTGACTTTGCACATCGCCGATTCCACGTCTTTATAAAAGCTTTCGACTTCCTGGTCATCATGACTGCATGTAGGGGCATAGACTTGTACCACCTTCAATTTGTGCCTCTAATTAAGTTTCACAACAAGGCCTGCCACCCTCTCGTTAATGCTATAGAATTCCTGTATGTTACCAGCTATTTCCTTATTAATCAGGAATCCGACTCCTAGTTCTCGTATCTCCGCTAAGCCCCGGTAACACAGTACATGCCCGCTTTTTAGCACTGTATATGCTTCTTTTGTCCTCCTAACCTCACTGAGCCCTATTATATCCCATTTACTACCCTCTAATTCCTCCAATAACACTGCTAGACTCGCCTCACTAGATAGCGTTCTAACGTAAAACGTTGCCAGGTTCAGATTCTAATGGCGGCCTGTCCAGGCCGGACATTCTGGTATAATACGTCTGTAATATACGAACGTTTGTATTACAAGATATTTACTATTTTGGTAATGTGAACGTATAGTGAGAGTGCACTATACAAAAAAATATTATCCAGAACTTATACTCAGTGCTCTTTTTTTGCCCCGTAGCTCAAGCATAGATCTTGTGTATAGTGAATGGTCCTACAAATGCAAAATTAGTTTCAAGTAAAAGCAATAGGCTAAGTCAGTTTTGTGCTACATAGCTCCTCTGTTCTCATAGACACAGTGCCTATATACAAAAGGATGCAGGGACTGACTTTACCAATCAGAATTATTGGTCTTTACTGGTGCGCTGTAACTGGAAACACTTTATTTTCTCCATTGATTCGCTTGTTTCGTTTTTAGACTATATCTTGTCTTCTTTCACAGGATTTGTAAAACTTCAAATAAGGGCTAACATACCCTTTAGGGGTACTGTCTGTTGTTTTAGTTTCATTGCATTAAATCTTTTCGGGGCACTGCCAATTTTCGTTACTTCACATGAGATGCAAAACCAGTCAACTGTGCTATTTAAGCAGAAAGTCTCTGCAAAGAAGGGTATTACAAAACACCTTTGGAGTTGACGGGATACCATAATTGTAGCAGGTGCGTTTTTATAAATATAGCCTTTCAAGAATATACAGGAAAACTGCAGCATTGCTGTAACTAATTGTTACGTTATTGTGTGGTGAGGAACTTAAATTACGGGCGTTAGTTTCTTCCGGGGAAATAGATGAGAACCAATTCTGTTGGAAAGAAAGTGTGTTAAATGTCGGCTAGTCCTTAGCAGAAATACGCAACCATTTCTGCATTTCGCCCTGATCAATATACCGCCACCATGGCAGGGACTCAAGCCCGCAATCTTGTGTATAGCAGCGCAAAGCCTTATCCACTGAGCTACCGCGGAGTGTCGAAAAAACATACACGAGCCCGAAGGTGAGATGTTGCCTCTTGCCTTTTCCCTAAGGTACATACGAATGCGGCGTAGGAACGCATGCTTACAGACATGCGTTAAGACGGGTAACCGGGGTTCAGACGTGTATTCAAACAGTGTAACATCATAAGGTCTAGTGCGCTGCACAAACGCACGGGCAAAGAGGGTGGTCATCGCACGGGATCCCAAAAAATTTGAAATTTCTGGAGCACGAAATTCTAGAACGTGCGCCTAAATCAGAAAACTGTCTGAAAGCATGAGTTCCTTTTCCCGCCTCCATAAGAATGCTGCCGCCACGACCCGAAATTCACCCTGCGGCCACACGCTCAGTCGCCCCCCCCCCCCCACATTAGCCACCGCGGTGATTACTGGTAGCATTCCTTTTTATTTATTTTTTCTATGTATTCCTTTTAGCGGTCTCACATAATCGCAATAACTTACACATTAGTGTAGCCTTTTCCAACCTACGTCCATCATAGTCCTTACCAAACATCTGTGAAGCACCAATGATCGTAGCTGCACTAAAGAACATATTTATCGATGACCTCGTACCACATGCTCTGAATGAACATTAGGAGCAATCGGCTGAGTAGTCAACATTATAGCAGCCCTCGCAGCTACTGGGACACCACTAACTTCTGCCCTTCAACGGGTGTTCACACGAGGAACAGGACGGACGATTTCGGTAGCAAACAGTGTAGGAAGTGATGCCCGCACAAAGAAAACACGTGGACCTTGCCGAGTCCGGCCTTTTTCATCTGCAAGCCGTACTGAAAATGGTGGCCGGCATTTCCGTCCGTGCATGCGGCGGTCGTCGATCCTCTGTTTCGCCTACTCATAGTGTGAGTAGGATTATTTATTCATTTTAATTTATTTATTTGAATATACTGCCAGCTGTTTTTTGGCAGCCAAAGCAGGAAGGGTACATAGAAAATAAAAAGGGATACTGTACAAGCAAGGAAAATGTCCAAAATAAAATTCGAACACAGCAAGCTCACACACAGTGCAACACAGATAATATTTGTGCGCTACTGCGCCGAACAATATCTCTAAAACTAAAGATACGAGTTGAATAAAAATTCGGTAGGAAAAGAATTGCGCGCTTCGCTCTCAACTGAGAAATAGCCGATAAGAAAGAGTCGACAGTACGCTTGTTCGTTACCTCTTGTGGAAGCCTGTTCCATTCTCTTATCGTTCTAGGATAAAATGAAAATTGATAAGCGATAGTTCTAGCCTGGGGTACAATAAGGGTAAGGTCGTGCTTTTCATGGGTACTTCTACACGTGTTAAGCTGTAAGTATTTCTCAAAATTCATTTTAGTTTGGCCGTTGACTATCGTGTAAAGCATCTTCACATGGTGTAGCTTACGGCGTTCCTCCAGTGTTAGAAGACCAGACCTTCAACGGAGATCAGATAGTGATACTTGTTTTCCGCAGGCATTAAACGTAAACCTGGGTGCTCTTTTTTGTACTTTTTCCAGCCTATCTGTGTCAGTCTTAGTGTGCGGGTTCCAAACGACATCCCCATATTCAAGTAGAGGACGCACCAGTGAAGTATAAGCAACTAGTTTTGTCTTGCTTGTACAGTGCTTCAGACGTTGCCGAAGTAACCATATTCTTTTTGAGGCTGACGAAACTATGTTTTTAATTTGCGCACTCCATCTTAAATCGCGAGATATTTCAATCACGAGATATTTAAACGTATCGACAAGACTAGCGCCAACGTCGTTAATTTTGTATGCATACGATAGTGGACTCTTCTTTTTTGTTATGGTATTTGGGAGCACTTAGGGATATTTAGGCTCATTTTCCAGGCCTGGCACCAATTAGAAATTGATGTTAGAGAATCGCTTAAGAGGAATTGATCATCTCTAGTTTGAATGGCATGATAAAGGACGCAGTAATGCATAAAAATCGGCATTGTACAGCATTGTTAATTGAGAGATCATTCAGATAAACAAGAAAAAGTAATGGTCCAAGGACGGACCCTTGAGGCACGCCTGAAAGTACTCGAAGCATTGATGATTTAGAGCCACCTATTTGAACATATTGTTGGCGTTGCGTTAGGTAAGAGTCAGGCTACCTCAGAATACGCTCATTTCTAAAGAGATGCTTTAGTTTAAGTATCATTTTAATATCATTTATTATCATTTTGGAATGCGAATGTGAGTAGTTGTACTGGTCGGGCTCGTTGGCCAGGCTATCTGGTGTGCAATCGCAAATTTGATTGTGCAGGCGACCTTTTCCCCCTGCAGAGTTGGTAGCGATAAGCGCAAGTGCGATAATCCGAGTAAGGTGCAGAGAACGCTCCCCCCTTCAGTGCGTCTGGAACTCACGTATGAGTTGGAGTGGACAGTAAGTATGCATTTTCGGGAAGCGCGCTTCGGCTGTGTAAATGCGACCTTGCCGTTGCTGTCTGTGTAAACCGATCACGGGACTGATTGGCTCAAGGAAGCAAGCCGGACTTTGCACCCCCCCCCCCCCAATGAATCTAGCTACGGCACTATATTTATATGTAAGAAGAAATAGCATAGCAGCCGTAAATGTCGCCTCCTTGTGCGTCCATTTGTGCTCAGCCCGAGGAGGTACTTACACATTCTTGCGAGGAAGTCTTCCGACGCATTCATGAGCTTGTAGATGATGTCAGCATATGCAATCAGTGCATCCCCAGGGTTGTTGCTATTGTCCGCCAAGGTCCCGTACACGCACTGAAATATTTGACGAAGGGAACGCAACAAATTTCTTGTCCCTTCAAGTACAATAATTACACCCCTCATTACGCATTACAACAGTTCACACTTAATGTGTATTTGACTCCGGTACAACTTTCATATCCAAATAATTTTTTTTCAGCTTCTTCCAACGAAATCACCTGCAGATTGATGCTGCAAATGTCGGTAACAAAAAAAGAACAGTGCATTATAAAAGACATATCCATCAAAATAAGAAAATTTCAGGATAAATATTTATATCAGGACTGTTTAATGAGCATTCCTAACGAAAGCAGTTATAAAGGTCAGCGCATCTCAAAGTCTGTTTGTTTGAGTACTCTTCAAAGTTGTCGGGAACATACAACTTCAAACCAACCCGTACGTCGCTATACCATAGCCAATTAGCAAATAACACTCGTGCGGTGGTAATAAAACGTGCATGCTCATGATCAAACAAAAGGGCACTTTTCGTGCTTCTTTAACCCTTCTTGGACGGGATGCGGGACGCATCCCGCATAGCGCTGCAACATGAACAATTCCATAAATATCTGCGTATCTGCGTAAGTATTAAATTGCATGAGTCATAATTTCATAGCACGGAAA
Organism: Dermacentor albipictus; assembly: GCF_038994185.2. Classification (NCBI taxonomy): domain Eukaryota; kingdom Metazoa; phylum Arthropoda; class Arachnida; order Ixodida; family Ixodidae; genus Dermacentor; species Dermacentor albipictus. The sequence goes on from NC_091830.1 coordinate 70,524,127, forward strand.
TGATTTTACATGCGTAGAGAATAATTTGACTTTGTTTACGTACCACACCACACGATGTATTATAGTATGGCACCACTATAATAAATAAAAAAGACATAGGTGATTTTCCTACGTTCCTGTTACTTCTGTCTTATTACACTCAGCCCTAGTATGAAAGATTCGTTCTTCAAGAAGAGGCATACAATTTGCGTTCGTGTATTGGTGTGCCCTAAACTTTTCCATGATTTCACTATGACGACAATTTACAATCTGTTCAATGTACCCTTCCGTTTGTAATAAAGCAAAGTAATGTATGAGTAAATCGCGATTGAAGAATACACTTGGCATGGCCATCTGTGAATTGTTTTTCTTAGTTATGGTGTCCTCTTTTCCCGCCAGCCCTTTCTCGGATTGTCACTGACATCAATTTTCCGCGTTGCGAAAACTGCGCTAACTGTAACTGAATTTTTTCTTGTTATCTCAGATTCTGTATGCGAAAAAGTTTTGCCTAATCAGATCACATGCGTGGCGACGAGGTTGTCGCGCACTTCCCAACATTAACGAGAATGAGCGATTATCGCAGAATGCAAAGTTACACCCAACCAAATAGCTTATGCTCTTGACCAATCGCCAATAAGCCTTCTTTAGTGACTAGCTTTGCTTAGTATGTTTCTCGAAAGTAAATTTACCATACTCCTTCCTTTTTCGTGTTTCTATAGAACTATTCATTATGGTTGATTCCTATAATGGCAAAAAAGTAACACCCAGGGTGTAGTTTATACTATGTAAATACTAGACTCGAATTCTATTCGCCGTGTTGTTATAACAGTATGCATTATATCAATTGCCTTTTTTCTGAACGTTTGCGTGGCATGTAGTGCTTTTATTCTTTGTAAGTTCTACTAAGTGACCCGTGGCCAACAATAAATATGTAATCCATTACATACCTACTGTGACTGCGTGAGTTTCTATGTGCGTTCTGATTGCTACGCACTAGGCACCTTTCAAGTGCCTACATTTATGTATGTTCGCACACAGCTGCCTTACGGGCTTAGTGCCTTATTGATGTTATTAACTCAGTTTTTAGGCGGGATGGGTTTCCAGGACATGCTATTAAAGGATAAATATCAATGAAAATAAATGGACTTAAAATAAAACAACGCTTCATTGAGGCACGACAAAAGCTGACCACGCAAGGTGGTTGATCATTTTGTTTCATTTCATTTTATTACCTTCTGGACCCCTCTAGGGGCTGTTACATAAAGATTGGATGTGCAGAAAAACAAATTTTGACAAAGTTAACCACATGTTAATTTCAGAACAGGTAGCCTGTTACATTTTGAAGAAATATTCTTGGGCAGAAGATAGCGGCACCGCTGTGGGAAAGGTTGTTCCAATTGAATGCTCTGCGTGGAATATTGTGCGTGGATTTCTAGATGTTATTCGTGCTAAACTGCAGAGGGATGTATAACGCCATCCGTGTTATCTTTGGGTGGCCTCAAACAGTAAGAGTACCTTCAAAGTTTTCTACTTTCAAAGAATCTTACCAAATGCCTGCAAGGTAAACTGCTACATATGAGGTGAAATTTTTGAAAAACAAAATGAGCGCGGTGCCTCCTGAGCATTCTAAGGCGCTGAAGAGGGGCCATACTTTATCAATACATCACATGAAATAGAACCTAATTAATATACTTACCAACAAAATTCGCTAAAGCAAGTGAGCATTGTGCGGGATGCTCATACAAGTTAGCGCAGAGAAGAAATTGTAGAAGTTAATAATAATAATATTTGGGGTTTTACGTGCCAAAACCACTTTCTGATTATGAGGCACGCCGTAGTGGAGGACTCCGGAAATTTTGACCACCTGGGGTTCTTTAACGTGCACCTAAATCTAAGCACACGGGTGTTTTCGCATTTCGCCCCCATCGAAATGCGGCCGCCGTGGCCGGGATTCGATCCCGCGACCTCGTGCTCAGCAGCCCAACACCATAGCCACTGAGCAAATTGTAGAAGTTGTCCTCTTATAACTATACCTAAATTTGAATAATCCTATTATCAAATTCTACCCAGTCGAATACCTTGAAAATTTTCTAAGCATGCAGTGAATAATATTTGAGAGATTGTCTCCTCGTGTGACCTCGTTTTTGATAAGCAGCTTTATGCTTTTTTTACAGGAGAACCAAGGTAGCTGTGAAATATTTCTAGATATAACGTATGCCTCCTGTGCTTCTTGATTACGCGATTCCTATACGAGCGATGGTATCTCTACTGAATCAAATGCCTTCTCACAATCTATAAAAGACGTATAGAAAAGTTGATTCCACTCCGCAGATTTCTCGATTACCTCATTGATAATATGAATGTGATCTATCGTATAATATCGCTTCTTGATGCAAGCCTGTTCTCTTGGTTGATTGAACTGTTGCCCTCATTCGATTTGAAATTGTATTGGTGAATATTTTCTACCACATTCAAAGTAATGGGTCTGTTATTCTTCAATTCTTTAACGTCTCTCTTGTTATGTATTAGTACAATGTGGGCATTCTTCCAGATCTCTGGTACACTTGAAGTCGTGAGGCATTGTGTATAAGGAGCCGCAAGCTTTTCAAGCATAATATTTCCTTCCGCTTTGATTCGCTAGGTCATGAAGTGCAAGGCCCCTTCATCACGAGTAATTGAAGGTGCCTCTGTATGCTATTCGCCACTGGTTCGAATGAAGATTCCTTGACAGCCCTGAGTACAGGTCGGTATAGAATTATTCTGCAGCTTTTACTAAGTCATCGAATCGCCGATGACATTACCCTACTTATCTTTAGGTGTATACATGCTGCTTTGTCCTATGCCTAGTTTTCTTGTTCCTTATTTCACTTTGCATCCATTTTTCACTGCTTCCTCAGTCTTTATCACGTTATAATTTCGAATAATCCTTATTTTCTTCTTGTTGATCAATTTTGACAGTTCCGCGAATTTTATGTGATCTCTTCAGTTGGACACTGTCATTCTTTGTCCTTTCTTTATTAAGTCCTTCGTTACTTGGTGGAGCTTACCTGCTGGATGCCTGGATGCCCTACCTTCCACTTCAACTGCGGCTTCTGAAATCCACCTAGTTACGGCTTTATTCAGTATCTCTATGTTATGTTCTTGTTCTAAAGCTTCATATTTGTTTGCGAGTACCAATCTAACTTTGTCTGCTTTCGCCTTTACTGCGTCTAGGTTGACCTGTTCATTCTGGGCCAATTTCACTGTCTCTCTTGAAATTGATAGAAATGGTAAACCTCACTAACCAATGGTGACTGCATTTTACGCTACCCAATGCTTCTACATCCTGCACAATGCTAGGATCGTCAGAGAGTATTAAATCCATTTGATTTGTTGTTTTTTTCGTTAAGCCTTTCCCCGGTCCATCTAATGTTACTGCATTTCCTGAAGGCGGTATTCGTTATCCGGAGCCTATTCCTTTCCGTGAGTTCTATAACCATCTCTAGTGTTCCTAGAATCGATGCCTCATTGGCCAATTGTTTGTTCCCCAGACTGCTTTAGCCCCACTTTTGTATTGAATTCACCCATCACTACAGTACACAGAGTATGCACCTTAGTCATTGCTAATTGTACATATTCATAAATGTGTTCTATTTCTTCGTCAATGTGTCTGGAACTTGGAGCGTATGCTTGTGCGACCATTATTCGTTGCCTCCTTTTAAGCTTTATTACGACGAATTCTACCCTTCTATTATCGCTGTACAATTCGTCAACGTCGCCCGCAATGCCATAGTGGATTCTAAATCTTACCCCATATTCTCTCTTACCTGGAAGATCTTTGTAGCAAAGGACATGGCGCTTAGTGAGCACTGTATAAGCCACACCAGTTTTAACTTCACAAAGGTCAATAATATCCCAGGCAATGTCTGATAATACCTAAAACAGTCCTGCTAAGCAGTTCCACCATTATAGACAAAGTTCGCGCGTTAAACGCAAGCCCAATGGGAAGGCTTAAGAGTAATGATCAACGGCGAATATCTCAGCAACCGTCGGTTTACAGCTGATATTTCACTGTTCGTCAACCCTGCGGACAAATTACAACAAATGATGGAGGACTTAAGCCGAGAAAGTGTTAGAGTGGGTGGATCCAGACGACAAAGATAATGTTCAATACACTGGCAATGGTACAGCAATTCAGGATTCCCAGACACCATCTAGAGTCTGTACAGGAGTACGTTTATCTAGGTCATTTACTCACACGGGATCCTGATCATGAGGCGCAAATTAGCAGAAGAATAAAAATGGGTTGAAGTGCATGCGACCGGCATTACCAAATCCTGGCTGAGAGCGTACTACTGTCGCTGAAATGAAAAGTGTAAAATATTGCATTCTATTGGTGCTGTCACATGGGGAGAACACCGGAGGTGAACAAAGAAGCTCGAAAACAAGCCACAGATTGCGCAAAAAGCGATGTTATGGGTAACGTTAACGGACAGGAAGAGGGCGATGTGCCCAAGGGGGCAAACGGAGATAGCCGCTATTCTAGTAGACATTCACAGAAAAAATGCAAATGGGCAGGCCATGTAATGCGCACGATAGATAACTGGTGGACCATTAGAGTTAGAGAATGGGTGCCAAGGGAGGAAAAGCCAACAAGAGGAGGGCAGAAAAATAGATGGGGTGTTGAAATGAGGAAATTTCAGGTGCAAATTAGAATCACCTACCGCAAGACAGGGTAATTGGAGATCGCAGGGAGATTCCTTCATCCTGGGCAGTGGACCTTAAATTGGACTCTTATTATTATTATTATTATTATTATTATTATTATTATTATTATTATTATTATTATTATTATTATTATTATTATTATCAGAATGATGGTTAATAATTTCAGTTCTCACGACGCACTTACCTTAACTAGTGGCCCAACATCATCAATAAGGTCCTGCATAGTAAACAGAAAAATTCAACTGTAATATAGTAAATAGCCGAACAAAGCTTTTTGCAGGTTTCGCTAGACATATCAGGGTGGTATGAAGTATTATAGCAATCAGCATTTTAAAAAAACGCAGTGCCCTTCCCCTCTGTGAAGAAGGATGACTAGCGAAGCTGTGTAGGAGGGCCCTCAATGGCCAAGTGCACCTCCAGCGCGCGTAGGCCCGGCATTGTACTATCTTCGGGATTGGCACACGTATAGGGAGATCCTAATTCCTGCTTCACTTCTGCCTTGGGTTGGCCTGGTATTGCACTATCTTCGGGATCGGCCCACGTTAGGAGAGTACTTAACGTCTGCTTCACCTCCACCGTGGGTCGGCCCGGCATTGCAATATCTTCGGGATCGACCCAAGTATGGGGAGACCTTAACGCCTGCTTGACCTCCGCCGTGGGTCAACCGGTATTGCACTACCTTTGGGATCGGCCCACGTATGGGGAGTTTCGTTTCTACGTACAGACACGATTCTGGAGGAACTACTCCTTAACAGCTTCGCTGTAAGTTAGTTGACACCGTACCGCCTGCGTACTTTCCGGTATCGATGTTGTGTCTGTGTTCCAACCATTGTCCCAACAACTTTGGTCACAGGCTGTTCCAATGTTCAATGAATACAGCATCAAGTTTGCTATGGTGAAGGAACCGTGTCACTGGTTATGTGATTGAGAACTTGGGTCTCTGAGTTTGTGAGGCAGGTTATGACCTGCTCGTCAATGACAAAAAGAATATCCCTTAAAATTTACTCGGTCATGGGCGCAATCGAAACCGCGTCCTATACATGAAGGAGGCACCTGGCTGCATAGATGCCCATACATGACACGTTTAGGTGGTGGTACTACGTTATGTCGCCACAATGCTTCAATGCGAATCACACTACTTTCGACATGCATTGTAAAAGTGACTTCGGCGAAAATTTTGCTGTTATTGTCTGTCGGTTAAGACGACAGCAAAACTTCTCTTAGCTATTGTTTTTCCAGGTACTATGAACAAATTAAATAAACGAATGGGTCCTGCGAATTGAAAATATTAAGAAAGGCACAAAAGCCCTCTTTAAGACGAGCCATGGTATAAAATGTTTACTCGGTTTGGAAACACTTGAAAAGCTGCCAAAATAAAGTCCCAGTTATATCAATATTCAAGAAGAATGTCACTCCTCCTTTTTCGAATATTTACCCTGTCTTGTTATTTTTTCAAGTATTTTTCAAGCAGCATTCGCATGCGGCGAGCAATCTTGTGCGCATGAGTTGAATTAAGGAGAATGGGTCTGCTTTATGAAAGTTCAGTCCATATATACGGATTTGTACATACGGTCTAATTGTTCGTCCTGTGTCGCGCTCCATTTATAATTTAACTTAATATTTCGTGCAACAGATGGTTTGGGGCCGCCCACACAAACATCACAGAGATAAAAACTTTACTGTAGGACATAAAATGAGAAGCGAATGTAGCTTGATATTCTCATTACGCCTAAAATACTTAGAGAAATAGCTCACCTGTGACGTATCACAGGATGTACTGGTCTGACCAAGGCACTGTAATAAAACATAGTTATTCAATTAGTCACGTATTTTTATGCTCTGACGAATTGAAGGAGGAGTCGCTTTAAGGGATTTGCCAAACTGGTCACTGGTCTTTCTTGTGTTGTATGGCGATGACTGAAAGCTAAACTTTCTTGGTTTTAATACTTGTGTCACTTGTCAAGCTGCCAGTATTCCGCCCTGAATTCTTCTAAATACTCTGCTCCCCTGAAAGACAATGAAGCCATATGAACGGATCCCCGTATTCGCGATGTGAGAGACCGGATTTGGTCCATGGACCTAAAAAAGTGAAAATTAACATTCATCACTACGCATAGTACAATACATTCACGAAGCCTATCATCTTCTCCATTTTTAGGAAAGTCCTATTTGTCCACGGCCTCTTAAATGTTTGCGCCAGGAGCAAGTCCTAACCGCTAATGATCGTGTAATGGATTCTCCTAGCGCTTTCGCGCCACCTTGTAGTTTCCCATTCTGTCCTTTATATAATTATAATAGCTTCTAGTCTTAAACCACGGCCCGTAAGTACGAGTCACCGCTTTCAAGGTTTTGCACGTGAACCACGCGAGCATTTGACGACGCAATCGAGGCTTTTACATTTTTCATTCACACAGACCACACGGTTTACTGCAGAGGATACTCATGGAAACTATGGCGCAAGTGCCTCCAGGAGCTACAAACATGTCTAGTCAACGTTGGGAAGACATCTTGCAATATCACTTTGCCTAAGTTTTGTACTACTGGCTTCGAAACAACTTCGAAACTTTAAAAATTCGATATATTTGAACAAAATACTGTTTTCTGAGAAGTACAGTCTACAATGGTTGTGCAGTGTGCGGACACTCATTCCCTGTCTGTGTTAGAAAGCAGTGGCAGGTAGGAAATTTTGAATATATGAAGCCTAAAATTGCGCCAGTAGGATGTCTGAAGCCACAGACGCACAGATTAGACAACTCAGTGTGCTACGCTTTATTTACGCGGCAGTTAACGATCATTACAATATACTTCCATCAATAAATTTATGTAGAGAACTATGCCAATTCTCACATCTCCCGTCACTGCATAATTTTTTTAAACTTTCCCATGAAAAAATTTTACAGGGTTTTCTTTGATCAAATATTCCTAAACTGATGTCACTATACTAAAGAAAGCCTTGGCAACAAATTGAATAGCAAAATTTGACGCGTATTTATGCGATACACCTTGTATTTACGCGTAGATTGTTTGAACGCGCGAGAAAACATTTGAAGTAAAGAAAACGTGCAAAACTCTGAGAACAATAAAAGACATAACTTTTTTTAATATACGGGACGTACTTCTTACAGTGCCATGAAGTACAACTCGAAATAAAATTTGATGACGACATCCTTGATTGACTAGTTCAATCCTTCAGTAATATGCTGAGTCATTTGCAGACTCTGCCTTTAAAGTCGTTTTTCTTTTGCTTTACGTAGTCTTTAGAGACAATTTTCTTCGACTTCCAAAAGTCGTTAGTTTTTTTCTACTGCTATCGCATTTTGGAACCCTGCAGGGCCCACATTATCTTCCTTGTAAACTGCTGGTATATGCATTTTCTTGTCCTTTCTGCACGTCTCATTCTTCCAGAATATATACATCATACTAACAATAAGTTTTGCCACCAAATTTCTTCTTTTGTGAGGACACGTATATCTGCTGTCCTCCACTAAACAACCTATAGCTGCATGCTATCTTATATATGACGCAGCAAATAATTGTTGAATAAAAGAAGCACCGGAATGTATATTTCAAATTGAAATAGTACAGAAGGCTTATAAATACTATGAAAAGAACCTGATAATATTTATGCACTCATTTCAAATGTTTATATTGGTAAAATGGCCTGTATATTAACAAAACTTTTGCAAGTTGTATGAGGAGCAGCCGCGACACATATTTAGAGGGAAGATGCCCGAAACAATATTTTCTGTGCTCAAATCACTATTGATTTCATTGTTAAGATGACACAGATTCCGAATTATTATTCGGAATAAAATCATTCGGATGATAATCCAGGCAATAAGGGCATCTTTACGAAATGAAATACCACGCCAACTGAAGTCTCATATATTAGCGTGGAACTTCGAAGCCCACACCCTCAACGAGAGTACTATCCCGTGCAAGATTCGATGGTTTTATGCAAGCTCTCTAACAAAATCACACTGACTGGCAACCACTTTCCGGAGGCATCAACTTTTCAGAAGCATAAACAACCTTGTAGACAACAATATTCAATGTTTCTACAACCGTCCTACAGCAATATTTATAGCCCTTACAGCATTCAGACTCTCCACGTTGGGTAGTTGAATATCTTGGCAGGAATCTAGAAAAGGAAGCACAAGCAATAAAAAACTTGTTTTTTAGAAAATAACACAACATTTGGAAATAATCATGCTATCGTGTATCATGCATTATGGCCCCTTGTTGCACTTCTGCAACACCCAGTTCCGCACCCCGCCGTTTGCGAGGATCCTAATGCAGCCTAAAAGTTTTCCATACTATTCTCGCTTGAGGGTATTTCATTCCACCAAGTTACTATCTTACCCGCTTGGTGGCCAAAAGTCGTCCTTTCTGTAGTTCGCAAAATGGCGGCACTCACGTTGTCCGCAAGCTCCGCAAACAAGCTATTGTGAACTTTTTTTTATGAGCCGTTAAGTGAACCTGCGCTGCTTTTTTCACCTAATGTATGCAGTGAACACTCTAGAAACTACTATAGAACGTAATAGTTTGCTTTGCGGTTGCTCTGTTCTTCAGAATATTTTTGCACGTGATGTGTTGAATGCGTGCAACCCTGGGCTATTGCAGATGTGTAACATTGTTCTTCTGCATGAAATCCATTTCGTGACGTGCATTCATTTGACTACCGTTACGGTCTCTGCCTTTATTTTGGTTGACTATATTTGCTTTTCTAACAATTTTTTAAGCATCCACTGCCATTCGTACCTCATTGTTCTATTCCGTTCCGAAACAGAGGCCGAAATGTTTTGTCCATGCAAACTTGCTCGATGTGATCGACACTAACGAGAGTGCTTTTTCTGCTGAGAGAAGTCGGCAATCAGGTGATACGTGCTTTACGTAAATATAAGTACAGCGAATTGCTTTACGATATTTCAAATTTTAGGTAAACTAAATTTACACGACAGCAAATCCATCACCACATTTTTGCGTGTTCCTTTGCAAACGTTGATTTCAAGTTCTGAATAGCAGCAAAAAAAGTCTTACCTTCACTTGTTGTGTTGGCAGCGTTTACATTGGCGAAAGAGAGAGATAAGCCTGCGGAGACAAGCGATACTACGTAAAGCATATTGTATAATGCAACATGACAAAGTAAGACAACTCAATGCGTGCTCAGGAGGTGGTATTCGCACTGACTGCTAGTCCTCCGCCACTTAAACCCAGGAATTAAAATTTGTACAAGGGGTCACAGGAACTGGCATTCGCTCGTGTGGAAAAAACTACCGGGCCTTTTTGTTCAACCATGGATCTCCACGTGCTCTAATCTTATATATTCAGATCAAGATCACGGTAATGTATTCAAAATGTTGGAACACTTGGTCTTTTTAGAGGAAAATCGGGTTCATAATATGAGTGCAGCAGTGTAATATGGCGTAGTTCAAAAACGGCACGTAAAGTGCCATCAAAATAAATAGCCATTTATTTATGGTCTTGGCCATGCGTTCGCCTTTATGCCTGAATAATACAACATGAAGACAGCTAAGGATGGGCCACCTTCAAGAAAGATTGCGTTAGCAGCTGATTTCATTCGTAAATGCGTCTATAAAGCACCCACTAATTTTTTTATTGACGGATGCATTATGCTACTTTCAAAAGTAGGTACCTTGAAATATAGTGGCGAATAAAACCTGCGTTTTCTGTAAAGCAAGTGCTGGTCGCAGTGTCCACGCACCCACGGGTTCTTGTGACACGTGAAACCGGACACTCATGTTGGCCTAAAGTGCCTAAGGGTGCCTAACGCTCGCCTCCATAGAAATATCCATCTCCGAAACGTTTATCTAAGCGGTTACGAATGAATAAATCACCTTGCGCTGCGTCAAGTACGCTTCATTCAGTGTGGTTTGTTGCATCACTGAGGATAAAGTATGTACACCCAATTTACATTATTGAATGTATGTTAACTGAACATTCTTAAGTTGCTGCTTCTACGAATATGGGATTGGTGTAGCGTAACAAGTATCGTGTACGGATCGCAGTGGGACATGCCCACACTCGAGAACTAGCCGCAAACGGACACGCACCGACTGGCACGTACTGGCTCGTTCAATTAAAGAAAATGAAGTATCGGAGATTTCGTTCAGTATAATTCTTTAATTTGTTAAGACATTGGTATGCCTTGGAGATTGCTGTGAGCTGAGAATAAATACTCAAATTTTACACAGGGAAAATATTTGTTATGCGCAAAAGACGTGGGCATACTTGTTTAACCTACAGGGGTTATGTAAACCAATTCATGGGTGCTTACTGTAGCTTTTGTATATCATCATCATCATGATTTTTATTTTCACCACTGGATACATGGTGAAAAAGGGAGAGCCGCAAATAAAGCCGACATTTCTTCGCCTTGACAAAGCTCCGGTCTCCCAGACAGGCGCGGTAGCGGCTGGTGCAGCAATACAATCAAGCATTAAGTGTAGATATAAGAGTATTTAAAACACAAATACATGTCGGCACTTTCATGTTATTACTTAGGAACTAATTATAATACAGCTTTGTAAAATAACTTCCGGTATACAATTGCAATCTGTTATCTTGCATATTACTATTTAACACAGACACGGCTGCTCAGGGTATCCAAAAAATTATAAATTCAGAATAGCCAGAGTCAGCACAGATTCAAAACGACAGTGGGAAATAATAAATTCCTCCTTGAACCAAACCCCATCGGGCTAAACCAATAAGTAAGCTTAATTCATCAGACGCCAAGTATAAACAAACAGAAGAAATCGCGAACGCATCTAATAAATTTTTCTGTGACCATTCCTCTGATCGTACCACGTATACTATCATTTAAGGAGACTTGATTGTTGGGCTAGTTGGTCGTCCATAATTGAAGAAGTAACTCAGCGCGATAAAAACACGGAAACAAGAAAGGTAGACAGGGACAAGCGTGTTTTTATCGCGCTAGGTTACTTCTTCAATCATGTGATGCTTGCAATCATTGTAGCTATTTCCAACAGGCACAGATGAAATAATCAATGTTATAGATGATTTAAAGGTTACAGGAGCAGGTCTGCACGAAATCAGTTGTATTAATATTACATTAACAGCTAATCGTATCGCTCGCCCATTGTCTCATGTTACCAATTTGATATTTAAGACTGGAGTGTTTTCAAGTCAACTAAAAAAACTGAAATTATTCAAGTATTTAAAAAGGGTGACCGCTCCTGCATTTCTAATTATCGCCCTATTGCTATTCTTCCCTTCTGTAGCAAGGTAATCGAAAAATGTATTGAAAAGCGCTTAACGAAATACTTCTCAAAATTTAGCATTCTTTCGCCAAATCAATTTGACTTCAGGGTAGGATCCTCAACTGATTGTGCTATACTTTCTTTCACGCATAAAACAAAAAGCGCTATAGATGCGGTTTCTACGCAGGATCAGTTTTGATCTATCCATCCAAACCATTGGAATCCATTAACCACCTCATCTCACTTGCTAAACTACGGGAAGTAGGCATCGATGGCTCAGCATTAGCACTTATAAAAGGTTACCTAACAGATAGACAGCAAGCTGTGTGTTTTAGTTCCGGACTTTCTAATTTGAGAATAACCATTAAAGAGTCCCGCAGGGGTCTTTAGTTGGCCCACTACTACTCCTGCTTTATATAAATGATTTAGCTGTTTTTTTTTCAGAAACAGAGGCCTTCCTTTACGCGAACGACAACGCATTACATGCAACTAATCGTTCACTAACTTCTCTGACAACTAAGCTAAACACTGATCTGAAAAATATTTTAACGTGGTGCCAGCTTAGCCCACTGAGAACAAATCCCACTGTTTTATGCTCATTCATTCGAATTATAGGACACCAAAATTGATTCCCACTGCCAACGTAAACTCTCTTTTCATCAATGCAGGTAATGAATGCTCATTTTTTGGTATAATTCTTCCCTCAAATTTAACATTTACGAAGCATATCGCCAATTTGAAGCACAAAATTTCTCCCGGTATTAGAATTTTACTTAAATCTAGGTATTACTTTAGCAAATCAACATTGCTATTCTTGTGTTATCCTTTTTTTCTGACAGCCATCTCAATTATTACATTACAGCATGGGGTAACACATATCCAACTCATATAGCACCACTACAGCATTTGCAGAATCAAGCCATCGGGATATTTTCGTTCAGCCCATTCTACTGCAATGCATCTGATATGCTTCTCAAACACAGAATACTTTCAGTAAAAAAATCTTGTTAAATATAAATGAGTCGTAATGTTATTTAAGGTAACGCGTAATCCTCACCCAGTAAATATATTTTCTGAGGCTACCTTGGTTAACTTGAACCGCACAAGATTTGCAGCTAACAACAATTTCTTATTGCCGCTAATACATGCTAAAGTAGATCAACAATCTGGATATGTCGCAGCATTATTTACTTGAAAGAGCCACTCAATAGATGTCAAGGGCTCTTCGTCTTTAGGTTTCTTCAAAAAACATTATTCACTTTTCTACTAAATAGCCAAAATAATCCACATATCTAAGCTATTCAGTTTACTCCTGCTCATTTCTTTTCCGTTTTTGCAATTTTTTTCATTTGTAGCCTTTATAAATATTTTTGGTTTGTACTGTTGCGAATTCCTCAAACTACTATTTTAATACTACGACTGGCTATCGACTTTATATTATTTTGCAGTTTGTACTGCATTTCCTTTTTATTATCTTCCAATTAGTGACTTCTGCATTGCTGTTTCATGCTGTGTATTTGCACAAATGTCTATATTTTCTGACAGCAGGTCCCCTTTCAGCCACATTCGCTGGGACCTCCTTCTCTATACTTGGGTAAGCATGTATATCTACTTGTTAAAGAAATAAACTGAAACTGAAGAACATACAAATTGAGAATGTAGAACTAGGGTTCTTGGGTATGCGCAACTTCGTATATGCCACTGGGTATACACCCAAATAGACAATTTAGGCGTCAGAACAAGTTACACAACCGGATATGGGTAAGTGGACATACCACTGGGTATGTTGGGGAATGGGAAACTTGGTCCATTGGGTATGTGCAACTTGGTATACCACAATATCATTACGGGGATGTTGCGAATATATAAGAACTATATTTACAATATATGTATGTTAATGTTCTTCACCAATCTATAAGAATGGGTATGCGCTAATATTTAGGCGCCCGGATAGACAAACAGAACAAGCGACAGGAATTAAAAAAGCCAGTATGAAAAGTAGTTGGGTGGGAAGGAAAAACTTACCGTAATACCAAAGGGCAGTATAAACAGACCCGTCAAACTTTAATTGTAAAAAAAAATAAAAAGAAACTGTATCAACCGGTAAAATATGACCGGTATATGAGACGGGGTCGAATTTTTACCGTGGTTTTTTGAAAGACGTTCTACCTGTATTCCAGTTTTTATGGTAAGTGAACAGATTAGGACCAGCTAGTGCATCGAGCAAGTAGCATCGGCCTACAAAAAAGTGAATAAGATGTCGGTAAAAGAAAATTTGGGAAGTCCGCTTCCCATAAGTGCAGAATTTGGGAATACGATGTGCAGATACATTACATCAATGCTAGTATAGTATTAACGTCGGCATTTCGTGATATAGAGTATCTAGGAACATTTTATTTAGATGGTCAATAGATGTAGAACATTGTTCAAGTTTCCGAGACTGGAAAAATAAATCACATGTAACATGTATTTAGGCGCAGGGAAATAAGCATAATGCTTTGTTGGGGTAAGATCTTCAATGTGACGGCAAGAAATTGCTTTCCCTTTTCTGAGTGTTATTTTTACGTCGGCGAAAGCCAAAATTTTACTCAGTGCTGTAGTATCATGTTGGCAGGTTTATCTATTGCCACGCTGTAGTGACGAGAAAGAACAACACAGCATCAAAACTTTGAGGCACGAATTTCGCTCTTCATTTGGCGAACTTCTGCCCAGTAATACAAGTAAAACACGAACACAATGATAGCGGCATGCAAAGATAGCGGGGGTAGGTGAATTTATTAATTAATTACTTCGCTCGCTTCAAGCGATGAAAGTAAGTTCCTTGATTTCTCATGACAAAAAGGAAAATTTTCCTTCATTCACGTCTGATATTGAAGGCCATGGTTAGCGTGCTGGAGCTCTTGGAGGAAGAAAAGAATAATGTGGGAGTGTTGCGCAACAACATTGAGGCCAGACGAGTCAGCCCAGCATGTGATTGTTAGGTCGGAGCACGTGGTGCGTTCTAGCGCTTGCGGCCCGTCCACACTCTGCAGAAACAGCAGTCAAACGAGAGCGCATCCCATAAAACTACCTGGAACCAAACATTCTTGCCCAGTGACCTGCGACCCTAAAAATCCGATAACCTGACAACACCCCGCACCACAAAGGTGACCTTACGAAGGTAATGTTCAATAGCTTGCCTACAAAACAAGATTTCGCCATTGCCAGTCAGCGTCCTGAGTCTGTGCAGAGTGCGCTCATCTGGGTCAATTACTCATAGGGGACCTGGTCATGCGAAGAAAATTTACAAAGATATAAAAATGGATTGGAGCGCATACTACAGGATTACCAAATCATGACACGGAGCTTGCCGCTATTGTTGAAGGAAAGTGTACAAATATTGCATCCTGCCAGTACCAACATATGGGTCAGAAGCAGAAGTTAACAAAGCTTGAAAATAAGCTGAGGACCACACAAATATCGCTGCAAAGACAAATCGGCGTAGCTTTAAGGGGCGAATACGTGAACAAACAGGAGCAGCTCATGTTTCTGACATTAGGACAAATAAACCGTTCTGGACAGGCTACCAAATGCGCAGGGTAGATAACTGGCGGTCTGTTACAGTTACAAAATGAGTCCCCTGGAAAGGGTAGCCCAGTCCAAGACGGCAAGATATTTGGTAGTGAATTGAAACTGGTAAACTGGCCGGCACAACTTAGAATCGCCTAGGTCAAGGTCGGTCTAGTAGGAGACATGCTTCGTCATTGTGGGTACATAAAAATAAGCTGATGATCACAATGACCGTGAAAACACTGAGACCCAGAGGTCACGTGTTGGGCCATATTTTTCGAGGGAAACGTGATGGCAATGACTTCACGGCGAGCTGGCTTTCCGAGGCTCCCTGTGCGACGTAATGATCCTGCCCAGTTTAAATCTTCCCGCCATGTTGCCGATGCCAGTAGTGCTAGATCACGCCCATGCAGCTCGCATCGGCCGTCGCTGTCTGCGACGGCAGAAGACGGAGGAGACTTGGTAGTTTTTGTTTTCCAGAGTAGGCCTGTGACAGCCTTAAGCCCTACACGGAACGATCCCGACAATAAAGTACCTGCACTTCTCTTGTGGCGTGAGCGGTGGCATCTTCTCCGGCTCCAAATTCGTGCACAGACGCGCCTATTCTCGTAGTCTCGGTGGAGAACGAAGTGCCCCACAAGTTACTGAGTTCTAAACCGGCCGGGAGCGCAGAAGTTGTCATGCCCGTTTCGGAGCTACACATTGCTCCAGGCACGTTAGTCTCAATACCCGGGGTTTTCAGTGCGAATCCGTCGCTCTAATGTAGAGAGAAGCGCTCGAAAACGTGGACCATGTGTTTTTTCGGTGTCTTGCAATTAACCAAGCAACTAGAGGGAATGGGAAAACCTCATCAGTTATGTCAAAGCAAAGTCTTCAAGTGTTTGTCTTAGGGGCTAAGTGAAAGTGACTAATCGATTGTTTTTACCCGTTACGAATTATTGTATACAGCATGTGCAACACCCACAATGCGTCTCTAGTGCCGTGGGAGAACCAAAAATGGCAGCGAGTATTGGGCCCGTGTTATCGACCATAAGTGCGGAAAGTTTGAAGTGTTGGTTAAGTATGTATATCGACGATATTTACCTTTTTACCGTTTCCTCTGTATTTACGCTGTACGAGGTGCATTTATCAACCACAGTACGGCCGATTGCCATAAGGCGCCGTGCGTGTACTTGATTTTTCGTTGTTTCAAATAATTAGTTATCAAAGAAGCCCTATAAAAGCTAAATCATTTAAGTTATTTGCAGCATTCGCAGAAAATTAGCGTTTAAACTCTTCAGAGTGTTAGGAGACTACATTAAGACCTAAAATATCTTCCCAATCTCTTGAAAGAACAGTACTTGCTTAAATGTTAGCATCTTTACGAAATAGGAGGCATCACTTAGGTCATGTGAGGACAAACTTTCAAGTGCATCAGTTATTTGCCCGCTTTGCGAAAATTACGAACACACTGTTTTAAAGCGCAATACGGCTGTTATTCGCAATGTTTCGCAACGTACTAGAAGTCTGTGACACCGAGTTAACATTGGTTACAAATGACAGTCACTTGAGCGTCAATCTGTGCAGAAAGCCTTACGTTTTTTACTTTTGTTAGGATAGTTGTAAGCACCTACTCTATTCTTGTTTTCTCTATGTTTTCATTCCTTTTATGCGAGGGGAGATGCATGCTTCTACGGTGCGGTCCGCCAACTTAACGGGGCAAACAGCACAAAAAGTCAAAATTAGGGCCGCATTATTAAGCGGCATTGTATCATACTCGTGTACGTCCAATTTTCTCCGATAAGCAACCAGGTGTAAGCGCGGGGTGGCCGGCGTGAATGTCGTTCGTCTCGTCTATACTGCGAGTCACACCAAAAAGCGCATGTATTGCTTTAGCAATATACGGCATCCATAATTTTCAAAGCGAATATCATTCTTTGGCTACAGTTTCACATGGCTAGGTGCGTGTTGCCTTGTGTCGGGCCCGATGGAGTGAGCACCACCGCACCTCGACCCATGGCAACAGTTTAAACGACTAAAAAATAATCAACCTGCCTATTTGAAATTGCATGTGTGTACGGAACCAATATTGTATTTCTTTCGCGGGTATAAACGTATGTGAGGCGTTCGAAAGGATAAAGACAATTTGGGGGAAAATACAAAAATAGTTTAAACGCGCTTAGTGCACTTTCTGTGTCCTTTTGAAAAGCTATTCAAAGAAAGGACTCACGCCTCAGTGAGTGAGTTCATATACGCCGTCGAAACATCATCCTATTCGGATGATAGGGTGAACAGTTTCTTATGAAAGTCGCATTCTGAGGACATTTTTTTAGTAGTTCCTTCGATCAAGTCTCCAGGCACAGCGCATTTCGGTAGAGGAAATGTTATTTTGCTATTCTTTTAACGCGACAGCGTTAAAGGAGCTCGTGTCGCAGAAAAGCCGGTGTCGTCGGCGTCGGTGTCGGCCATGAGCGATAAATCCCAGAAGGCACTTCATAAATAAAAACATCTTGCAAGATGGGCTGATAGGAATCGAACCAGGGTCTCCGGAGTGTGAGACGGAGACGCTACCACTCAGCCACGAGTTCGTTCCTTCAAAACGGGACAAAATCGCCTGTAGTGAATGCGGTGTTTAGAAACACCGCATTCGAAACGCCTTAGAAACGTGCCGTAGAAAGCTATACTGCGGTGTATATCAGTAATTATGACCATGTAACCTACAGAAGTCGCAGTTTCACGAGTAGCGAAGTACGTTTCCGCTAAATTTCTTCTGTGCTCTGCGCACACGCAGAGCCACCTTGCGGCAAACACAGAAGACCCCCTCCTCGCAATGCACGGCGCTGCCCCGACACGTGGCGCGCCACTCGCCCCATGATCGCGTCCGCCTTCATGGCGCCTCGGGGCCCGGCTATCTCTGCCGATCGCGACGTTTGGCTGGCGTAGCGCGTTTGAGAAGGCGGTGCGAACGGGATGCGATAACGCTATCGCGGTCCACTCTTAAAGGCGAAGCTTAAGCGTCCTCCAATTTTTATACCACAAGTTCGCGCTAAACCGTATGCCACTTACCCATGGAATTCGAGACTTTAAATTGTTCCTCAATATGATTATTTATTGAATAATTTCTTGTGTTTTAAATGATACCGTACAGATCGTTTCTTTCTCGCAAGAGGCTGCATGATATGGGCTGCTCTCCACGCCAACTCGTTTAGTTGTCTTATATGGGACCAAATTCCACTATCGACTGCAGAGCACATTGCAGCGTTAGCTTTCTTTAATTTTAAGAGCGCAGGAAATTCGAACTCTTAGGCTACCGTCAGTATTTCTGAACGTACCAGAGTGCACCTATATTATCCGAAAAGTCTCACTGCCAGGTGGCGGCTGTTTCGTTCGCCTATGCAACACAGGAACCGCACTGATCTAAAGGTTTCTATTATAGATACTAATATTACACAGCCAGTCCCGCAGTTAACGCAGGCCACAAAATTTGAAAATATAAACCCTTATAATTTACTTGCGAAGTTAATAGGAAGCATTCCATTTGGATCTTCATATTTGAGTTTGAATGTCAGTTCTGTAAGATATTGAATATAGCACGTTGTTGTTCTTGATAAAACGGCTCATAGCTTTGTACCTAGTGGCGGCAGCTTTCACACCGTACTTACCAGCAATCGCGAGAAGCTGGAAGACGGCTGAGAAGAATCTCATATTGATGTCTACCTGACCTGCGTATCCGTGTTAACAAGAATGATAGTTCACACCAAGGAGACCCTATAATAGGAAATGTTAAGGTGTAAGAATATATACCAATAAGAATACCAACAACAATAAGAATACCAATATATAGTATATCATTGCAATCAGTGGAAGGTCTATTGCAGTAGGAGACTGCACTTACCGGTCCGGAGGCTGCGGTCGTACCGTTTGCGAAAACTGTGCAATAGCGCAAATTTCTTGACATAATAAATATGAAATCTCGACTGGTTCTCTCTTTTGCACGATACGAAAGGCCTTCCTCATTTTGAGCTTTCACTCACATAAGTTTGGAGTCAGCCGCAGCTGGATGTCAAAACAGCCCTGCCCCTGTTATCCTTAGATATCTGCGCATGCGAAGCCTTCTGCTCCGGTGGCAATAGATTGAGCTAGAATTAACTTGTCACACAGTGTATGTCTAGCCCAACAAAGCAGTTTAAACCATCTAGAACCGGGCTTTCGAGCCATCAGGTTTTTTGATATCTGTACGTCGTCATAAATAGCCTCGTTGTGAAACATAGAACACGTACAGAGTAATTTATAAACGTGCGCAAAGATTTCACAACCAAAATCACTCACTTAGCAACGGGCATGGTAAGAGAAATTGCACACATGCAGCTGGAATAGCGGAAAGATAGAATATACGAAGCATGGAATATACTCGCCCTCAGGGACACTGAAATTGGAGAGTCAGCGCAAGTATGCGTCCTGTGACACGCAGTGCACACAGCAGTACATCAACCAAGCGGACGAAGTCATGTTAGCGAATGCGATGCATTACGAGCCTAAGAACGAAACAGCTGTGTTATACAAAAACCAATATGTGGTATATCATTGCAATGAGTAAACAGAAAACCTGTTACAAGCTATGCTCAACTGGAGGCCGCTAAAACACCTGCAAATTCCCATTCAAAAAGCACCCACGATATGGCGATCAGTGAGCTAATTTTCACCCTTTAGAAATGACCCATAAATATAGAGGTACCTGAATAGCGACATTTCAGAATCTGATAAAGATATCAATATTCGATAAACGCGACCTCATATACTCGAAATCAATATCGAATGCTTTTACTTTCCCAAGGCCAGACAACACGACAACCACAGCACATCCTAGGGACATGCAAGTGAGTACGTTTGCACGTCCTCCGGACGTCCCCAGATGAGCCTCAATACATCCCTGTGTCAAGTCCTGTTGACCGGAGTCAGTAAATCCTCAGGATGTCTTCAGAAGAGCATTAGAGGATCTTTTCAGTGCGTGTTGAGGACATTTTAAAAACCTAGGCATTATTATTATTATTATTATTATTATTATTATTATTATTATTATTATTATTATTTGTTTTGAACAGATATATACAATTAACAGGAAAGGAAAGCGAGGATCACGCTGGCAACTGCCACCGGACGGGGCACAATGCCTGTCTTCTCTTCAGAAGGGAGGTGACAGAAACACAGAAATGAAAGATATGAAGGAGGGGAGGGAAGAGGAAAGGAAGAGCAACAGGACAAATCTCAAGAATAAAGTGGAACACAGTACAGATCACGCACAGTAGGGCCGGTGAGTGAAGGTCACGCTACTACAGAATTTTGAATAAAATAGTTCCGACGCTACAAACGGGAACCTAAGTTAGTTAACTCTAGAAAAGTAAGTAGAGTGCGATGAGCCTGATCACGTTTAGACGCACAACCACTGGGGTACAAACATTCGCTGCGCCCAGTAAAAGCCGATGATTTTATTACCTAAAACTGTTGTCTATCCACTAAGTGAAGAATTTTCGTTTAAAATTACAGCGTGCACATTTTGCTTGACAGAGCATACGTTTGAGCCCTGTTGCAGAGGGCCACGCGAAAATGAAAAGTTAAAGCCATAGTGATGCACGCAAAACCATTTTATTATTTTACTTAATAAGGACGCATGATATACTGACAAAACGAAGGTTTAAAGGAGCGTCACAAAGCCAGGGTAATTCTCCGCTTAACATTGTCTTCATCCAAAAACGCTGAAGCGCGAGAGCCCATAGGAGTCACTGAACGAAACAATAAACAGCACATTGTCAAAAACAACTTACATCCAAATACAGAGAAATGACAAACGAAAGAGTGTATCCCACATATATGGAAGCACTGAAGGGCAAAATTATTGCATGAAGCACCAAAGCTATTGACTACTGGTCATCGAACGTTGCTCCTTATGGCAAAATCAATCAGTCCACTCAATGTTTTTTTTTTCATAATGAATACTTTTCGCCATCTTATCCGCGAGATGATTTAGAAAAACATTAAGTATAACTGCATCTAGCTTTGGAAGCCGACAAGCGCGATATTTGCCGCTGGCCGGTGCTAAATGTCGGATTGCTTGGACGTTCGTAACAACGCTCTTGTTCATGAAAACAGCGAGGAGAGGTTCAAAGTGACGTTACAGCGGCGTTGAACAATGAATAAGCGATGGTCAGAAACGCTAAAATCATCACGTTGAAACTGTCCACTTTAGCGACCCAGCATAAAATGTCACGATTCTGTGGAGAGCATCTTTGGTGAGTTTATTCTACAGGTGAAGCGACACCGTGAGTTCTAGTACCCGTTCCATCCGACACTAATGTTGAATTCCAATGGCGGAGTCGGAGCAGCCGACGGACTCCGCGAGCGAGCACGCGAATCTGGCGCAGAGCAACGCCTCCAAATCCGCGATTGGAACAGAACCTGCGCCGCCGGAGCAAGGCGGAAACGGAAGTTGTATCGCCGAGTTACCCAGGATACCGTGCGTGTTGTCACTTCCTTCCGCTGTTTGCTCCCACCACCGCCGCACCAGTCACCTGTCGTTTTTTTTCAAGTGTGGTATGGATATCTCGCCTAGCGTGCAGCAGCTTTTGCTTCCTCGCGAGTCGTGACCGGTGGCGCCTCCCAGCAGAAAAACGTGGTAAAGGAAATACGTCACGCAGAGTTCCAGTCCACTCCGACGATTTTCGCGGAGCATCTTTTTCTGCTCCACGGAGTGACTCCCGCTCTGAATCCACTCCGACTCTCTCGTTGGAACACCTTACTCCCGCTCTCACTCCGTCATTGGAACAAACTTGCTCCGAAAAAAGTAGAAAAACTTGCTCCGACTCCGCCATTGGAGTTCAACATAAGAGCGCCATGGCTTCGCGCGAAGCCGTCCGATTCGATATGTAATTGAGGAAGGCTTTGTCTGCGCTGCTCGCTAATTAAAAAACATAGTCTTATGCGCCTATTTCTGCCGCATACAAATCTACGTTCCACTTTCTGCGGCCCTGAAAAATATGAAAATAACTTATCCGCTCTCCGCTGCCATCTTTTTCTTCAGTGCTGCATTGGCTTGGGCTGGCTTGGCTTGACCTTTCAAATCGAAAGTGCCAATGTACCAGCAAAAAAAGAAAATAGAGTGGCTTGCTCGTTGACATCGCGGGATACCTTCCTGGTTCACTCTTTCCTTACCAACCACAAATGCTACCGCCCGCGGGTAATCAAAACGATACAAATTACAAGAAATGGTTCAATCAAAAGCAGTGGTGAGGTATAAAGAGCAGTTGATCAAAGCTTAACTCAACGAAAAAAAATCTAGTTCCATGGCGTAGCAACGATGTCACATGAAGTATAGCACCTCATTTTTCTTTCATCAGCCGAAACAATCTTGAAAATTTCAATTTCGGGGTTTCTTCTAATATAAAACTAAATGTCCTCAAGATGTCCTGCAGCGGACGTTCCTTGGGCAATCAGACATCCTTAATAAGTCCTGCAAAATATATTTTCAGGATAAACCCGTGAATGTCACCCCGAGGACGTATCAAGGACATCGTCAAAACTGTGAGGACGTTTGTACCATTTGAGGACGCCCTGAGGAAGTCGAGTGTTGTCTGGGAACAAGTCCAATATCGAGTTTGGGCAGAGTTCTTTCTGTTATAAGAATAGGTTTTACGTTACATCACTAATATAAGAACGCAATGCCGTTCGCAACTTGGCGTACTTGCGATATTTGCCGCGATTCGCCACCGGAATCGTCGATGTAATTGGACGAACAACTTCCCTGCTCGTTACCATAGGCAGCGCGTCTAGATCGCTCTTTTAGAGCGCGACAAATGCAATCAGCCGCGCGCGCACACAGGTGCGATGTCGAGTATTGCAGTTATGTGCGAAAGAGATTGATTGTGCGTGTTTCTTCTTGTTCTTTTCGTTACCCTTATGTTTCCGCACCGCCGTGCTGTGCGCTTTAGTCATGACACTATGACTAAAGCTATGGCTCGTCGGCGACAGCTTCTCGACAAGACATTCTAAGACGACGGCAAATTCCACGACAATGACGGCACGCCAATGGACGAGACGTCGAAAAGAAAGCATGAAATTTGGAGGACACTTCGCCTTTAAAAGTGGAACCCGATAGCATTCAGAGATACCTCAGTGCTTCCCACGCTTCCCGGCAACTGCATCGTATGTAGCTATTATAGGCAGCTTTTGTTTAACGTGCTTTGCGTAAAAACGGCCTTAGCGGAACAGCGGAATCGAAATGCGCGTGGGCAGGACGCTAAGCGACTCATGCCGTTTAGTGTCAGCACGCTGTTTCGCAGATTTAACGTTACCATTTATGCGCGCTTTACCTAGATTGAGTAAAACATTGCGGCGGTCACGGCGTCAAGCTTCGATGTGAATTTGACGTTATTTTTGTAGAATTCATTTCGTTTGTAGCAAATTACTGTGTAATAAGTTTCGCTTAGTTTGAGGCCGCTTTGTCAAGGAGTATTGTGCCTAATCTTGAAGAGTTTCGAGGTTACTTCTCGTTTCATTCATTTCGTTCGTAGCAAATTACTGTGCAATCAGTTTCGCTTAGTTTCAGGCCGCTTCGTCAAAGAGTATTGTGCATAATCTTGAAGAGTTCCGAGATTACTTCTCATTTCATTAATTTCGTTCGTAGCAAATTACTGTGTAATCAGTTTCGCTTAGTTTCAGGTCGCTTCGTCAAAGCGTATTGTGCATATTCTTGAAGAGCTCCGAGGTTACTTCTCGTTTCATTCATTTCGTTCGTAGCAAATTACTGTGTAATCAGTTTCGCTTAGTTTCAGGTCGCTTCGTCAAAGCGTATTGTGCATATTCTTGAAGAGCTCCGAGGTTACTTCTCGTTTCATTCATTTCGTTCGTAGCAAATTACTGTGTAATCAGTTTCGCTTAGTTTCAGGCCGCTTCGTCAAAGAGTATTGTGCATAAGCTTGAAGAGTTTCGACATTACTTCTCGTTTCGAACGCGTCTAAGCCTAATGAGAGAAACATGCGAGATGGCGCCGCCTAGAGTAAAGTCGGGAGATAGGCGCGACGACATCCTATTGCCTCTGAGATCGCAAGATTTCGGAGGCTATGCTGGAAAGCTTGTACTGCTTGTACTCTTTCGCCGCGGATTGGAGGACATGGAAAGTGCAAAGACAACGCGCTCTTGGCTGCCGATGCGCTGCGCCTCGAACTTTACGGACACACACACAAGTAGAGTAAATTAGGCGCACTATGTATGTGAAATTCAAAGCGTAATTCAACAGCGTCCCACTCTTAAGCTACGGTATAACGTTATGCTGTATAACGCTATGCCACGTGACTGCTTGGAGACCACACCATAGACAATTCCAACGCGTGTGCCTTAAGCAATAAGCCAACACAAGTTCTATCAGCTTGCATACATTTCTTGGGATAACGAGCTACTTCGAGCACAACATCTGGCGACCGCGGCTCAGCAGCCGAGCCATCAGTGCAAAAACTTTGGATAAATGATGGCTAATGAGTTTGACGACCGGAAACAAACCCGACGCCTTTATATACTATTTCCATCGCAGCATCGTGGTTGCCGGCATGTTTCATCCCGCGATGACGGATGTATTGCTTGCCTCAGCCGCCGCCTCTATTCACAACGACAGCAAACGATGCCACTGCGGTGCAGCAGCCCACTATTTCGACGTTTCCGGCCTACAGTTACCACGAGAAGGGAACGAAACAGTTTTTCAAAGCTTCCGAATACCTTTACACGTCGCATATTTAGCTTTCCGAGGTGATCACGTATTGTCCAACTGCTTCAAGCCTTCGAGCAGGCACTGCCACACAGTGCGGGTGCCATTGAAGGCTGGGCTGAACGTACAGTCGACCAAAACGTTTACGGACAGCGGGATCTCAGAAAATTCAAAATATACAAGCAGCCTTTAGGAGCAGCCAGTGAAATTGTGCATCACAATGTTGTTCACATGTGCCACAAAAGGCTGGAAATGGGAATAACAGGCTGTGTCTTGAGACTGAGGAGATATTCAGCTTTTTGTCACATCTCTTGGTCCGTAAACTGTTTTGGTCGACTGCACATTTCCAAAACGCACTGCTCCTTGTAGGTAATTCCAGCCCCAGTAATGAATATGTCTTACTTTCATTCATTCATCGTTTATTTTTTCTTTATTATTTGCGAATGGCTTGGAAGCCGCATGTCGTCATGTTCGCGTGAGACGTACTTTATATGGGTCAGAGGCGGTCGCCTGAGAAAAGTACATGCAACGAAAACAAGTTATACCATTGGGACTTACGCCTATGCGATTTTATTTAGGCTACAGATTTGTAGGTTAAATACGACATTATTCCACCATACATACGTTGCGTGCAGAGATGGCGCCCTTGTCGCGCCAGGAGTGACGCAGTCAGATTCAAATTTATCCTCTCGCTCGGTGTTCAGAGTGCCATATCTCGGCGCCAGGTTTGTCGATCCGAGTGGCATCGGCAGCGTTTGAAATAGCTCGCTCCGCCATAAGTACAGGTTATCAAAATGGAACCACTGTTCGCCAGGAGGTATACGGCCTCCGAGTGTTCAACTTGTTGCACAAATTTCGCATTCGCTCTTCCATGCCCCCACTCCCCGCCCCGAATGCGTTGGACACGTACGACTGAGAAATAAATGTCTTGGAGAAACTCGAGCAGCAAGAGCAAAGGTGGAGCAAGAAAAGAAAGACAAAAGGACCACGGCACATAGTCCCCGTCGTCTTGTAGGGAAAGCAAGCGTAATGAGATTTATGCGAGCGCATGAGCCTCAACCGTTTACCGCGACGTAGGGCTCAAGCATTGCCGGGTCGTATCGGGTGCCACCGGTGTGGTAGACAATTCATTGCCCTCGCGCCCAAACATTCTCTTCAAAAGCAACAAGACCGCTGCGAATAGCTAGCAAGCACAATTGCATAATTAGGCTGTAAGACGCCAACTATATACAACACATATGTTATATATGTAAAGTTCTAATGAGTGAATAAATGGAGCGTGTGCACTTGGTTACGTTATCTATGTTCCTTAGTGTCTATAGACGCACAAAATGTTTTGCGCGCTCCTGCGGTTGCGTCGCTGATACAGCCTACCCGATTTTTTTAAGTAACGTTTTTTTACGTGACGTCATTACATCATTTAGTTCTTCTGAAATCCGTGAGACTGTCCATATCGCGTTACATATGTTTACACCACGCAACAAGCTTGAAATTGCCATGTTTTATTGTGGCGAGTTGGGTGTTTTGGTACATGTTAGAAAAGGGCGGCAGCGTGAACAAGAAAGACAGAGGTAGACAGGACGACAAGTGCGAGCGCCAAGGACAAGGATCAGCGCTCATCCTTGTCCTGTCTCCATCCGGGGCTTTCTTTCTAACGCTACCGCCTTTTCGCCATGTTTTGAGCCTTTTTAATGGTTTACAGAAAAGTACTAATTTCGTTCGTCAGTGACTTAGGTTGTGGCTCCTGACACACTATTCAGCTTCGAATATCTTTGGCGACATATGTATATCACACATTAAGAAGCGCCCTGTCTTAGGAGCAGCCTCGTATCTAATATGTGAGTGAGTATGAGTAAGCAATAAGGAATGGGCCTGGACGTCAGTAGGGACCATAGAAAAATTTATTTTTGAGCGAGCACTATTGTCATTTGGCCATCAGAATTTTCCGCAACTTTATTTCTCCTCAGATATAATCGAAAAATTGTTCCGCTACAGCAAAACTTTGGGTCGAGCTTGACCACGGTTCGTCAATTTATTCCTGGATCTCGGCAAATAAACAAGCACGAAAAAACATGTGATGACCGTAGCTACATTGAAGCAGAGTTAGCGAAAATGCATTAGCAGTTAGCATTATTTATGGTGCACATTTTTTCAATGGTTCTTTACTTTGAACCCAAAACACTACAAACTAATGACCTTTTAGCGCATAGATCCTCGTGAAAATGCCAGTTATCTTCCAAACTTCTTTTCAAGCGCAGCCAAAAAACGAAAGAACAAGAAGACAGGACCAGAACATTCGCTATAAAGTAGAGTACCTCTACGACAAATGCCTTTACAAGAAAATGACTTGTATAACCAAGCAATATTTCTGTGCCGGTTCTACTTTAAGCTGCGTGGTGTTCCACCTTTACAACGAAGCGATCTGTATTATCATGTTTCGGACGCCCGAAGCACTTGGCTATAAGGACGCGGGGCTCTATATGTGAACCATGTTAGAGAAAGTGCCGTGTCCGGCTGCCATTAGTCTTGCCATTGCGCTTCGAAAAATTCCCACGATGATCTTCAGCCAACTAGCTCGTGTCACCATGTTAATGCCACCATTTTCAATCCTCTGAAGATGAAGCAGCTTTAATGAAATGTACATGCCTAAAGCACACTTAGCAGGTTTTAGAAAATAGGGTTTAGGGTCCTTAACCAGCACAGTGGCTTATTGACTGGCGTGGTAGTGCAGGATAATCATCATCACCATCATCAGCCTGTTTCTGTGTCCGATGCGGGGCGAAGTGCTCTCCCAGCGATCTCGAGTTATTTCTGTGTTGCTCTAGCTGATGTCAGCTTGCTACTGCAAATTTCCTAATTTCATCTCTTCCGCTAATACTCTACCGTCCTCAACTGCACTTCCCTTCCCTTCTTCTATAATATTTAACCTTATTGGTGAACCGCATATCTGCCTTACGCATTACATGCATGCCCTGCTCCATTTTTCTCCTAACGTAAACCAGAGTTTTGGCTATCCTCCTTGGCTCTCTGATCCACACGGCTCTGGTATGGTCTCTAAACGTTACTCCTAAGATTTTGTTTTTCGCTTCATCACTATTTGCGATGTCCCCAACTTGCTGACGAGCTTGTTTGTTAACCTCCAATTTTCTGTCACATATGTTATCACCGGTGGAATACGATGGCAGTACACTTTCATGTTCAACGTTGGTGGTGAGCTTCAGGATTTGGTAATGTCTGCTGTATGCACTTCAACCCACTTTTGTTCTTCTGCGCATTTCCTTCTCATAATCAGGGATAATCAGGATCCTCGGTGAGTAACTGACCTAGATAAGTGTACTCCTGCACAGGCTAGAGGATGACTGGCGAAAGTTGAATTCTTGTTCTCTTGCCAGACTAATGAACACTAGCTTTGGCTTATGCGTGGTGAGGGGTATCCGACTTTGTTTCTACCATCTCCTAAACTTTAACGAGCACGTTAATCTAAATACAGAAATATTTATCCATTCAACCCTTGTCGGAAATTCGTCCGCCGCGTCGGGGCATTGAACCACGGCAAGGACTGCGTTACGGGGATGGTGAGAAGAAATGGATAAGCCCGGCGCAGCTGCCATCTGTTTGTAGTGAGTCAACAAGCAGGTGAAAAACAGCTGCACCTAAGCCCCGCTGCTTTAAAAAGCAACTTGCCCTATCAAGCGTCGAACAGTTTGAATTGAGGTTGTGGAAATGGTTTGCCGACCAACTTTCCGCAGTTTTTGAGCAAGCTTTTTCACGTCATTGTTCACATATCCCGTCCCAGCTGTATCGTTTGCTCCGGCAAATTTATTTGCGTGTGTCCAATTTTCGTGCGCGTGCCTTGCGCTTACCGTCAAGGAGACTTGTTTTAACATTGCGACTTCAGATCATTCAACAAAATTATTTCATTACCAATTTGCCCTTGAATGTTCTGCTCATCATCCCTCGTGGTAGTCCAGTGGCTGTGGCATTGTAATTGTTACTTCAAAGGTGCAGGTTCGGTAATGGTGATGATGCACAAATTTATACATCGAGAAAGGCCAGTTAGGACCAAAGAGTGCCAAGACTGTGTTTTAAGGTTTGTCAATGTTAATTGGACTGATAAACAAATTCATAGAAGAATGCAAATGGGTTGAATCGCATAGGGCAGATATTGTTAGATCTCTGTGTTTGCTTCCTGCTTCAGACGCACTCACAAAGTTGTTGGTCAAGATGGAAACCGACTTTTACATGGTGGCCTCAGTTTCTGTGTACTGAGAATAAGGCAGCTTATAAAAAATAATTCACGAATTCCAGTCTGCCGGCGATATTGCTGCAAGCTATACTCGGAGCCCTTCGCGTCGATAACAGCAGACCATGTTCAGCCCTCTCACTTTCCAAGCTACTGCCTCGACTTTGGCCGGTCTGTTTCTGGAACGAGATAATCCAGAATCAACGAAGATATGTTATATACTCATCATCACGTGTGCAGGCATTAGAGCGGTTTATCTCTAGCTTGTCATGAATTTGACGGCAAATTCCTTCAAGCATTTAAACCATTTGTGGCACGACGAGGAATCGGTATGATTGTATATTCTGAGAACGCAAAGGCATTTAGCAAGGCATCAATGGGGATTCAGCGACTTAATGTGTCAATGAAATCATATGAAGTACCATCCAACTTCCTAAGTCCCAGCCTTATTTCGAAATTTATCAGTGAACAAGCTCCCTGGTGGGGGGGATTTCGGGAACGATTGATTTGATATCTGAAGTTTACATTAAATAAAACACTGGGAAATCATTTCTTTCACTTTGAAACATTTTCGACCACGGTCGAGCAAGATGAAGCGATGATAAATTGGCGACTGATAACATTTGTGCATGCTGAAACTTCGTAATCAACTCTGCTTACATCAAGTCATTTCCTCGTGGGCCAGTTTGACTATGCTTCCTCCAGACTTGTCGAGCACGAATCACTTCATGCTGACCAAAATTTTTAACACGTGGTAAAAAATCTCTGGTAGCGGTGGCTACGAAAGTAGCTCCAACAACTTCGTTCAGCTTAGATTAATGCAACTAGACACTCACAGTGAGTGTAGCTTGGAGACATCGTACTGATAATAGAGTTAAACTCATCAAGACAGTGGGGGAAAATGGGCCAAGTGACAGAGCATTTCCGGGGCACGACGACAAAGTTTGCTCATGCAAAGTGAACATTTCTAATGGCATCACGTTGCGGGGACCGGTACACATGCTGTACCACCTATAATCTGCTGGACAAGCTCTGATATATCAGAAGCAGTCTTCTTCAAAAGAAGCAAGCACACGCAGATTTTTCGTACGGGAGCTGTTAAATATTACGCTCATGAAAATATGAGAAAGAAAGTTGCAAGCGAGGCGGGGACGGTAGCGCGTACCTGCACTCTTTTTAGTCGTCTTTGCAAGCGTCAAAAAAACAAGACGTCATCTACTTCGGCTTCAATTCCTGGCTATCAACATCCATTCCGCGGCATTTTCCGCGACTACTTCAGCTCGGTATTGCTAAAGTAAAGCGCCATGCTACATTTTATATATATTTAAATTGCGACTTTTGTATTCAGAAAGCGAATGGCGCTTTCTCGCTATATAACTCGATGTAACTCGCTGCAAGGTTACTTTTAATGGGTTAGCAATTTTATGGCACTTCGCGTCCTTTACGTAGGCCAAATGTGTATTATTCTCAGGTGGTAGTAACACGGTCGGCGATCGTCGAGAAGTCTTATCCGCCGGTCAAGCGCGCCGGCATATCACGAGTCCTCGAAGGTTCCAGAGTAATCGGTGGTGCCTGCATGTCTTTCCTAAAGTTCTACACAATGTTCGTCGCACATGCAATCAGATTACACAAGCCTCGGTGACAACAGAACCATCGATACCATTCGAGAAACTTCCAATACTTGTGGGCACGTCCCATTGCGGAGCAGTTACATTCGTTAGACGGTGAAAACAGCTCACCCGTAAAGGTTACACAAGTCCACGTGTCAATGCCCCTCTCTCACAAAGCATCGGAGAGATGGTACAAGCATAGCAAGAGAGCGAAACACAAAAGAGCACTTATTAAACAGAAGTAACGAAACAACAAAGAAAGACAGTCCAAAATGCCACAGTCCAGAAAAGAAATGAAGTGCGAAGGCCAGCCATGCGAAGTCGCAAAGTTGTTTAGCGCTGGTATCAAATGCGTCGCACTGGTATAAAATAAGTCGCACAACGCGGCCTACTTTAGGTCGCGAGTGGCGCCGCTGTGATAGCGAAATGCCGTCTCGTACGACCTCATATTCGAGCGCACCAACGACTGATAGGGCGTACCTCTTTTGGTTGCGTTGCCCGGTCGCCTGTGCATACGCAGCAGGGTCCGTGTAGCACGTATAATACCTAGGGTTACTAGAGGAAATTACTAAGGGGGTATGTGCATTGCATTTGAAGGCACGAGTCATACATGACGAGTTTTCTGTCGACGCTATGCCACGAATAAATCCCAGGATCCAATCACAGCAGCACCGCTGTAAAAAGGTCATTGTGAAAATCTGAGGCCCTCTTGAAAAATTCGCCATTCAACTTTCCGTTGCTCAGTACGTGCTACTTAACTTTTTCTTTCTTTCCGACCTGAAAAAGATAAAAATAAATGATGCCGCGCAACTAGTCTACGGCACTTTTTCTCAAATACATTAGGCATTAGCGTCTCATGACTAAAAGCTTACCGCCATCCTTGGAATATGTGTGCAATAATTGTAGTTTATTGAGCTAAGGTGTGGTTCCGAAGCTTGGGGGGTCACGAGATAAGGTAAACAGGCCAGAGCTAACGATGAACCGAAATTGACAGGCGTAACACTAAAGCACATGATGACAGATCTGTTGATTAGATATTGGACGGGGGTAAGCGATACTCTAGCTGAAATTACAGATACAACGGAGGTGTATTATGCTACCATCGTCTAAAGTTAACTGTGCTTTTTGAACACGTTCAACGGTCATACATGCCTCCCAAATTACAGTTGTGCAGTTCATTTTTAAATTTGCTTAAATTATTTACATCAATGCATCAACAAGGTTCGATACGGCATTAATGCATTCCTGCCGTTTTCTTCTCATGGCTAGACGTGATGTGTCCGTTTTAAACAAATAACCTTACCGTACCGTCATAATTTAATTCCTTTCTTCCTCAGTAAGCGCATTTCTTTACAAGTGTCACGAAGTGACATATTCATTGCATGCGTATTGAAACTACTTTCGTAATTTCTCTACTGTATGCCCACCACTGTTATTTACTTTGTGTTATGTTTGAGTACGTTCCAGAATAACACAGAACAGTGAGAACATGCACGGAAGCTTTATATTGTCATTTCTAGGTAAGTGGTTAAGGGTTGATGCACACGCAGTAGATGCTCTTCGTACTGCAATATCCACCACGGGCGCCCAGTTGCTTGCAGTAGTCCATGCATGCGGAGGCCTTACAATCAGTGGGAACACCTGCAGAAATGCGGCAGCGTGTCAGTAACTATAGCCGTCTTACTTCGTTAACCGTATTTCTAAAAGCCAAAATATTGATCCTCAAGTGCGCTATTGCCACGATAGGTGCAAGTGCAATGTCCATTTAGTCCTCTTGCTCCGCGAAAAAAAGCGTACAAACGAAAACGAGGCAAATGTCATCAGGTATCCGCGGTACTCGTACGTCATATACCCGGCCGTTTTGCGCAGTTCTTTCTACTCGTAAAATCTATTCTCTCTCTCATTGAAGCTACACAGGTAGAGGTAAAATATTTCCCCGTGGCAATAGTGTATTTGAGCCTCGTCGGCGATAGGATTATATGTGTCTTATGGCCCGCAGGCTCAGTACTTCCCAACTTCTTCAAATACCTTACGATTTATTTATTTATGTATTAACTTTTACCGTAGCGTCAGATTACGCTGCCCGAATTAATGAATGTGTGGTGTTCAGTGGCGCAAGGGCCAGGTATGGCCAAAGAGCGCCATGCCAGTGTTAATGAGTTTGCAGTGCAGTTATGATTTCTATGAAGTTCACATGACGTGGCTGTAAAGGGGCCTTAAAAATAGTCGTTATAAAGGGCATAAAATCTATGTGTAATAAAATTATGGCCATGACAAATGACGGGTACTATGAGCATTAAGATGCATTGCGAGAGAATGACAACGATATTTAAAATATGTCTGCTGCTAAAATTGGCTCGAGCACTACTGCCTCATTAGAGCTCTTGAAACACAAAGGCCTGGAGATATGTACTATACAATACAACTATCACAGCGGCATCGTCTCGAAAGAGGATACACTACGAATTTAATGGGCGTATCACATATAGGACAACATCATTTAGGAAATGGAGGACTGCTTTCGTGTGAAAAAGCGGTTCTTTATCAAGAAACATAGCCGGGTGAAAAGGGACGCAATAACGGTATGAAAGAGGAAAATGTTTCTTTCTCTCAACTTCGGCTTCCCGAAACTCCAGGTGGATGTGGAGGGCGGTCAGCCTCTCATCACATCTACCACAGGTTCGAGGTTCATTTCCAGTAAGTAGAAAGTTATGGGTGCCAAATGTGCGTCCTATTCTGAGGCGACGTGAACAGGACATCTGTTCGCCGGATTTCGTCGAGGAGGGCCAAAAACCATATGGTGGCGTGTTTACATGTAGCTTATTATTTGTCCCACAAGCGTTGCCAGTGGTTACGCAGTTTGCTTCGAAAGAAAGCCTTGAGATTTGTGGCAGGGACTGCAGCTGTAGGATTAATAGCTCGCTATGCAATTGACGTGGTCCTCTTGTCCGCCAGCACATTACCCTCCATGCCCGATGGCCAGACACCTAGCAGATAATCACATACTGGTTACAAATATACGCTTTACACAGGGCGCAGTAGAGTTCATTGAGTGTCGCATTTGTATGCTTGCAGAGTGGCATCAAGGCCTTCAGGACGCGTAGGCAGTCTCTCTCTCTCTCTCTCTCTCTCTCTCTCTCTCTATATATATATATATATATATATATATATATATATATATATATATATATATATATATATATATATATATATATATATATATAACTGCTTTATGGGGTTTTGCTTTCCTAGTATGCTTCACACCCCGCAATATAGCATGGGCCTCAGCCGTAAAGATACTTGTTTCCGGATGCAGTACATCGGATTCCCAGAAGGATGGACAGACGGCTGCATAGGACATCCCTGCATTTCACTTCGATGCGTCTGCGTAGAACTCCGTACATGAGTGCTTGTACTGTTGTCCCAAAAAATGCATTCGGACTTCAGCCTCTGATGCATGCTTTGTGACTTCTAGAAAGGATATGTCACATTGTACCACCTGTCACTCCCAAGGAAGTAACGGCTTGGTTGGATGCATTAAACGATGCTCGAGGAGTGGAACATGCATTTCATCCCTAAGCTTCCCTTACTCGCAGCGAGCAAGGAATACAGAGGGACGATTACGGAAAAGTGTAGCACAGGTCATATTATTAACGGCATTGAAACATGGATGTTCATGATCGGAGTGTACTTGAACAAATATGCGAGGCCGATGTAAGGTCTCTGCAGATGGGGTGACCATTGATTTGATTCTGCGAATAAGATTTCAATAGGGCTTGTCGTGAACGCGCCAGTGGCTAAGTGGATACCTAGATGGTGCGCAGGATCTAGCATATTTAGCGCGCTCGGAGAGGGAGAGTTATATACGACGGCACCATAGTCGAATCGCGATCGCATAAGGTTCTTATAAAGATTCATCAAACACTTCCTGTCACTGCCTATGTTGTGTGGAATACAACATTTAGTAAGTTCATTGTTTTTAGACATCTTTCTTTAAGATGTTTCATGTGTGAAATGAAAGTAAGTCTGGAGTCAGGTACAAGAAGTAAGAACTTATGCTCTTTGATGACAGGTATTTGTTGTCCAAACAGTTCTACACAAGGATCTGGAACCGGGCCTCTCTTTCTTGTGAAAAGAACAGACGAACATTTGTGGGGGTTGATTTTAAATCCATTTTTGTATGCCCACTTGGACGCCTATTCGAAGTCGTCCACATAGACGGACTTAAATATGGCCGGTGGTAATGCAGAACGAAGCTTGTTCATCTTCACAATAGCATGCAGCCAAGCACGCCTCCCTGGGGTACACCAGTCTCTTATATGAAAGGCCATGATAATATGTTACCGATTTTCATGCGGAAGATATGATTCG
Source organism: Dermacentor albipictus (assembly GCF_038994185.2). NCBI lineage: Eukaryota > Metazoa > Arthropoda > Arachnida > Ixodida > Ixodidae > Dermacentor > Dermacentor albipictus. Next base: position 70,559,560 of record NC_091830.1, read on the forward strand.
ACGAATAGCTTCCTGTTATATTTGGAATATTTCTACGGATGCCCATTCCCGACAAGACTCTCAATATCCGGTAACGCCACAATGTGTCATACGCCTTCTCCATATCGAGAAATATCGATAAGAAAAACTGTTTATGAACATAATGCCTCGCGAATGCATCGCGAATGTATCCTTCAATGCGCTCAAGATGATCAGTTGTGGACCAGCCTTCTCTGAAGCTACATTGATAGGGATCAAGTACATCGCTGATTTCAAAAAACTATATGAGTCTACGATTATTCATTTTTTTTTCAAAAAGCTTCCACAGAAAACTTATAAGAGCTTTCTGGCGATAACTTGCCGCCAAGGAAGGATCTTTATCCTGCTTCAAGGCAGGGACCACAATCGCTTCTTTCCATGTGGATGGAAGGCATCCCACAGCCCAAATTGTGTTGAAAAGTGCGAGGAGTGTAACTTGTGTGTCAGTCTGTAAGTTTTTGATCATGTCATACATGACACCGTCAGGTCGCGGTGCAGAACTGCGGAGTCACTTCTGGAATCAAGACGCGCCATCTTGAGGCAAGCTTGGCAACCCCTGCCTACGAAGACCATCTCCGCTTGGTGTCTTCAGTGAAACAAAAGTGCGGAAGTGTGTGTGTGAACCCTCTCCCTCAAAGGTGCGTCCTTCGATGCCTTTGAACGCTCCGACTAGATGATGGTTGGGTGGCAGGGAGCACAGAGGGGGTGTTAAGCGGCCGTTCCCGGCTACTGTGTCTGCTTCGCTTCAGTCATGCCAGACTGATGAAATGAAACGCTCTACCGTATTCGTGTAACTATTGTATATAAATTCCTTACCTAGTTCTCGATGAGGAAAAGTTCCTCCCTTCAGGCACGTCCTTAGCGTGGATGAGCCGGATGACCGCATGGGCCAGCTACCACTTTTAGAGCGCAGCTCTTTGGCGTCCGTTCCTGGGTTTCGCGTCGGCGTTGTCGTCGGCCTCGTAACCAGCTCCGCCCCCCTTTCATCCCCCCAGCGCTAGCAGCGACCGACTGATACCGCTGGATGCCGCTGACGCCGCTAGAGAGTCAAGATAACGTGACTGCATAGAACACCGTCGCCGCCATGCAGAAAGAGGAGGAAAGGGTCCCCCCCCCCTGGTTCTTAGCGCTGCGGAAGCGAGGGTATCATATTGTTTGTGTCGGCATCGGCGGCGTTGTCCCTGAAACCAACTCCGCAGCTGGGGTTGACTCACTATCGGCGTCAGCGGCATCAGTCAGTCGCTGCTATCTCTTCCCTCCTCCCTTTATCGTGTTGTCCGCTTGCTGCACGCGCTTCTGTCCCCATCGTTTGCCGCTGGGTGTACACGCCGCCCCCCTCCCACCCCTTCCTGCGAGTCTTTACATGCTCGACGCCAACTCTTACACTACGCATACGGCTCATTCCTACAGGTCCGTCAGATAAACAGCTTAGCTGTAAAAGTTACATCGGTGTTTTCTGAAACCCCTCTACAACGTAACGAAACGCACTTGGCCATGAAGTGAACAATAAAAATTTTCAATATTTGTCGTTAGCTTAACACAGCTGCGGTTAACCACATTTTTAATCCTTGGTTGAAATGACGTGAAACACCCTGTATATATTAAAGCCAATCAATGTTCAAGCATTTTGCTCAATACACCCGACCACAAAAGGTTACGGACCACCGGATGACAGAAAACGTTTAATTGCCGAGCCGCCTACAGTACTAGCCAGTAAAACAGTACACGACAATGTTGTTATCGTATTGTAGTCGAGGCCCTAAATGCAAATACTAGGCTGCGTTGTGAGGTTGCGGAGATATTCAGATATTTATCAGATTTCATGGTCCGTAATATTTGTGGATAGTAACAACACTTCTGCTTTTCTGTAAGAAAGCGCCAGTTCACGTGGCGAAGAGAAAGCACACGCTGGATATTGAGGTAAAAAATTTAAGCACAAGGGCAGACCGATTTTCAATGTTGACGTGTTCAAAATGTAAGAGGACAACCACGTTCCGCTTGCTGCAGTGGTCAGATACTGGGTTCAGAAGCGTTATCGCGTCGTTCGGCACGATGCAGTGGACAAAATACTGTGTTCGTAAACGTGATATTGTCGTTAGGCGTGGTAAAGTGGCAAGGAACTGGGTTCGGAAGCGTTAGGCCGTACGTTGAAATCCCCACCTGATAAGCTTTTTTTACTGTTTTGCGCTAATATATTTACATGGTCATGAAGAAATCTCTCTGACCTATTTAATTAAGTATTGATCGAGTACAGGATGTTCAACTATAGGACGTATGACTACAGACGTCAGGCAGCAAATGTCATGCAACAGAACGTTGGTCTGCAGGACATCCCAAATTAGGAAAGAATGAAATTTCCTGTTGTGTTTTTCAGCTGCGAAAATTCTCTAAAAATTCACGTCGAAAGTCCTCGGGGATTTCTCTAAGTAAGCGCAAGCATTGTACCACTCGCTAATTTCCACGCAGCATGGTGTCATAATCAGTGTTATGAAGTTTGATCCGACCAGTATCAACCCTTATATGAACCCATATCGGTCGTTTCTAACCTTTCAGAACAGATCCAAGCCTTGCAGGCACTTATCTTTTGGTCTCTAGCTTATCGCAATCGATGCAGTCTTTATCAAACCGTTACCGGCCCCTATCAGCCTTTTCGCACATTGTGACCCATATCAGCACTTATCGGTTTTTCAACCTTATCAGAATGGATCTATTAGTCCACTATTAGTCCTCATCACTCTTTAGCACCTTATCCCTTCCCGGCGCAGCGTTATACACTCTGATTAGACTCCAATAACTCCTCATCACTCCTTATCACACTTATCAGCTTATTGGCTGCTTATCTATCTGTGTTGTACGTTATGGACAGACGGACGGGTTTCTTCGCTGAGTACGAGTAGAAATGCTTACGCATTAAATAGGAATGGTCGAACTGATGCCGCTGAGCTAAACGGGCACAGCTTAGGACACCGCTGTTAGCAGAATACGTCTGCAAAACAAAAGTATCAGGTTCACACTAGGTAAGGAGAGACATCCCTGGCACTTTCCTCTCACACCCATAAGGACAAACATGACGCTTCTCATGACGACGTTGTCGCCCCAATTTCCGCAGGCGTAGATTTATTCCTGGATAAAGCCGCTATTGCAAACGAGCCCACGTAAAAATGGACATAATAGAAAAGAGCACGTTTCAGCTAAACGCCGACTAGTAAGGATTAGAGTCCTTACAAAATTTGAAGCTTGTTGTCCAACTTTAATTTTACCAAATTCCCAGGTAGTGCACGCGAGCGTTTACTGCATATAGGTATTAGGCCTTCTTTCTAAGCAGTTTGTAGGCTGATGTGCACGCCAGAATCAACCTCGCTTTTTCACTTCTGCAGCTATCCGAGCTTGAGTATAGTGTATGATGTATCGCTAATGAGTCGACGTCATATCTTAAACGTAAATCTCGATGCGTTTTACAAAAGTGAAATTTGATGGCACAAAGTGGAAGCTCCGACACCGCCAACATTGAAATAAATCGAAAATTTACATAAGCCCACATCCAGAAAAGGCAAGCGCTGGACAACCTATGATTACTAACACGCACACGTTTTGCTCAACCTATGACTAACATACTCAATTTCTGTCTGTAATGTCAACAGAAGTGTTACTGATGCCTCTACGTCTCCTGCACGAACGAAATATACGGAAACAATTCTAACAGCATTACTTCAGCTAGGAAAGCACATGCTGTGGGCTGTGCTGTATACTCACGGTCTGGAGAGCGCAGTCGCCGGCTTCCATCCTGGATTTCCCAGTCGCTTGCAGCGCTGTGGTCCAAAAACACTGCGCGCATGCCATGCACAGCATGTTATTGTCAGGCAACCACCGAAGCATTATAAGCTCACGACAACCAAACTTTATGCATGTGGGAAATTGTTAGACGTGTGTGCGCTAGCGCAGATGGTCCATGCGGACGGAGCAAAAAAAATGCAGAAAAGAAATTGGCAGAACCCATGTCGATCACTATTGACGGCAATGCATTCAGCAAAGAATCGGTATGACGACACAGTGTATTTTTCACCGTCCAAACTAGTTAGGTATATGGCGTGTATACTGCTGTGGGATGCCTCGTTGGCGCTTCTCTGAGAACACTCGGTGCGATCTAGCGCCACCGCCGCGAAGCATGCACGTGGTCTTCGAAACGAGAAGCGTGGCGCTTCGGTATCTGTGAACACTCAGACTTGTGCCCTTCCTCGCCGGACACTCAGCGGTACCTGCTGAGTTAGCAAGTTGGCGAGAGGTTCATTGAAGAGTGGCACAAACCCAGTGCATTCAATGGCATGAATCATTAAAAAGTTGGCGTGAAAGGTGTTCACACATACCTAGCGCATCTGTGGTGCTGCCTGCTGACTCCTTGGGTTGCTGCCCTTGATGAAACCTTGAGGAGCGGATTTGATTCCACTCAGCATTGGATATATTTAACCCTCATTCCTACCGGCATATACCTACTTAGTCAACTTGGCGTCAAACTTCGTTCCTTGAAGAGTAGAACGTAGCACATACCTCCTAGCACAGACCCAGTGACGCAAGCTTGCATGAAAAAATCAAAGCCGCTTCCTTAAAGAAAGGTGGTTGAACACGAAGCTTTTCGCCAACGGAAAGTGAATCAAAGTCGAAACCCAACGACCACGCAACGAACCCAACAAATGCTCAGCCAACCGATGCTATGCATATGTGATTTGATTGTTTGTTTAGTGTTGTATTTTTTGAACGTTGAAGTTGAATGAAGACACATTTAGTTAAGCGGCATAACCATTATTTTATATCATGTAGCTGTTGATTACATGCATGCACTCACACTTTCAGGGACGACTCTACGCGGGAATATGGGCGAGTTAGGGATTGAACATGTTCCTAGGGTTGGGCTGGGCAACCCGGATGAAAGACACAAGGAAGTACACGATGCGAACGCCGACTAACAACTGGTTTTTTTCAAACAAGTGACTAAAATATGCAGAAAATGTATACACATGTAAAGTGACGCTTACGAGAGTGAAAGAGTGTTAGCTTATCTTGCCTTTCAAAAACTCAATTTCTTTACCCTGTAGAGCGATAGAAGTCTGGCTGACTCATGCGCTTGAGTTTACATGCATGAAGTAGGCTTCCGCAATCTCGCGGTTGATTTGATTCAAATTTATACAATATTTCGTGTGGTTCAAACAAATGTTTGCATAAGCAATTTCTACAATGCATGGCCAGAGTCGAGCCTGTTGCATTCCTGATCGCACCTTGAGGCTCCTTAAGGCGGATGTCAAGGCTGCGTCCCGTCTGCCAAAAGTACTTTTTGCCGCACAAACGCGGAATGACTTAAACCACCCCCACCGAGCATGGCATGAGCTGCCCCAAGTGTTTGACGCAGCACAAACCCTTGCACGCCTGTTTAGGTCTATTGACAAGATTGCAAGTCTTGTTTAACCAGTTTCTTGCCGAAAAAAAACGACTTGAACACCGTATTTCATGCTGCCTTTTTTAACCCATGCCGCATCTGATGTGCACAAGTTATGACTGCAAACTTTTTAACTTTTTCCATCTGTGTTTGGGGTGCTTCCTCTTTTTTTAAGTTTCTTCACTAGCCCTTCACACACTCACACAACAGATTTTGAAAAATTGGACTTATCTAGACAATTAAGTTGTTGCGAAAAGCTCAGATTGACGAGGTGGTGGCATAACAGCAAACATATCTCGTTGGAGTAGCGAAATGGCTAACAGCAAAGTTGGTCACGGTGTTTCCTAGGCACAGTGCTAGGTTGCCTGCACTACTTACCAGCCAGAATAACCACCATGAGAAATGACCAAAAGAACCTCATCTTGAAGGGCGGCTTTCCTTGGTACCTGTGTAAATGAGACTGAGTGACAGCTTATGAGCTGCTCATAATCATGGTGGCCAGTCTCCATTAGTGCATGCGGATTCGAGCCAGTATGCATGGAGTCGCCTGTCAAACTCGGAAGTCGCTGTTCGAAGTTTATGTTGTTTGTAAGAGTACAGACTTGTTCATTTCATTACTAGTAGTTTGAAGTAAAACCTCGCCTTAGTTGCTTATCTTTCATGTAAAAAAATCTTCAAGGGACATTCAGCACAGTTACTGTCGTTCATTACGCGAAACAGAATTATAGATCTGACCTCGTCGGAATAACGATTACGATCAATATTAGGAAACACGTGAAACCCGCATCTCTGCGAGTGTACGTCGGTCAGATCTTCAAGCACCTCAGCTTCAGTGGCAGCCAGCACGCGTGCAATCACATACACGGCCAGACGTTAATAACCGATCCATCTCCGGCAGGGAAATGTCGGTATGTCACCTATCGAGAACACTTTGACACATTGCAGGTGCTATGGGGCCCAAAGGCTCAAGAAACAATGTATTGATTGATTTGAAGAGTTTATTGGGGCAAGGGCCAGATGTGTCCAAAGAGCGCCAAGTCGATGATCCTTGCTTGTTAATGATATATGAGTGTTGACTGTGGGGAGTATATGATACACGGCTGCATAGTGGCCTAAAAACATTCGCTAAAAGGTGGAAAATATACATATGGTGCAATGTGGCTGTAAAAGGACCTAAAATTTATTCGCTCTGAAGTGCGTAAAATACAAGCATAAAAAAATGACAGTGATTAATGGTGTCTGTGATGAAAATAGATGCTTCACGAGATACGGATGATGAGATTGATTGATTGATGGATATCGTTTCTTGGCGCAAGGGCCAGAAATGGCCAAAGAGCGCCATGACATTTGGTAATGAGTGGCAATGAGTATCGATGAGTATGGCGGTAATCGAGTGGCTGTATATTGGCCTAAAATATTCGCTGTAAATGGTGTAAAATATGTATCTATTAAAAAAAATGTCAATGAAAAGTGAGTGCTATGTTTGTAAAAGTACGTTGAGAACGATAAGATACTAAAACATGTTAATTTATAGCAGCACCAGTGCCTTTGCAGAGCTCTTCAGTGCAAGGGCTGCGAGGCGTGTGCTCTGTAAGTGATTTCATTGCAGCTACAGCCTCTAAGCAGATGCTGTGCTACAAGTAGCCTGGCCAAATGATTTCTATGGTATTAATTTCTTCTAAGAATTTGAGCACTGATTTAAAATTAAATAGAGGGTTATTGCCTAAAAAGAACACTGGGTGCAGAGGTATGTTATGACGGTATAAGGAAGGGAAAAACTTGTTTCTCTGCATTTCTAATAATGGGCACTGAACGAGAACATGAACGACTGTAAGTCTACTTCCAGACCTAGTGCATGTCGGAGGGTTAGTTCCAGTTAAAATATACGAGTGCGTGCTATAGGTGTGCCCAGTTCTTAACCTATAGAGCAGTACTTCCTGATGTCTCGTTGTTTTCTCACAGATCCAGTTTCCTATTTTCGGTTTGATTACGTGTTGTTTGTTGGATACCTGAGTGTCCCATTGCCGTTGCCAATATTTCCGTAGTTTATGCTGTAAAAATGGCTTAAGGTCTGTGTAGGGTACAGGTATATTAATGTTTGCATCACAAAGAGGTACGGATGTAGCCCTTTCGTCAGCAGCTACGTTCTCCTCTAGGCCTCTATGGCCAGGCACCCAACAAAGAATAATCATTTGGTTACACATGTATGCTGAGCGTAGAAGGTTATAGACTTCATTAAGGATAGAGTTTTTGTGTTTTTGTAGACTTGATATGCAACTAACAACGCTTATTGAGTCTGTGAATATGACAGCCTTTGTTATACCTGTTTGTTTTATATGTTTCACAGCAGTGAGGATCGCGTATGCCTCCGCTGTGAAAATGCTGGTGTTTGGATGCACCGGATGTTGAAAATAAAGGTCCGAGTCCTGCATAAGCTACACCATAAGTTGACTTTGAAGCGTCTGTATAAAACTCTGCGCAAGAGTACTTCGCCTGGAGTTCGAGCAAGTGTGAATGTATATGCACCTCAGGCGCATGTTTTGTTATTGCGAGGAAAGACATATCGTACTGGATAGACTGCCATTCCCAAGGTGGTGCAAAGTTAGTGGGCGTCATTAGGACTGCATCTTGATGTTGGATACCGGTTTCATTAGCCAACTGTTCTAAGCGCACAGACAGAGGAGCTCGAACGGTTGGGCGGTTACGGTAAAGTCTTGCAGAAGATAAGTCAAGAACAGTTGAGTAACACGGATGTTCTTCATTCGATTTACATTTTAAAAAGTAGCAAAAGTTTAGATATGTTCTGCGTAGGTCTAGGGACCATTCGTTCGCTTCGACATACAGACTTTCCACAGGGCTTATCCTAAATGCGCCTGTTGCCAGCCGTATACCTAGATTGTGGACCGGGTCGAGAATTTTCAGAGCACCGTCCGATGCGGATTGGTACACCACGGCTCCGTAGTCGAGGCGTGATCGTACAAGGCTTTTATACAGGCTAAGCAGACACCTCCTGTCACTGCCCCGGTACGTTCGAGAAAGCAGCTTCAGCAGGTTCATAGTCTTCAGGTGCTTAGATTTAAGATATTTCAAGTGGGGACTGAAATTAGGTTTTGTGTCCAAAATAATACCTAAACATTTATGGTCAAGACTGATTGATAGTCGTTCTCCGTTAAGGTCAATGGCGGGTTCCGGTGACTTGCCTCTCTTGTTTGTGAAGAGAACACATGTGCTTTTTTTGAGCGTTAAATTTAAAACCATTTTCTTCTGACCACTTTGAGAGTTTGTTCAGGCCAAGCTGTAGCTGTCTCTAGCAGATGCTGAGATTGCACGACCTAAAAGCTATCTGTACATCGTCCACATAAACCGAGTAAAACAGTGTGCGAGGTATGACGGTATGCAAGGAGTTCATTTTCACAATAAAGACTGTACAGTTCAGCACTCCACTTTGCGGTACACCTGTCTCCTGTGAGAATGATCGCGACTGCACATTGCCAATTCTAACGCGAAATGTTCTGTCAGACAGGTAGCTCTCAATAATGGTCAGCAAGTTGCCGCTTATACCCATTCCAGAAAGATCCCGAAGGATCCCGAAGCGCTACGTAGTGTCATATGCCTTTTCCATATCAAGGAATACAGATACGACAAGCTGTTTGTGGATAAAGGCTTCATGAATGTGCATTTCCATGCGGACAAGCTGGTCTGTCATCGACCTACCTTCCCTGAAACCGCATTGGTATAGGTCTAATATTTTGTGGATTTCAATATAGTGGAACAAGCGCTTATTCACCATCTTTTCAAAGAGTTTGCATGGGCAGCTTGTCAACGCTATCGGTCTATAATAACTGTTTGCCAAGGAACGATCCTTACCCTGTTTCAAAATGAGAATTATAATGGCCTCTTTCCAGACAGAGAGAATCTGGCCGGATGACCATATACCATTGTAAAGAAAAAGAAGAGTTCTTTGTGTTTCAGATGGCATGTGCTTTACCATTTCATATATTATGCGGTCAGAGCCTGGGGCAGATTTGTTGCAGCCGTTTAGTGCTGCTTGAAGCTCTGCTATACCAAATGGTCTATTGTATGCCTCACATTTTGCACTTTTTCGTACTAATGGCTGCCGTTCTATTCGTATTTTATGTCTTTGAAATGTGTCAGAATAGTTTGACGAACTGGATATGCGTTCAAAATGTGCGCCTAGATAGTTCGCGTGGTCTTCCATACTATCTCCCTGTGTATTTACTAAGGGTAGCGAGTAACGTTGTCGGCCCTTTATTCTGTGCACTCTATTCCAGACCTTTGTCTCATGCATGTAAGAGTTAATTCCTGATATATATTTTTGCCAACTCTCTCTTCTAGCTTGTCGGCGCGTTCTCCTTCCCTGAGATCTGACATGCTTGAAATTAACAAGGTTTTCTGCAGTCAGAGAATCGCGGAGCAGCCCCCATGCTTTGTTCTGCTTTTGACGCGCGTTGCGACACTCCTCGTTCCACCATGGAACACGGCGCTTGTTAGATGATCCCTTTGTTTCTGGGATACATTTGGTCACGGCATCAATCAGAAAAAAGGTGAAGTATTCAACCGCAGCTTCCAGGCTTAGAGCAGAAACGTCAGCCCATGATATGAGAGTAATTTTTTCGAACTGTTCCCAGTCGGCTGAATCAGTTTTCCACCGAGGAAACTGTGGGGGACATTCATTCGTCTTCGGTGTAGACAGAACTATCCGGAAATGGTCGCTCCCGTATGGATTTCTAATAACATTCTATTTAAGATCAGGTAAAAGGGTGAGAGATGCAATACTGAGGTCTATAGAGGAATAGGTCTTATCTGCAGTATTATAATATGTAGGTGCCTTACTATTCAAAAGGCATGCACCAGATGAAAAGAGAAACTGTTCAATCAGTCATCCTCGCACATCGCAATGAGAGTCACCTCATATGTTACTGTGTGCTTTGAAATCTCCTAGAACCAAATAGGGCTGGGGTAATTAGTCTATTAGTGCATGGAATTCATGTTTATGGAGATGATAGTGCGGGGTATATACAGAGAGCAGACGGTAATAAGTTTGTTTAGAAGTATGGCTCGAACGGCCACTGCCTCTAGGGGCGTTTGTAGTTGCAGACGTTGACACGCTATACCTTTATCGAGTATAATGGCTACACCGCCAGATGATGCGATGGCATCATCACGATCTTTATGAAAAATAACATAATGACGAAGAAAGTTAGTGTGTTTATATTTAAGATGGGTTTCCTGTACACACAGCACTTTTGGAGTGAGTTCGTAGAGAAGTTCTTGAACAATAAGGCATTTGATCGCGTAAGTCATGAATTATTATTAAATAAGTTAAAATGCTATGGATTTAGAGGAATCTCGCTCAAACTTATTCAGTCGTATTTGAGTGCGCGGTCTCAGTACGTTGAAATAAATGGCTTTAAATCACGCACACAACCAATTAAAACCGGGGTGCCGCAAGGCAGCATTCTAGGGCCCGTATTGTTCTTATATTACATCAATGACATAATCAACATCAACGAAGTTTGCAAATTTATAATTTATGCTGACGATTGCACAGTATTTTTTACTGGAAGAAAGTTAAGTACTCTCGAGGCACTAGCAGCAAACACCTGTCATAAGCTTCGCGATTGGTGCACTAAAAACAATTTAACGCTAAATGAAACAAAAACAAAATGTGTCCTTTTTCGAGCACTTGGCACATCCCTACAGTTACCTCACCATGTTACCCTAGGCCCATACAAAATTTCAGTAACCAAATCAATAAAGACGCTCGGAGTAATTTTTAATGAACATGTATCCTGGAATGACCAAATAGATCAGATTAGCTTAAAGCTGAGGCGCGTGGTTGGTGCTTTAAATCGTTGTCGATATATTTTGCCTCTTACCATAAAGCGACTTATTTATCAAGCTCTCTTCCATGCTCACTTGAACTACTGTGCTTTAATATGGGGAAACACTACATTAACCAATTTGAATAAGCTAAAAATACTTCAGGAAAGAGCTATTAGGACAATAGAGAACATACCATACCTTGAACACACCAGCCATCTTTTTGTGAAACATAAAATTGTTACGGCGAACAATATATACAAATGCAGGCTGCTGCAATCCTACATTAGTGCAACTCGCCGGAAGCTGGACGCATTTCTCACACTTGCAAATCTTGAACCTACTCAAAGTATTTACTTCCATCGGTATAAACCCCCCTGGAAAACTCCATTCTCAGGCACTATTTACGGAACGCAAAGGCTTAGCTACACATTACCAAGCACTCTTAACGCATATGAGCAGCAAGACATCGAAATCAGAACACTAAATCCCACCAATGTAGTTAGCTTGTTTTTGTAACTGCGCATTCCTTAAATTGTATTGCATTATATAAATGTTGCATGTATCATTGATGCCAATTTGTCTTCTCTTGCTTTATTATATGCAAAAATGATCCCATATGTACAATTTTTCGTACTGGTGTATTTGCTTTCGCTTGAGTGTTTACTCTGTCACTTTAAATTATTCACTTTTTGCTTGTGTAATTATCTTTTTACTTGTATATTTACCCTGTCATTGCTACTACAGGGCGGACGGTGCTTAGTCAAGCTGCAGTATCCGCAGCTTTTCCGCCGTCTCCCTTTTTTCACAAACGATTTTGTTTGGTAAAAATAAAACACCGACCGACCGACCGACCGACCGACCGACCGACCGACCGACCGACCGACCGACCGACCGACCGACCGACCGACCGACCGACCGACCGACTGACATCATCAAGGCTTCTGAGGAGACCTCTGACGTTCCACTGCATAATTAGCGTGTCCATAATGAAGATAATTTGGTGCTGTGTGTATGGAAACGGAAGTTATGCCTTAGATTACAGAGCTCTTTCGAGGCCCTGTAATCGGGGTTTTGCCCTTCTTGAAGCGTTCGAGGGAGCCCCGCCGCTCCTTAGGCGTTTGGTGCGCCTTCAGGACAGGTGCAGTGTCCATTGCCTCTAGAGAGGCGCCGGACACGTGCTCTTGAGAGCGAGAAGTTTTCCGAGTGAGTCCTGCCTCGGAAGGCAAGACCCTTGCGCCCACCAGCCCGGAGGTCGATGGGGCACCCTGCGGGATTTGGCTGCGCCGGCTGTTGCCACCGCTGGAAGGGGCCGGCGAGGTTGGGGCAGCCTCGGCTGCACCCACCTTCGGGGTCGATGGTCCCCCTGCTGTGTTGACGGAGCAGCACTAGCTGCAACCGCCGCGGGGGCAAATGGCGTAACTGCCGACTCACTGCCTGTGGGTCGAACAGCCGCCGGAGGCCGTTGTGGCGCTGCCCTCTTACGCGCCACATCGGCAAAGCTGCTCTTAGACAGGTATGACACCCGCCTACGTGCCTCCTTGAAAGATATGTTTTCTTTGACTTTGATTGTCACAATCTCTTTTTCTCTCCTCCAGGACGGACAGGCGCGCGAGTATGCGGCATGCTCGCCATCACAGTTGACACAATGTGGAGTGCTCTGGCACGTTTCGGAGGAATGTTCATTGTCCCTGCACTTGGCACAAGTCAGCCGGCCTCGACAGTTCTGTGAACTGTGGTCGAAACGTTGGCACTTAAAGCATCTGAGAGGATTGGGAACGTATAGCCGAACCCGAGGTTAGATATAACCGGCCTCGATGGACGCGAGAAGGACACTTGAGCCGAAAGTGAGTATCAGGTGTTTCGTCTTGATCTCTTTTCCATCTCGCCTCATCTTAATTCGTTTAACATTTATAACATTCTGGTCACTGAAGCCCTCCAAGAGTTCAGCCTCAGTGAGCTCCATCAAGTCATCGTCAGAGACAACACCACGGGTGGTGTTCATCGTGCGGTGCGGGGTTATAATTACTTGGGTTTCCCCAAATGACACTAGTGTTGACAATTTTTCATATTGTTTTTGATTGCGGAACTCCAAGAGGAGATCACCGCTTGCCATCCTCGACGCCTTATATCCAAGACCAAAGGCTTCAGTCAATGACTTCGAAACAAGGAAGGGTGAGATAGTTCTTACTGGTTTATCTGTTTTTGCAGAATGGATGACATGGAAACGCGGGAAGGATTCCTTTTGGCAGCCGAAAAATTGGAAGACTTCATCGGCGCGCCCTCTTTTCTGAGGGCGATCAGATAGTGGAGGGAAGGAAGTAGCCATGTGTGGACGCGTAGTTTTCGGCAGCAACGCCAGCCACCCACCATGGCGTCCAACGAGGGGACGCTGCAGGGCCTGAAAAACAGGGTCTGCAAACGCCAGCTGTACGTGGCCACTATAACCCAATATGAAATAACCAAGGTTGCCTACTCACACAAAGTTAACCCTTGCTGCCAGGAAGGTCGGAAGTAATAAAGAAATGAGATGGAGACAGGAGAGGTGGAAAGTAAGGAAAAGACGAAGGTTGTAGGGAGAGAGAGACAGGAAAAGGCAACTACCGATTTTCCCCGGGCGGGTCAGTCCGGGGGTGCCGTCTACGTGAAGCAGAGGCCAAAGAGGTGTGTTGCCTCCGCCGGGGGCCTTAAAGGTCCGAACACCCGGCATCCGCTCAACCCCCAGGATCCCCCTTTCCCCGGACACGGCTAAGCCACGCACGGTTAAACGCGGGAGGGTCCAACCCTCGTGTGCTCAGGTACGTGGTGTCGCAACACACCAAACGCTTGCTGACGCAGACGCCCCTGCGGGGGAAACAATATATTAAACTGTGCGGATTTCACTGGCCGAAACCGCGTTTTAATTATGAGGTACATTGTAATGAGTGTCTCCAGTGTACGTGCAACCAAAGCAGGGTACACTAGCGTTGTTGCAATCCACCCTCATGGAAATTCTGCCGCCGCTGTCGGAATCACACCCGCCACTTCATGCTCATCGGCGCGGCACCATAGCCACTCCGCCAGCGCAGCTGTTACAAGCAATATGAAACACCATGACATAAGTGGGCCAATATTATCACGGCAGATGATCATCTCAAGTAAGTGAACCACCCACAACTGTCTGTTTCTCATACGTAGCGAATGCGCGTTCTAAAGAAGTCCTTCCTGCTATGTGCGGTTTTTTCCTGCTTACCTAGCTCACTAATCTGCATGGGGTGAACAGGCTTACTACGAAAGGTTGTCTTTTATTAAAGGCATGCTATTGCGAATACATCTCGTCATGTCCCGGTCACCGCTTGCAATGTCGTTTCAATTCATTTCTTTTCCTCACGTGGTAACGTAAGGAAAGTGAGGTTAGTATAACGAATTGGTACTAGCCTTGTTTTCTATTACTCTGGGAAATTGGTCTTCGTCTATACTAGGCCAATTTCTCATACGAAATGAGGCATATATATAAAAACTGGATTGGAGTATATCGTTTGTCGTGTATGTTCAGTTCACGCAGTTAACGGGAGCAAACCTGCTGTTTGCTTCTAATCACCTTTATGTGAGCCACGCTCATACATGAATTTATTCGGACTGTGCTATGCACTCTATATTCCGAATTTATCTATCCACCATGCTCACTCCGTGCAAGTAAAATAATTACAATGATTCATGAGGTGGCAAGTCGAGAATGGAACTTACTGTGCGATAGAGTTCTTGCTTACTTTGGGTCCCTGGAAGCGATGTTCGATCTGGCCACTGAACGGCGTAGAATAAATACAAAACTATGACCTCCCCTGACATGTTGTCATTGCCAGCTTTGTGTCTTTTTGGATGGCTAGTCCATCAATAAAACTGAGACTAGCTGCAGCTGGAGGCCAATGGCAATAGTTTCCTGATTACATTGTTGGAGCTGCATGCACGACAGCTGAGTTCCAGTCACCGAAGACGATTACGAAACGAGGTGGAAAGAACTTGTTGAATGTAGATATGGCATTACAAGGTGGAATGTGGAGTATATTTTTCTAAATAATCAAGTATGTCATCAAGAGAGGTTCATTAGAAGCGTCAGGATAACCGAACTTTATATTAAATTCAAAGCTCATGGCAATAAAGAACACATGACCGCAGAAACTGGACAATGAGAAATACTAATCAACCAAGAATTCTGTATGATATCGCTTGACCTTGAAATATTAGCAGATGCATACAAAGCGATGAATGAACCTTTTATGCAAAAAAGCGGTTGTAAGTTCTACAGGTGCGCAATAATGAGTAAGTTCATACAGTGGTATACACGCATATTATGAGACTAGTATTATCTGTAGTTGAAGCAATTTAATGTTCCGAACGTTTTGCTTGCTGAGCCACGCTTTCAGCAGGCAGCGCAAAGTAGACCATTCTCGAAACCAGCTGCCACGTTCTTGTTTGTTGCCGCCTTGCACAATACGTAACGCCTTGTCGTGGTGCGCTAGGTTACCCACTGCACTGGCTCAAGCTATTCTGCTGCTGACCTCAAGATCGCGTGTAGCATGTTAGTCCGGGACAGACGTCATTTAAATGAAGAAAGTGCACCTAAACGGAAGTGTAAGTTCAAAATATGCGGTATATCTTATCACATAGGAGGCAATAACTCACTGGTCAAAACAGGAAGGTTACTAAATGTATATCGCATTTTGCCCCTTGAACAGCTCCACTAAGCAAAAAAGAAGTCAAATATATTTGAATGCCAAGCAACTCTTGTCAAATTCTGGGCACTTTGATTTGGGCATGTAGGTAAATCCGTGTGTCACCTTTATTTATTAAAAAGAAAGTAATGTGTTACGGATGGCGGAATGGAAACCCTGCTGTGGAGCACAGCAGCCTCGTATTTTATTCATTAGGCCATGATAGCTTTCTTTTTCCCTTTATTGGCACGTTTCTGCAATTTGGAAAATGGACAACATATTTAAACGGGTTTACAACTCAAGACACCATAATGGGCATCTCAGACAGGTTGCCGCTTAAGCCCCCGTGACATCGCAGCTGGCACTGTCATTGAAATACTCTTAAGGTTGCAAGACTTTTCCCCTAGTGACCCATATCCCAGCGCAATCCTGCGTTTCTATTACGTCTTTGAAACAATCATCGTGCTATCTAAAATACATAGGGACACAACTAACGCGCTCTGAAAACTACATGCGAGTTGGTCTTTCATCTGGATTGCAATAGAAACCAGCCATACGGTAGCGCCATATATATTGGAGGCCAGGGCGCACTATAACATAAAATGGTGCTTCATCTCGATTGTCAATTGCTAAATCCTGATATCCTGGGGATCAAAAGGAAATTTTTTCTTTAGTGTACCAGCTAATAACGCCAGAAATATTCGCATTCCAAGCAACGAAGTAAAAAACGCAAGCTATACTTTCTGGTTGGTTGCAAATGAAGCAGTGTGAGCGACATGGCATATAAACACCCCCTTCTAAGAACCACATGAGGTAAAGCGATCCTATGTGCAACTTAAACACGAAGGTCTTCATACCTAGAGACATCTCCATTACTTTGCGCCCGTTTTAGCGCATACGATGTGTCGAAACTGTTCGACGTTGTAACAACTTCATGATCGGCCAATTTTTTCACGTTTTAATATAAAGCATAAGCATCAAGGCTCTCCCATGCTCTTTAGAGACCAGGTGGTCGAAATTTCAGGAGTCCTCCACTACGGCGTGCCTCATAATCAGAAAGTGCTTTTGGCACGTAAAATCCCATAATTAATTTTTTTTTGCTCTCCCAAGAAACAAATGAACTAATAAAAAACTAAATCGCATGAAAGTTCCTTCTCTGAACTGGCTATGCTGATAACAAAAAGAAAGTAACCGAAATTCTAGATTATAACGTCGGAAAGATAGAGGAAGCAGAAAAAATTCGTCAGGGACGATATGATGGCGGAGAAATTGTGGATGGAGCGTCTGAAGTAAGAAGAGGCCTACGAAACTGCGCAATTCTTTGATGGGCGTTAGGTTTGGGAATTCCGCGACGGCCCGAAGTTTGGCTAGAACGGAAACTATTCCATCCTTGTATACTATGTAACCTAGAATTGTCAGCTTCCGAGCAGCGAATCAGCACTTTTTTAGGATTAGTTGTAGGCCAGTGTTTCTTTAACACGTTAAAACACAATGGAGCCGTTGAAGGTACGCGGTTAAGTCAAGAGCAAGAACTACAATGTCGTCAACATAGCACAAGCATGTGTGCCACTTAAGCCGCGTAGAACTGTGTGCATTATGCGCTCGAAAGTTGCTGGCGAATTACAAAGTCCAAAAGGCATTGTGCCAAATTCATTTAAGCCATCGGGTGCGCCAAAAGCTGCCTTCGGCCTATCGGCGTATGCCATGGGTACTTGCCAATAACCCGACCGCAAACTGAAAAATGAAAAGAATTCTGCTTCTTGTAGACTGTCAATGGCGTCGTCTATACGCGGGTGAGGGTCGACATCCTTGCGGGTAATATTTTTGAGGCGCGGGCAGCGCACACAGAACGGCACAGAACCATCTTTCTTCGTAACAAGGACGACAGGGAATGTCCATGAACTGTTCGAAGGCCGTATCACCTGGTGGCGAAGCATGTCGTGGACTTATTCGTTGATAGCACGACGTTCTGCAGGAGATACACGATACGCATGTAGCCGCATTGGCGGTCTCGAGCCAGAGTCGATCCGATGAGTAACAGACGACGTGCGGCCCAGGGAAGATTTCCTTAAAGCAAAATTAATTATAATGAGAGGCCGGAAAGATCAGACCGCTGGACCGATGTAAGGCCACCCCCTATAGAAGAACCGAACACGTCATTGGGCGGTAGATCACACGTAGGAACAGCACAGAGCGCACTGGAACTACTGCAGTAACGGTCATCGGGCACGTCCCTGACTTGCACGTCCGTGAGTTGCACGTCCGTGAGTTGCACGTCCATGACTTGCACGTCCATGACTTGCACGTCCTCGATCGTTTCTACATTACCAAGACGTTGCCCTCGGAGTATCGTAACCGGGTATGGGAATGGGTTGCAAACGACAATAGAGCTGGAGCCCTGTGTGATGTCCACTGTCGCAAAAGATAGAAGCAGACCTTTGCAAAGTGAGAAAGCAGTCAGATGGAGACAGTAGTGCGACAGCGTCTGAGATTCCGGTGCAGTACATGGGCACAACCGTTGACGCGTTTGGAGGCACGTGGGGGGCGGCTTGGACAAGTAGCTTCCCCGAAAGCGAACAAATGTCAATGACCGGCAAATCTAACAGCGGCTAGAGTTATTATTTCGGCCTGTGCGCAATGGATAACGACCTTGTGGCGCGACAGAAAATATCAGCCTAGAATAACCCCATGAGAGCACGATGAAAGATTTATGAATTCTATAGCGTATAGAACGTCTGCAATGACAACACGAGCAGTGCAAGCGCTAAGTAGAGAGCATTCTGAGCACTGCCTGCGCGGGGGGACAGCCCAGAAAGGTACGCCGTCACTTTCCGAAGTATATGGCAAAGTTTAGCATCCATAACACATACAGCGCCTCCTGTGTCCGCGAGTGCACATGTGCGAACACCGTCAACGAACACGTCGATTACGTTCGAGGGACTGCCTTGAGGACTTTCACATTTCCACGGGGTCGCAGACTTTGCCTCTTGGACTGCGACGATTACTTTCCCTCTACCTGAGTTACGGGGCGAGGTCGCATCGGCGACAGTGAGCGACGGCGCGGAGAAAGTTAACGGCGGATAGTTGTCGGGCGCAAAGTCGGCGGCATGGGGGGCGTAACATGAGTGGTTGGACTGCTTTGTCATGGATGGTGGGGCGCTAGGCGGCTGCACACGATTTCAGAAATGCGCGACGTGACCGACGTATCCACACGCAAATAATATTAGCCTGCTGTGGGGAGCACGCCACCTGATCGCCGCGGCAGGTCACAGGACGCCTTGTATCGTGCGCCTCCTCACATGACTGCACGGCGGGCGGCAGTTGGCATTTAGGCACGAGTCAGCAGAAGGGAGAGGCATACTTGAAGAGAGCAGCTGGGTACTCGCGATGACTTCAGCGTAGCTGAGTGGTGCAGCCGCAAGATGTTGGCTCTGCTCTGGCAAGACCTCGGCGATTTCCTGCTAAACAGTGCGATGGAACGAAGGCACGAAATTCGGTGCAGGCTGTTGGGGTAATGGCAGCTCAGCAAAGACTATAAAGGAGAGCTGGCGTGCAACTTCCTCCTGAAAAAACGCTTTCATTTCAACAAAGCAACGCTGACTGGTTGGAGATGGTAGCGAAATCAGAAATGAGGTCGTCGTGCGAGGAAGGGCGACGTGTCAACGAATGCTGCTTGCGTAGCTGCTCGTAGCTTCGGCACAGAGTGATGATGTCTGTCACGGGCTCAGGATTCTTGGCAAGTAGCATGTTGAAAGCATCGTCCTCCATCCCTTTTAAGATATTTCTGATATTGTCGAACTCCTATACCCTCTATACCGTCACATTGACTCTCTTACACAAGTCCCGTACAGCTTCTATGTAGCTGGTAAATTATTCACCCAGCTGCTGTGCCCGTTCTCGCAAACGCGAATCTGCTCAGCACAGCAGGGCGACAAAACACAGCCACTAAAGAGGTCTCATGGTTGTACCAGAGCACGGCGACACCCTCGAGATGGAAGAGCACGTTGCTCAGTTTGGCGGGATCGTCCCATTTGTTCAGGGCGCTTACCCTTTCATATTTTACTTTCATACGTTTCAAAATGCCAGGGTCCCTGTGGCGAGGCACACCAGAGCACAGGACCGCCTGAGGAGGCGCTTGCTGGAGAAGGAGTAGGAGGCGTTTGCTGGGATGCGTCTTCCGGCATGGTTGACCGTAGGGTACGGGATCGAAGTTACATGGGTGACGTTGTAGGCTGAAGCAACCTGAACCACTTGTAAAGGCGTTTATTAGTCACCGCCGTTTGGACCAACCGTTAGTGCAGAGAACGGACTCCCAACACGAGCAGCGTTTCCCGAGCAAGAGCACTGACGAGGACGACCCACTAGAAAGCGCCGGAGAGGTCAACCCAATATACCGTTGCAAGCCTCCTCTACAGTTCATTTACTTCAAAAGCCATTGGTTATGGGGTATAGCATGATGTGAGTATACCCAAAAGAGTGTGTACATCAACATAAATCTTGTACATTCACATAAAGCCTGAACGTTCACCTACGCTATACATAGCCACACAATAATCCTTCCTATGTAAATCTTCAAACTTACAGAACGGAATTTATGCACAACGGGGGGACACAGGTCGTTCCAGCTCTTCGCTGTTTGTATGGAGAAGGGTCGGAGATGAGCAGAAATGCGAGTGCTCTGGAAATAACCAGCTTTGGAGTTGTTTGTGCGACATGGAGAAGCTGGTGTGATGACAAAAACACAAGATGTCAGTAATAAAATTTGTTGAGTAGGCAAAGCCGAGAAGTACTGTACCGCGATTTCAAGCTGACAAGGGTAGCACATGAAACGCGTATCTATACGTAATAGGCTTGAACCGAGAAATCCATCTAAGCACACCAGATACTTTTCATGTATCCGATTATCTCGTTTAAGGTTGGTTACGTGTAGGGGCATGTCCTAGCCTTATCTTGTCTATTGCTTTTGTATATCGTGGCGATCACGTTCGCTTTGCAAGCAGGATGCGCGTATAGGTGCGTGTCTTCGAATAAAGATGAGTCTGTAGTTGGCGCCGGTGTCTTGTGTTTGCCTCGTCGGCGTCTTTATCGCAGTCAAGTGCATTTGCTAAAAAATAACACACACATTATATCACTTCAATACTACCGTGAGAGAGACATATTTCTATTAATTAGACCAGCCGGTATTCTCTAAATTGACTTCTAAGGGCCACGCAAACTCAACAAACGCGCTTTTTCTTACCTTCATGCAATGAAGGCAATATCATCGAACAACTGCACATATCGAGTTTGCAAGAATCCGTCTTCGCAAGTTACAACATAACAAGCGTAATTGCTTTGTTTTGAACATACCACAAGCAGATACAGGTGGTGGAGACCTGCCCAAGAAAAGTCCGACGAAGATCGGCGTATGGCACGGCTATGTCAGCTGGTGCACCAACCCCCTCCCCCCTCCCTCCCCCTCGGGCAAACGGGAATTGCGTCACAAGCGCCATTTTCTCGCCTGGCGCTTGGTAGGACAAACTTCTGAGCAAAACAAATGAGGCGTGCTGTTCTGCCAACGGCTTCATTCGGTTATGCGCGAGTGGGAGACTGCCATCCCGCTTGTCGTCTGCAATGTTCTCGACGAGTGCGCGATTTGCTCGGCATACGCAAGAGTTAACTAGCACGAGTTGCGTTTGCCGCTGCAATCTGCTTCCTCCTAACAGCTGTCAGTTTCGGCCTCTTTCTTTTTGTAATGGCCGTTTCTCTTTTGTGTGTGTGTGGTTACTGATGTATTGAATACATGCCTGCAGTGCATCTGTCTTTCCTAAAATTTCTCCCTATTCCTTTAATATACGTGAACCTGGATGCCATAGCGCGTGGCTGTTATTCTTTTACGAGCGTGGCTATTCGGCATTGATAAAGTTCTTTCTTTGGCCCTTTTATGGGCGACTTTTGTGCAGCAAACAATATGATACACAGATAAATATTGCGGAACTGAGCATCTCGTGTCAACAGTACAAATTGCACATTCGATAGACGCATATACGTAACAAGGCTTCTTACAATTTCTGAATCGCAAAATTAATGTTTTTTTTCTTCTTCGCTTTGCATGCCATAATCCTACCAACTCAAACAGTTTACCGCACCAGTTATGTGTGATTACTTACGCAAAAAATATCATTAAGCGAGACCGGTTGAAGGGCTGAAGGCCGCACATTTCGCATACTCTATACCACAGACGAGTGAGATCCGTGGGAGGTGGACTTCTTCGTGCTAGTTTGGTGGTCTGGAAAAAAATGGAGGTAGTAAGTTATGTGCTTACGCATAACGCAATTTCTGGAACAAATTTTAGCCCTGTTTCCGCAAAACAGTGTTTTCAATTTATGTACACCAACTATAACTATATTTTTGTGCTATTTATGCTAAAACTATGGCACAAAGTAAAATCCAAATTCCTATTTTAACTTTTACTACATTGAAGTAACACATTTAGTAACGCAGCTTTGTCAACAGTTGTGTTAAAATACTGATCACTTTCTTACACTAAATTATCTTCATCCGTCAATTTCTCATTCACTTGTCAATAAAGCACTAATGGATTATTTTTTTAACCTTTTCTTTCACTCTCTCTCGCCCTCGTTCTGCAGAATACTAATTACAGGAAGCCTAGCTTCCAAAAGTTGTAAACCACTAGTCAACGGTCTATGAGCATTTCATACTTTAAAAGAATTTCTATTCCGCAAGGGGAAAATAACTTTGCGGGAACACCAGAACGCGAGGCTCGTTAAGAGCTGACGTAAGCACCTTCGTACGCATTGCGCGACTAGACAGGGAGGTGAATTCCCTCGTTCTCAGCAGAAATCTACTGGTCTGCATAGTTCTCAGTTTACAATCGCGAACATCGCACATGAATAACCGATAGAGCAGAGCAGACAAGCAGGCGTTCTTTCTTTATTATTGGCGAGAGGCAACATTTCGCTGCATAACGTAAAATGCACGCGGTGCCTTGGCAGACAACGCGATGAAAACAGCCCTCGTCGTGCTTTTTGTGCCATCACAGCTCCCTTTCATTTGGTTTTCCGCACCTTTTGGAGCTATCCAACCAAGAACAGCAGGCAAGCACAGTGTTCTGCAACCCAACCCCCTCCTCCATGCAGCAAGCTTTCGAATGACTTTAACAAGAATCAATTATCAGTTCCTTGTTCTTTCATAAAGTGCACAGCTGTCTTCGAGATAACGCAATTTCTGCCAGCGGGTTAGCCAGCGCTCGCTCGACTCAGGAGCTGCTGTCGACAGGTATCTTCAATGTTTAAACGCACCACAGAAAAAATGTAGTGAATGCCCTTCCTTCCGTCTTACAGCCGTTTCGATGAGGCTTGCAGCTATACGCTAGATAGCGACTTCATAGAAGGTGTGTTTACCTTTCCTTCTCTTGGAAACTAAAAAAAAAGTTGGCCTGCTGTTCTATCCCATGTTGGCCCACCAGAGAGCCGCGCAGAACTTCTTGTGGCTTTTCTTCTGCTTCTCATGCACTGCTGAGACACAGGCCAGTACAGAAAGAAAATCTTGCAACAAACTGTAAACAGCGAAGGCGTGCATGTGTGCAGAGAGCCCCCGTTGCAGACGAACAGAATTGCAGCCGAGGCGATAACCGCCACAGCGCCGCATGTTGGCGGAAGACTGAAAACACGGAAAAGGAAGCAGCACGCCAAAAGGAGAAAATATGATGAAACAAATATTTTTCTTGACATAATTCCGTAATATTGCGTTAATCATTCGTAGGTTCGAAAGGTAGAGCCAAATATGCAACGTGCATTTAATTTTCGGTTGGCCCTCACAAACATGGCGACGTTAATTTCTAGATGCCGAAACTAGCCCACCAGTCCACCCAGCGCGTAAAGGCCTTGTCACGTTGTCGCCGCAAAAGCCAGCAATGGTCCGTCTTCTACAACTGGTAAGTCATGTCGGTGTCATTTTGGATGCAAGGTTCATTCAAATGGGTCGCGAAGCGTCGAGCGATTCAGAGTCAATTGTCACTGACACCAGCAAATGTGGTCATGGGAGCCGTGATTGAAGCACGACCTGGTGTGATGCAACAATAACTGTTAAAGAAAAAATGCACTTTCATTCAGAACAGCATACAACTTGCTTTCATTCCACAAGTATAAAATTTCTTATTCATTTTATATATATGCCGAGAGAGAAAGGAAATACTACTCTCTTTAACTTGATCCTTAACAAAAAATACCACTATTTTAGCGCTTGCTAAAAAAACGGGGGACGTTCACGTCGCTATCAATTGCAATGTAATACACCTTTCGGAAGTCGATGGAAAGCCACGCTCGTATCTTAAACTCCTACTCTATGGCCCAATGATATGTTACGTTGTTAGCATGCCAATGAATTCAGGTGGCATTGTGAACGCCAGGTGTATTTCAGCGTAGGTACACGTACTCAGCCAACAGCTGTACGTTAAGACCGCCAGATATTTGTTCACTCAGCTGCCTTCGTGCGGCTGCACTGGCCGATTTGTTCGAAGTTGGACAATGCCACTGGCACTCAACACTCCCAACTTTCTTCGACAAGCAAGAAAACGATGCACTGCACATGGGTGAGATTGCGACACCCCTACGACTGACGATTCGTTGCACCGGTTTTCCGCTAAAATCTCGAAACACACATTGAGTCGAATTGCGGGGCGGTTGAAACTACTGATATAAATACAGGCCACCAAAATGAATTTCGCGCTTTTGACAACAAAAATATGGCACTTTCTATTTTACGGACACGACATCACTTTAGTTTTGTCCCGCCGGAACTATTCCCTCATTAAACAGATGGCGCTAAAGCCCATGAGCCCCGATAAACCGCCATGTCTTAAACGTACGGGCTTCTATGAAAACTTCGCTACCAGCTATATATTCCATGTGGATGTACCACAATGACCCTCAAACAGTGTGGTCTACAATGACGTGAACTAAAATTATTTTGTCTACAAATAAGATAGGCTACAGTTTGGGTAATTATAAACAAATGACTCAGTCCATTGGCCCGACCGGGGAAGCCCAAGGGCTACAAGGAGGCTCCATTATACCTCGAGAAAGCATCTACTCGACTTCATTCTGTATGACTTGGCGTTCGGTAGGGGAGACGCGGTAGGGCCGTCGGTAAATCAGGGTGCCGTCGCCGGTGTGTATCTGATGTTTCACAACAGACGTGTGACCAAGTGGCCGGTCATCGAGATGGAAATGGCCCGGTACGAGGCAAGAAGGCAACGAAGCGCGTACGCATGGTGGGCAGGTCATGAGCGATCTATGACGTGAAGGGTTTTAATGCTCGGGTTGTAGGGCCCGAGCCAGTAGGTGTAGGTGACGCATTATCACCGATTAAGACCAATTATCACCAATATGGTTGTTGAAGGCCTGATCACGGTTGCAAGAAATACACCCTGAGCTTGCACCCGAGGGCAGAGGCCAAAATTCACCACAGGGAGACAGGTGGCACTGCCATTTACGCGGATCACCATGTGGGCAAATGCAACATCCTGCGATATGAGGAAGGTGGATTTGGGCGACACAACGTAATCATTGTCGGCGACAGCTGGATCTGGTGAAACGGCAATATGAGTCACGGCTCCGTGCGGTAGGCGAACGTAATCGGTGGAACATAGTCGACCCGGCGTATGATCAGGAGGGTCAACTGCATACGGCAGGGCGAACTGGAAAACACCCGCAGAGCAGTCAATAACGACCGTATGTGCCGACAGAAAATCAAGGCCCAAGATGAGTTGGTGTGTGCACTGCTCCAAGACAGAAAACGAAACAGAAGTATGGTGTCTGGCTACAGTGACACGGGCGGCACGCATCCCAATGACAACTGGAACTCCACCGTCGGCAACGCCGATGACAGTGAACGGGGCAGGAGTTAGGACTTTCTTTTGGGCGCGTACGGAGGTTCGAGTTGATAGCCGATATGTGTGCTGCTGTGTGAATCAGGGGGGTTACAGGTACATCGTCCACGTCCTCTTTGCAAAGATTGTGATGACCAGGCAGAATAAGTCGAGGAATTTCAGATCGGGTCGTCATGGCAGGCTCACACCTCGGAACTGCGCCCGTTAGTGTTCCGAGGAGGGGCAGGAGCAAGAAGGAGACGGAAAATGACGAGGCCGAGAGGAGTGGCAAAGGCGTGGGCGTGGCAAAGGGAAGCGGTTTGGTCGTACAGGGTATGTTGGAGTGGCGTATTCTTCTATAGGTGTCGACGAGAGATAAGTGCCAGACGGGTGCTGGGTGCTTCGATAGCTGGGCCAAGGCAGCGAGTTCCAAGAAATGCAACGATGGTGTGAAATATGTCCAGCGCGTCCACAGCAGGAGCAGATATGTATCATCAAAGGTGCGCCAATCCTCTGAGTTTCGTTAACGAGGATGAGCGTACGAACTTTGTGGTAGATTGTAGACGCCAGATGAGCGGTAGTCGGCTCTACTGACTGGGAAAAGTGAACGAAGTTTGTCGTTCGCCCATTCTTGCCGTAAAAAGGTTTTAATGAGGGATATTGCTGCATAGGGATCGTCTGGGGGGCGAACCTGGGGAGGAACTGGAGAGGCAGCTTCAATCTCCGGGCGGACGATGCGCACAGTTGGCAGCGAGGAGTTACGGAGTCGCCATCTATCGGAAGCGCCTCGCTGGCGTAGTATGAGGAATCACGCGGCGCGCTCCTCATAGGTTTTGCTGTCAGCGCTCACTGAAAACACCACGCGCGAGCTCTCTCGGACATTTCTGTAAGTACTGTCGAAACGAGAGACGTTTTTTACTGTCTAAATATAATATTCTTGGGCAAACTGAAAGCACACAATCGTTTACAGACGCTATCGCTTTACCGGATACGTACAGTGAACGCCACTGCGCGCGGTCGCCGCGATGAAGTCTCCAGAACCGGCTTCTTGCGTGAAAGGTAGGTAAACGCTGAGAGCAAACTATGTGAAATATGTTCTTATAGTGTTTGTATAACTATATGGAGCGTAATAGAACGAAGCCTCAATGCAGCGATCGCGCAGATTCGCAGCGACCGACTGCGCGTCTGCATGCTTGTCCGCGCACTGTTTCGCTTTCCCCGCACGCGCGTTTTCGCACCGTGCCATGAGCTTTAGGCCGCAGAGTATGAGCATTTGACAGTATGCAACCAACCATTGTTGCGTGGGTGCTATCAGAGCTGTTCAAAAATAATTTAATTGTAGAGACTTCGACGCCTACGGGGACTGTGATGTGCCGTCGCGACGATTCAATCTTTTTTTTCTTCTAAATTGTTTGACCTTTCAATATTATTTGTCGAGTTGCGTCGCACTGTATGTTTATCGGCGTTCTCAGCGTGCGATTTCTTGCTGCTCCTTTTTTTTTAATCCAGTGCATTTATTCATAACACAAACATGACCATATGCCATGCTTTTTTTAAATGTGCTTCTTACCGCTCCCTTTCCACTCCAGTGAACTTGCCAGTATCTATAGCATCGAAAAGTTCATAGACCAAACCGTCATGACATTAGTCGGGCAGCGGACTCGGGCGAGCGTCTCAGTGCGCGTTTTCAGAACATCGCAAACCGGGCGCCGTAGCAGAAATCTTCCTCGCTACTGTGTTTGCTGCGTATCCGAGTTGTAGCCGATGACTGTTTGTCGGTTTTATGTTTCGCGAGCCAAGCTTCACGCAGCTTCTTGTCCTGCGGCTACGTGTGAATAAGGCTGACACCGGCCTCCGTTACGTGCGTCCGGCCTTGCGGCACCGAGCAGTAGCCTACCATGTTGCGCGCCTTCAAAGGCAGCCACTACCTATTGTAGTGCTTTCAAGCGTTGTAAAGGAGACAATCGAAGCGGGAAAATTTCGCCACTAAATGATTACCGCAGTGTACGAGGGAATTTAAACTCGTTTTCAGCTCGCTTCGGCGCTCCCGAAGCTGCCGACGCGGCCGCTGTGTCCACGTGATCCCTCCTAGCATGTCACGCCGACGGTGGCGCCAGCTTTTCCAGTGGTGGAGCTCGAGGCCAATACCATTGGATGCCGCCGGCATGCACGGGTGGTAGACGGCGGTGCTCGCAGGCAGATGTCGTAGCGGTGTTTGGAAGGTGAGAAAAGTGGTGGGCAATGCGACGGCTTGCCGCTTCTTTGAAGTGGTGGCTAGACGTTCAATGTATGCTTCAATAAAGACTCACTCACTCTACGATCTCAACCAATACATGTCTGCTCTTATCAGTAAGCACATTCGATTCATGTAATGCAACGCTATGTGATGCATTCGTAGCAAGCGTGTCGAAACTACCCTCGTAATTTCTCAATTGTACGTCCTTTTATGCCTTACCTACTGTGCTCTCATAGAGAACGCTCCGGAATAACACATAACACATAGTTGTATGGGCGGACACTTTATATCGCCATTGTCTCCCGTCCAGTGTTTATTGTCTAGAGGAACACACACGTGTATGTGTCTTCACCGTAAAATCCGCTGTAGCCCTGTGTTTTGCAGTAGCTATCGCAGACGGGAGCATTGGAAGTAGCCGCATGACCTGCAGAAACGTGGTAGAGTGTCAGTGACAATAGCCATCTCTCGTCCTGAACTGTGTGCCTCACATGCAAAATCCTGACCCTCAAGTGTGCTCACGCCACGACAGCTCCAAGTGCAACCTCTATTCATTGCTGTGGTACCCCCTAAACAACACATATTACAAGTCAATGTGTCACCAAACCTCCGCGACAGCCCCCCGTCATGCGTACCCGTTTCATTGTCAAAGCCATGTTGTTCCTATTAATCATAAAACACTTTTTCCTCGTAGGGTAAGAATGTTTGACGCAAGGAGAAATAAAACGTGACATTTTTCTCCGCCATTATGGAGGGGATTAACACCACTAATTGCGGGAAGAAAGTCCATGACTATATCAGAAGCTTCCTAACCGACAGAACAGCGACAGTAGGCCTAGGAGACCTACGGAGTGACGCCTTTCAAACGCCATGCAAGGGCACTCCGCAGGGCTCAGTAATCTCGCCAGTACTCTTCAACATAGCGATGGTCAACCTTACCAAGAAACTTAGCAAGATCCAAGGAATCAGTCACGCAATATACGCGGACGACATAACGATCTGGACTACTCAAGGCTCACTAGGGGATAAACAAGAGGCACTACAAGAAGCTGCCACCTGCATCGAAGAATACACAAAGCAAAGAGGCCTCAGATGCTCCACGGAGAAATCTGAACTCCTCAGGGTGGGCAGGCACCCCACTGATGCCCCGCTCGAAGTAAGGCTAGAAGGACAGAACATCCCGGAACAAAAGATGATTAGAATCCTCGGCATGTGGTTGCAAGGAAGCCGGAAATGCAGCCACACAATTTGCCTGCTAAACAAAGCAGCAGGACAGGTGGGCCGAATGATTAGCAGAGTGGCACACAAGCGATATGGCATGAAAGAGGAGGACACACTCAGGTTGGTCAACAGCCTGATAGTCAGCCGGGTCACATACTCACTGCCGTACCATGCAATCACCAAAACCGAAAAAGAGCAAGTGGAGACCATCCTCCGGAAAGCGTATAAAACAGCTCTCCACCTCCCAAGGAACACATCCAACGACAAGCTCATGCAACTTGGAATCAGCAACACTTTTGAAGAACTCAGGGAATGCCAGCTCAACGCACAAGTACGAAGACTCAGCAATACAACGACGGGAAGGGCGCTCCTGACAAAGCTAGGTCGGGAAGTAGAAAAATCACAAAGTAGCAGGGCCACAATACCAGACCCACTAAGAAATAAACTACGCATACAACCTATCCCTCGCAACATGGACCCAAACCTCCATGCGAGTAGGAGACAGGCTAGGGCAGAGTTTTACGAAAAGACGATGGGACATCGGGACAATACAGTCTATACCGATGCGTCCCTATACTCACACGCACACAAAAACAACGCGGCAGCGGTAGTAGTAAATAATCAAGGAGAATTAATCACAGGACTCACGGCCGAGGTGGCTAACATAACCGAGGCAGAGGAAATTGCTGTCGCACTGGCAGCGGAAGAAGGTTATAGAACAGGAATATCGCTCAATATTCTAACAGATTCACAAGAGGCGTGCCGGAGCTATATAAGAGGCAAAATAAGTAACACGGCGCTCAAGATCCTCAGCAGAGTTCCAATCGCTGAGGGACAACCCACACATAACATTATCTGGATACCAAGCCACGCAGGGATCAGGGGCAACGAAGGGGCGGACTGCCTAGCTCGAGGGATGACCAGCCGAGCAGGAACGTCAACCGCCCCAGAGGGGCCACAGATCAACTGCGGGAACAGCTATTCAGAGCTATTAAACATCTATAAGGGTCTAAGATATCAATATCCGCCACCACATAAAGCATTAACAAAGGAGGAGGCCGCAGGATGGCGGAGACTGCAAACGGGCACCTTTCCAAACTTACACATACTAAGTAGGATGTTCCCCACGCAGTATAGCGCAACCTGTCCGTGGTGTGGAGCTAAGCCAACATTATACCACATTACATGGGAGTGTACAAGAAACCAGGCATTCCACAAATACAAAACACCAAGTGCGGAGCAATGGGAGAGCTGGCTCACCAGCCGCGAGCTAGAGACTCAAAGAGCTCTAATAGCGCACGCGTGCGAGGCGGCCCGGCTCAGTGGAGCCCTGGACTAGGGGCCCATCCATGGCTGAAGAGGACTCCAGCTTCAAGAACGAAGACTTCGGCCTCGACCCGCTAAAACCTTTAAAGAGTGATTAAAGTTTTCCATTCCATTCCATTCCGTTATTAGGATGTGATATTTGGTCAGCATTTTACAGATGAAAGCGAAAACAGCTGATTTACAAAATTGCAGAAGAAATACACTTGCCTCCTTTGTCTCCTGACGCAATTTTTCTTTCAGACCACAAACTCTATATATGTATAGGCATTGTATGTACGTAAGTACGTCTGTATTTACAGACACACACATGTGCGCACTCACATAAAATATATAAAAGGCAAGAGTACCTGGCAACTACCTGGAGACTGGAAGCAATCCACGTTGAAAAGCAAAATAAATGTATTGTCCAAATTCTCGCCGGTAGGTTGCCTTCATCAAATCTTTAATACCATTGTCGGAAAAGGCTGGTGCCCAACCAAAACGTTGAACATGATAGTGTCGTTTGTTGCGAAGAGGAAGTTGCGAAGTACATACAACAATAAAGAGCACGTGTTTTGCTTACAACATAAACTATTTTACATAAAGGGAGCCTCAGGCACTGAGGAGTCAATACTCGGCGTTATGGCCGGTGGATCTTCCTTGAACAGGTTGCCGTAATCGTAACATGAAGCAAGTAATAGTCTGAATAGACCACGTTATCTATACATACATACATATATATATATATATATATATATATATATATATATATATATATATATATATATATATATATATATATATATATATATATATATATATATCATCGTCGTCCTCAGCCTGGTTCCGCCCCCTGCAGGGCAAAGGCCGCTCCCATACTTCTCCAACCACCCCGGTGTCATATATATATATCCGTAATCTTTTGCCAGATTGGCGTCAAGTGGGAAAACGACTTGTAAAAGCGACTTACGTTTCAGCCACGGGCCCTGCCGTCGTCTGAGCATAACGTGGTCCCGAAAATTGCTTGTTTGTGAATCGGATGCCCTGACAGCCTGCCTAGAGATTGATGAAACCAGATTAATGCCTCAGTCGCGTAACATGGGTGCCATCCACTACAGCAAGTATTTTTACCAATCACAAAAACGGTCAGGCAACAAACATAGCTCTTCAACGCATCGGAGCAGGCAAAGCGGTGGAATTGAGCGTCAGTGTTAATCCTGCCAGCCATTTGCGGTTTCCAGAAGATAGCGTCTTATACAGTCAAACTTGAGATAATGTGCTACAAATGTACAATACCTCCATCAACATTGTGTACAAGTGGGTTCGATGCTTATTATGCAAAATATGCAGAAACTCCAGCGGGTAGACATTAAATGCGTAGACATCAGATGCGACCGCCGTGGCCGGGATTTAAACCCCCGACCTCGTGGTTATCAGCCGAAGACCATAGCCACAAAGTTGATATATATATATCATATATATATATATATATATATATATATATATATATATATATATATATATATATATATATATATATATATATAGAGAGAGAGAGAGAGAGAGAGAGAGACTGCGTTTTTCTGAGAAGTTCGGCATTACTCCCCACATGTACGAGCCGATTGCGAAGAGCCGGCCTCTCGAAGAAGCAAACGATGCTAGTGCGAGCAGTGCTTTCGACGCGAACGAAAGCAAAGTCTTGGGATCTCCTCGTGTTGGAAATGCTCTTTGGTGAGTATGTTTTTTGCAAAGCGATCTAGTGATCTCGCCGATCTTTCGCCGATCTAGTGAGCTCGTTTCCGGTCAAACAACTGTAGTGTTGTGTTCCTGCATGCCCCCTCGTGGAACGTAAGCGGGGATGCGATCGTCGGCATTTGTGCACTGTCCAAAGCTGTCGGCAATCTACAAAGCCGGTTTAAACGCGTGAAAAGCTTCCCGGTTCATGCAGTACGTGTAGTGACCTTCATCTGTTGACTTCCACGTTGACTACCACGAACGTTGACTACCACTCTACATACACGCAGACGCACCAACAAAGGAATGCAGGGTCGATCGAAGCAGATTACGATGGCACGCACGCAGAAACAAGCGCGGTCAGGCACGGTCGCGGACGCTGCGAAGGAACGAACCACTAGAGTTGACGTCACAACACCGCGGTTTCCGGTCTCCGCTCGCATCGTCAGCGTCAGCAGCAGCGCGCGGCATTCGATGGGGCGGAGCTACAGCGCAATTTCAACCGACGATTACGTCCCTCCTAATTGAAAAAAAAACCCAAATTTTACCTACATGGTTTATAAGGTTCCCGCATCCGTATATGAGCGTCTTATTGAATTAGATAGACTCTTCAGCTTCCCTTTAATGATGCCCATAATATTGTCGTTCATATCTTCAACCCTAAGGTCCTCTTCCTGAGTTAAGGCTGAATACCTGTTTTGTACCTTGATCTGGAACTCCTCTATTTTCCCTCTTACCACTAACTCATTGATCGGCTTCTTATGCACCAATTTCTTCCGTTCCCTCCTCAAGTCTAGGCTAATTCGAGTTCTTACCATCCTATGGCCACTGCAGCGCAGCTTACCGAGCACGTCCACATCTTGTATGATGCCAGAGTTAGCGCAGAGCATAAAGTCTTTTGATTTCTAGTCTCGCCATTCGGGCTCATCCACGTCCACTTTCAGCTATCCCGCTCGCGGAAGAAGGTATTGATTATCCGCATACTATTCTGTTCTGCAAACTCTACTAATAACTCTCCCCTGCTATTTCTAGAGCCTATGCCATACTCTCCCACTGACTTGTCTCCAGCCTGCTTCTTTCCTTCCCTGGCATTGAATTGCCCATCAGTATAGTGTATTTTGTTTTGACTTTACCCATCGCCGATTCCACGTCTTCAAAGAAGCTTTCGACTTTCCGGTCATCATGACTGGATGTAGGCGCGTAGACCTGTACGACCAACAAGTTGTACCTCTTATTAAATCTCACAACAAGACTTGCCACCATCTGGTTAATGTTATAGAGTTCTTGTATTTTACCAGCTATATTCTTATTAATCAGGAATCCGACTCCTAGTTCTCGTCTCTCCGCTAAGCCTCGGTAGCACAGAACGTGCCCGCTTTTTAGCACTGTATATGCTACTTTCGTCCTGCTAACATCACTGAGCCCTATTATATCCCATTTACTGCCCTCGAATTCCTTCAATAGTACTGCTAGAGTCGCCGCACTAGATAAAGTTCGAGCGTTAAACGTTGCCAAGTTCAGATTCCAATGGCGGCCTGTCCAGAACGAGGGATTCTTAGCACCCTCTGCTGCGTCGCAGGTCTGACCACCGCCGTGGTCAGTTGCTTCGCAGCTGCTGGTGACTGAGGGCCGGGGTTTTATTGTTGTGTTCATATAGGAGGTTGTGGCCAAGTACTGCACCAGGGTGGCCAATCCTGCTCTGGTGAGGAAGTGCGTTACCGGTTCTGGTCACCAGGATCAGGCCACACTCCACGCCTGCTTTTGCAATTTCATCAACACGGGGATGCAAGATGCGTTGGGTGTGAAGCGGTCGAGAGCTGTAAGCGAACAAACTACAGAAGGCCCG
Organism: Dermacentor albipictus; assembly: GCF_038994185.2. Taxonomy (NCBI): domain Eukaryota; kingdom Metazoa; phylum Arthropoda; class Arachnida; order Ixodida; family Ixodidae; genus Dermacentor; species Dermacentor albipictus. The sequence continues at coordinate 70,593,751 of NC_091830.1, forward strand.
TCCTGAGATTTGCTCATGGAAAGTGGTAAACGAGGAGTGCTTGAAAACGTGGTAGGGGAGAGCGAGATTGAACATCGGCTTCCTGGTGTGTTTTTCCGAACTTGCAGATGACGTTGAAGTCGTATTCTTGTAAGTCGAGTGTTCAACGAACGAGTCATCCCGACAAATTCTTGAGCATCGCCATCCAGCACAAGGCTTCGTGATCTGTAATCACCATAAATGTGGCAATCATGCAGACGAGGCCTAAATTTTTGGTTGGACCTAACAATGACGAGACACTCTTGTTCGGTAATCGTATGCTTTTTCTCAGCAGCTGTCAGCGTGCGATTTGCGCCTGCGACCACATGTTCAGAATCTTTCTGACGCTGCAGATGAACAGCGCCGATACCGCAGTCACAAACTTCATCATGTAGAAGAGCGGGTGCGGTTGTAGTCAAAATGACAAACCGCAGGTTCGAACGAGAGTGCACGCTTGAGTGTGTCAAGAGCGGCTTGGCACTCGTCCGACCACGCGTAGGTAGTTACAGAAGCAAAAAGTTGATACGTCGCGACTGTGATTACAAAGTTACGTATATAGCGTCCTAAATGTGAAACTAGACCAAAAAGGCTACGCAAGTATGCGGCTCGTTGAGGTCTGGGGAAACGGAGAACAGCGGTAATCTTATTGGGGTCGCCTCGAATGCCCTCCTTGCCTATAAGACCTCCAAGTACTTCATTAATTTTGGTGCCGAAGTGGCACTTTTTTCGTATTTCGCTTATGGGCAGTGAGTGAGCGTCATGTCAGGACTTCGTAGAGATTGATGAAAGATATGACTGTCTCATCAAGGTAGCGAAAGTAAGTACTATTTCACTTTAGGCCATCTAATACATTGTCAATTATTCGCTCAAATGTTGTGGGAGCATTGCAAGCGCATGACGCTAACCATGATGATGAATATATATTCATATATATATATATATAGATATATATATATATATATATATATATATATATATATAGAGAGAGAGAGAGAGAGAGAGAGAGAGAGAGAGAGAGAGAGACCGAGAGAGAGAGAGAGAGATCAAGAACGAAACGGAGGACTATAATGTTCACAATATGTACAGGTACCTAACCACCTATTTATACATTTCTATATTTATGACTGACCATTTTCTTGTTAACCTGAGACACTGCATACTCCATGGTCGAATAATTATAGCAGTAGCCTGCTGTGCTCAAGGGACCGGGCTCTAAAGCTATTACCAGAACATCTTGTGCTATCAGGTGTGTGACACTGTCTCTTAATCTCGCCAGTCAACTCGACATTTTTCTGTTACGGTGTTTCAGCCGCTGCCTACGTGCCGCTATTCAATTAAACCCTTCGACGCTAACCTGGGCGACTAGCCATGTGCCACTGGTTATGCACCCGCTCTTCAGCGACCTTATTCGATGCCACTTGCCTCTACTGGAAATGTGCCAATGTGTATGCGCGACTCATGAATGGCAAAAGAATGACTGTTACCTGGGCGCATTGGAACGCGCATCATATATGGTCAGACAAACTTCTGTGAATGTATATCCACGCATGCGCTGCATGCGGGCTTCATGATGGCCCAGCTGAATGCCCCAGCACGTATAAGGAGAAGCGCGGAAGAAGAACCGTGCTGAATACACACTTTATATATAACGCATCTCTGCGGTGGCAATATGTTGTATCGCTCCTTTGTTACTTGCTAATCGTATTACGTCAACTTTCATCGTGATGTGCGCTATGTGGCATTTTCTGGTAGCGTATCAAGTCAGAAAAGAAAAAAAAAAGCCACAGGCAAATATCACACAGGGAGACAGTCCCTATCGGAAAGTATGCGAAGTATCCTAATATCGGTAATCACTATAAATGGTAACGCTTCGCAGCACATGAAAAACAATGAAACCGGAATCCCTGATTGGCAGTCAGCCACTACAATATGTGCCACAGTTCGTTTGAATAGGCCAACTTGTCGCAGGGCATGCTCAACAATTGAAGGAAATTTTCAGAATAAAATTACTTGCGAAAGTGTACGTCAGTCACTGGTAAGTTGTGACCAGTTGTTCGCTCCTATCTTGTAAAGAAACGTCTCAAATTGTTATGTACCAGATAGGAACTTCAAGTTCCGGGATGATTACGGTAACCTTAGGTTTAATCAGTGGCAAAACATTAACGTTCCTGGTCATTTAGAAGCATCGCAAACGATAACCGAGCCTTCGCGTGCTCCCTGTGCTCATCTATAATAAAGTATTTGTAAACGTTTTCTGTGTTTTCCTTCAGAAACTTAAGATTGTATCTTGTTCAGATCTATCGACAATGACAGGTGCGTTGCCGGTAACGCGTAGCCGTAGCCCGAAGTTTGTGGGTCACTGGTAGCTTTGGCAACAAATTATATGTTTGTGTTTGGCGAAAATAAGGGAAACTAAATGCCGGATGTAAAGGAACATTTTAAAGTGCATCGTTTAAATTGCGGCCTTCGCAATAGATTAAGCATGCAAGCGATCCAGGGCACTCTGGCTGTTTCTTACAAGTGACGTGGGACTTTGTTCGTTGCCTTGGCAAAGACGAAAATGGCGCCGAGATCAAATTCAGCAAAAATTGGGAAAATGCTGGGGCAACGCTGTGTGCAGTCGATAATGCGCGTGGATCGACTGATGATCCTGTAAAACATTCTTTAATCAAATGTTCTAGGGTACCATACATCCATTTGCATCTATGCCTTCCAATGTCATGAGGAAAATCTACTTTACGCCAAGCATACAGTTTGTGCTTAAATGAGTGTCATGTGTGGGTCATGTGCCAAGTGAGTCATATGCGGGTCCTAGCCAATACGTGGCAAGCCTTCAGCTATCCTCACCTACTTAGATGCTCTGCAAGTACTTCAAGTCATAGAGGCTGTCTCGCAATTCGTATTTAGCACAGGTCTGCATAAAAGGATGTTAACGCCTTATTCGGACATCCATGTGCTTATACTCGCATCATACCTGCTATATACATCACCCCTCGTGCACTTCATTTTCTCACCTTCCATTTCCCTCTCAGCAGAGTGGCAGGCCACAGTGCTGATACGTCACGTCTCTCATCTGTGTTTCTTCAATAAATTCTCCTGTATATTTCTTTCTCTCGATCTCATATATACATATATATATATATATATATATACGTGCACTTTACTTGCCACGGTGGCGAAGTGGCTTTGGCGTTGCGCTGCCAAGCCAGAAGGTGCGGAACTGAATCCCGGCGGGATCGGTCAGATTTCGTTAGGAACGAAATGCGAATTCCCTCCTGTACCTTGCATTTGGTGCACGTCAACGAACCCCAGGAGGTCAAAATTATTCCAGAGTCCTCAAGTAACACGTACCTGATAATCATGTCATCGTTCTAGTACGTAAAATGCCACCATGTAATGTAGCGTAAATGTGCAGAGCTTAGCATACCTAAAATCGATGGTGATCATCTACTGCATACATTCGTTCTATGTGATGAAAAAAAGTTGCCTGTTTGTGCCTGAGAAGTTATGCATGTCTTTTAGCAAAACAGGACTCTTACCTGACCGCAGTCACTGAATTCTTTCTAATGTTGTTTCTGTACTTTTTTCTCGACTTTAGTTATCTAGTATTCACATTTCGATCTTTTTGAAACAGCATTTTCGCAAATTTTTCCACTTACATTCCAAGCCAGGCACACACCTTCAACAAGAAAAAGAGGAGTATTGTACTACGCTAAAGTGCGTGTCATTCACACACTGCATTCTGAATTTAACACTTATCAGTGAAGTGCAAAGCAGTGTATCCGACCTATGGCTAATAAAGCGAAACTGATGGTCCGAATAAAAGTGCTCGAAGGAAAACAAACTATCTAGCCAGTTTTAGATAGGCAAAGCAGATTTCCTGCGGCGATATATAAGTAATATAAACATTTAGGGTAAAGTATTTGTATTCGTAACATTTATCGAAATAAGCAATATCCTGACATTTGCGTGACAAATATAATTAGTGTGCCTTACTAACGCAGCTAATTTCTCTCTCGAATTTACTAAGCACCATACGGCCTAGATCGACAGAAAGTAAACTACTCAGCACTTGTGAAGCTGATGTTTTGTGCTGTAAGCGTTTGTTTCACACAAGTGATTCACGTGACCCTTTTCGACCATTCAGCTGGTAAACCGATACTGTGCAATATTAAGAAGTTGATGGCAGCAGTATTTCAATAATGACAAACGCTGCACGCCTTTGGTTCTATTCAATGCTCCATCGGGAAACTGAGCTTAAAGAATTGAAGATTTGCTACTTTCAAAACTCTCCCACAAGCAAGTCTTTTCCTCCACAGGCATACACTATTGTGAACGCATATGGAGGGGATGGCTCATATCCTGATAAAATGGTATATAAATTGAACCACAAAGAGTACTCATAATTTATAATGAGATCTGGCACATTATTCATGCAAAAATGGTGAACGTCTGCCTCGGTGACCAGATCAGGTTAATATGCTTCTTGCGGCTCGCGGTCTTGTGATTGCTAAAGAATGATGAGATTTCTTTCTCTTACAGAAAAAGAAACCTAGAACGCGCTCAACTTGGTAATATTATACAACATAATATGGGATTTTTCCCACGCCTAAATTCAGTATACGATTGTTCAATTTATAAAATCAAAATCATTAGTTCCATTTGAGCACATAACCTTTTCAGTTCTATTTTTATGTGCGAGTTCGAGAAGCGTTTTGATAAGGGATTCCTTGTAGCAATGCAGCATAGAAAAAGTAAGTGCTGGCTACATCTATGGACTGCAAAAGGATAGACAGTTGGGCGAGTTGGTACGGTAACATGATATTGGCTTCTAGCGCGAAGTGAAACACGGACACAGAAAGGAGCAGACAGAACGAGCGCTAACTCTCAACTAAAGTTTTATTGAAACGAAGAACATATATATAGGTGATTGCAAAAACCGTAGCATCAGAACATGACAATGTAAAAGCATCAGTTAAACATGTCAGTGGGTTTCACATGTTTAACTCCGCAAGTTAAACATGTGTTCCCTTTAGTGCCTTGCAGCACGGGCATAGTTTATCAGATTCCACTCGAATGTGGGAAAGCTTACATTGGACAGAGTGGTAGATGCATTAACATTAGACTAAAAGAACACAAACATTCACTAAACAACCCTAACGCATCACATTTAGCCGCACATTGTTTCGATTGTGGATGCAAGCCTTTCTTTAAAGACACAAAAATTCTTTCTAGACACAGATGCCAAACCACGAGGGAAATTATCGAGGCTTTCCACATAAAAAGATTAGGAGACACTTGTGTCAGTCATGCTTCGTTGTCTCTATTAGATTGCGAATTCCAGTACCTTCGCAATACGTGTACTAATCTGAAATAATTTTTGTTCTTTGACTTCCTTACCCACTGACATGTTTAACTGATGCTTTTACATTGTCATGTTCTGATGCTACGGTTTTTGCAATCACCTATATATATGTTCTTCGTTTCAATAAAACTTGAGAGTTAGCGCTCGTCCTGTCTGCTCCTTTCTGTGTCCGTGTTTCACTTCGCGCTAGAAGCCAATATCATGTCTATGGACTGCTCTCACAAATAAATGACATTTGTGTTTCACAAGCTTCAATGGTTTACCTTCGAACTTATCACATAAAATTTGTGTCTCTTGCCCAGGAAACTCACCTTCTAATGCTAAAAGAACAAAGATGGCCAAGGCTTTCATTTTGAAGACAGCTTCAGGCAACCTGTATCAATTATATAGGGTAAAAACATGAGTGAAGCTACGTATACAGAGCTAACATCCAACCAATTTAACAGGATGTGGACTTGGAGGTCTCCGCAAGGACAGGAGCTGACTTTCTGGACGAAATCTTCCCGATATGTAAACGATGAGTGTATGCATTCGAACGGTCATGTGCGAAGCCTTTATACAAAATATCAAACTCTTTCTCTCTTTTTTTTTACCTTGAAAAAAAAACCATCCACGTTCTCTCACATCTAATTATATAAAACTGCATTCAACTGCGCCATCATATCAAAAATATTTTTCTCCCACTCATACCTCGTGCTGTCTCTCATGTAGTCACTTAATCTAAAGGTCATGAAAAAAGTTATCATCAATGACCTAGTCAGTTGCATAAAAAATTCCTAGACGGGCAATGCAGCGTATGTAGAATAACAACTAATTTCTTTATGAATGCTTTTAGTTAGAACTGACTAGGTAAATCACCGGTACGGTAATAGTGTCTACCGAAAAACGAGGCAAAAATGTACATGCATGCAGAAACATTTGACATGCCGAATGCCTTTCTAGTTGACTAAAGCGAGAGTGCTCTCTTGCTGATGCTTCAAAAACATGTTATGGCCAAATACAGCACGTCAAAGCTTAAATCACAATGCGGATCTGAAACAGAAATGCCAAGATAAGTGCTGTCGAGCTTCAACTTTGGTTCTAGAGGGCCCACGTGCATGGAATGCCGGCGACTAAAATTCCGCATAACGCAGCTAAATAGTACGCATTACTATAACATGAATTTTCAATCTACAATATTGACAAAAAACTATATGTGCCATTCCGAAGCTCACATAATACAAAGAGGAAACATTCTTTCTCACAAAATAACAGTTCAAAGTTATGATTATAAAGGTATTTCAGAGCACTAATGTTGATTCCAAATGGGGAATACTCCCAGCGATATATCTAGGGTTTTTTGTTTCATTGGAACAGACGGATACGTACATATAAAGTGCGCAGACATTTCTCAGCAACCAACACTGTACTACGAATTTATCGAGACTGATTGATCAACAAACGCCTCATATATTTTGTTAATCGAGAAATGCTTCGCTTGGCTTTTTTTGAGCACTTAAAATTTTCTTCGTCCTGGGAAATTAATTCCTTTGTGTTTTCGTTGTAGAACTACTTCATAGATTAATCTGGTAGGCATATAAGCAGGGAACAGTCCTGAAACGTGTTCAAACACTTATACTTATCAGCGCTGCAATCACCACAAAACTGTGACCTTGCTTACGTGCCCCACAAGTCTGTTCTTACAACTTCTACTCAGTTGTGCGAACAGCGACAAAAGCTGGTCACGCATAACATGCTCCAGTTTCAAAACTATGCTAAACAGCGTCTGTGTAAAGTATTTACGGAATGTTGCATTGGCTTTGATCCAATTGTCTGCAAACAAAATGAATGATTATTGCCGCCATTGGTACTCCGCAACATAAAAAGACACAAAAGGAGATTTTTGACGTTACCTATGAATTTCTCATTTTTAACTTTCCAAATAACGAATATTACTTATTTTCGACAAACCCTTGCAGTTCCCCACATTATGGGTAATCTTCTACGACTTGGCAACACTGGTACGAAGTTCTAGTGGTACGAAGGTAAAACATATTTATGAATTGCTTGTACATAATGGTAACATTGTCAAGATTCTCTTGCAATGGACTGAGTTACGAAAACAAAACCACGCATGTAACGAGTTGAATCACGAAGAAAGTGATATAAGGATGCTTGGGAAAAAAATATTTCCAATATGCTAATCATTAAAACTCAGTCTGCTGCACTTTGTGACGGTCTTTGGCAGAATGGATGGACCAGATGGACAAGTTCCTTCCCTGGTCCATCTGCTCTACCTTCATCTTGCTTGTGATACATTTCTAACCTAACTCACTGCTAGACCTTGCACATTCTCTGCACATCTGGCGAACACTATGAAGCAAAAATATGTTTGAAGTTATGCTGGTTGCCGCAAAATTGACAAATATATCGTCTTTATTTTTCAACCGCGTTTGTGTGGTGTAGCTCGTACGCGAAACAATAGGGAAATGTAATGCGCAAAAGACGCGCGCTTCTAGTCTTCACAATTTTTTTAAAGGTAGTAAAATGATGGCTAGAAATAGGCGAGATTCTGCAATAGTTCGGTAAAGTAATTTGGTCGTTGTCATTTCACCTGTCCACGTAGAATATAAGCTTACGAGTCCTTTCCAAAAACAATTGTGCAGTATGTTTAAAAACGAATATTTCACCAACTTACTCATGCGTCAACGTGGTCACCTTCAGAATACTCCCCGTTGGACAATACACTCGTTCCGCCTCCGTTCATTGCTGAAAGCACCCTTGGACGTCTTCTCGTGTTCAGCTTTATCGCAGGTAATCCTTTATTGTGACGCCATATATGGATCCCTAGAGCCAAAACAATGGGAACGGAATCCATGTACAAACGTAGGTCGCGCAAATTTTCAAATATATTTCCACCAGAATGGTGCGCACCATTCAATTGCACGGGATTTGTATCTCCGTTCTTTTGTCTGTACGGTTTCGTAGCTTGCGCAAGAAGGTGCATAAAAACTCTAACTGGCCCATTTCATAGACTTCAGCAGTGATGTCATTTTCGTTCGAATTGTCATATCTGAAATGTCGCCTACGGAACCCCCATTTGTATTTCAGCGACAAAAAAAAAGTTGCACAGGGCTCACTTGAGCAATTAGGAAAAGCGTTCCGGCCGAGTGATGGAACTGCGTGCCGAAAATCTCGTGCACTGTCAATGGGATCTCGTAGGGGCGTCATCGCGGTACAGTATCCAGCTCCAGTAATTCGGAAAATTTCGTGGCACGTGGCTCCCACGATCTCTCAAGCCCAAGAGAACCTCTACGTAGGAAGCTTCAGGAAAAATTTGACCGTGAAACACAAATTGGCCGAGCGCACACTTCCATGGCAGTCAATGAGCTACGATCGACATGGCTGTAGAGGGTCATGATCTTCTATTTGAGGGAGATCGTTGACAAAGATGACTATTATAAATGACACGCTATTTTCTTTCTGCAAGTCATTCGCATGTGTGGCCCCGACTGTTAATGCACTGGCTCACAGCTCCTCAGCAACCCTTGTTATCTGGGCTCTATTCCGTTCAGCATCGGCGATATTCAAGAGATACTTTTAATCCTTTCAGACTGGCACATTCACAGTGGCACATACCTAGTTCCCATTGTTGGCCTCAAAGACCTTGATTTAGGAGCCGCACACGCCTACTGGCATATGCGCAGAGACCAAAGATGGCATCAACGAGGTTCACTGGGGACCAAGAAACACCGAGGGGCCCATGCCGTGTGCTCCGTATCAGCGTCCCAGTTTCTTCGAACAGCGGTGCCGACCGAGTCCCACGTCTATATTCGGAATCTATGTCGGAATGAGACAGGTTCGCTGAAGTGAGTCACTCATGTACACGTTGCCGCATACGCAGTGCAGTGACCCAAGCTGGTGCGATGGTTGGTTTCGAACATTGTTACCTCAGTACAGCAGCCCGATGTGCTGCCCAATGAGCCACGAACTACACAGGAACCGAAGTATTCGGCAAAATGGCACTTCGATATAAAATACGTTTCTAAATTTCAGCGCTATTTGTTTGACCGCGTGCTCTGTTCCCGTCGTTTCGTTCTTACGGATTCGTGAATAGCGCGACATTAAAACATTACCTGCGAAAAAGGTGACCACGAGAGAATAATATCCCAGCGCACTTTCAGCAATGGAACAAGATGCCGGTCGAGTATAATGTGTCCCAAGAAGAGTATTTTCAATGTGATGTATATCACAAAGTCTATTCCACAATACCAATACAATAATTTACAGATATGACACTGACGGATCTCTAAGTTGTTGAAATTATTTTTATTAAACGTACTCCACGAAGTTTTCGTATGTAGACATTATACCACAACCCGTCTACACAGGTCAGGCGACAATGACCAAATTACGTCATCGAAGTATCGCATAATTTCGCCTAATTAAAAACATTACTTTTATTATATGTCAATAAATTGTGAAGATTACAAGTGCACTTCTTTCCGCGAATTACATGCCCTTCTGCTTCGCCCATGAGGTGCACCGCACAATAACAGTTGTAAAATAATGACGAGATTATTGTCAAGTTTTCAGCAACCAGCATAACTTCAAACATATCTTTACATCATGGTGTTGACAAGATAAGCAAAGAAGGTGCAATGTCTGGCAGTACGTAACGTTATAAACACAGCGCAAAGGAGACGACCTAAAGAATAAAAGATGGGCCAGGCAAGCGGCCTGTCCATCGTGTTCATTCATCTGCCCCAGTATACCAGAATAAGTGCACCAGGACAAGTTTTAATCATAAGCAGAATTTATAATTAGTAGAAATTGGTTAACGTCAGAAGTATTTTGTATACAGAAGGAGGTCCCATAGACAAAGACCGTATCGGGGCCTCGTGTACAAGAACAGTTATTATAGCTAACATCTGAAACCAACAGCAGCATATGATAAGGTAGTACACAAACAAGAACGGTTACAGAAAAAAAATACAGAATTGATTACAAATGATCATAAGACTCAGCATATCGGATGGTAGCAGGAAGAATTGAGTGGGAAAAAATACCAATAGTTTATTTACAAGAACAAAAGAAAAAACAAAAAAAGCAAAATAAAACGAACAAGAACAAAGTACTGTAAACCTTCTCGTTATAATCTCAATGATAAATGAATATAGTTCTGTTTTAAATTGTGATAAAGATCTTGCATTTTCATTATGAAAGCAACAGTGTTCCACATTTATGTGGAAGTGAATTCGACAATCTGTTTACCATAGTTAGTGCAGATTCTTCGTAAAAGAATGTTGTTATTCAACGCAAATCTGGTGGTACTATGAATCAAAAACTTAGATGGTGAAAATGTGATTGATGGTAGCTGATTAGTCACAAATATGTAGAAAAAAATACCTAGGTTGTATTTAGTGAGTCTAGAAATGCCATGAAGAGAGGACAATAATTTTAAAAAGGTATTTCGTTAGTGGTACTTCAATGAGTTTCTCAATAATTTTCCCAAAGAATGGTAGAATGCAAATAGCTCTGTAGTTATGTATTAATGAGCTGTCACCTTTTTTTTAGAACTGGAATTATTTTGCCACGCTTAAGTTCAGCAGGAAATACACCACTATTTAATGATAAATTAACAAGAAATGAAAGTATGTCAGAAATTAGGTGCGCAATTATATATTATTAGGAGGGTGGACCTCATCAATTCTAGCGCTTGTCAGTTTTATTACTTATAACAACAGTTATTTCTTCTGGCGCTGTAGGAAATAAAAATGAATGACGTAGACGGTTCATTCCGATGATCTGTCTATGAGAAGGTAAATTGTTAAGAATAAAAAAACAACTAAAATCGTTGGCTACAACAGCAGGGGGATTGCGCTCTACTCCATCATTAAAATTCTGGATACTTCGTTTAGTCGTGCGTTCCAGTTTAAGGAGATCACAATCTCCCATTTTATCGTGTCATAAGCAGCCTGCAAAATTCATTGCTCGAAATACAATCGTTTAGCTGATTTTAGTTTACAGTTAAGACTCTTACCGGAGTTTTTATATCAGGCACGTAAGTTCGTGTTTTCCTATGTAAGTTATCCCGTTTGCGCAAGGCTGTTAATAACTGCTGCGAGACACATGGATTGTGAGAAAATGCCACAGTTTTCTTACATTTCCATTTGGAGGTGAACAGTCGTAAGCATTTATTTATTTATTTATTTATTTATTTATTTATTTATTTATTTGTTTATTTAGGGACCGTAAAGGCCCTGAAGGGCATAAAATAAGGAGGGGCGGGATTTGCAATACAAAAGCATTGTGTCACCTAAACAAACAAGAAGAAAAAGAAAGATATGGGTTGGGTAAAAGGAGAACACTGTGGCATAACGACACTTTCAGGATGTTATTCATCTCCAAATCAGGCGCAGTGAGAGAAATATTACACAATTCTGAATGCGCATAAATAACAGGAACAGCGAAATGAATATCGGAATTGGTAAGCAGTGTAATATAACATAAAGGTTGAGCAATACATTTCAATGTGCACGAGTAAACAAAAAAAAACATTATATCATTCTAAGAGACACACACAAACAAAGATCGTCGTTATACATGAAGATGCTCCAGAAGTTCCCTTCGAAAACTAGCTGCATCGGTGCAAGCGACAATCCTTTCTGGTAACGCGTTCCATTTTTTTATGGATTGCGCTAGACGTCATCATTGGTATTTTAGTGTACGAGCAAATATGGGTTGCACTTTGTGTTCATGAATCCGCCTGGATGAAATGTGATGTGCCGGTTCAATGCAGTTGGTTGCAAAGGTTAACTCGCCGTAATATAAAGAATGAAAGAAGGTTAAACGCGAATATTGGCGTCAGGAGAGCGGAAATGTCGATGCTGCTTTTTAGAATGGTACGCTCGTGTAGGGTGAATATGAGGAAAGTGTGAATCTTACCGCCTTATGCTGTACTGACTCGATGCGGTTCTGCATCGAGTCAGTACAGTATAAGCACAGTATACGTATACACAGTATACAGTATAAGTATATGGCACTCAGTACCTGAGTGTCATACTATAGATGCGGGTTCTGACAAGGACCGGATGAGAGATGCGCAAGCGTGAAGCTTCATTTCTGTGTTGGAGGGATCCAAACGATGTTTGATAAGTCCTATTTTCTCAAATGCCTTCTTGTTTATATGCTCTAAGTGTGTGGACCAAGTTAGATGTATGGTTAAATAGATGCCCAGTTACTTGAAACTTTCCACTCTCTCTATACCTGTATTGTTTATTACGTTAGCATTTAGAAGAGTATTAGTAAGTGTAAAAAATGTAATAAGCTTTCTTTTTTCTATGTTTATCTCCATATGTCATGCATCTCCATATACCATGATGCAATAAGTTAAAACAAATGTGGAAAAGGCTTTCTGCCGGTTGTTTAGTGATTTAATTTCAGGGCAGTTCGTACAAGCAACAGCAGTTATGAAGCCGACTTTGTCCAGAACATCTTTAGTATGTGAAGATGGGTAAGGTCGCACATTAGCATTCAAGCGTAAGAACAGGGGGTAATGATCAGTGATGTCAATGTGTAAAACCTTTGCCTCTGGTGAATGAAGCAGGTTAGAAAGAGCATCATCAATAAGTGTGCCTGTGCCATTAGAGACTTCGCGTGCGGGCACGTCAATTAAACAATCATATCTGTAGCTATGGAACAAACTAGTATAGTGAATGCAGATGGGTGATGTTTCATCGAGCAAATTATTATTTATACCACCCATTATACCAACACTTCTATTTTCTAGTGATACAGTGTGTAAAATATGACCTAGATGGGTACAGGATTCATTGAGTGACGATGGATTAGAACGGTAAATGCAGCCAAATACGATGTTCTTGTTTTCCTGAACAAGAAAGCTGTTACTGAATTCAATCGAAACAAATTCGCATTTAGTATTGGTTAAGGATAGGTCATGTCTACTTCGATAACCAATATTAGAAAAAGCATATACGGCCACACCATCGTGACTGGTCGTTATTCTATTGCAGTATATCGATTTACAGTTCGGGAAGGAAAACTAATTTTGGTCGTAGTCGGATAACAAAGTTTCAGTAATGGCAATTGGTGAAAATAAACTAGTCCGTAATGGGAGGAAATTATCGATTGCTTTGAAGTGCTTAGGAAGACTCATCGCGTTGAAATGAATGATGGAATGAAATATACTTAAAAAGGAATTCACTTGATGGGGTTTCAGTAGAGAAGCCATAATTGTTACGTAAACTGGTTAAACAATGAGCTCTAGTCTATATTGATTATGTCAAATTCGTCTCGAATGCCCAGAACTTTGCTGTTAGTAGATTTCATAGCGTTGATTTGGCAGTTGTCCGTCCAAAAAACATCCAGTCCCTTTCTTTCTTCAAAGTCAGGGCTTTGGAAAAGAGAGCCTTGATAGATGGGGTCAAGTGCACGTTTCAAAAAGGGAGCATTAAATGAGCCAGGGAATCCAATGTCACTAAGACAAAGTATGTCTTTACGCCCTCTGCTCACAATACCAGCTTTCTTAGTTCTGGAACAGAATCGAGCAATGATGTTTTTCTTGCCATTAGCTCTGGTTGGTACGCGATGAACAATGTTCCATATACGAAGCCATGCTTCACATATGGGAAAGGTTTTTTTTTTTCCTGCGCATCCTCACAGTAGATTCTTCGTGTTTTACCACTTTATGGGCATGGTCTTGTTTTCTTAACTACGTCAATTGCAAGTTAATATTGATAAAGTTCCTTTCTAACCTTTCTTCTCGTTATTACTTAACGAGGGTCTCGAATCCAGCAACATTGATGCCTTCAGGTAGCATATGTAGGTTTATTGACCAGTTGCCTTCACCCTAAAGAGATCACTTTCTCGTGACGCCTGCGGCAAAAAAAGACGTTCCACGTCCGCTGCCAAGGTCTGTGAGTGGTGGCACTGGCTAACACTCCCAGGGATCTACTAGGACACATAAATACCCAAGAAAGTGGATGGGAAAATGACGCCGCGGTAGCTCAATTGGTAGAGCATCGCACGCGAAATGCGAAGGCTGTGCGTTCGGTAACCACCTGCGGCAAGTTGTTTTTCATCCACTGTAATTTCTATTAATTTATCGTTTCTTTATTTCATTTATTAAGCACAAGTAATTTTCCCTATGTTGTCCTTGGTGTCAGTGTTTGTTGGCTTCTTATGATATGGCTAATAAAAATCGGGCCCTTCGGTTAACCCCCTTTCTCCTGTCATCTACAAGTAATTTATAAATATGTTTTCTGTTTGTACAATTAAGACTTCGCACCTGTGTTGGCAAATCATAGAAAATTACCCATATTTTGGGACACAGTAAGGGTATGTAAGAAAAAAGGAAAATTCATTTTTTGGCAATTTAGATGCCGGAAATTTTTTAGCTCATGACAAAAAATCTTCTTCCATGCCTTTTTACGGTGCAGAGTACCAATAGTGGCAATCATTATTTTGGTTCCTAACCAATGGAATTCAGGCCAATGCAACGTGTCATAGCTATTTTGCACAGATGCGGTTTGGCGTAGTTTCAAAAGTGGAGCAAGTTCCGCCTCACCAGCTTTTGTCGCGCTTGGTGCAAATGACTTGAAGTTGCAAGGACAGGCTTCCCTTATGGCGAACGTAAGCCACCTTACAATGTGTTTTGGGTTCATTAGAAAGCGGCTAAATTTATTTGTTGGAATAAATTTCTGGATTCTCTCTTTCTTAAATTCATGCCAGACCTCTGTATCTAATAACGCTGCAAACAAAACACGACAGAATTAACTTTCCAGAACAAACATATTTTTAAGTGGTCAACAGTGCCCAAGCAAAGCACATGGTGAACACAAAAATTTCATCAGACGTTGCTCGATCGATCACTGACGAAAACTTCCTGTTACCATCTTGTATGTCTGGAAATTCCAGCACACTTGACATCCACGGATTCCTCTGTTACTAGTAAAAGCTGCGGAAATATTTCAGCAAGTATTCTCCATCTTGAATTTACACTCATGCTGTACAATAACTTTATAACCAAATCTTTCAATTGATATTTTCAAACAAGAATATCTCCTATTGATATGATTTGAAATGCGAAATTGAATATACAGTTTTCATGAGACTATTGTGATATGAAGATTCATGCCAAAGCAATGTTCACTATTTAGCTGCGATGTGCGCAATTTTAGTCGCCGGCATTCAATGCACGTGTTTAATGAGCCAAGGTTGATGCTACGCAGTACTTATCTTGCCATTTCAATGCCAGATCTGTATGAGGTTTTGACGTGCTGTCCCTCGGCATAACATGTTTTTCAAGCATCAGCAAGGTGAAACTGTCGCTTTATTCAGCTACAGAAACATTCCGCATGTCATATGACTCTGTGCCCACGTACTTCTTTTCTGCGTACTACCATGGAGGATTATTATCTTACCGGGTAATTACCTAGTCAGTTCTATTCCAAACCATTGCTAAAGAGATTGTTCGATATTCTTTATACCTAGATTGCACTATACGGCTAGATAGTTTTTATGCAAGGTTCTAGGAATTGTCTTCATATCGTTTAGATTGAGGGACTCGATAAGAGACAGCACAAGGCATAAAAGGGAAAACAAGATTTTTGGCATGCTGGCTCAGTTGAAGGCAATTTTATAGAATGAAATATGACAAAACGAGAGTGGATTTTTGTGAGGGTGAGAGCGAGAAAAAGAGCTCAATATTTGTATAAAGCCTTCGCAGATGATCACCTGAATGTATATGCTCAGCGTTTACATTTCGGGAGGATTTCGTCGAGAAAGTCCACTCCTTTCCTTGCGAAGACCTCCAACTCCACATCCTGCGAACTTGGTGAGATTCTAGCTATGGCGACGTAGTTTTATTCATGTTTTTACCCTTTCTAATTGTTACAGGTAGGCTGCAGCGCTGTTCAACATGAAAGTCTTGACCATCCTCGCCATTTTAGCATTAGCAGGTGAGTTTCTTGGACAAGACACCAATTTTATGTGATATGTTCATCGGTAAACTACTGAAATTTGTAAAACAATATTCTCAATTTTTGTGAGCAAAACCGATATATATACCCAGCATTTACTTTTTCTCTAGCTTCCGTAGCTGCAAGAAATCCCTGATTAAAGCACTGCTCCAACTTTTACGCAAACATAGACCATAAAGGGTGATATGCTCAAGACAACTAATGGTTCTGGTTTCGCAAATGCGACAATGCATATATTGAAATTAGGCGTAGGAAAACAATCACCTATAGAGTTGCATAATTTTAATCAACTTCAGCGCGTTGTAATTTTGTTTTGCTTTGTGTAAGAGAAAGAAATCTCATATTGCCTTTAATTCTTTATTGACCACCGAACCGCGAGCGGCAAGTTGTACAATAATATTTGATCGAAGAGTCCGAGTTTCCCCATCGCTACGTGAATGATGTACGAGATCTCGTTATAAAATATTATTATTATAATATTATATTAAAACCTAAGTAAAATATGTCCTTTTGAAAGTGTTTTGAAAGTTGGTAGACAGCAGAGACCACAATTCCTTGAACTCATTAACCCGAGGCAGCCCTGAAAGGAACCAAAGGTGTGCATATAGTTCCTGTCATTATTGAAGTACTCCTGCCGTCAAGTTGGACCTATTACATATTACCGGCTTATGTGCCTAATGATTGAAAAGGGCCACTGAATTGCTCATGTGAAACAAAGGCTTACAGCACGGGACATCATAGTGACAAGTGCCCAGCAGTTCACTTCATTACGATGTCGGCCATGTGGCGCTGGTAAGCCTAAGTAAAATCCAGAGGCGGTTTAGCTGCCGCAAATATGACACATTAAACATTTCTTCTCATGCATCTGTAAGAATGTTGCTTACTTGGACAAATGGTAACAACACAAATATACTGACAGGAATGTTCAAATTCTGTATAGATGCCAAAGAAGAACTACGCTTGTGCTGTCTGAAATAGGCTAGGTAGCTTGTTTTCCTTCGGGCACTGTTGCTATGTTACAGTCAGTTGTTTTGCATTCGCTGAGACTGTTTTGCATTTTACTGATACGTATCTAAATCAGAATGCAATGTGGGAATGAGAACCAGTTTACCTCAGTACAATATTACCCTTTTTCTTGGTGAAAGTTATATCTTCAGTTGGAATAACATGGAATAATTTGCTAAAGTGCCTTTTCAAAGGATCGAAATGTGAATACTACATCACTGAGGCCTGAAAACAGATACTAAAGCATAAGAAATAATACAGAGATTGCGGGCAAATAAGACACCCGTTTTGTATAGCACCACGCTTAAATTCTTCGATACAAAGAAAGAAGCAACTTTTTTTATCACATGCAATGCATTTCCGCAGTAGATTATCACCGTCACTTTCATGCACTCTATGATGTGCACACACATACGAGAGAGAGATTAGATTTTGTTAAGGAAACGCAGATCGGAGACGTCACGTAACAGCTCTTGGCCCGCGACTGTGCTGAGTGCAAAGGGGAGGAAGAGAAAAAAAAGAGCACGGGGAGAGATGATATGGATTGACGGTAGCACGCGAGTATATCCACAAAGATGTGCAAATAACACGTTTCTCGAGAATAACACTCGAGCGAAGAGGTTCACTCGAGTGCCCGTACATACCTAAGAGAAAGTTCTTACTCAGTCGCTGGCTTGTGCCACTCCTGATTTTCCTCCACTTACGCAAACGCGTACCACCATTGAAGTTACTGTGCCCATTTACATTGCTGCTAATCGCAGAACGCCGACCTAACAATGAGATCGGTTATGCGGGATTGTCTTCCTCTAGAAAATTAAACTTCAAACTTACAAGTACTTATTGTTCATGGAGGTCTTCCAACGTTCGCTGCAAGTTATCTCCAGTTTTCCTGTAGAGGATGATGTCTTCTGCACACCGCAAATTGCTGATATGAAAAACACTGACACTCCCTTCTATGCTTTCCAAGTCAAAAGTGTTAAATACGTCTAGGCATGTAATAAATAGCACTGGAGAGGTTGTCTTTTGGGTCACTTATTTCTTGATCGGTAAAAACATTTGACTTACTGGAGGGCTATGCGAATGACGAAATCAGAAGGAGGAAATATCTGGTTCAATTCATCATTAGACAAGCCATTAGGGTTTCCACTTTATGAGCGAAGGATTGTTCGACTTCACGTTTTACTCAGATGACGGCAGGGCCTACGGCTGAAACATCAGTTTCTTTTCAAAATCGTTTCCCCCGTTTTATCCCTTTAAGGCAAAAAACAGCGCGGATATTTATATATTTGAAGAAAGGAAACATTGTCTCTGACGACGTTTTGTTACTTGACGTTACGGCAGGCACTCCGGAAGAAATGTTGAGTAAAGACTAGCCTCAATGACCCAGGCTCCCTCTATCTAAAGTAGTTCATGTAACAAGCAAAGACGCGTTGCTTTATTGTAATACAAATATAAATGAAAATATAATTTTCAGAAAAAAGAGCAATATCATATTGAACGCTTCGGTTCAGCACCAACATTTTTCGAGAATAATATAACTGATTTGATAAAGCGGAATACCCGGCAAGCATTTGGACTGCAAATTTCCTTTTCCAACGTATGTGTTGTGTGCGCGCGTGTGCGTGCATGTATGTGTTCGTGCGTGCATGTGCGTGCGTGCATGTGTGTGCGTGTGTGTGTGTGTGTCTGTGTGTGTGCATGTGTGTGTTCGTGCGTGCGTGCATGTGCGTGCATGTGTGTGTGTTTGTGCGTGCGTGTGCGTGTGTGTGGGTGCGTGCGTGCGTGTGTGTGTGTACGTGCGTGCGTGCGTGCGTGCGTGCATGTGTGTGTGCGTCCGTGTGTATATCAGCACATACGTGGGTACGTGAATACAATGCCTATACATATACAGATGGTGCGATATTCAATAAAAATAGCGTTGTGAGGCAAAATAGGCGTGTGTCTTTCTTCTGAATCTTGTGTAACGAAACTGCACTGTTCTCGTTTTGCATGTGGAAAAACTCATCCAAATGTGAGCTCTTAATAACGCATACGTAGGTCAGCAATTTTCTTTACTTGACACGGCAAGCAGTATTTACAATTACGGATAATGGCATCGCTTTGACAATAAAAGGGGTACGCATGGCATGGAAACACCACATTTATTTGATGATCCATTGTCTCGTTTTCATGCGTTCTTCTAGGGTGTTACAACAGCGATGAACAGCGGGCTGAGCTTGGGCGTGTTATACCGCGAGCGCATTTGAGGGCCAGGATTTTGCATTTGAGGCAGACAGTCCAAGACGAGATATGGCTATTGTCACTGACACGTTACCACCTTTCTGCAGGTTATGCGGCTGCTTGCAAGGCTTCAGCCTGCAATAGCCACTGCAAGGATCTCGGGTCAAGCGGAGGAAACTGCGATGGAGGCACGTGGTGCACATGCAACTAGACAAGAAACGCTGCGCGGGACATGATGGCAATATAAAGCTACCTCCCGTGCAACAATGTGATCTGTGTTACTGTGGTGCATTATATTGTCACGTGGAGGTGACGTTAAGAACACAGTAGCAATACCGTGAAACACAAAACTAACTTTTATAGGGCGAACCTGTGCCCACAAAAACAGGCTACACTTATAGCACAACGATAGCGGCGAACACGGTCGGCGATCGTCGAAAATCTGATCAGCGGGGCAAGCGCGTCCACTTTTATACAGTAGTCGTCGAATGTTCAAGACTAATCGTTCGGACAAGCGTGCATTCCACAAAGTTCTACACCATTCGCGTCACGCGATGAAATCAGATAACACAACGTTCGGCGACAACAGACAGCCGGATAGATGCATCGACAACTTTCCAGAAACTTCGGATACATGCAGGCGCGTCCCGCGCTGTGCGATTACATTTGTTAGGCGGCGAAACGTGGTCGGCCGATAAAGATAAGTACACGTGTCAATATAGGACAATACAAAATGTATGGCCCGAAAGGACGCGCCACGGAGAAATAACGAAGGTAGTTTCGATGCGTTTGCAACGAATGCATCAGAGCACTTTGCATTAGATGAAACGAATGGGCTCATTGAGAAGACCAGGGATGAAATTGTTAGAATCGTAGAGTTAGAGAGTTTATTTACGCTTACATTTAACGTCTAACCATGAATCTAGGCTGGAATGTGGCTATTCCATGTTTACTCGGCAGTCCCAAAGGGAGGTAAATAATGAAAGACATTTATAAATGTCCAGTTTAACTAGGGTTTTGCCGACTTGCGTGCCGTTTAGTATAATTAAAACCAAAATAAATTTAGACAATGAGGAATCAGTGAAATGCCGCGATAGGCATATTTCACGCTTTTTGTGTAGTATTCAGCTTCTGCGATGCAATAGGCATTTTGGAATGTTTTCTTCTTCAGGACACATGTTCTATCGGGCTCTCGTTTGAAGTAGATCTCCCTACATACTCCTCCTGGGACAACAAGTCTCTAAGTGTTCATGATGTGGAATGCGGCGAGTTCGAGAAAGTGACCATAACCATCCACGAAAAGGATGAGTAATACACGCTAAATGAATTCGAACCTCTTTCGTAAGAAGAGAAGGTACTTGAAAGAGGTAAAAGCCTATTAGGTCTGTCTCCCACTTCCACCCTATATTGTTGGCTATTATTACGTTGTCAGTGCAGATTGCAGGATCCAATCCCGGCCATGGCAGCCGTATCTTCAAGGGGACGAAATGTAAAAACGCCCGTGTCTCGTGCACAGGGCTCCTTTAAATATTCCCTAGTCGTCAAAATTAATCTGCAGTCTCCCACTACGACATGCCTCATAATCAGATCATCGTTTTGGCACATAAAAATGCAGAATTCAGTTGAATTTATTGTCGGGGCAAATGACCTGGCGTGACTGTTTTGTTATTATTCTGTAACAGGCACTTAACTGCCCGAAAGGGTGTTGTGAGGTTTTATTGCGTTTGATTACAGCTCGAACTTTCTTACTTACAGCGCGAATTTTACTGTGTTAGCACTAGGAGGGTGCTTTACGCACTTCCCGGGGGCTATTTATCTATGTTTGTACCTGTATGGTAACGGTAACGAAGAAGAATCTTCGTTACGAATTAACTCGAGCAGCATGAAAACTAACAGGAACGGTGCTTCGACAGCAGTCTAGGATTGTGCCGCAGTTCTCGAGTCGGCAAACGTTCCTGTCGACCAGGTGAACCGCCGCAAAAAGTACGATATTCTCAGAGCCATCCCGTATGCTTCCATATGGGGGCGTATTTTCGTTGAAAGAAACTGACAAAGTATCCACCACCGTTACCAGCTCGTTCTCTCTGAGCGGGCTGCTGCCGGTTTCTTCCTGAAGAAATGGAGCGTCGATTCAGCGAAATGCAACGGCTTGGACAGGAAATTCGCTGCGAATCCTTTGGGGATATTTGTTTGGGGACAAACATAACCACGGGGAAAAACGTGGGCATCAAACTCATGTGCATCAAGACGAAGCACCCGTAGCTACACCTCGAGTTCAAGTTCTACAAAATGTTGCAGAGATATGTCGGCATCCCCCTGATGAAGTGGTGTGGTTCCGATGGCGACTACAAGGAGATGGAGCTGCCGGGCCCCCCGCTCGAGCACCTATTCAACTGTTGCAACCGCAAGTTCTCCCTCACGACGATGCTGTTAATGGCAAACCAGCTAATATCACGCGTTGAGTACATCCATTGGAAGAAGTTAATAACCACGACATCAAGCCCGACAACTTCCTCATGGGGCTGCGCGAGCAGAGCAACCTGTTCTACATCATCGAACTTAAGCTACGCAAGAAGTACCGGGACTTTCGGGCGCACAACCATATCTCCTACCGGTAGAACAAGAACCTGACGGGCGCGGCACGCTGCACCTCGGTGAACACACATCTGTGCATCAGATTCGCTTGGATTACCTGGAACTGATGAACTTCAACCGGTGCAACCTGCCGTGGCAGGGATTGCGATCGGTCACCAATCGGCAGAAGTATAGGTGCATCAGCAAGAAAAAGATGTAAACGCCCATCGAGGAACTCCGTCGCAACTTTACCTCGGAGTTTTCCACCTACCTGAACTACTGCCGGTCGAAGCGCTTTCACGAGAAACCCGACTCTCGTACTTGCAGCGTTCTTGGTTACAGGTAAAATGTATGTGTGCTTGTATCTTACCACTTTCCCACCTATGTGGGCCCCTGGGTAGTTCGTGGACGAAGGAACAGGACATCGGGCTGCTGGGCTCAGGTAACATGGCTCGAAACCAGCCATCGGACAAATTTGGGCGACTCTGTATGTGGCAATGTGCACATGTGTGACGCACTTCAACGAACCTGTTTCGCGCCAACATGGGTCACTGTAGACGCGCGACTCGCAAGGCATCTCTGGTGCTCGAAGAAACTCTGACGCCAACATGGAGCACTCGTCATGCGCCAATCGGTCTGTGGTGGTCGCCATTGAAGCTCTTTGATGCCAACTTGGGTCTCTGTGCATGTGCCATAAGGCGTGTACCGCTCCTCACTCAACGTCTTCGACAAGAACTTGGGAAATTAGGTGTGTCACACTGGGAATAAGCCTCTCTACACTGACGAAAAATATCCCTTAAGTTTCTCCCATGCTGAGCGAAATCGAACCCAAGTCACATGGGTTGCTCAGGGGCAGCAACCCAGTGCACTAGCAGGTGGGGCCACAAATGCGCACGACCTGCAGAAAGATGGTAGCGTGTCAGTGATAACAGTCATCTTTCTTGGTGAACTGTCTCTCTCCAACCGAAAATCATGACTCTCTAGTCATTTTGATCGTGGTTTACTGACTGTCATGGAAGTGTATGGACCACGAATGTGTCTCAAGGTAAAACTGTCCCTGAAGCTTCCTACGGGCAAGTCCTGCAGTGTTTGAGAGATCGTGTAAGCCATGTGTGAAAAAATTCCTCCGAAAAAATGCCCTGGATACTGTGCCCCGATACTGCCCCTGCGAGCTGTCATTGACATCGGGTGAGATTTGTGTTAAGCGATGTCTTCACTGTGCCGGAACACATTTCTTTAGCCTTCTGCAACTTTTTTTGTTCCTGAAATGCACATTGCTATTCCCTTGCCAACACTTCATATGGGACGAGTCGACTGGAAAAGGTCATCGCTGCTGAAATTCTTGAAACGGGCCACTTTGAGGTTTCATCTCCCCTCTTCTTTCTCAATGTCCGTAACTAAACGCACGAAAGAACGCAGATAGAAATCACGGAAGAAAGAATGGTGGGCACAATTCCCGATAAAACAAGTTTCGAAATTTTAACAGCATTTTTGACTACGCATTCTGTTCCCGCCGTTTCGAATTTTCGGAATCGTAAATTGCTGAGCGATAACGCATTAACTCCTAGAAAGCTTCAGGGGAGAGAACTTCCAAGCGTCCTTTGAGCAATGCAAGGAGAGGTGAAACAAATTAATTGTGTCCAAAGAGCAGGAATTTGAAAGTGACTACATTGACGTATCTCTACGTTTCTGACATCAAATTTATTAAACATACTCCTCGATATTTTCGGAAAAGACTCGCAAGTACATTTTGTCTACACCTGTCTTGCGACAATAACAAAATTACGTCATGGAAGTATTGCAAGAGTTCACCTAAGTATAACCATTATTTGAAATAAATTTCAATAAACTCTAAAGATTAGAAGCGCGCGCCTTTCTGCGCGTTACATTTCCCTTTTTATTCGCGTACGAGCTAAACCCCACAAAGACGGTTAAAAAATTAGAATAAATACAGGAAGAAAGATAATTACGCGATTTTTGTCAATCTTGCAGCAACCTTCATCACTTCAAACATCTTTTTGCATCACAGTGTTGACCAGATAAACAGAGAACGTGCAATATCTAGCAGTGCTTTACGTTATAAAGATATCACAAGGAAGACGAAGGAAGAGGAGATGAGCCAGGCAAGCAGCTTCTCCATCGTGTCGACCCATTCTGCCAAAGACCGCCACTGAGTGCAGCACAGTAAGTTTTAAAGTTTGGCATATAGGAAAGGATTTTCTCGCACACCCTTGAATGGCTTCCTTCGTGTTTCACCTCTTTACATGGGTGGATTTGTTTTCTTAACTCCGTCCATTGCACGAGAATCTTGACAATGTTACCATTATGCACAAGCAATGCATCACTATGTTTTCCCTTCGTACCATTAGAACTTCGTACCAGTGTTGCCAAGTTGTAGGAAATTACCCATATGGTAGGAAACAGCAAGGGTTTGTGGTAAAAAAGTAATACTCATTATTCCACCATTCATTATTACATATTATTGATACACCGATAAAATGGGATATCCCCCGCAACTATACAGAGATCTCATAATTCAGCGCATTATTCATGCAAAGCTGGTGAAAGTCTGACTCTACGATCAGATCAGGTTAATATCCTCGTTGCGGCTCACGGTCCTGTAATTCAGTATCAGAGTTGTTGCATTTAGCAAATCAAAATCACTATTTATCTTAGGTAAATTACCATTTCAGGTCTATCTTTATGGGCAAGTTGGAGAAGTGCTTTAATAATAAGAGATTTCTTGTAGCAATGCAGCTTTGGAAACAAGTAAGTGCTGGCTATATCTATGGGCTGTGCTCACAATTAAATTATATTGCTGTTTCACAAGTTTCAATAGTTTACCGTTGAACTTATCACATAAAGTTGGTGTCTCTTGACCAGGAAACTCAAATGCTAATGCTAAATTAAGGGACGAGGATGGTCAAGAGTTTCATTTTGAAAACTGCTGCAGGCTACTTGTATGAAAGGGTGAAACTTGAGTGAAACTGCGTATACAGAGCTAAAGTCTAACCAGTTTTACAGGATGTGGAATTGGAGGTCTTCGCAAGGGTAGGAGTGGCCTCTCTCGACGAAATCTTCCCAATATGTAAACGATGAGTGCATGCATTCCTGTGATCATGTACGAAGGCTTCATGAAACGTATAGAGCTCTTTCTCGCGTTTTCACCCTGAAAAAAACATCCACGTTTTCTCACATTTGATTATTTAAAATTGCATTCATCCGTGCCAGCATAAAAAAAAATATTTTTCTCCCGCTCATACCCTGTGCCGTCCCTAATATAGGCACTTAATCTAAAGGTCATGAAAAAAAGTGATCTTCAATGACCTAGTCACTTGTATAAAAATTTCCTAGGCGGACAATGCAGCGTATCTATAATAACGAGTAATTTCGTTATGAATGCTTCTAATTAGAACTGACTAGGCAAATCGCCTGTACGGTAATAGTCTCTACGGAAACACGCGGCAAAGATGTGCATGCATGCACAAACATTTGACATGCAGAATGTCTTTCTAGCTGAATAAAGCGACAGTGCTATCTTGCTGATGCGTCAAAAATATGCTATGCCCGAACACAGCACGTCAAAGCTTCAATCACAATACATATCTGAAACTGAAACGCCAAGATAAGTGATGTCAAGCTTGAACGTTTGCTTCTAAAGGGCCCACGTGCATGGAATGCCGGTGACTCAAATTCCGCACATCGCAGCTAAATAGTGCACATTACTATGACATGAATTTTTTAAGTACTATATTGGCAAAAACACTGTATGTGCCATTTCGAAGCACACATTACAACAAAAGGAAACATTCTTTCTAATAAAATAACAGTTCAAAGTTTTGATTACGAAGGTATTGGACAGCACTAATGTTGATTCTAAGTGGAGAATACTCCCAGCAATATATCAATGATTTGTTAATTGTAGCAGAGGAATGCTTACATATCAAGTGCGCTGACATTTCTAGGCAAGGAACATTGTAACACGAACTTTTAGACAGTGATTGATCAAGGAACGCCTCATATATTTGT
Organism: Dermacentor albipictus; assembly: GCF_038994185.2. NCBI lineage: Eukaryota > Metazoa > Arthropoda > Arachnida > Ixodida > Ixodidae > Dermacentor > Dermacentor albipictus. The sequence goes on from NC_091830.1 coordinate 70,619,944, forward strand.
TTTTAATCGAGAAATGCTTTGCATCGCTATGTTGAGCACTTACAATTTTCTTCGTCCTCGGAAGTTAATTTCTTCCTGCTGGGCTGTAGGACTACATCATTCAGAAATCTGGCAGGCATATATGAAGGGAAGAGCCCTGAAACGTCTTAAAACAAATGTATTTATCAGCACTGCAATCACCATGAAACTGCGACCACGATTACGTGCCCCACAAGTCAAGTTTGCCCTTTAAACTTCTAGTCAGTTGTACGAAGTGCGACAAAAACTGGTCACGCATAACTAGCCCCAGTTTCAAAAGTATGCTTAACAGCGTCTGTGTAAAATATTTACGGCATGTTTCATTGGCTTAAGTTCAATTGTCTGCAAACAAAATGAAATACTTTTGCACTATTGGTGCTCTGCAACATAAAAAGACACAAAAAGAAATTTTTGACGTTACCTAAGAATTTCTCAATTTTAAATTTCCAGATAATAAATATTACTTTTTTCGACAAACCCTTGCGATTTCCCACAATATGGGTAATTCTCTACGACTTGGCAATACTGGTACGAAGTTTTAATGGTACGAAGATAAAACATATTGATCAATTGCTTATAAATAATGGTAACATTGTCAAGATTCTCTTGCAATCGACTGAGTAAACCACGCATGTAAACAGGTGAAACATGAAGAAAGCCATATAAAGATGCGCGGGAATAAACATTTACGATGTGCCAGTCATTAAAACTCATTCTGCTGCACTCAGTGGCGGTCTTGGCCTGAAAGGATGGTCAAGATGGACAATCTTCTTCCGTGGTCCATCTCCTCCTCCTTCGCCTTGCTTGTGATACTTATAACCTAACGTACTGCTAGACATTGCACATTCTCTGCAAATCTGGCGAACACTATGAAGCAAACAGGTGTTTCAAGTTAAACTGGTTGCTGCAAAATGCACATAAATCTCGTCTTTATTTTTCAACCGCGTTTGTGCGGTGTAGCTCGTACGCGAAGCAAAAGGGAAACGTAACACGCAGAAAGACGTGCACTTCTAGTCTTCACAATTTCTTGCACGATAGTGAAGCGATGGTAAGAGATAGTAAAGTGAGATGGTAAAGTGAGGCAAGATCCTGTAATACTTCTGTCAAGTAATTTGGTTGTATTCGCTTGACTTGTCCACACAAAAGTTAAACTTACGAGTCTTCTCCAAAACGTCGTGCTCTAAGTTTACAAAATATCATTTTGCAAACTTACAGATCCATCAATGTGGTCACCTTTAGAATACTCCCCGTTGGACACAATACACTCACTCCGCCTTCGTTCAGTGCTGAAAGCACCCTTGGAAGTCATTTCGTATTCAGCTTTATCGGAAGTATCGCTTTAGTGTGGTGGAATGCATGAACCCCAAGAGATGAAACGAGGGGAACAGAACCCACGGACAAAATTCTGTCGCGCCAATTTCCAAAAAATTACCGACGATTACGTTACTTCCTAATGCGAAATTTGAGCGCAGCAGAGAGCTGTGGCGCGAGCAGACGATAGTACGAAACGAGCGGATCGGCTGAGACCAGACACGAGTGCGCATCGAGCCGTAAGGAGGGTCCGCATGACACCAGCATCGCGCGCGCACGTCACTGAAGGGGCCGCTCTCATTGGTCTCCGCCATTCGCGGCTCCCGTCCTTCGTCTCCCACTCCAGCGAAGGGGGGCGGAGCTGGTTACGAGGCCGACGCCGACGACGACGAGAAACCCAGGAACGGACGCCAAAGAGCTGCGCTCTAAAACATTTCCACTTGAAGGGTGTGCACTATTCAATTGCTGGGGATTTCTGTCTCCGTTCTTTTGTATGTTCGGTTTCATACATTCCGCAAGAAGAACATGCATAAAAACTCTAACTGGCCTATTTCATAGACTTCAGTAGCGCTATTATTTTCGTTCGTATTGTCATGTCTGAAATGTCACCTATGGAATCCTAATTTGTATTTCAGCGACATAAAAAGTCGCACAGCACTAACCTGGGCACTTAGGAAAAGTGTTTTGGCACAGTGATGAAACTGCGTGCCAGAATCTCATGCACTCTCAATGGCTCCTCGTAGGGGCGTCATCACGGTGTAGCATACAGCTCCCCTAATTCGAAAAACTAGGTCGCACGTGGTTCACACAATCTGTCAAGCGCTGCAGAACCTCAACGTAGGAACCTTCATAGACAATTTGACCGTGAGGCACAAAAGGCCGAGCAGACACTTCTATAGCATTGAATAAACCACAATCAACATGACTAGAGGGTCATGATCTTCGATTTGAGGGATACCGTTCACAAACAAAGATGACTATTATTAGTGACAAGCTTTTTCTTTCTGCAGTTCGTTCGCATTTGAGGCCCCGACTGCTAAGGCGCTGCCTTACTGCTCCTGAGCAACCATTGTTATCTGGGTACGATTCCATTCAGCATCAGGGAAATTTAAGGGATAGTTTTCATTCTTTCAGACTGGCATATTCACAGTGCCACATACCTAGATACCCATTGTTGGCCTCAAAGACGTTCATTTAAGCGGCCAACGCCCACTGGCACATGCGCAGAGACCAAAGGTGGCGTCAAAGAGGTTTACAGGGGACCACCAAACATCGAGGGGCACATACCGTGTGCTCCGTATCAGCGTCCCAGTTTCTTCGAACAGCGGTGTCTACCGAGTCCCAAGTAAACAGTCTGAATCTATGTCGGAATGAAAGAGGTTCGCTGAAGTTTGTCACTTATGTACACGTTGCCGTAGACGCAGTCGCCCACAGTTGGTGCGATGGTTAGTTTCGAACACTGTTACCTCAGCACAGCAGCCCGATGCGCTGCCCATTCAGCCACGAACAACCTAGGAACCAAGGATTCTACGAATCCTTGATTCTACGGATTCTACGAATCCATCGGAAAAGAGTACGCGGTCAAATTCGTGCGGATCCGTAGAATGCGCAAAATTAAAGCATTACCTGCGAAAAAAGTGACCGACCATGAGAGAACAACCCAGGGTGCTTTCAGCAATGGAACAAGAGGCCGGACGATTGTAATGTGTCCCAAGGGGAGTATATTGAAGGTGATGTATATCACAAACTATATTTCACAATACAATAATTTATTCGATAAAAAGTCTAATCCAAGGATAACATTGTGAACGCAGTTGTCGATCACAGCAAAGAGAACAGAAGTGGGGCGGCCGGATATACTTAAGCGCGTAGTACACTTTTCCAAGAACAACCAGCATGCCGCCGTAGGCCACACGACGCCCTCGGGCTGCTGTTCGGGTGACGGCCTTCTTTAAACGTCTGCATAGGCAAACACTCATCACAGATACGTAGGCTACAATGTCGACGAGTGCTTGGACAGCTACGCCGTCTATTTTAACGTCAATTCCACTTCTCTTTGTGAGCACAGAAATAGGACTTACTGCAGTAGTAGGTAATCAGCACCATATCCGAGGGCTTCATTTCTTAGGTTTCAGAGAGGCGCCCACCGAAAGCCAAAGGGGACGAAAGACGGCGTGGCTGCGGCGAACGAGAAGATGGGCGACGCGTTTGCGGTGAACGAGACTGGTGTCCGCGTGGCGATGGTGAGCGACTGTACCACGTACGCAAATGGCGTTCTTCAGTTAGAAATGCCTCAAGTCGCCGATGCTCCGAGCACCGCGCTTTTGCTCGCTTCAAGGTATTTGTCTGTTACCTAAAGCGCTCACGTCGCTTTGACCGCACAACCACAGATTCCTGACAGCGAATATGTCCTTTATCATCGAAGTGCTCTTGAACCGGAACGTTACTGTTCTGCATACGTTGGTCACGGTCAATAATAACGTCGTTCTCCCACTTCTGAATTTCAGCCTGTGCCCACAAATGAATCCGGCCGGCATGTTCTTGGCCAGTGTTTCTAGTGGTTCCTAATTTTAAATTGAGAGTCTGAATGCCGAGAGCGGCCTATTAGCGCCAATTGCAGCTCACAGCTCTGGTTCCTTAACGAATGACTTCGCGAAAATGATTGCACCTGACATGACCTCTGCACAGGCCACAGACATACGTCGGTACATAGAGAAAGGAGGTACCTGGCGTTTCTGCGTCGATTATCGCCATTTAAACAAGATCACATGAACAGTAAACAGTTCAGGCGGAAAGACGTCTACCCGCTACCCTGCACTGATGACGCCTTCAACTGCTTGCGCAGAGCTAAATACTTCTCGTCCATCGATCTTCGATCCGGCTACTGGCAGATTTCAGTTGATGAACAAGACCGCAAGAAGACGACCTTCACGCCGGATTGCTTATATCAGTTCAAAGTCATGCCCTTTGGTCTATGCAATGCTTCTGCGACATTTTAACGACATACGTCCCCTGCTTTAATCGTCCAGTGACATCTTTGATTTCGGCGACAGGCCCTTAGGCCAAGCATCTGTAGTTCACCACCGTTTTAAACACTGGATACATGAATCCCTATCGTGTGTCGTACCTATTGTGTATCGCATGCTGAATGTCGAGCCATCCAATCAGAAGTGGACAAAATGTTCCCTAAAGGAGTCATCGAGCCATTAGGCAGCCCTTGCTCTTCGCCTGTCATCCTTCTGAAAAAGAAAGGAGGTATCTGGCATTTCTGCGTCGATTATCGCTATTTAAACAAGATCACATGAACAGTAAACAGTTCACGCGGAAAGACGTCTACCCACTACCACGCATTGATTACGCCTTGAACTGCTTGCGCGGAGCTAAATACTTCTCGTCCATCGATGTTCGATCCGTCTACTGGCAGATTTCAGTTGATGAACAAGACCGCAAGAAGACGGCCTTCACGCCGGATGGCTTATATCAGTTCAAAGTCATGCCCTTTGGTCTATGCAATGCTTCTGCGACATTTGAACGCAGATGGACTCTCTTCTGCGAGGCTCCAAATGGACCACCTATCTTTGTTACCTTGACGACGTTATTGTTTTTTCTCCCACGTACGGCAGCCACCTTAACCGACTCGCTGCCATTCTTGCGGTATTCCGAAAAGCCTGCCTCCAACTGAACTCCACGAAGTGTCAATTCGGGTGCCGTCAGATAACCGTGTTAGGGCGCCTCGTTTATGCATCCGGTTTTCAACCAGATCCGGAAGAAGTTCGCGCCGTAAGATGTTCCCTGTGCCACGTTATGTTTCTTACGTGCGCTGCTTCCTCGGTCTGTGTTCTTACTTTCGCCGTTTCGTCAGAAATTTTGCCGACGTTGCTCAGCCTTTGACAGATATTCTAAAGAAGAACACGCCATATTCATGGTGCCGGCAGCAGGCCCATGCGTTCGCCGCTCTCATCGGGTTTCTGGAACATTCCCATACTTGCCCACTTTGATCCATCTGCACCAACTGAAGTCCACACTGACGCAAACGGCCATGGCTTCGGAGCTGTTCTTGTCCAACAGCAGAATGGTACCGAGTGCGCAATAGCTTACGCAAGACCCCTGTTGTCGCCTGCCGAAAGAAATTACTCCATCACCGAGTGGGAGTGCCTGGCTTAGGTTTGGGCTATAAGTTCCGGCCATATTTTTACGGCAGCACGTTTTCGGTCGTTACAGACCACCACGCCCTCTGCTGGCCGTCTTCTCTCCGGCACCTGACAGGACGGCTTGGTCGCTGCGCTTGCGGCTCCAGGAATTTTCATTTATTGTCAGTTACAAGACTGGACGCCTCCACAAGGACGCTGACTGCCTCTCTCGTCACCCCGTGGATCCCCCTGATCCTGCTACGCATGATCCGCAGACCTATGTGACGGCTTTGACTAATATGACCGACATGCGCGTTGAACAAAAACGTGACACATCCTTACAGTCCATCGTCGCCGGAGTGCAATCTGGCAGCACCGACGGCACGTGCCGCATTTTCGTGCTGCACGACTGCATCCTCTACCGCCGCAATATCAAGCCTGACGGCACTGAGTTGGTACTTGTCCTCCCTCGTCATCTGCGATCCGTCGTTCTCGAATAACTTCACGATGCGCCGAAGGCGGGACACCTTCGAGTTTCTCGGACGACTCCTTACGACGCCGGTTCTTCTGGCCGGGTATCTACTGCTGTGTGCGTCGTTATGTCGCTACTTGCGAATTGTGTTAGTGCCGGAAGAAAGCTCCCCGGCCACCTGTCGGACGACTCCATCCAATTGAAGTTTCCTATGCACCGTTCTTCCGCGTAGGCCTTGACCTGCTTGGCCCTTTTCCAATGACTACTAGAGGGACTAAGTGGATACCGTCCCTATTGATTACGCGACACGCTACGTGATAATAAAGGCGTTGACGACAAGTTGGGCACCAGACGTCGCCGATGTTTTCCTCCACGACGTCATTCTCCACCACCATGCACCTCGACAGGTACTTAAAGACCGCGGCCACTCGTTCTTGCCTCGAGTTGTCGACGACCTACTCCGCTCCTGTGCCACTGAGCACAATCCGTCTACCACCCACAAGTCATCGATCGCGCTCACATGGCACCTCAAGTCGACCGATCTTGTTTATTCGCCTCGATGCATATACAAAGAAACGACAACAAAGAAACATCAACAAAGAAACATCAACAAAGAAACATTAACAAAGAAAAACTACAAAAAACGTCTGCTATATCGGCAGGGCAACTGAGCTCTTCCCCATCATACAAAATTCTGGGTACTTGGTTTAGTCGTGTGGTCCTGTTGAGGAATCAACTTAGAATCTCCCACTTTTGTGTGTTATTAGCCTCCTGTAGAATTCGTTCCTAGAAATACAATCGTTTAGCTGACTGTAGTTTCACTTAATTGTGTTTCAGAAATTTTTATCTCGGGCAAATAAGTTCATGTTCTGCTACATAAGTTATCCCGTTTGTGCAATGTATTTTATAACTGCTGCGCGATCCATGGATTGTGAGAAAATGCCACAGTTTCTTTACATTTCTGTTTGGAAGTGAATTCTCATAAGTATGATATATTACGTGAAAACATGTGGGGAAGGCTTTTTGCGGCTCGTTTAGCGATTTATTTAGTTTGTATCAGCAACAGCAGTTATGAAGCCGACTTTGTCCAGAATATCTTTAAAGGTGGGGAAGGTCGTACGTTGGAATTGCAGCGTAAGAGCAGGGGATAATGATCAGTGATATCAATGGGTAAAACTGTAGCCTCTGGGGAATGAAGCAGGCTCGAAAGAGCATGATCAGTAAGTGTGCCTGTGCCATTAGAGACTTCGCGTGCGGGCATGTCAATTAAAAATCATATCCGAAGCTATGGAACAAATCAGTATATTGAATGCAGATGGGTGATGTTTCGTCGAGTAAATTCATGTTTATATCACCTATCATAACAACATTTTTATTTTATTTTTATTTTTATTATCACTATTGGCATAGCATTCATTCACTGATGATGAAGGAGAACGGTAAATGCAGCCCAATATGAAATTCATGTCCTCAGCAAAGAAGCAGTTACTCAATCCAATCGAAACAGATTCGCAACTAGTAATGGGTAAAGATAGGTCGTGTCTTCTTCCATGAGCAATATTACAAGATACATATATGGCCGCACCACCATGACTGCTCGTTAATCTATTGCAATATTACGATTTATAGCTAGGGAAGCAAAACAAATTTTTGTCGTCGTCAGATAACAAAGCTTCAGTAATGACAAGTAGTGAAAACAAACTCGTTAGTGATGCCAGGAAATTATCGATTGATCCAAAGTGCTTACGAAGAGTCCTCGCGTAAAAATGAATGATGGAATGAAATCCACTTAAAAAGGAATTCACTTGATGGGGTTTCAGTAGAGAAGCCATACTCTCTATGCCAATTGGTTAAACAATGATCTCTAGTCTATTTTGGTTAAGTCAAATTCGTCTCGAAAGCGCCTAACTTCGCGGTTAGTAGTCTTCCTAGCCTTGATTTGGTAGTTGTACGTCCTTGTTAGATGGTGTAATGAGACAGAAAATGCATTGTCAGCAAGACAGAATTTGACTTTACGCGCTTTGCTCACAAAATCAGCGTTCTTAGTTCTGAATCAGAATCGATCAATCACATTTTCTGGTCATGAACAACCTACAATGTACGCGATGAACAATGTACAAATCGCTAGGCGATATGGGACAGCTATGCTTCGTATAGAGGAAAGGTTTGTTTTTCTGCGCACCATCACTGCACTTTATTCATTTTTCACCACTTTATGGGCGTGGTCTTGTTTTCCTAACTCTGTGAATTGGAAGTTAATCTTGACAAAGTTGCGATCAGTAATTTATCAGTGTGTTTTCTATTTCTACATTTAGGACTTTGCACCAGTGTCGGCAAATTGTAGAAAAACCCATATTTTGGGACACAACTAGGGTATTAAAGAAAAATGAAGATTCAATTTTTAGCAATTTAAACGCCGGAAATTTTTAAGCTTACGACAAAACATTTTGTTACATGGCTTTTTATGGCGCAGAGTACCAATAACGGCAATATTGCCTTTTGTTCCTAACCAATTGAATACAGGTCAATGCCAAGTGCCATACCTATTTTACACAGATGCGGTTTGGCATAGTTTCAAAAGTCGAACAAGTTATGCATGACCAGCTTTACTCGCGCTTGGTACAACTGACTGGAAGTTGCAAGGACAGGCTTTCCTTATTTGGCACGTAAGTGAGCTTGAATTGTAATTTGGGGTAATTACAGAGCTGCTAAATGTAATTGTTAGAATAAATTTCGGGATTCTGTCTTTCTTAAATCAATGTCAGATTTCTGTATCAAATAACGCTACAAGCCAAACACGAGAGAATTACCTTTCGAAGACGAATATAATTCCAAGACGAATAATTTCCAAGACGAATATATAAGCAGTGCCGAGGCAATCAACTTTGTGAACCAATAAAGATTGTATCAGACGTTCCTCGATTGATCGTTGACGAAAACTTCGTCGTACAATCTTGGACGTCTAGAAATGCCAGCGCACTTGACATGTAAGGATTCCTCTGTTGAAAGTAAAAGCTGGGGAAATATTGCTGCAAATATTCTCCATGTTGAATGAACACTCGTGCTGTAAAATATTATTATAATCAAACCTGTCAATTGATATTTTGTACACAAGAATATCTCCTCTTCATTAGATCTGAGGTGCGAAATGGAATATGCAGTTTTCGTAAGATTGTTGTGGCTTAAAGATTCAAGAAATAGCAATGTTCACTTCTTAGCGGCAATGTGCGCAATTATTGTCGCCCACATTCAATGCACGTGTTTAATGAGCCAAGGTTGATGCTATACAGTACTTATCTTTCCATTACAATGCCATATTTGTATGAGGATTTGACGTGCGGCGTCTCGTCAAAACATGTTTTTTTCAAGCATCAGCAAAATGTCACTGTAGCTTTATTCAGCTACAAAAACATTCAGCATGTCAAATGACTCTGCACGCACGTACTTTTCTGCTGCGTGTTTTCGTCCGGGCTATGAGCATACCGGGTAATTGCCTAGTCAGTTCCATTCCGAACCATTCATAAAGAGATTGCTAGATGTTCTCAATACTTAGATTGCGCTCTACGGCTAGATAATTTTTATGCAAGGGCCTAGGACTTATCTTCCTATCGTTGAGATTGAGGGTCTAGATAAGAGACAGTACGAAACATGAAAAAGAAGAAAATATTTTTGGCATGCTGGCGCAGTTGAAGGCATTCTAATAGAATGACATATGACAAAACGCGAATGAGCTTTTGTGAGGGTAAGTGCGAAAGAAAGAGCTCAATATTTTGTTAAAAGAGTTCGTAGCTGATCACCTGAACGCATATGCTCAGCGTGTACATACTGGAACATTTCTCCGGCGAAGTCCACTCTTTACATGTCAAGACCTCCTTCTCCACATCCTGCAAAATTGGTGAGATTTTAGCTCTGGTGACCTAGTTTTAGTCATGTCTTTACCATTTCTTATTGTTACAGGTAGGCTGCAGCGCTCTTCAAAATGAGAGTCTTGACCATCCTCGCCCTTTTAGCGTTAGCAGGTGAGTTCCCTGGACAAGAGAAACAGATTTTGTGTGATAAGTTCAACCGTAAAGTACTGAAATTTGTTAAACAATATTCTCATTTACTTGTGAGTGCAATAGATATATGTATAGCCATATATATTTTTTTCTATGTTGCATAGCTGCAAGGAATCCCTTATTAAAGGCCTACTCCAACTTGGCCAGATACATAGACCACAAATGGTGCTATGCTAAAGAGAACTAATGAATCCGGTTTCATAAATGCTACAATGCATATATTGAAATTACGCGTAGGGAAGCAATCACCTAGAGAGTTGCATACGTTTGTTCAAGTGGAGCGCGTTGTAATTTTGTTTTGCTTTCTGTAAGAGAATGAAAATGTCATAATTCTTTAATGAGCACCGAACTGAAATCGGCAAGTTGTACATAAATATTATCTGATCACAGAGTCAGATTTTAACTGTCGCTGTGGGAATAATGTGCCAGATCTTGTCATAAAATATTATTATTATCTTATTATGGTAAATACTTACGTAAAGGTTGCTCTTGTAAAAGTGTTTCGAAAGTTGGTAGCTAGCAGAGTTCACAACTCCTTATACTCATTCACCCGAGGCAGCCCTGAAAGGAACCAAAGGTCTATATTTAGTTGCAGTCATTATTCAAGTGCCGCTGCCGTCAACTTGGACCTTTTGCATAATACCGGCCTATGAGCTTAATGGTCTAAAAAATTCGCGTGAATGGCTAGTATGAAACAATTTCTTATAGCACAGGACATTATAGTGACAAGTGCCCAGCAGTTTTTTACTCCATATCGATGTCGGCCATGGGGCGCTGGTAAGCTTAAGTAAAATTCAGAGCCGAATTAGCTGCCGCAAGTGTGACACATTAAATATTTTTCTCATACAGATGTCAGCATGTTGCTTACTTGGAAAAATGTTAAGAACACAAATATGCTGACACTAATGTTGAAATTCTGTATATACCTCAACGAAAAAATCCTCTTGTCTGAAATAGGCTAGGTACCTTGTTTTCCTTCTGGCACTTTTGCTCGGAAAGTCAGTTTTTTTTTTGCATATACTGACACTGTTTCGCATTGTACTAATGACTAATGCGTATCCGAATCATAATAGAATGTGGGAATAACAATCACTTTAGCTCAATACAATACTACGCTTTTTCTTTATGAAATTGAATTCTTGATTTGGAATACGTTTTCAAAAGATCGAAATGGGAATACTACATCATTGACGCCCGAAAACAAATACTAAAAACATAAGAAAGAATGTAGAGATTGCGAGCAAATAAGACAACCATTTTGCCTGGAAACATGCTTAACTTCTCTGGTACAAAGAAACAGGCAACTTGTTTCCTCAAATGCAACGCATTTACGCAGTAGATCACCACCATCGACTTCACGCATGCTATGATGAGCACATACATCCAAGAGAGAGAGAGGAGATTTTATTAAGAAAACGCAGACAGGATACATCACGTAACAGTTCTTGGCCCGCCACTCTGCTCGGTGGGAAGGGGAAGAGGAAACAAAGAGCAAGTGGAGTGATGATGGGGATAGACGGTAGCACGCGTGTATATGCGCGTAGATCTACACATAACGCGTTTCTCTCGCCTAACACATCGAACGAAGAGGTTCACTAAAGTGCTCGTAGATACTTAAGACGAAGTTCTTACTCAGTTACTGGTTTATGCAACTCCTGATTTTACTGCAATTCCGCAAGACCACTGTAGCCCCACCTGGCTGCGGCAGACGCAAAACGAAAGCCTGCTGCATATCTAGCGAGGCCGTGACAGCATTCGCTTTGCTTTTTATATTAAACTCATAACGTATTTCACTCCCGAGTTCATGTTTAGCTACATCAGTAAATCCTATTACATACGAAGACAAAGCATAATAACATTTGGAAGTTTAGAAGGATTTGGATCTCGTACTTTAGCAAGTTCAAGAAATAGATGTATGAGCATTTTCACAGTGCTTCTCGTTTGCAAGTGATTCTGGACAGCGGCCAGAAGCATTTCGTATAGTTCCGCATAAGCATAGCCCGGCATTAGCTATTGCCTGTAAAAGCGTTTTCGCTAATGCAGGCAGTGGTGCTTATCATATGTCAACTGAGAAATGTCCCGTGATATTTCTCGATGCAGCCTCCAAGAAGGAAAGTCGTGGTTCAAACAGCGCCGGCTTGTGCCGAAGGTACACAGTCGAAAAGTCCAAAAATACACCTTGACTATAGCGCAGCCGGGTAATTAATATAATAGTCCAATGTAACTGTCACGACGGAACGCACGTCTAGACGGTCAGGAAGGCGTCTAGAGGTCAAGGCCTCGTGGAGGAGTAAATGATTACCAGGTTCCTAGAGTATGTTCTGGCAAAATGCCAACTTTCCGAGATATGCATCGGTTTTTGCAGCGTTAATATTACGGAATAAAGAAGGTAGCCAGAACAAGCTCTCCATTTTAACGTTTGTCTGAAGCATTCTTGCATTGCAGTATACAAAATAGGTAGTTTCTCACCGAAAGCGAGCCATTGGATGGAATAACAAGGTATAGCGTTGCGCCGAAGCTCAATATCCGCGGAGGCGATTCATTGGCACCACGCTTCCCTCGGCACAACCACTGCTGCGCAGCACAAACATCGCCTTGGCAACTACCAGGCATCGCACAGCGCTGATACAAGGAGGAGTGCGGCCAACGATGTTGCAGCCGTCGCACCCCGGTTGTGCACGAGTTGACATCGTAGGAAAACTGTGTGCGTTCTGGCGCTTGAAAGTTACCACGACTGCCCAAGGGAAACGTACATATGAGTTTACTATACGCTAAACTGAGATGCATCACGGTGCTGTGCACACGATGCTAGATAGCACTAAAATTGGTGTTTGTGGTCACGACACTCATCCGTTCTGCAGAGGAATAATAATAATATTTGGGGTTTTTACGTGCCAAAACCACTTTCTGATTATGAGGCACGCCGTAGTGGAGCACTCCGGAAATTTTGACCACCTGGGGTTCTTTAACGTGCACCTAAATCTAAGCACACGGGTGTTTTCGCATTTCGCCCCCATCGAAATGCGGCCGCCGTGGCCGGGATTCGATCCCGCGACCTCGTGCTCAGCAGCCGTACACCATAGCCACTGAGCAACCGCGGCGGGTCGTTCTGCAGAGGAAGAACAGATGAGTTCTTTCGGATCGTTCTTTCGGAACAGATGAGTTCTTTCCGAGATGAGAACTCTTTCGGATCCTTGCTCCCGTACAGCGCCCTTGAGCACATTTAAGGGGTATTTAGAAAGCAGTGACTTCTTCACACAAGCGTGTTACTTTGCTAGAACATTGGACATGCCATTCCCCGATCCTTACCATTTCTAGCTAAATTTATCGGGATGGCATTCAGCAATCTACCAGGTCAGTGCGGTGAATTCTACGTTATTCATTGCGCGCGCATTTTACTGAAAATACCTAATTAACCCACTTACTTTGAACTTGGCTACACAACTCGCATCACCTGCCCCAAAACAAACTGATTTGTTGAAATCACTAGAACACCAAGGAACCCTTCTACAAGACTTGTATAATCCATATAAATAGAGAGAAAGTAATGTTAAATAAGTATTTGCGCCGCTTCTAAGTAGACCAGAATAGCTAAAGTTCCGCCGCGCATTGCCAATGACCCGCACATGACCGATACAGGGCACATGGCCCACACATGACACGCATTTAGGCGTAGCTGTAAACGAATCTGTGACACTCCAGAACACGTTAATAAACAGGTTTCCCATAATCGCCAGTTCATCCACGTGCATTAGAGTTTGCACACTTTGCACCCCCAATTTCGCGGGATTCGAGCTGTGCAGCATACTCACAATGCCCCTGATCGCTGACATGAGTAATTTATTGTAAAAGCTGCATTTAAACCATTCACTTAACTTCGCCTGCACATCAGGCACATCCTCATCCTTGCTTTCACCAAACACAAAGGTCTCTCTTTTAGTTCACTGATGACCACAGGAGAAGCTATACCGCATGAAAAGGAAAGTGAGCCTTCGAGAAAAAATGTTCGTAACACCACCTGTGTAGCCCCTAAAGCTAAAAATTCGGGGCGTATTTCACTTCGCTTCCATTTGCATAATTAAACACATTGTGCAGCACAGTGTAATTATAGGACATTGGGTAACGGTGCTAATACCAGCCGCGTGACACATTCAAAAACTTGTATTGAAGGAATTGTATGGGAGAGGCTAATTTTATATACCAGTAGATTTACCTTCGCACAGCAATTCGCAATAGGGTGTAGACCGATGACGCGAAGCTTGATATTGGTTTCATTTATTTTCATGTAAGGGCAGCGTGATAAATAGAGCGCCAATCGTAAAACATGCAACGCTGCGGAGTTATCTATATGCATTTTTTTCAAACACCTCAAGTAGCCCAAAGACTTCTTCCTACTTCTACGCGTTACCGGCAATATAGCTGTCGCTCTCGCCAGGTTCAAGCAAGGTACCATGCAGCGTTCACAAACAACTGCGCAGAAACCATTTACAAACCGCCTGCCAACGATGAGTATACAGAATACACGAATGTTGCATCATTATTTTCAACAGTTCTAGATGGCCAGGAGCCTTGAAGTTTCGCCACTCATTAAACTTCAGCTTTCCCTAAATTTAAATGAATTTGCAGTTGATATCTCGTGCAGTTTTATAGCACTCTGGGAAACAGCAGATAACGGCTGATAGACTGTGTGCGACGTTCGAATGAGTTACTTTCCGCAGATGGTAATTGCTTGATATCAATAAAGCATTTGACGTCTGTCGCTCACAGAGGTGTTCTTCTTTCAAAGAAATTGAAACACTGCATCTCGTATAGTTTACCGAATTAACCGTGCATAAAGAACTACCTGCCTCGTATAACGTATATGTAATAAAGAGAAATTAGCACGTTGAAATACATCACTGCCTCCCCCGAGCAGTTAGTTACTTCATGCTTTCAATATACCTGACTCATGCACTTACTGCCATTTCAGTTATGATGAGTACTCGGCAGTCTCTTGCACTTTGGGAAGTGAGCTATCTTGTTAGTGTTTTTATAACACCTCTTAACGACCCGGCACCGATATTTTCGATGCGTTACTTAACCTCAACAGACACTGTCTTCACAATTCACCTTCAAATTTCCCTAACATTCCCCCATTTCACTCAATACAAGCTTTAGAGTAACGTTATTTTTAAGACTGTAGAAACGGGTATATAACGTTTTTAAGCTCTTTGCTCTAAAATGTATGCAGAAGCCACCTCAACATGGCAGTCGACGTTAAAGGGATTAGAATTAGTGCAGTGCAGTGGCACATTGCATTGCGACCACCAACACACGTCATGTTTAGGGCATGTACTACGTCGAGAAAAAGATGAGGGTAGGCCAGTGAGGTTACCCAAGGCTACCTTCGTTGGCTATGCTACATTCGCGGCCGTCAAGCGCCGCGGCGGCGAAACCACGCGTCGCACATGTTGGAATAATATTGATTGAATTGATATGGCGCTAGTTTGATTTATCATCCGCCTCCCTCTCACCAGCTAACTTGAACAGCACATTACAAGTTTCGAACAACTTTTCTCATCGAATGGGCCCCCATATCCAGTGATACATACCCAATCATTCGAATTGGCCTTACAGAGGTTAGGTTCAAGCGTAGATACCGCCAAGTCGGTGGAGTTCCCAAAGAGTGCTTATTGCATTGTTAACACCACACACAAGATTTCACGCACGTAATCTGACTCCTACTTCAATACCAAATCTGATAGACTGCTAATGAAATTATGCTCTATGATTTCGGTGCAGAAAGAGTTAAAGGTGAATGCGCCATGACCTCGTTTTTTATTCAAATTGTGCAAAAGCATGTGCCGTGTCACAACGCGAGCAGTATTGTCAGTCTCGTCAAGAATAAGACAAAAGCCCTCCACCCGCCCAACCGCTGAAAACAAAAGGCGCTCGCACATCCTGATATTACCTGCAAAAATTTGCCTATCTGTTAGTGTGACGTATGACAGCTGCATTCTGTATATTGCTTAAGCTTTGCATGTAACCCGCCGCTTAGCGTTCTTACAACGAGCAAGTTTTATTTCCCCAACATTCTAAGCAGTGCAAACGGTATCAGTTTGTCAGAGGATCAAACTCCTGTAGCGGATCCACACTTTGTTGCTGGCTACCTTTAGGCATGAAGCTTCCTATCCATGGCCGACCATCCTTAGCCATTCTAAGTGAGTAAACCTGTGTGAAAATATTTTGGTCAACTTGGTGGAAAGCCTGGTCCTTTTGCTTTGGTTGTTTCAAGACCCACATGGCCGACGTGCGGTTGCAAAGACAGGTAATAGCAAACCAGAAAATTAAAGCGATTCCTTGTTTTACTACTGCATCATTTGTTTATTGACACCGCAGGCTATTGTTTTTTATAAGGCAGCAAGTTCTTCCACATAATGTTTCCTGCACCAAAAAGCAGGCCAACATATCGTATCTCCAAGCACATCCAAGTGCGAAAGTGAGAAGCTCATGACCACGCAATTGGCCTGCGTTAGCCGTGATGACACTACCTTTGTGATTATCGTTAAGGACTTCAATGTGGACAATTCAAAACCGGACGAGAAATGGTTCACCCGGTTTGTGCAAGAAAATTTTCGTTTGAAGTGCCGCATTAATCCGAGTCACTCAACTACTCAACAACAGTCGTGTATAAATTTAACTTTGACAAAGATTCTGTCAAATATAGTAACCGAACAAACCAGTGTATATCACAGTAACCACAAATCTATCGTCACTGTCATTGCGAAATGATGAAAATAAATACATTTACCCTTGTCTAATCCCATGTGATGTGCTACGGCTTTGTCGGTCATTCACTTTCACAGAGTCGCATTGCTGCTCAATTTTGTGGACACAAAATGTTTGGAAATTTATCCTGTAGGGTACGGAATCTAACTCACATTTTATTTATATTTGGAAAATCTTGTAAACATATGTTTTCCCGCATGTGCAACGCACGGACATCGCGGCGACGCCACCAAATGACGCAACGTCCTCAGAAGGCTTTATACATATCTCATACATGACGCGTTTTATCATTCAAATTACTGCGCATGCTTACATTCTTTCGCTGCTTATAGCAGAACGTCAACGTACCAATCCGATGTGTTCTGTGGGATTGTGTTCCTCTTGCATATTAAACTTCCAACCTACTCGTACATATGGTTCATGAAGGTCTTCCATCGTTTCTTGCACGTCATCTCCAGCTTACCCGCAGAGGACGCTATCTTCTGTAGACTGCAAATTGCTGATATGAATAAACCTGACACTTTCTTATAATGCTTTCTAAGTCCAAAGGGTTATATATCTCTAGGCACGTAATAAACAGCACTGGAGAGGTTCTTTTTTGGTTCACCCTTTTCTTGATCGGTAAAAACATTTGGCTTACTGGAGGGCTATGCTAGACACAGTCAGAAGGAAGAAATGTCTGGTTCCTTTAATCATGCGGCAGGCTTTTAGAGCTTCCGCTTTCTGAGCGAATGATTGTTGCACTTCACGTTTTACTCAGATGACGGCAGGGCCCACAGCTGAAACGGCAGTTTCTTTTCAAGATCGTTTTCTTCATCTTATCCCTTTACGGCAAAGAACTGCGCGGATATTTATATATTTGAAGAAACGAAACATGGTCTCTGACGATGTTTCTTTAATTGACGTTACGGCAGGTACTCCGCAAGAAATGTCGAGTAAAGACTGTCCTCCATCACCCAGGCTCCGTTTATCTAAAATAGTTCATGTAAAAAGCAAGGACGCGTAGATTTATGTTTATAGAAACACCAATGAAAATGTACGCTTTGAAAAAAAGAACAATATCGTAATAAATGTTTCGGCTGACGACCAGCCTTTTTCGCGAAACATTTGACTGATTTCATGAAGGGTAATCCCGGGCGCCAGTGTTTGGACAGCAAACACGCTTGGTATGTCAATATATATATATATATATATATATATATATATATATATATATATATATATGGAACTTGAGTGGTGCTACAAGGTAAACAGAACAAGTATTTAATTTCGACAGTTTCGATCGGTGGACCGATCTTCGTCAGGGCTTACAAAAAAATGGCAGTTCGGCCGTGGTAGGGAAGACACCAGACCGGGTACCCGGTCGTTCTTACATACATCATACGGAGAGGAACAGTTGTGACAGTGATTGATTTTCGGCGCCTTGACAGATTTACAGCGGCCTTTGGCAGCTATGCAGGGCAAGAGGAAGGCGGAGTCACATGTATGTAGAGCAAGGAGGTAAGTGAGGGGGAAAAAAAGGAAACAGGAAGAAAGAAAGAAAACGGAAAGAAAAAGAAAAAAGCACACAGGAGGAGGGAGACGTAAGACGGAGAGGGAGGGGGGCGGGAAGTAGCGGCAGCTAGGTTCCCGTGCACCCGAGGCAAGGAGGGAGAAAGCGGTCGCTACGCAGCTCCAGTGCGTGGGCTGCCGTTGTAGGGGGAGCGGGTGGCGGGGGGCACAATAGAGAAGGGGCCCAGAAGGAAGACAGAAGAGCGGCAACTTGTAGAAAGAAACACAGTATCACAGTACAAATATACAAGGCACGGCCCGTTCCGGCAGCTTTGTGGTCCAGCTATGGTGCGAAAAAAAGAAAAAAATAGTTCCAAAGAAGAATATATGCATGGTATTCGCAAAGCAAGTGCGACCATGGGCTTAGATTTAGGGAGTCGAGTTGAATAGCCTCCTTGTGGTCCAGTTTTTGAACGTTTAACAGACAACCGACATCAAGTCAGCACGTGCGTATTTCAGGAAGGGCAATAGGTCACTCAGAATGAACACTTCAGTGGCAGGGTCCAGGAAACTGAATTTATTGGTTTTCCGCTCGCCCCCTTGAGGCGCATGCGGAGGGGTGAGCAAGCAGTGAATAGCCAGCGTCTCAATTTTAGAGTACATAGCATGTATTCGCGTTTTCCATGCACTTTCACGGCATATCCCGGAGGCACGTCATCCGCCCCGGACTCTCATTAATTCCTTTAGTGTACGTTCCAAATTTATGGATGAAAAAAGATTCTCTCTGCTCGCGTGCACGGGGTGTGTTGGAAACCAGATTGCAAGAGCACAACGCTCACACGTTCAAAGGAGTGATCTGGCAGCCGAACGTGCCTGGAGAAGGGTAAATTGGGGAGACTTTTCACATGCGCGCGGTGATTGTTAAACCGCAGGCGGAAAGGGGTCTCTGTTTGGCCGATATATTCCTGCTTACACACCTCGCATCGAATTTTGTACACGACGTCACTGGAATCACAGTCAAGGTTTTCGGTAATTTTATATACGAAGGGCGAGTTCGATGCTTCAGCCGTGTCTGCTGTTGTCATGTGACGGCATACCTTGCAACGAGGTTTCCCACACGGTCGACAGCCCTTGGGCGTGTTAGGCTTCTGTGTCCTCGCCCTGACTAACAGATCCCTTAAATTTTTGTTTCTTCTATACACAACCCGAGGCGGCTGCTTGAAGATAGTAGCGAGTCTGATGCTCTGTTGCATGATATTAAAATGGCGGGTGAGAATGGCATTGACCCGCGGAGCACCGGTGGTGTATGTGAGGACCAAGTTTGGATCTGATTGTGTATTGGTATTGCTAACCTTTTCTCCCATTATCTGTGCTCGATCTAAGGTGCGGGCGCGTTCAATGGCATCGTCTACTATTTTTGGAGGATATTTTTGGCGTATGAGAGCAGATTTCAGTTCCTCCGCGTGTCGCTCAAATTGCGCAGATTCGGAACAGACTCTTCTGTATCTGTGGGCCTGGGAGTAGGGAATGCCTGTTTTACAGTGATGGGGGTGACTACTATAAAAATGCAGATATTGCTGACGATCTGTCGGCTTTTTGTTTAGGGACGTGGAAATGCGACCGCCACTCAGTGACAGAGTGACGTCGAGGAAGTGAATGCTATTTTGGGAGAAATTGTGAGTAAAGCAGATTGACGGGTGCAGAGAATTGAAATCGGAAATGAAGTCTAAGAGACTTTGTTCATTGTCGGCCCACACAAAGAAAATGTCATCCAGGAATCGCTTATAAAATATTGGTTTTACGGCCGAGTTTGCGAGGAAGGGTATTTCTAACGATGCCATAAAGGTATTTGCATAATTTGGCGCCATCTTCGTTCCCATGGCGGCTCCACTGATTTGCAAATAATGCTTGTCCTCGAACTCAAAGTGATTATATTTCAGTACTAGATTTAAAAGAGTCTCAACTGTGTCTTTATCTAATTGCCTAGGTTGGCTGGAGCCAGCGTAAGCTGAAACTGCGGAAGCTATGCCCTCGGCGTGAGGTATGTTGGTGTACAAAGATGTGACATCCATAGTGACCAAGTAACCCCCCGCCGGTACCGTTAGGTTTGATACCTCCCGAAGGAAATGACTTGTGTCTTTAATGTACGAGGGAAGTGAAGATGGGATGTCCTTAATGAGACTGTCAATAAAGCTGGATATTTTCTCAGTCACTGTTCCATTACTGGAAACGATAGGCCGACCGGGATTGTTTATTTTGTGGATTTTGGGTAGTAGGTAGAAACGGCCGGGGCCAGAGTTTCTTGGTATTAATGCTTTGAGCGTCTTATCGGTTATCTGCCCTGCCTTGCGCAGAGTGGTTAGGGCGTCCTTTATTTCGCTTTCAAATTTCTCGGTAGGGTTGC
Organism: Dermacentor albipictus; assembly: GCF_038994185.2. Taxonomy (NCBI): domain Eukaryota; kingdom Metazoa; phylum Arthropoda; class Arachnida; order Ixodida; family Ixodidae; genus Dermacentor; species Dermacentor albipictus. The sequence goes on from NC_091830.1 coordinate 70,640,596, forward strand.
TTGGGAGTTCTCTGTAAAATTTAGAGTTTCCCAGTTGACGGAAACCTTCGGCTATGTAAACATTCCGGTCAAGTACCAACCGGTACTTGACCGGAATGTTTACATAGCCGAAGGTTTCCGTCAACTGGGAAACTCTAAATTTTACAGAGAACTCCCAAGCAACCCTACCGAGAAATTTGAAAGCGAAATAAAGGACGCCCTAACCACTCTGCGCAAGGCAGGGCAGATAACCGATAAGACGCTCAAAGCATTAATACCAAGAAACTCTGGCCCCGGCCGTTTCTACCTACTACCCAAAATCCACAAAATAAACAATCCCGGTCGGCCTATCGTTTCCAGTAATGGAACAGTGACTGAGAAAATATCCAGCTTTATTGACAGTCTCATTAAGGACATCCCATCTTCATTTCCCTCGTACATTAAAGACACAAGTCATTTCCTTCGGGAGGTATCAAACCTGACGGTACCGGCGGGGGGTTACTTGGTCACTATGGATGTCACATCTTTGTACACCAACATACCTCACGCCGAGGGCATAGCTTCCGCAGTTTCAGCTTACGCTGGCTCCAGCCAACCTAGGCAATTAGATAAAGACACAGTTGAGACTCTTTTAAATCTAGTACTGAAATATAATCACTTTGAGTTCGAGGACAAGCATTATTTGCAAATCAGTGGAGCCGCCATGGGAACGAAGATGGCGCCAAATTATGCAAATACCTTTATGGCATCGTTAGAAATACCCTTCCTCGCAAACTCGGCCGTAAAACCAATATTTTATAAGCGATTCCTGGATGACATTTTCTTTGTGTGGGCCGACAATGAACAAAGTCTCTTAGACTTCATTTCCGATTTCAATTCTCTGCACCCGTCAATCTGCTTTACTCACAATTTCTCCCAAAATAGCATTCACTTCCTCGACGTCACTCTGTCACTGAGTGGCGGTCGCATTTCCACGTCCCTAAACAAAAAGCCGACAGATCGTCAGCAATATCTGCATTTTTATAGTAGTCACCCCCATCACTGTAAAACAGGCATTCCCTACTCCCAGGCCCACAGATACAGAAGAGTCTGTTCCGAATCTGCGCAATTTGAGCGACACGCGGAGGAACTGAAATCTGCTCTCATACGCCAAAAATATCCTCCAAAAATAGTAGACGATGCCATTGAACGCGCCCGCACCTTAGATCGAGCACAGATAATGGGAGAAAAGGTTAGCAATACCAATACACAATCAGATCCAAACTTGGTCCTCACATACACCACCGGTGCTCCGCGGGTCAATGCCATTCTCACCCGCCATTTTAATATCATGCAACAGAGCATCAGACTCGCTACTATCTTCAAGCAGCCGCCTCGGGTTGTGTATAGAAGAAACAAAAATTTAAGGGATCTGTTAGTCAGGGCGAGGACACAGAAGCCTAACACGCCCAAGGGCTGTCGACCGTGTGGGAAACCTCGTTGCAAGGTATGCCGTCACATGACAACAGCAGACACGGCTGAAGCATCGAACTCGCCCTTCGTATATAAAATTACCGAAAACCTTGACTGTGATTCCAGTGACGTCGTGTACAAAATTCGATGCGAGGTGTGTAAGCAGGAATATATCGGCCAAACAGAGACCCCTTTCCGCCTGCGGTTTAACAATCACCGCGCGCATGTGAAAAGTCTCCCCAATTTACCCTTCTCCAGGCACGTTCGGCTGCCAGATCACTCCTTTGAACGTGTGAGCGTTGTGCTCTTGCAATCTGGTTTCCAACACACCCCGTGCACGCGAGCAGAGAGAATCTTTTTTCATCCATAAATTTGGAACGTACACTAAAGGAATTAATGAGAGTCCGGGGCGGATGACGTGCCTCCGGGATATGCCGTGAAAGTGCATGGGAAACGCGAATACATGCTATGTACTCTAAAATTGAGACGCTGGCTATTCACTGCTTGCTCACCCCTCCGCATGCGCCTCAAGGGGGCGAGCGGAAAACCAATAAATTCAGTTTCCTGGACCCTGCCACTGAAGTGTTCATTCTGAGTGACCTATTGCCCTTCCTGAAATACGCACGTGCTGACTTGATGTCGGTTGTCTGTTAAACGTTCAAAAACTGGACCACAAGGAGGCTATTCAACTCGACTCCCTAAATCTAAGCCCATGGGCGCACTTGCTTTGCGAATACCATGCATATATTCTTCTTTGGAACTATTTTTTTCTTTTTTTCGCACCATAGCTGGACCACAAAGCTGCCGGAACGGGCCGTGCCTTGTATATTTGTACTGTGATACTGTGTTTCTTTCTACAAGTTGCCGCTCTTCTGTCTTCCTTCTGGGCCCCTTCTCTATTGTGCCCCCCGCCACCCGCTCCCCCTACAACGGCAGCCCACGCACTGGAGCTGCGTAGCGACCGCTTTCTCCCTCCTTGCCTCGGGTGCACGGGAACCTAGCTGCCACTACTTCCCGCCCCCCTCCCTCTCCGTCTTACGTCTCCCTCCTCCTGTGTGCTTTTTTCTTTTTCTTTCCGTTTTCTTTCTTTCTTCCTGTTTCCTTTTTTTTTCCCCTCACTTACCTCCTTGCTCTACATACATGTGACTCCGCCTTCCTCTTGCCCTGCATAGCTGCCAAAGGCCGCTGTAAATCTGTCAAGGCGCCGAAAATCAATCACTGTCACAACTATTCCTCTCCGTATGATGTATGTAAGAACGACCGGGTACCCGGTCTGGTGTCTTCCCTACCACGGCCGAACTGCCATTTTTTTGTAAGCCCTGACGAAGATCGGTCTTGAAAGGTAGCCTGAAGAATCCCTCTTTGCCTACTATAAATATATATATATATATATATATATATATATATATATATATATATAGGGGTTTTCTCCAAAGTTCAGTACGCAGGACCCGACGGCTAGCTTGCTTACTGAACGTTTTCGGCTGGTGGACCAGCCATCCAGCCTTGGCTGTACTCTGACAAAGGCTGGTCCACGAGCCAAAAGCGTTCAGTAAATAAGTTTTCCTAAATGTTCGTCATCTCCTTCCCTAGTATATATATATATATATATATATATATATATATATATATATATATATATATTGTTTGTTTGTCTGTGCATGAGAACGTACGTGGGTACGTAGATACAATGCCTGCACATATTCGCATTGTGCGATCTCCAGCAAAAACAGGGTTGTGCAGCAAAATGGCTGTCTGTCTTTCTTCTGCATCTTCTGTAACTGTGTTGTTTTCTCTTTGCATCTGTAAAAACTCGTTGAAATATCAGCTCATAAAATGGAGACGTAAGTCAGTTCTAATTTCTATCTGCGCCAATTTTCCTTACCCGACACGGCAAACAGTATTTATTATTAGGAGGAAAGACATCGCTTTGACAATAAAACGGGTACGCTTAGCATGGAAACATCACAGTATTTTGATGATCCATTCTCTCGTTTTCATGCGTTTTAAGGCTTTACAACAACAATCAACATCGGTCTGAGCTTGGACCTGTTCTGCCGTGAACGCACATGAGGGCCAGGATTTTGCACTTGGGTCAGACAGTTCAGGACGAGAGATGGCTATTGTCACTGACACGTTATCACATTTCTGCAGGTTATGCGGCTGCTTATTGCGACACTTCGGCCTGCAATGAAGCCTGCAAGGATGTGGACGCGAGCGGAGGATACTGCGAAGAACATTTGTGCGTTTGCAACTTGCCATGAAATACTGGGCGGGATATGACGGCAATATAAAGTTTTCGCCCGTGCAACACTGTGCTCTGTATTATTCTGGTGTGTTATCTAGAACAATACAATATGTATGGCCCGGAAGGACGTACAATGTAGAAATACTGAAGGTAGTCTCGATACGGTTGCAACAAATACATAACAGTACTTTGCATTAGATGAAACGAATGTGCTTATTGAGAAGACCAATGATGAAATTGGTAAGATCATAGAGTTAGAGAGTCTTTATTAAAGCTAACATTATCGTCTAGCCATGAATCTAGGCTGGAAAGTGGTAATTTCATATTTGCTCGGCAGTCCCAAAGGTAGGGAAGTAGGGAAAAATAGTTATAAATGTCCAGTTTAACTAAGGTTCAGGAAACTTGCGTGCCGTTTACTGTAACTAAAACCACAATAAATTTAGACAATGACGAAGCAGTGAAAGGCCGCTATGGAGTTATTTGAGGCACTTTGTCCAATATTCAGCTTCTGCTAAGCAATTGGCAATTAGGAATGACTTCTTCTTTAGCACACATGATTTATCGTCCTCTCGTTTGAAGTAGAGCTCACTACGTACTTTTTTTGGGACAGCAACGTCTCTCCGTAATAATGAGATGGAATGCGGAGAGTTCGAGAAAGCGACCTTGACCGCCCAAGAAGAGGATGAGTAATACACGCTAAACGACTTCGAACCTCTTTTGTAAGAACAGAAGGTACTGGAAACGCTAAAAGCCAATTAGGTCTGTTGCCGACTTGCACGGAATATTGTGTATTATGATTAGGTTGTCATTACAGATAGCAGGATCAAATCCCGGCCATGGCAACCGTATTTTCAAGGGTACAAAATGCAAAAGCCCCGTGTCGCGTGCATTGGGGGCCCATAATAATTCCGTGGTCGTCAAAATTAATCCACAGTCTGCCACTAATACGTGCCTCGTAATCATATCGTGGTTTTCCCCGACAAACCTTCAATTGAATTTATCTTTGGGGCAAATTACGTGGCGTTACTGCGTTGTTTTACTGCCTAACGATCGCCTAAGTTCTCAAAAGCAAGTTGTGGTGCTTTTATTGCGTTTTATTACTTACAGCACGAATTTTATTATGTCAGCACTAGGAGCACACTTAACGCACTTTCAGGGGGCTATTTATGTTTGTACCTATATGGTAACGGTAACCAAAAAGAACCCTCCTTACCAATTGAATGCGGCAGCGTGAGACCTAACATTACGGTGCTTCGACAGTGGTTTACGACCGTGCCGCAAATTCCGAACCGGCGAAATTCCCCGTCGACAGGGTGAACCACCACGAAGAGCACGATATTGCAAGAGTCGCCCAGTATGCTTCTAACATGGCGGCGTATTTTCGATGAAAGAAATTGACAGACCATACCCACCGTCACCAGTTCGTTCTCTCCGAGCAGACTCCTGCCGATTCCTGCCTCCCAAATAGTAAGTACCGGCTGGCACAGTATGGGCTCGGACAGTATAAGTACGGGCCAGGACTGTAATTCGGCAGCGAATCATTCGGGGATATTTATTTCTGGACAAACATAACCACGGGAAAAGACGTGGACAGCAAACTCCTGTGCATCAAGACGAAGCACCCGCAGCTGCACATCGAGTCTAAGTTCTACAAGATTATGCAGGGAGATGTCGGCATCCCCCTCAGCAAGTGGTGCGGCTCCGTGGGTGTCTACGTCATGGTAATGCAGTTGCCGAGCCCCTCGTTCGAGCACCTATTCAAATTCTGTCACCACAAGGTCTACCACAAGACGGTGCTGTTCTAGTCCCATCCTAGAAGGATGGCTTGAGAGAGGTGGGGAAGAACAACAAACTCAATGTGGTGTAAACTGTCCTGTATGGCAACACAGATGGTACATGCTCCTAAGGGCTGAATTGGCTCAACGCTTGCTGTGCGTAGCGAAATGACAGAAAACGGCGGCGCGAGTTTTTCGAGCCTACGGCGAAGCTGGTCGGCAATCACGGACATTACGGCACCCGTGTCGACAAGCGCGTGAACGGCGACACCTTCGGTAAAAACTTCAATGACGTTCGTAGGGAATAAACGTGGGCTTGAGCACCTCGAAGAGATCCCAGTTCTTGCCTCCGAAACTGCGCCGTTTAGTTTTCCTCCACAGCTGGAGGGCGGCGGACCATGCGAGGAGGGGGAACGTCGGCGGGGAGATGGATACCGACGAGTGTTGAAGCTTCGGGTAACAGGAGATGAAGGAGCGAAATGCGGAACTGGTGGCGAATAGCGGGACTGGGAGTCAGGAGCATTCCCTTGAAATCTCGCAGTATAGGGAGGATACGAATCCCGCCGGTGGCAAAACCATGCCGCGTGGCCAGCAAAGCCACACGCGAAGCAGATCGGCCGGTTGTCTTCGGTACGCCACGGATTTTCAACAGGGGTCCTACGTAGCGATGCACAGTTCTGAGCTCGGCGTAGGGGATGCGGAGGCTCGTAGAAGCCGCTTCTGTGCAAGTAGTTCGCAGCTGGAGAAGGCGAGGCCTAGAAGCCACTTGTGGGTGTGTAGTGAGCAACTTCAGGGGGTGGTCTTCACCTGGCGACGACGGCAGCGTACGAAGAGCGGAACCGGCACCAAAGGTGGTTGATTAGCGACAGGTAATGCGTCACTGACTTGTTCATGTATGACGCGTCGGAGTTCCGGGGACAAAAAGGACTAAGACGACTAGGTAGCAGGCAGCTGTCTTCAACTGCAGGTTAAAGCCGAAATCGTGTCGTCGGGTGTGGCAGCTCGGCGCGTAGTAGGGCGTTGTTTGCGGAGTTCATCATAGCTCTGGCACAGTGTAATGACCTCGTCAATCGTTTGAGAATTTTTTACCAACAACACTTGAAATGCGTCATTTTCTATGCCCTTCAAGACATTCTTGATGTTTTCAGACTCAGGCATGGCGGGATTCATGCGCCGGCAAAGGTCCACTACGTACTCAATGTAACTAGTAAAGTTTTCACCCTTTTGCTGAGCGTGACCACGCAAGCGTTGTTCTGCGCGAAGCTTGCGCACAGCAGGGTGACGGAAGACTTCTTTGAAACAATGGGTAAATGCTGTCCAGGTGGAAAGGTTGGATTCATGATTCCAGAACCAGATATTAGCGACTCCAAAAAGATAGAAGATGACGTTGGTCAGTTTAGCTTTGTCATCCCATTTGTTATGCGCACTCACGCGATCTTATGACGAGAGCCAATCATCCACGTCATGGTCGTCCTTGCCGCTGAAGACCGAAGGATCTCGTTGGCGCAGAGCACCGGAGCAGACGAGGATGCCTGGGGACGATCGGGCTGCGCGGCGTCCTGAGGCATGGCAGAAACGGTAGGGAGCGTCCGGCTGCGTAGTTCCAGGTTCGGGAACGGCCCAGCACGTCCACCAAATGTCAAGAGGCGTTATAGTTCAATTGATAAAACGCTCAGATAGCAGATGCACCGCAGCGAGAGGACAGAGAGCTTCGGCTACACAGGCACAAGGCTTCCAGTCACTCGTCATCGTCGTGTTTCTCGAAGCAGTGCCTGCTGCTCGTTCTTCTCCAGTACAATATATATATATATATATATATATATATATATATATATATATATATATATATATATATATATATATATATATATATATATATATATATATATATATATATATATATATATATATATATATATATACGTTGAAAACAAAGCAAATTTGCTGTCCAAATACTGGCTGGGGATTTACCTTTATCAAATAAGTCGAATTATTCTCGAATCTAAAGGTGAATTCTGAAGATCCTGTCTATTGGGGTTAAATGAAGCTTCTAAAACTTCGTTTTCGGGCCGTTAGGAGGTGTTATATGAAAGGCTAAAGCGATAGCCCATTTTCCTAAGAGCACCACAGACCACTCAGTACTCTTTATAACTGAAATTGAGGTAATTACATGAGTAAAGTATAGTGAAAGCTTGAAGTAACTAACTGCTGGGTGCGGCAGTGATTGAATTTCAAAGTACTTATTTCTCTTTTTTTAATACTTATACGTTATACGAGGCAGGTAGTTCCTTATTCACGGTTTAGTCGGTAATCTATGCGAGATACGGCGTTTGGATTTCCTTGAAGGAAGAATACTGCTGCGAGCGACAAACGACAGAAGTTTGCCTTTTATCAAGCAATTATCATCTTTGCAGAAAGTGACTCATTCGGGCCTCGCACACAGTCTATTAGCCGTTGGCTGCAATGTTTCCCTGAGTACTTATAAACGTGTACCAGATCTCAACTGCCAATTCACTGAAATTTGGGGAGGGCTTAAGTTTAATGAGTGGCGAAAATTTAACGTTCCTCGCCGTCTAGAAGCATTGCAAACAATAATGAAACATTCGTGTATTCCCTGTACTAATCTATCATAAGGGGTTTATAAATGGTTTCTGCACTCTTCTTTGGGAACGCGGCAAGATACCTTGTTTAAATCTGGCAACAATGACAAGTATGTCGCCGGTAACGCGTAGGCGTAGCCCGAAGTCTGTGGCTTACATTCAGCTTTTACCACAAATTACCTATGCAAGAACTCTTAAGCGTTGTGAGTATGTTTTATGAGTGGCACATATTTATCACGCTCCCTAGCATGGGATCAAGTACAACCAAGATCAAACTTCGCGCAATGGGGCTAATCGCTATGGCAAATCGCGGCGTGAAGTTAACTATGGGTGTAGAAAATTGACCTTTCCGGCACAATTTCGTAAAAAAAAAGTTATTGAATGTGCGGCGCGTCTGTTATTAGCAGAGTTACCCAGCATCCCATATTTATCCAGCGCTGCAGAATGTGTTTATTCGGTGGAAATGGAACCGAAGTGAAATACACCGTGAATTTTTAAGTTTAGTGGCTACACAGGGAGTGTTATGAACATTTCTCTAATCCTAACGTTTTCATTTTTTCATGCAGTATATCAGCTTCGCCTGTGATCTTCATTGAACTAAAACAGACACCTGCCTCAAGTTTGATGAAAGTAAGGAGGTGGATATGTCTGACGTGCAGGCAAAGTTCAAAGTCAATGCTTTATTTGCGACCTTTGCAATAAATTGGGCATGTAAGCGATCAGGGGCGTTCTGACCCTTTCTTACATGTGCCGCAGGATTTAGTTCATTGTCTTGGTGTCAGTAAATATGCTGCCGAGCACGAATGTCCGCGGAAATGGGTGTGCCAAGTGTGCAAAATCTGATGCGCGTGGATGAACTGGTGATTTTGCGAAACCTTTGTCAATAACGTGGGACAGATACGCTTTCGACTACGCTTAAATGCGTGTAATCTGTGGGTAATGTGCCTTGTATCGGTCATGTGGGGTTCATGGGCAATATTTGGCGGAACTTTAGCTATTCTGGTCTACTTAGAGGCGCCGCCAATACTTATTTATCCTTCGTTTCTCTCTTTCTACATGGATTAGGCAAGTCTTCTAGAAGGCTTCCTTGGTATCCTAGTTATTTAAACAAATCAGTTTGTGTTGAGGCAAGTAATGCGCGTTGTGTAACCATCTTCAATGTAAGGGGGTAATTATATATTTTCGGTAAATTACATGCGCAAGGAATAACGTAGATTTCACCCACTGACCTTGGAGATCACTGAACGCAATCCCGGTCAAACTTAGCGAGAAATGGTCAAGATCGGGGAATGCTATGGGCAATTTTCTGGCAAAGTAAAACGTTTCTGCGAAGGAGTCAGTGCTTTTCTAAATACCCCTTATTGTGCTCAAAAGCGTTACATGGGAGCAAGAATCCAAAAGAGACTGCTGAGCCATCGCAATGTTCGGCCTTACCCTGCAGAACAGATGAGTGCCGTGACCAGAAGCACCAATTTTCATGCTTTCTCGAACGCACCAACAGCAAAGAAGAAAACGTGAGATATACGGATGCAGCGGCGTACAGCACCAATGACCGATTTGCAATCAGCGTGGTAGACGAGAAAGGCGAACAACTTACAGCCACATCCATACGTGCCAAGGACGCGACCACAGCGGAAGAGCTGGGCATAGCCCTGGCCATCGCAACGTGCAAGAAGGCCATGGTTACCGTGGTGACGGACTCGCAAGAAGCATGCAGAAGGTATATAAACGGAAAGATTGGAAAGGCAGCACTTCAGGTCTTGAACAACACCAAGATAGAAGCAGCACAAATCCTCTGGACGCCGGGACACGAGTCTCTCGCGAGGAACCAGGCGGCGCATGCCGCAGCTCAATATCATGCACGCCGAGCCATCTCCGAGGCGCAGAGAACACGAACCAACGATTGCGATGAGGATGATGAACGGATATCCAAGAAGTACTCGGATATCTTGGCGCACTACAGGACGCAGAGGCATCGCTACCCACCCACACATATGTAGGGACCAAGCGGTAACCTGGAGAAGACTACAGGTTGGAACCTACCCGTACGGAACATTGCTGCACACCATGTATCGGGGCCCCTACGGGCGAGACGTTTTTGGCATTTTTTGGAAATTGAAACGCCGGAAATGTTTAGCTTACTTCAAAAATCTCGTTACGTGCCTTTTTATGGTGCAGAGTACCAATAGTGGGAACAATTATTTTTGTTCCAAACCAATTGAGTTCCGGCCAATGAAACATGTCATAACTATTTACCGCAGACGCAGTTTGGCCTAGTTTCAAAAGTCAGCAAGTTATGCGTGACCAGCTTTTGTCGCGCTTGGTGCAACCGACTGGAAGTGGCAAGGACAGGCTTCCCTTATGGGGCACGTAAGTAAGCTGAGAGTGTGTTTCGGGGTTAATTAAAGAGCTGCTACATGTAATTGTTAGAATAAATTTGTCGATGTTTTTGTTCTTTCTTAAATCTGTTACAGTTTTGCGCCAGGCGTGCCGAAAGGATCAGATAAGTTCCAGTCGAACGACGTTTCTTGACCCATGCTTGTGGGTTGAGGCTCGGCAAGAAAGAGGGCCGCTGGCAAGGGGCACTCTGCTTTTAATACTTAGTGGCGCGTGCGCACTTCGCAGAGTGCTCTTATCAAGATTAGCGCCAGCGGTCACAACACCACCTCCCCTTTTAATGGAGCACACAGTCACTCAGAGTCCCGCTTAGAATCTATCCGGTGGGCGACGATTTCGCATGGGGTAGCGTCTTGCCTCGGCGGATGCTGGTGATGCCGGTTGCGGAACCGGAGTTACCATGGGCGGTTGTGGACTGGAAGGAAATGGTGCGCTGGCAGTCTCAGGATAAACCAGGAACTCGCTGGTCGTAACTTCGCCAGCTGTTCCGTGCCTAGGGGTTACGTCCTCTGCAGGCCTCTGTAGCAGCTGATCCTGGTGACGACGCCTGGTGAAGGTGTCCCTCGAGGTGGTTGCACGCACTTGGAAAGAGACAGGTCCTGTTTGAGCAACAATCACAGCGGGAGACCACTTTGGTTTTCCAGAATAAGTATGTGCTAACACGCTGTCGCCTACCAAGAAGTGACGGTCGCGACACGGACGACTTAGTGCCTGAGTCCACTGTCTGTGTGCTATTCGTTCCCCCACGGAAGGCTTTACGGCAGCTAGCCGACTGCGTAAGCGTCGTCCTAGGAGCAATGCCGCTGGTGATTCCCGAGTCGTCGCATGCGGCGTGTTGCGATACGACAGCAAAAATTTATGCAGCTTTACCTCCAGTGTTCCTCCTGTGCCGTCTTTGCGCAGGGCATTCTTTAAGGTCTGGATGAAACGCTCTGCCAACCCATTGGAGCTGGGCTGGTAGAGAGCCGTGAGGACGTGCCGCGCTCCCATTGCCTGCATGAAGTGCTTCAACTCCTGCGAAACAAACTGAGGTCCATTATCGGAAACAATTGTTTCAGGGAAACCAAAACGTGCGAAAAGCTCAGTCAAACAACGAATCGTGCTTTCTGTAGTTGTCGATCTCATTTCGAAAACCTCTGGCCATTTAGAATGTGCGTCGACTACCACTAAAGACATGGTATTCTGGAAAGGTCCCGCAAAGTCTACATGAACACGATGTCACGGTGAAGTCGGCCATGACCACGGGTGAAGAGGTGCGTTGATTGGAGCGTTACGTTGCTCTTGACAACTAGCGCAGCTTCTGATACGAAGTTCGAGGTCCGCCTCAAGAGTTGGCCACCACACGTAGCTGCGTGCTAGTTCTTTGCTGCGCACGATGCCGGGATGGCCGTCATGGAGTTCGTCCAGAACGAACCATTGCCGCTTTGCAGGCACGACTACTCTTGCGCCCAGCATGACGCATCCCTGATGCACCGTCAGTTCATTGCATCTGCGAAAAAAAAGGCTTCAACTGTTCATCCTTGACCGACGTGGGCCATGCCACATTTGTGAATTCCTTCACTTGACAAAGAATTCGATCTTTACATGTGGCAGCCGCGATATCTCGACCAGAAACAGGCAACGAGTCCAATCGCAATGAATAAAATGTTTCTTCTGTTTCTTCGGTTGCCGCTTCAAGATCTGGCAGCGGCAGATGCGAGCAGAAGTCGGCTTCCGCGTTCTCGCGTGATTTCTTGAAGATAAGATTGTAGGAGTAGGCTGCCAACGTAACTGTCCAGCGTTGCAAACGAGCAGCCGCGATGGTGGGAATCCCGGATGTCGGGCCCAGTATAATTTGAAGAGGTTTATGGTGTGTGACCAAGGTGAATGAGCGCCCATAAAGATAGAAGTGGAACTTCTTTACACCGAAAATGATGGTTAACGCTTCTTTCTCCAGTTGACTGCATTTCTTTTCCGCTTCAGATAGCGTTCGTGAAGCGTAAGCAATGGGCCATGCCCTTCCGTCATCGTAGACATGAAATAGGACTGCTCCTACACCATACTGAGACGCGTCGCATGACAGCCTAAGATGTCTTTCAGGGTCATAGTGTGCGAGCGTAGGTGGTTGTGCCCATAGCGCTTTCACTTGGTTGAACGCTTTTCTAGCATGCTCGTCCCAGTGCCAGGCTACCTTTTTTTTGCAGAAGTCTGAAAAATGGTTGAGCTATCGTTGCTAACTGGGGCACGAACTTGCTGTAATAGTTGACAACGCCCAACAAAGACTGAAGCTGCTTCTTTGATTTCGGTGCTGGCGCCTGGAGAAGTGCGTCAACTTTATCTGACAATGGCGAATGCCTTCAGCGCTGATTTTGTGCCCAAGGTAGTGAAGTTCGCTTTGAAAAAACGAGCACTTCTCTTTCTTTACCCTGACACCTCGGCTTTGAAAACGCTTCAGCAGCGCTTCGAGATTAGCTAAGTGGTCTTCTAGTGTTTTCCCAGTTACCAAAATATCATCTAGGTAGCAGCAAACACCCTTGAAGTCCTTCAACATCGTGTCCTTTAACTTTTGGAAAATCCCCGGCGCGGAAGCGATTCCAAAAGGTAATCGGTTGACGACAAACAATCCCTTGTGCGTATTCAAGGTTAGGTATTGCTTTGAGGAATCAGACATGACCACTTGCTGATAAGCACGGTTCAGGTCGATCTTTGAAAAAATTACCGACGATTACGTTACTTCCTAATGCGAAATTTGAGCGCAGCAAATAAGCTGTTTCACCTTTTCGATAGATTGAGGCAAAGAAATCGAGCAACACATGTATGCGCTATCACAGAATTTTTTTTTATTTTTCACACGTATTCCTTTAACAAAGACTCCACTAACAGTTCTTGACAGTCATGAAGGAAGCTTTGTGGTCGGAGAAATAGACTGATATATGTTCGACTTGGTACACCAATGCTTGATTATCAAAGACGAGATCTATACAAGTGCCTCGCGAGGTTGTCACAGCCGTGGGACGCGTTACGAGCGAGAGGAACGGGATGTTCTCCCGCATAAGTGTTAGGAAATTGCTGTTTGTCTTCATGTCAACATTAAAGTTCCCCACTACTAACATCGGTGTGGATCGATGGACGGTTAATGCGAGTTGCAGGAAGTGCACTACGTCTTTCGTGAGTGCGGTAGCGGACTCACGAAAGCGGTATCAGTCGGTCGCTGCTAGCGCTGGGGGGATGAAAGGGGGGCGGAGCTGGTTACGAGGCCGACGACAACGCCGACGCGAAACCCAGGAACGGACGCCAAAGAGCCATTTGTGTAGCCAGCCCTCCTCCACAGTCTCTCCTCCTCCCTTCCATCATCCTCCCTCGCCCGGAGAGCCGACAGCGCGCATGCGCGGCGGCGGAGCAGATTCGTCGGCGAGCTGGTTACGAGGCCGACGACAACGCCGACGACAACGCCGACGACGACGCCGACGACGACGCGAAACCCAGGAATGGACGCCAAAGAGCTGCGCTCTAAAATGTGTGCCTCCAGACAGAGCCGCGAATCAGTCATCGACCTTCGGCAACGGGTAACGTGTGACGTCAGGGCACGGATTCACTGTCACCTTATAATCACCACAGAGGCGTATGCCACCGTCTTTCTTGATAACGGGTACCACTGGCGTTGCGTAATCTGATGTGGCAATGGCCGTTATGATGTCCATTTTTTCCATCTTCGAAAGTTCAAGCTCAACCACCTTTTGCAGTGCGAACGGCACGTTCCTTGCTTTGAGAAACTACGGTGCCTGATTAGGCTTGAAATACTGCTCGGCCCTTTCTTCTGTAATCATGCCTAACTCATCTTTAAATAGAGAGTCGTACTTTGCGATCAAAGCGTGCAGCCTTTCCTCTAAACGACAAGGAAAAGGCAGCTCTGACCTTGGCAGATGGTGGACGTTCCAGATTTTGCTCCACTCCAGCCTAATTGCCTGAAGCCATTCCCGACCGAGCAACGGCGGCCCTTCCTGGTCGACGACGTATAGAGGAAGGCTCGCCGTGTTGCCACCGTGCTGCACCTTGACTTGTAGGACGCCTTTTGGGATCACCAGGGCTCCTGTATAGGTGCGGAGCTTCACTTCCGTCGGGTTGAGCCTGGCTGATGAAAGAAATTGGCGGTATTGTTTGAAAGGCATGACTGTGACGGCGGCACCTGTATCTAGCTCCATAGGAACTGTCACATCATTTACTTTCATCAGTACCATGATGGGCTCAATACTGGGAGCAGATGCGCCCTTTACGGCTGCCACTTCCGAGCGGGATACCACCGATAACGTTTTTATAGTGTCCTTCATGGGGCGTTTCCCACGCGACGTGTTGTAGGAGCTACGGCAAACTCGTTGTAGGTGCACCCTTTTGTTGCACTTATAGCATTTGTCATTTACGTGGGGACAGGCCTTGCCGGAATGTTTCGGCGACCAGCAGCGAAAACATGCCTGCGACTGGACACTCGAAGTCGCCTGTACCTTACGCATGGGGTTGGCTGTAGACACCCCTGTACGGGCTTCCGCAGTGCTTTTCGTTGCCGCCTCCATAGCCACAGCGCGCTCTACCGCTCTCTGAAACGTAAGTTTGCAATCCTCCGTGAACAGCACTCGCTGTATACCCTCTCTTAACAAGCCGCAGACGAAGCGATCCCGGAGGGATTCATCTAACGCGCTTCCAAAATCACAGGTTCGTGCTAGCTTCCGTAGCTCGGCAACGTAATCAGAAATGTACTCGCCTTCGACTTGCTGCTTCCTGTGGAACTTTGCTCGCTCGCCAATGACCGACGGTTTCGGCGACAGATGGTCCCCCAGCGTCTTCTTTAGTACCTCGACGCTCTTGGCTGAAGGCAACTCCGGGGCAACCAGCGATTTCAGAAGACTGTAGGTACTGTGGCCTATGATGCTCGGGAATGCATGTACTCTGTTACCTTCGGGAACGCAGTTGACGATAAGAAACGACGTCAGCCGTTCTTCGTACGACACCCAGTCATTCGTGGAAACGTCGAATGGTTCCATCTGGCCCAGTTGAGCAGCAAACTGCGTCTAACCTGCACTGGCTTCTTGATTCATGATATCAGTCAGTGAAGAAAAGAAAAAGCAGCACTTTTCAATCGTCGGTACTGAACAGAGGCTGAATGCCGAGAACACCTGCCTTCCTTGACGGTGCGCAACTCTTCAATGTCCCATCTTCGTCGGCACGTGTTATGTTTTGCGCCAGGCATGCCGAAAGGATCAGACAAGTTCCGGGTGAACGACGCTTACTGACCCATGCCTGTGGGTTGAGGCTCGGCAAGAAAAATGGCCACTGGCAAGGGGCACTCTGCTTTTAATACTTAGTGGCGTATGCGCACTTCGCAGAGTGCTCTTATCAAGATGAGCGCCAGCGGACACAACAAAATCCATGTCAAATTTATGTATCAAATAACGCTACAAGCCAAACACGAGAGCACATTGCAGAACGAAGACAATTTTAAGTGGTCAACAGTGCCGAAGCAAAGCACTTCGTGAACGCACAAAAATTATATTAGAGGTTCCTCGATCGATCACTGACGAAAACCTTGTGTTAACATATTGTATGTCTCCAAATGCCAGCACACTTGACATGTCAGGATTCCTCTGGTACTAGTAAAAGCTCCAGAAATATTGCAGCAAATATTGTCCATTTTGAATTAACACTCGTGCTGTGGAATGACTTTATAGCCAAACCTTTCAATTGACATTTTTAAACAAGAATAAATCCTCTGGATAAGGTTTGCAATGCGAAACGGAATATACAGTTTTCATGAGAATATTGTGGTTTAAAGATTCATGTCAAATTAATGTTGACTCTTTAGCTGTGATGTGCGCAATTTTAGTCGCCGACATTCAAAGCACGTGTTTAATGAGCCAAGGTCGATGCCGTACAGTACTTTTCTTGCCATTTCAATTCCAGATCTGCATATGATTGAAATTTTGACGTGCTGTCTCTCGGCATAACATGTTCAAGCATCAGCAAGATAGAACTGTCGTTTTATTCAGCTACAAAAACATTCTGCATGTCCAATGACTCTGCATGCACGTACTTTTCTGCTGCGTGTTTTCATGGGGGCTATCAGCAAACCGGGTAATTACCTAGTCAGTTCTATTCTGAACCATTCCTAAAGAGATTGCTAAATATTCTCTATACCTAGATTGCACTCTACGGCTAGATAGTTTTCATGCAAGGGTCTAGGACTTATCTTCATATCGTTTAGATTGAGGGCCTAGATAACAGACAGTACAAGGCACGAAAGGGAAAAAAAGAATTTTGGCATGCTGGTGCAGTTGAAGGCAATTTTAGAGAATGAAATATGACAAAACGCGAGTGCGTTTTTAGGGGGTGAGAGCGAGAGAAACAGCTCAGTATTTTGTATAAAGCCTTCGCAGATGATCACCTCAATGCATATGCTCAGCGTTTACATATCGGGAAGATTTCACCGAGAAAATGAACTCCTTTCCTTGCGAAGACCTCCAACTCCACAACGAAATTGGTGAGATTTGAGCTGTGGCGACGTAGTTTAGGTCATGCCTTTACCCTTTCTAAATGTTACAGGTAGGCTGCAGCACTCTTCAAAATGAAAGTCTTGACCGTCCTCGCCCTTTTAGCATTAGCAGGTGAGTTTACTGGACAAGAGACACCACCACAAGAGACACCACAGAAATTTGTAAACAATATTCTCATTTATTTGTAAGCGCAATAGATATATACAAATATATAGCCATCACTTAATTTTTTTCTATGTTGCATAGCTGCAAGGAATCCCTTATTAAAGTACTGATCCAACTTGCACGCAAAAATGGACCATAAGTGGTGATATGCTGAAGAGAACTAATGATTGTGGTCTCGTAAATGCAACAATGCATATATTGAAATTGGGCGTAGGAAAACAATCATCTATAGAGTTGCAAAATTTTACTCAATTGCAGCACGTTGTAATTTCGTTTTGTTTTTGTAAGATAAAAGAATGTCATTATTCTTTAATGAACACCGACCCGCGAGCGGCAAGTTGTACATTAATATTATCTGATCGCAGAGTCAAATTTTCACCTTCCCTCCGTGATCTTGTTATAAACAATTATTATTCTAACATTATATTAAATGCCTACGTAAAGTACGTCCTTGTGAAAGCGTTTTAAAGTTGGTAGCCAGCAGCGTTCACAATTCAATAAACTCGTTCACCCGAGGCAGCCCTGAATGGAACCAAAGGTCGACATATAGTTGCTGTCATTAGTGAAGTGCTGCTGCCGTAAACATGGACCTATTGCCTAATACCGGCTTATGAGCCTAATAGCCGGAAAGGGTCACGTGAATCACTCGTGTGAAACAAAGGCTTACAGCAGGGGACATCGCAGTGACAAGCGCACAGCAGTTCGTTACTTCATTTCGATGTCGGCCATGTGGCGCTGGTAAGCCTAAGTAAAATCCAGAGCCGAATTAGCTGCACAAGTATGACACTTTAAATATTCTTCTCATATAGGCGTCAGAATGTTACTTATTTGGACAAGTGTTAAGAGCACAAGTATACTGACAGGAATGTTAAAATGCTGCATACATCCCAACGAAAAAAATTCCTTGTCCTGTCTGAAATAGGCTAGGTCACTTGTTTTCCTTCGCGAACAGTTGCTCGGAACGTCAGTTGTTTTGCATTTACTGACACTGTTTTGGATTTTACTCAGACGTATGCAAATCACAATGCAATGTGGGACGGACAACCAGTTTATCTCACTATACTACTACGCTTTCTCTTGATGAAAGTGAATTCTTGAGTTTGAATAACATGGAATAATTATCTAAAGTACGTTTTCAAAAGATCGAAGTGCGTATACTACATCATTGAGGCCCGAAAACAAATACTAAAAACATATTAAACAATACAGAGATTGCAAGAAAATAAGACACCCGTTTTGTATAACACCACGCTTAATTTCTTCGATACAAAGAAAGCACCAACTTTATTTCTCACATGCAAGGCATAGGCGCAGAGTTGGAGATTATCACGGTCGCTTTCATGCACGCTATGATGTGCACATACATATGAGAGAGAGTGAGAGAGATAGATATGAGATTTTATTAGGGAAATGGAGATAGGAGACGTCACGTAACAGTTCTTCGCCTGCGACTCTGCTGAGTGCGAAGGGGAAGACGAGAAAAAGAAGAGCATGCCGAGAGATCAAGAGGATAGACGGTAGCATGCGAGTATGCCCACATACATGTGCAAATAACACGTTTCTCTCGAATAACACTCTAGCGAAGAGGTTCACTCGAGTGCCCGTACATACCTAAGAGGAAGATATTGCTCAGTCGTTGGCTTATGCCTTTCCTGATTTTGCTGCAGTTACGCAAACGCGTTTCACCATTACTGTACTTTCAAATTACTGTGCGTGCTTGCATTGCTGTTAATCACAGAATGCCGACGTAACAATTAGATGGGTCATGCGGGATTGTCTTCCTCTTGTAAATTAAACTTCAAACCTACTCGTACCTATTGTTCATGAAGGTCTGCCAACGTTCTTTGCAAGTTATCTCCATTTTTCCTGTAGAAGACGCTATCTTCTGCACACCGCAAATTGCTGATAAGAATAGCACTGACCCTCTCTTTTAATGCTTTCCAAGTCCAAAGCGTTAAATACCTCTAGGCTTGTAATAAATACCACTAGAGAGGTTCTATTTTGGTTGACCCATTTCTTCAACGCTAAAAACGTTTGACTTACTGGAGGGTTATGCGAATGACACAACCGGAAGGAAGAAATATCTGGTTCCATTAATCACTAAGCGAGCTATTAGGGCTTCCTCTTTATGAGCGAACGATTGTTGGACTTCACGTTTTACTCAGATAAAGGCAGTGCCCATGGCTGAAACATCACTTTCTTTTCAAGATCGTTTTCGCCATCTTATCTCTTTATGGAAAAGAACTACGCGGATATTTATGGTCTCTGACGTGGTCTGACGTGGAAACATGGTCTCTGACGACGCTTCGTTCCTTGACGTTATGGCAGGTACTCCGGAAGAAATCTCGAGTAAAGCTTAGCCTCAATGACCTAGGCTCCTTCAATATATAATAGTTCATAAAAAATATTCTGCAGTCTTCCACTATGATTTGCCTTATAATCATATCGTCGTTTTGGCCCATAAAAATGCAGGATCCTATTGTATATATTGTAGGGGCAAATGGCGTGGCGTAACTGCTTTGTTATCAATGCCTAACATGCACCTAACTGCCTACAAGCGTGTTGTGGTGCTCTTATTGCGTTTTATTACAGTGCAAATTTTATTGTGTTAGCACTAGGAGGGTACTTGACGCACTTCCCGGGGGCTATTTATCTGTGTTGGTACCTATATGGCAACAGTAACGAAGAAGAATCCTCGTTACGAATTAACTCCAGCAGCATGAAAACTAATAGGAAAGGCGCTTCGACAGTAGTCTAGGACCGTGAAACAGGTCACGAACCGGCAAACGCCCCCGTTGACGAGATGAACCACCGCGAAGAGTACGATATAGCAACCCAGTATGCTTTCAATATGGCGGCGTATTTTCGTTGAAAAAAATTGACAGAGTATCAACCACCTTCACCAGTTCGTTCTCTCCAAGCGGGCTGCTGCCAATTTCTGCCTCAAGAAATGGAGCGTCAATTCAGTGACATGTACCAGCTTGGACAGAAAATTCGCAGCAAATCCTTCGGCGATATTTATTTCGGGACAAACAGATCCACGGGGGAAAACGTGGACGTCAAACGCTTGTGCATCAAGACGAATCACCGACCCCTGCACATCGAGAACAAGTTCTACAAGATGATGCAGGGAGATGTCGTCATCCCTTTGTTCAAGTGGTGCGGCTCCGAGGCTAACTACAACGTCATGGTGATGAAGCTGCCGAGCTCCTCGCTCGTGCACCTATTGGACTTTTGCAACAGCAAGTTCTCCCTGAAGACGGTGCTGCTGCTGGCGAACCAGCTGGTGTCGCGCGTTGAGTGCATCCATTCGGAGAAGTTAATCCGCCGCGACATCAAGCCCGAAAATATCCGCATAGGGCTGGGCAAGCAGGGCAACCTGTCCAAGCAGGGCATCATTGAATCACCGGGACTCGCGGGCGCCAAACCATATACCCTACCGGGAGAACAAGAACCTGACGGGCATTGTGCGCTACACCTCGACGAACACACATATCTGCATCAAGTAGAGTCACCGGTACAACCTCGAACTGATGCGCTTCAACAGGCGAATCCTGCGATGGCAGGTACTGCGGTTGGTCACCATGTGGCAGAAGTATGAGTGCATCAGCGAGAAAAAGATATCAATACACATCGAGGAACTCCGTCGCAGCTTCCCCTAGGACTCTTCCACCAGCCTAAACTACTTCCGGCCGTAGAGCTTTGACGAGAAGCCCGACTACTCGTACTGGAAGCGTTCTTCGTTAAGGTTACAATATATGGAAGTTTGTATCTAACCGTTTTCTTACCTATGTGGGTCCCTGGGTAGTTCATGGTTGAAGGGACAAGGCATCGGGCTGCTGTGCTGAGAAACCAACCATCAGACAAATTTGGGTGACTCCGTATGTGGCAATGTGTACATGTGTGACGCACTTCAACGGACCTATTTCGCGCCAACATGGGTCACCATAGACGCGCGACTCCTAAGGCGCTAGTGCTGTTCGAAGAAACTCTGACGGCAATATGGAGCACTCGGCATGCGCCAATTGGTCTTTGGTGGTCTCCAATGAAGCTCTTTGCTGCCATCTGGGGTCTCTAGTCATGTGCCATCAGGCGTGTACCGCTCCTCAATGAATGTCTTTGACGTGAACATGGGAAATTATGTATGTAACACCGGGAATGTTCCTCTCTACAATGAGGAAAAATATCCCTTAAGTTTATTCGATGCTGAGCGGAATGAAACCCAAGTCACATGGGTTACACTGGAGCAGCAACCCAGCGCATTAGCAGGTGAAGTCACAAATACGCATGACCTGCATAAAGAATAAAGATGGCAGCGTGTCAGTGATAACAGTCATCTTTCTTGGTGAACTGTCTCCCTCCAATAAAAAATCATGTCCCTGTAGTCATGCTGATATTGGTTTGTTGACTGTCATGGAAGTGTATTGACCACGAATTTGTGTCTCAAGGTCAAACTGTCCCTGAAGGTCCCACGGGGAGGTCCTACAGCGTTTGAGAGATTGTGTAAGCCATGTGCGAACAAATTCCTCGAAATAGTCGCTCGATACTACGCCCCGATTATGCCCCTGCGAGAAGTCATCGACATCATGTTAGATTTTTTTTTCTGCAATTTCTGCACTGTCGTGGAAAACATTGCGTTAGCCTTCTGCGACTCCTTTTTGTTCCTGAAATACACATTGGTGTTCGCTTGGCAACATTTCAGATGGGACGAGTTGACTCGAAAGGTAATCGCTGCTGAAGTTCATGAAACGGGCCAATTTGAGGTTTCATTTCCCTTCTTCTTTCTCAATGTCCGTAACTGAATACACAAAAGAACGCAGATAGAAATCACGGACGAAAAAATCGAGGGCACCATTCCAGATAAAACATGTTTCTAAATTTGAGCAGCATTTTTTCACTGCGCATTCTATTCCGGCCGTTTCGAATTTTCGAAATCGTAAATTGCGCTACAATAAAACACTAAATCTTAGTAAGCTTAACGCGAGAGCACTGTCAAGCGTCCATTGAGCAATGCAAGGAGAGGTAAATAGGGTGAATTCTGTCCAAAAGGCACGAATTTTAAAGTGACCACATTGATGTGTCTGTAAGTTTCTGACATCAAATTTTATAAACCTACTCCTCGATATTTTCGGACAAGACTGTCAAGGTAATTTTGTCTACACGTGTCTTGCGACAATGACTAAATTATGTCATGGATATATTGCGGGATTTCGCCTAATTATGACCATTACTTGAAACAAATTTCAATAAACTGTGAAGATTAGAAGCACACGCCTTTCTGCGAGTTATATTTCGCTTTTTATTCGCGTCCGAGCTAAACCCCACAAACACGGTTGAACTATAAAGATAAATACAGAAAGAAAAACAAAGACGAGTTTTTCGTCAATTCTGCAGCAACCTTCATAAACTCAAACATCTTTGTGCATCACGGTGTTGACCAGATAAGCATAAAACGTGCAGTGTCTATTAGTACGTTACCCTATAAATGGACCACAAGCGAGACGAAGGAAGAGTAGATGGGCCAGGCAAGCAGCTTGTCCATCGTGTCAATCCATTCTGTCCAAGGCCGTCACTGAGTGCAGCAGAATGTGTTTTAAAGTTAGCCATATAGGATAGCATTTTTCCCGCGCACCCTTCAATGGCTTTCTTCATGTTTCACCTCTTTGCATGCGTGGATTTGTTTTCTTTACTATGTCCATTGTACGAGAATTTTGACAATGTTACCATTATGTACACGCAATGCATCAATATGTTTTCTCTTCGTACCATTATAACATCATACCAGTGTTGTCAAGTCGTAGAAAATTACCCATATTGTGGAAAACAGCAAGAGTTTGTTGGAAAAACGTAATATTCAATGTTTCATCATTCATTATTGTATATTATTCATACACCGATAAAATGGGATATCACAGGCAACTATAAAGGTATCTCATTATATAATAAGATCTGGCGCATTATTCACGCAAAGATGCTGAAAGTCTGCCTCTACGTCCAGATCAGGTTAATATTCTATTTCCGGATCGCGGTTCTGTAATTGAACATCAGAATTGTTGCATTTAGAAAATCAAAATCATTATTTCTTATATGTGCATCACCATATCAGGTTTATATTGATGTGCAAGTTGGAGAAGTGCTTTATTAATAAGGGATTTCTTGTGTTGATACAGCATTGAAAACAACTAAGTGCTGGCTATATCTACGGGCTACGCTTACAAATAAATGACATTTCTGTTTCACAATTTCAGTAGTTTACCGTTGAACGTATCACATATATTGTTGTCTCTTGCCCAGCAAACTCACCTGCTAATCCTAAAAGGACGACGATGGCCAAGACTTTCATTTCGAAGACTGCAGCAGGCTACTTGTATCAATTAGAAAGGGTAAAACATTAGTGAAACTGTGCATACAGAGCTAAAGTCCAACCAGTTTTACAGGATGTGGACTTGGAGTTCTTCGCAAAGACAGGAGTTGACTTTCTCTACGGAATCTTTCCGATATGTAAACGATGAGTGTATGCATTTGGGCGATCATGTGCGAAGCCTTTACAAAAAAGTATTGAACTCTTTCTCTCGTCTTCACCCTGAGAGAAACACGCACGTTTTCTTACACTTCAATATATAAAATTGCATTCATCCGTGCCAGCATATCAAAAATATTTTCACCCCCTCATGCCTCGTGCCGTCTCTCATATGGGCACTTAATCTAAAGGTCATAGAAAAGAGTTATCTTCAATGACCTAGTCACTTGTATAAAAATTTCCTAGGTGGACAATGCAGTGTAGGTATCTAGAATAACAAATAAATTCTTTATGAAAGCTTCTAATCAGAATCGACTAGGTAAATTGCCGGTACGGTAATAGTCGCTACGGAAACACGCGGCAAAAAAGTGCATGCATGCACAAACATTTGACATGTAGAATGTTTTCTAGCTGAATAAAACGACAGTGCTTTCTTGCTGATGCTTCAAAACATGTTATGCCCGAACACAACACGTCAAAGCTTA